>NC_134103.1:38397039-39029539 GCF_000715075.1 Nicotiana tabacum
TCATATATAGCTTGTCTTGCTTTGAAGTTTGAAATTAAACTTACACTACAAATGACAACATGAGTTATGAACCAAGAAATCACAACACATAACTAAGAAATCAGAAATATGAGACTCATTAGGAACAAACTCAATCACAAAGGGTAGCCGAACCGAGGAGACGGATAGAACCGAAGAGCAATATTCTAAGAAATTCTTCTTTTGTCGTTTCAGTAATTAGGACTCGGGAGCTTCCAACATCATTGCCTCTCCCTATGATTTTCAAAAATGTCATCTTTAAATTTAATAATTAATTCTGTGTTCTACGACCTCGAAAAGTACTATTTATCATTCATCGACTTGCGTGCACCGTCCGTAAAATTTTTACTGAAAAGTTTTTAATATGAATTAGAGTTTTAAAACTCAATATAGTTGACTTTGGTCAACGTTTTGAGCAAACGGACTCGGATCAGTATTTTGATAGTTTCGGTAGGTCCGTATCGTGAATTGGGACTTGGGCGTATGCCCGGAATCAAATTCCGAGGTCCCTAACCCGATATATGAAATTTTGATGAAAAATTAAAAGTTTAAGTTCAAATAGTGACCGGATGTCGAATTATGTGCAAACAACCCCGGAATAGAATTTTGATGATTCCAACAGCTCCGTATGGTAATTTTGAACTTAGGAGCGGGATCAAAATTTTATTTGAAAGTCCGTAGTGGAATTAGGCTTGAAATGCCGAAAGTTAAATTTTTGGGAAGTTTGACCGAGGGGTTAACGTTTTGATATCGGGGTCGAAATCCGATTTTGAAAATTTTTATAGCTCCGTTATGTTATTTATGACTTGCGTACAAAATTTGAGGTCAATCGGACTTGATTTGATAGGTTCTGATGTTGTTTGTAGAAATTGAAAGTTTCAAAATTCATAAGGCTTGAATCTATGTGTGATGATTTGAAGATTCGACTAAGTTCGTATGGTGTTTTAGGACTTGTTGGTATGTTTGGTTAAGGTCCCGGGAGCCTCGGGTGTGTTTCGGATGCTCAACGGGTTATTTTTGGACATAGAGAAGTAGCAGATTTTTCTGGTTTTTGTTGCAGAAGATTGTTCTTCGCGTTCGCAAAGGTGTGGTCAGTGGAAGCATCGCGAACGCGAGGAGTAGAACATGTTCGTGAAGAGTATTTTCTGAGTGTGAGGTTTTGTTCTTCGCGTTCGCGAAGGGGAGGACACGAACGCAAAGGTATGGTCTGTGTGTGCATCGCGAACGCGTGAGTGGCGTCGCGTTCGCGAAGGAGAGCGAGGCAGCTGGGAACCCCAGTCTTTTGTTCTACACGTTCGCGAGATAAGGGATGCGTTCGCGAAGGTCCGAGTTAGCAAAGCTTCGCCTTCGCGAAAAGTTGGTCGCGTTCGCGAAGAGGAAAGTTGGGCAGCATATTTTTGTGCTTCGCAAACGCGAGACAAGGGTCGCGTTCGCGAAGAAGAAACCACTGGACAGAATGTTTAAGTTCAGATTTTTAACGATTTGGAGCTCGGATTTTGACAATTTTTGAGAGGTTTTCAGAGAAAACGTTGGTGTAAGTGTTCTTAACTCAATCTTTATTAGATTACCCGAATCTATCACTATTTTTAACAATTAATTTTGGATTTTTATTAAAAAATATAGTATTTTCCTATAGAATTAATTCTATAATTTTTGTTGACTGTATCGAATTATTTATGACTAGATAGGAGTCGACCGGAATCGAAAAATCGAGAAAAAAGCATATTACTTAGTTAAATTGGAGCAAGTCGAGGTAAGTGACTTGTCTAACCTTGTGTGGGGGAAATTCCCCTAGGATTGGTATTAAATGTAATGTCATGAAAGTCGTGTACACGAGGTAACAAGTGTGTACACGGACTAAATATGAAGGATTATGTATTCAAATTATGAAGATCACTTTTGCATATTAATTAAATTATTAAATCTTGTTATATTCTCCATTATTGATTTGATTTGTATACCTTAAATTTGCTTGACCTTTTTCTGCTAATTGTTTTACCTGTTTAATTGAAACTTGGTTTCTTTTATACTGTGCATTATTTGAAGGTTGGTTTTCTTTAAATTAAATATTATTAATATGAAGTATTTGACATTTCTAAATTTGATATTGAAGCAACGTATTAAAGATTTTGAAATATTATTTTCCTAAATTATTTATTTCTGAATATTTCGTAAGATTTTTGGATTATTTTGGTATGAGTCATGAGCTCTTTATTATTGAAAAATATTGTTGATGATTTATTTTTGGAAAATTGAAATATTGGGCACTTGAGGTGCAAATTGTGATATATTGTGATATTGATACGCATGCGGTGGTATAAGGTCTGGGTATTGAAACTCATGCGGTGAGATAAGGGTGGCTTGATACGCGTGGCTAGTAGGGGTGAGTACTAGAAGTCATGCGGTGTGATAAGGGTGGCTAAAACGCGGGATGCTATTTCGAGAAAAATATTTTCTTTAAATAAATTGTGAAGGCTCCCGCGGTGATATAAGGAAATGAGATATTGTGAATTTATTTATGATTTGGGATTACGAGGCGGTACCTCGGTAGTGCCCTTGTTGATATTGATTTATGGCCATAGTTGCCTTCGATTAATTGTTGTGATTTTCATAAAGTTGAAAGAAAATTCTATTTTGATTCCACGAGATATTATTTTAAATTATTTGGTGTCATTAAACGTGACATACTATTTGATTCATTTTCATAGCCATTTTATCTTATTAAATTATTTAAACATTTTTCATGTCATTATCTATTCTCCAGTAGGGCCTGACCTGACTTCGTCACTACTATACCGAGGTTAGGCTTGGCCTTTACTGGGTACCGCTGTGGTGTACTCATACTACGCTTCTGCACATCTTTTTGTGCAGATCCAGGTACATCTTACCAGCCTAGACGTTAGTAAGTTACCTGCGCACGGAGACTTTGAGGTACATCTGCCAGCTTCTGCAGACTCCGTAGTCCCCTTATATCATTTTATGTTGCTTCCTTATTTTTCTTTAGACCTTGATACATGGAAACATTGAGAATAAATTTTTAGAAGGTTGTGACTTATTTCTACCGGGTTTTGAGAGTTGTAATCATTGAATTGTAGTTTATTTATTTCAGATATTTATGATTATTCCGCATTGATAGGCT
Organism: Nicotiana tabacum; assembly: GCF_000715075.1. Lineage (NCBI taxonomy): Eukaryota > Viridiplantae > Streptophyta > Magnoliopsida > Solanales > Solanaceae > Nicotiana > Nicotiana tabacum. The sequence continues at coordinate 38,400,197 of NC_134103.1, forward strand.
TACCAAGTCTTAGAGACTAGGTGCCATCACGACCTCCCACATAGGGAATTTGGGGTCGTGACAAGTTGGTATCAGAGCACTAGGTTCATAGGTGTTATGAGTCACAAGCAGGTTTAGTAGAGTCTTGCAGATCGGTACGGAGACGTCTGTACTTATCTTCGAGAGTCTATGGAACTGTTAGGAAATCTTCACTTCTTTGATTCCTTATCTTGCGCCTTTGTTGATTTCAAAGTTCTAAACAATTGTCTTTCTATTATCTCACATATGGTGAGGACACGCATAACTGGATCTGATGATCAGACACTCGCGCCCCCTGTTGGAGCCGCAAGAGGCCGGGGACGGGGCAGAGGCCGAGTCAGAGGCCGAGGAAGACCACGTGGTGCAGCTAGAGCACCTGCACGAGCCGCCGCACCAGAGCCACTAGTAGCTCCAGTTGGAGAGCAGGCACCTGAGATGCATGTTACTACTCCTGCACTTCAGGAGACTCTTGCCCAGTTTTTGAGCATGTTTGGCACTCTAGCTCAGGTAGGGTTAATTCTACTTGCTCCTGCCACATCTCAGGCCGGGGGTGGAGCACAGACTCCCGCCGCCCATACTCCAGAACCATGGGCCCAAGTTGACCATGCCCCAGAGGTTATACCAGTGCAACCAGTTGTCCCAGTTCGGCCTGAGATTAGGACAACAGTTTCAGAGGGGGAGCAGCTCAGGCTCGAGAGGTATAAGAAGTACCACCCTCCCACTTTCAACGGTTTAGCTTCAGAGGATGCTCAGGGTTTTCTGGAGGAATGTCACCGTATCCTTCGTACTATGGGTATTGTGGATTCCAGTGGGGTTTCTTTTACGGCATTCCAGTTTAGAGGAGCAGCCTACCAGTTTGGATAGTCCGGTTGAGGCAGCTTCACTTACTTGGACTCAATTTTCAGATATTTTCTTACGGGAGTATGTTCCTCAGAGTCTTAGGGATGCATAGCGCACAGAGTTTGAGCACCCGCGCCAGCGTTCTATGACTGTGTCAGAATATGCGGTCCGATTCAGTGATTTGTCTAGGCATGCACCAGCCTTAGTTGCCACTGTTCGAGAGCGGGTTCACAGATTTATTGAGGGTCTTCACCCTAGTATCAGATACAGTATGGCCCGAGATCTAGAGATGGACATCACATACTAACAGGTGGTGTCAATTGCTAGGAGATTGGAAGGTATGCAGACTCGGGAGAGGGAAGCTAAGAGACCCTGAGATTCTGGCACATATAATAATTCTCGTGCCCCAGTTGTAGCCCGTCATGGTAGAGGTTATGTAAGACGTCCTATTCTTTCAACACTTCCAGCTTCCAGTGGTATTCCGGCTACTCCTAGACCTCAGGTTCCATATTATGCACCACCAGTGTCTTCTGTTCCTCCTGTACGGGGTGCTTTCAGTGGGCAGTCTAGTCGATCAGGCCGGAGCCAGTCCCAGCAGCCACATCCTCCGAGGGCTTGTTTTGAGAGTGGTAACACTCGTCATATTATGAGAGATTGCCCCAGATTTAGGAGGGGTGCACCTCCACAAATTTCTCAGGCCCTACCTATTCCATAGGGTCCTCAAGCTTCTCAGGCCATGATTACTGCACCAGTTGCCACTCCACCTGCACAGCCAGCTAGAGGTAGAGATCGGGCAGGTAGATGTCGCCCTAGAGGGGGAGGCCAGGCCAGATATTATGCTCTTCCTGCTAGGACAGATGTCGTTGCATCCGATTTTGTTATTATAGGTATTATTCCGGTCTGTCATAGAGATGCATCAGTTTAATTTGATCCAGGCTCCACTTATTCTTATGTGTCATCTTATTTTGCCCCGTATTTAGGCGTATCACGTGATTACTTGAGTTCTTCTATTTATGTATCTACACCCGTGGATGAATCTATTATTCTAGACCGTGTGTATCAGTCGTGTTTAATTGTTATCAGTGGTTTTGAGACCAAAGCTGATTTATTATTGCTCAGTATGGTGGATTTTGATATTATTTTGGGCATGGACTGGTTGTCGCCCTATCACGCTATTCTTGATTATTATGCCAAGACGGTGACATTGGCTATGCCGGGTCTACCATGGCTAGAGTGGAGATGTACCTCGGATCATGTTCCAAGCAGGGTTATTTCATTTCTTAAAGCTCAACGAATGGTTGAGAAGGGTGTGATGCGTATCTGGCCTATGTGAGAGATGTTAGTATTGATACTCCTACTGTAGAGTCAGTTCCTATAGTAAGGGATTTTCCTGATGTATTTCCAGCGGATCTTCCGGGTATGCCACCCGACAGGGATGTTGACTTTGGCATTGATTTGTTACCGGGCACTCAACCCATTTCTATTCCACCATACCGTATGGCACCAGCATAGTTGAAAGAATTAAAAGAACAGTTACAGGAGTTGCTTGGTAAGGGTTTCATTCGGCCTAGTGTATCGCCTTGGGGTGCTCCTGTATCATTTGTAAAGAAGAAGGATGGTTCTATGCGGATGTGTATTGATTACCGCCAGCTGAACAAGGTTACAGTGAAGAACAAGTATCCATTGCCACGTATTGATAACCTATTTGATCAGCTTCAGGGTACCAGGTTATTCTCTAAAATTGACTTGCGTTCAGGCTATCATCAGTTGAAGATTCGGGAGCCAGATATCCCGAAGACTGCTTTCAGGACTCGGTACGATCATTACGAGTTCCTTGTGATGTCTTTTGGGCTGACCAATGCCCCAACAACATTTATGCACTTAATGAATAGTGTATTTCAGCCCTATCTTGATTCTTTTGTCATTGTGTTTATTGACGACATTCTGGTGTATGTGAGGTCTTTTGGGCTGACCAATGCCCCAGCAACATTTATGTACTTAATGAATAGTGTATTTCAGCCCTATCTTGATTCTTTTATCATTGTGTTTATTGACGAAATTCTGGTGTATTCCCGGAGTCGGGAGGATCAAGAACAGCACCTGAGGACTGTGCTCCGGATTTTGAGAGAAAAGGTGTTATATGCAAAAAATTTAAAGTGTGAATTCTGGCTTGATTCAGTGGTATTTTTGGGTCATATAGTTTCGTGCGAGGGGATCAAGGTAGATCCAAAGAAGATTGAAGCAGAGCAAAGTTGGTCCAAACCGTCCTCAGTTACGAAAATCCGGAGTTTCCTTAGTTTGGCTGGGTATTATCACCGATTTGTAAAGGGTTTCTCTTCTATTGCTGCATCTATAACCATATTGACCCAGAAGGGTGCTACGTTCAGGTGGAGCGAGGAATGTGAGGAGAGCTTCCAAAAGCTCAAGACAGCTTTGACTACAGCCCCAGTATTGGTATTACCTACAGGTATAGGATCTTATACTGTGTATTGTGACGCGTCGCGTATTGGTCTCGGTGCAGTGTTGATGCAAGACGGTAGGGTGATTGCCTACGCGTCCAGACAGTTCAAGGTGCATGAGAAGAATTATCCTATACATGACCTGAAGTTAGCAGCTATTGTTCATGCCTTAAAAATTTGGCGGCATTATTTATACGGTGTCTATTGTGAGATCTATGCCGATCATCGGAGTTTACAGTATCTGTTTAAACAAAAGGACCTTAATTTACAGCAGCGGAGATGGTTGGAGTTGCTTAAGGATTATGATATCACCATTCTCTATCATCCTGGGAAGGCCAATGTGGTGGCCGATGCCTTGAGTCATATGGCGGAGAGTTTGGGCAGCTTAGCATATTTACCGGTAGCAGAGAGGCCTTTAGCCTTGGATGTTCAGGCCTTGGCCAACCAGTTTGTTAGACTGGATATTTCTGAGCCGAGTCGAGTTTTGTCTTGTGTGGTTTCTCAGTCTTCTCTTTATGATTGTATCATGGAACGTCAGTATGATGACCCGTCCTTGAGGATACAGTTCAGCACGGTGATGCCAAGGAAGTCACTATTGGAGATGACAATGTATTACGGATACAGGGTAGGCTATGTGTGCCTAATGTGGACGGTTTGTGTGAGTTGATTCTCCAGGAGGCTCACAGTTCGCGGTACTCCATTCATCCGGGTGCTGCAAAGATGTATCAAGACTTGAGACAACACTATTGGTGGAGGCGGATGAAGAAAGACATAGTGGGGTATGTATCTCGGTGTCTAAATTGTCAACAGGTGAAATATGAGCATCAGCGACCGGGTGGATTACTTCAGAAGTTAGAGATTCCAGAATAGAAATGGGAGCGGATCACTATGAATTTCGTTGTTGGGCTCCCACGGACTCAGCGGAAGTTTGATGCAGCTTAGGTGATTGTGGATAGGCTGACCAAATCAGCTCATTTCATTCCTGTGATTACTACTTACTCTTCAGAGCAGCTGGCTCAGGTATATATTCGCGAGATTGTCAGACTTCATGGTGTACCGGTATCTATCATCTCTGACCGGGGTACATAATTTACCTCACGGTTTTGGAGGGCAGTATAGCGTGAGTTAGGTACTCGGGTAGAGTTGAGTACAGCATTTCACCCTCAGACGGACGGGCAATCCGAATGCACTATTCAGATACTGGAGGATATGCTTCGTGCGTGTGTGATAGATTTTGGGGGGTGCTTGGGATCAGTTCTTACCACTTGCAGAGTTTGCTTGCAACAACAGTTACCAGTCAAGCATTCAGATGGCTCCGTATGAGGCTTTATATGGTAAGCGGTGCCAGTCTCCAGTGGGTTGGTTCGAACCGGGCGAGGCTAGACTATTGGGTACAGACTTAGTTCAGGATGCCTTAGAAAAGGTTAAGTTGATTCAGGATCGACTTCCTACAACCCAATCTAGACAGAAGAGTTATGCGGATCGGAAGGTTCGTGATGTTGCATTCATAGTTGGTGAGCGGGTATTGCTCCGGGTTTCGCGTATGAAGGGTGTGATGAGGTTCGGGAAGAAGAAAAAGTTGAGCCCTAGGTATATTGGGCCTTTTGAGATTCTTGAAAGAGTTGGAGAGGTGGCTTACAAACTTGCGCTACCACCTAGTCTATCTGCAGTTCATCCGATATTCCACGTTTCTATGCTTTGGAAATATCACGGCGATCCCTCTAATATGTTAGACTTCAGTTCGGTTCAGTTGGACAAGGATCTATCGTATGTTGAGGAACCAAAGGCTATTCTAGATAGGCAGGTTCAAAAGCTGAGGTCAAAGAACATTGCTTCCATGAAGGTTCAGTGGAGGGGTCATCCAGTCGAGGAGGCAACTTGGGAGACCGAGCTTGATATACGCAGCCGTTATCCACACTTATTCACCAGCTTGGGTACTTTTTCTATCTCCGTTCGAGGACGAACGTTTGTTTTAGAGGTGGAGAATGTGATGACCTAAAATGTCATCTTTAAATTTAATAATTAATTATGTGTTCTAAAACCTCGAAAAGTACTATTTATCATTCCTCGACTTCTGTGCGCAGTCCGTAAAATTTTCTAAAAAGTTTTTATGTGAAAAATAGATTAAAATATGAATTAGAGCTTTAAAACTCAACTGAGTTGACTTTGATCAACGTTTTTAGCAAACAGACTCGGATCAGTATTTTGATAGTTCCGATAGGTCCGTATCGTAAATTGAGACTTGGGCGTATGCCCGGAATCAAATTCCGAGGTCCCTAGCCCGAGATATGGAATTTTGATAAAAAAATTATAAATTTAAGTTCAAATAGTGACCGAATATCGAATTATGTGCAAACGACCCCGGAATAGAATTTTGATGATTCCAACAGTTCCGTATGGTGAATTTGGACTTAGGAGCATGATCGAAATTTTATTTGGAAGTCCGTAGTGGAATTAGGCTTAAAATGCCGAAAGTTGAATTTTTGGGAAGTTTGACCGAGGGGTTGACTTTTTGATATCAGGGTCGAAATCCGATTCTAAAAATTTTCATAGCTCCGTTATGTCATTTATGACTTGCGTACAAAATTTGAGATCAATCGGACATGATTTGATAGGTTCCGGTGTTGATTGTAGAAATTCAAAGTTTCAAAGTTCATTAGGCTTGAATCTATGTGTGATTCATGTTTTTAGTATTGTTGGATGTGATTTGAAGATTTGACTAGGTTCGTATGGTAATTTAGGACTTGTTGGTATATTTGGTTGAGGTCCCGGGGACCTCGGGTGTGTTTCGGATGCTCAACGGGTTATTTTTGGACTTAGAGAAGTAGCAGATTGTTCTGGTTTTTGTTGCAGAAGATTGTTCTTCGCGTTCGCGAAGGTGTGGTCAGTGGAAGCATCGCGAACGCGAGGAGTAGAATGCATTCGCGAAGAGTGTTTTATGAGTGTGAGGTTTTGTTCTTCGCGTTCGCGAAGGGGAGGACGCGAACGCGAAGGTATGATATGTGTGTGCATCGCGAACGCATGAGTGGCGTCGCGTTCGCGAAGGAGAGCGAGGCAGCTGTAAACCCCAGTCCTTTGTTCTACGTGTTCGCGAGATAAGGGACGCATTCACGAAGGTCTGAGTTAGCAAAGCTTCGCGTTCGCGAAGCGTTGGTCGCGTTCGCGAAGAGGAAACCACTGGACAGAATGTTTAAGTTCAGAAAATGGGACTTCGTTCCATTTTCCATTTTTAATGATTTGGAGTTCGGATTTTGGCGATTTTTGAGAGATTTTTAGAGAAAACGTTGGGGTAAGTGTTCTTAACTCAATCTTTGTTAGATTACCCAAATCTATCATTGTTTTTAACATTTAATTGGTGATTAAAGTTGAAAAAAATTCGAAAACCCTCTTGAATAGATTTGAGGATTTGAGGGTCGAATTATTATTGAAATTTAGTCATTTTAGTATGATTAGGATCGTAGTTGAATGGACGTTCATATTTCATAACGTTCGTCGGATTCTGAGACGTGGGCCCCATGGGCCATTTTTGAGTTAATTTCGGATTGTTATTGAAAAATGTACTATTTTCTAATAGAATTAATTCTATAATTTTTGTTGACTGTATCGAATTATTTATAAGTAGATACGAGTCGACCGGAATCGGAAAATCGAAAAAAAGGCATATTACTTGGTTAAATTGGAGCAAGTCGAGGTAAGTGACTTGTCTAACCTTGTGTGGGAGAAATTCCCCTAGGATTGGTATTAAATGTAATGTGATGAAAGTCGTGTACACGAGGTGACGAGTGTGTACACGGACTAAATGTGAAGGATTATGTGCTCAAATTATGAAGATCACTGTTGCATATTAATTAAATTATTAAATCTTGTTATATTCTCCATTATTGATTTGATTTGTATACCTTAAATTTGCTTGACCTTTTTCTGCTAATTATTTTACCTGTTTAATTGAAACTTGGTTTCTTTTATACTGTGCATTATTTGAAGGTTGATTTTATTTAAATTAAATATTATTTATGTAAGTATTTGACATTTCTAAATTTGATATTGAAGCAACGTATTAAAGATTCTGAAATATTATTTTTCTGAATTATTTATTCCTGAATATTTCGTAAAATTTTTGGATTATTTTGGTATGAGCCGTGAGCTCTTTATTATTGAAAAATATTGTTGATGATTTATTTTTGGAAAATTAAAATATTGTGCACTTGAGGTGTAAATTATGATATATTGTGATATTGATACGCATGTGGTGGTATAAGGTCTCGGTATTGAAACGCATGCGGTGAGATAAGGGTGGCTTGACACGCGTGGCTAGTAGGGCTGACTACTAGAAGTCATGCGGTGTGATAAGGGTGGCTAAAACGCGGGATGTTATTTCAGGAAAAATATTTTCTTTAAATAAATTGTGAAGGCTCCCGCGGTGATATAAGAAAATGAGATATTGTAAATTTATTTATGATTTGGGACTACGAGGCGGTACCTCGGTAATGCCCTTGTTGATATTGATTTATGACCATAGTTGCCTTCGATTAATTGTTGTGATTTTTATAAAGTTGAAAGAAAATTCAGTTTTGATTTCACGAGATATTATTTGAAATTATTTGGTGTCATTAAACGTGACATACTATTTGATTCATTTCCATAGCCATTTTATTTTATTAAATTGTTTAAATATTTTTCATGTCATTATCTATTCTCTAGTAGGGTCTGACCTGACCTCGTCACTACTCTACCGAGTTTAGGCTTGGCACTTACTGGGTACCGCTGTGGTGTACTCATACTACACTTCTGCACATCTTTTTGTGCAGATCCAGGTACATCTTACCAGCCTAGATGTCAGTGAATTACCTACGCACGGAGACTTCGAGGTACATCTGCCAGCGTCTGCAGACTCCGGAGTCCCCTTCTATCATTTTATGTTGCTTCCTTATTTTTCTTTAGACCTTGATACATAGAAACATTGAGAATAAATTTTTATAAGTTTGTGACTTATTTTTACCGGGTTTTGGTAGTTGTAATTATTGAATTGTAGTTTATTTATTTCAAATATTTATGATTATTCCGCATTGATAGGCTTACCTAGTCTTAGAGACTAGGAGTCATCACGACTTCCCACGGAGGGAATTTGGGGTCGTGACACTCCCTTCCATAGCTATTTATCATAGGTAAAGAATTAGTTCAAGAATAGAGTAGAAATTTATTCTTTTTTGAATTACATTACAAAATGGGAGAATAAGAATCGAGTATAAGTAGCTTTTTTTTTAATTACGTTACAAAATGGGAGAATATGAAGAGAAATATAGTTATAATTAAGACTTATACTCCATAGCAGTAATTCAAGAATCAGAAGTGGCATTTACTAATTTATTAATATTGATCTAATTTTAATGCATCCGTTTTTTAACATAATTCTTGTCCACCATTAAGTACATCAATAAAGAATGATCATTGAAATACAATATGCATTAAAGATGAATTTGGCTCATATTGTATTCTTAACTGTAGCTCCTCTAATTCCTAATCGTTCATGTATGGTTGGTAACGGAAAAAATAGTTTGCATGAGATAATTTATCATACTATACTATCGGTTTGCAAGAGAAAATTTAGTGTTAAATATAAGGGTATAAGCGTCCATCAATATTAAAAGGATATTTTCGTCTTTTAACTTTTCAACTGGGTGTTCATGTTTTATAAAAGTGAAAAGCTCAAAAGTTAAAAGTAGAATTACTAAATTACCCTCTTATTAATGTAATAAATAATAAATGCCCTATTTAATTTGAGCAAAAAAAAAACATCCAAATAGATGCCTCGGAAGGACGCCTCTCTTCGTACACTTTAAATTTAATAGCCCCTCTTATAACCTACTCATAAATAATAAATACTCTATTCAATTTTTTTTTAGAAAAAATAAAAGTAAAGAGACACCTAAAAGCGACGCCTGCATTCAGACCCTTTTAAACTAAAAAAGAAAAAGAATACCAAGCTTCAAATAAAACGTTGTTTCGAACGTCGCTCCTATGAAGAGTTGCAATTGTTTAGTTTGATCCTCTGTAACAAAAATAAAAAATAAAAAATAAACCCCATGTCACTTTCTACTCATATTTCGATTGTCTTTGTTAATGCTGGTATTATTCCATCCATCTATCTTTCTCTCTAGATTCTCGGCGATACTCATATTCGAAATGCAACTGCACTTCTACTTGAATTTTATTTGTTAGCTTTTCTACAATTGAGCAAATTTAAAAGCAATTTGGTTCTTAGCAAATTGAATGATAAAGATATAAGCAAGTTAATGAATTAAAGATTGTATGAAAGAGATCTGAGAGCAGTGAAAAAGGGAATAAAGCATCGTTTGTTAAATGAGATAAGTGAATAATAGACGACTTCTTTCAAATTCTGACTTTACAGAATTTACGTCCTCACACATTACAATTTTGACTTTACAGTTGTACTCTGCATATGTTATGTCTACTGTATACGTTACTCATGGTGTAACTATATAACTCCTTATAAACGTTGGATAAAATTCGATGCTAGAGATGTGCAACTTATTAAAAATACTTTTTGAACCACTGCAATAATTGAAATTACCTTTTCAAGTCTCAAAAAAAAATATATTTGCTTATCATATAACTAGTTTAGAAGTCGCTAAAGTTCCGAATCACAAAATGAATCAACAAAATATTGTAAATCTTATCCTGCTTTAAATGGTCTGTTCTTCATAGTTCTCTATTTTTGTTCGTTGTTTACTCATGTAATACCTCTCATTTACTGTATGTCGATGATTCTATTGCTTAGATAGTTGAGAAGATGATATTTTCTCCTTGTTTGAATTCTTGATTCGAGAATGACGTTGTTTCTTGGATTGCTGAACCAATCTTTTATTTAAAAAAAACTATTAATTTTTCAAAATAGTAGAGACTACTATTTCTTTAAAAAATATATACCTATTTAATTTTTTTAAAAATAAAATTTAAAAAGAGAAACTAATTTTACCTAAACTAACAAATTTGTCCTAAAGTTACTATATGACATTTTATACAGGCAACACTTGGCAAAATCTCAGTGGCTGGCTTCTTTCCTTTTAAAGACACATCTAGAATACGTACCCGAGCGATGCGCGGATCGGTTCAAAGAAAAAAAGAGAGATAATAGAAACATATATATATATATATATATATATATATATATATTAAATTTAGTGATCGAATTCAAAAAAATTAAAATAAAAAATAAATAGATGAATTTTGTTGGGGCTAATATTGGGGCCTAAGTATGATAAAGGACAGTCTGAGGTACTAACCTCGCAATATAAAGATTTTGTTCAAATCAGTGAGAAGATGATGTGTTGTCATGTCTGAGTTACATATGCATCAATAGTTGTATAATTATTAATCAACTTAACCAAACATTCTAATAAGAATAAATTATGATAAAGTAAGTTCTAATAACACAATTACAAATATAGTAAATCGATGATAGTGTCACTCACCATTTGTTACATAGAAGGAACTCTTTCTTCACGTTCGACTTAATAGTTTCTACTTTTGGAAAGTTCAACTTTATATGTATAAGAGATTTGTATGTTATTTTAAGTTAGGTTTTAGAAGTAACAACACATATAAAAGAAAAATTACTACTATAATCTATGAACTAATTCTATTACGGATCCTATTTGTCCCAAAAAACCTGAAAATGGTAGAGTGCTTTTCAGTTTCCTTTTTTCTGAAATAAGCACAAGAAAATAATCTGAACTCCGGCATTTCCCATTGAAAGTATGAAGTTAAATCAAAGTGAATAAGAAAGCCAAAAAATTCATTAATAAAATAAAATTTAGTAAAATAGCAACAACAACGATACAGAAACAAAAAAGAACTAATTTTAATATTTGAAATGAAAATTAATACATACCCATTTATCTTTCGGTGATAACATTCAAAGATTCATCAATTAAAAAGATTAATCTTGAAAAATTTTTACAGTTCAAAGTTATTGTAACATATGATTTTAAGTGTTCAGAAATATATAAAATAATGTCCGTCCACCCGAAAATTATGTTGCTCCTTAGCTATTTAGCATGTCTTATTTGCAGTAGTTTTTATTTTCCGGTAGCCTACTAAGAAGCTGGTCTTTCAATGTGTAAAACCAAATCACATTTTCCAGGATCTAGTCCTTTTATAAGCTAAGTTCATATATTGACCTCGATAATACCTTTGATGAAATTGTTTAATGTTTATAAGTAATACATATTGGATAATATTAGTCAAGAAAAAAGTATATATGAAAAAAGGTTTTTGTAATGATCCAACCGGTTATTTTGACTTTTAGAACCCCGTTCCCCTAAATAAAATTTTTTGTATGTACTTTTATTAATTTATGACTTGCGGGGATGGTTGGTTCGGGATTTGAAAGTGTTCGGGTGGTAATCGGAATACTTGGTTTCTTAAGTTGGCCTTAAAATGCTAAGTTTGACTTCGGTCAACATTTTTAGAAAATGACCCCGGAAAATAATTTTGATGATTCCAACAGCTTCATATGGTGATTTTGGACTTAGTAGCGTGTTCGAAATTTTATTTGGAAGTCCGTAGTTAAATTAAGCTTGAAATGGCTAAAATAGAAATTTAAGTTTGGAAGTTTGACCGGGGAGTTGATTTATTGATATCGGGGACGGAATCCAGTTTCAAAATTTTTTATAGCTCTGTTATGTCATTTATGACTTGTGTGTAAAATTTGAGGTCAATCGGACTTGATTTGATAGGTTTCGGTACCGAATATAGAAGTTGGAAATGTTAAATTTCATTAAGCTTGAATTGGAGTATGATTCGTGATTTTAGCCTTGTTTGATGTGATTTGAGGTTCCGACTAAGTTCATATGATATTTTAGGACTTGTTGGTATAATTGGTTGAGGTCCCGAGGGGCTCGGGTGAGTTTCAGACGTCTAACAGATCATTTTTGGCTTTTGGGAGCCTGCTGATAGCTGCTGGAATTTTCTTCTGATTTCTTTATACGCGATCGCGTAAGTCCATCTGCGATCGCATAGGGTAATTTGGGCAGAGGTAAATTTGTTCTACGCGATCGCGTGAATTGGGTTGTGATCGCGTAGGCTTAATTGGGCAGCTGAAAATTTATTCTATGCGATCGCGTGGGTAAGTCCGCGATCACATAGGTTTGGACAGTCTGTGCATCGCGATCGCGTGGCATTGTTTGCGATCGCGTAGGGGAAACTGGAGAGGAAGCCGAGCCACGCGTTTGCTCTATGCGATCGCGTGAAGAGGGATGTGATTGCGTAGAGTTGGAACCTTGTGCATCGCGATCGCGTGGCATTGTTTGCGATCGCGTAGGGTTATTTTCTGGGCAGTAAAAATTTGTGCTACGCGATCGCGTGAGCAAGTTTGCGATCGCGTAGAAAAAATCACTGAGCAGAGAGTTAAAGTTCTGAAATGGGACGAATTTCCATTTTTATCGATTTGGAGCTCGAATTGAGGCGAATTTTGGGAGATTTTCAGAGAAAATAACGGGGTAAGTATTTTTAACTCAATATTGATTAAATTACCCGAATCCATCACTGTTTTTATCATTTAATTGGTGAATTAAGTTGGAAAAGTTTGAAAACCCTCTTGGATAGATTTGAGGATTTAAGGGATGAATTTTTATCGGAATTTAGTAATTTTGGTATGGGTAGACTCGTGGTTGAGTGGGCGTTCATATTTCGTAACTTTCGCTGGATTCCGAGACGTGGGCCCCAAACTTTTGAGTTAATTTCGAATTTTATTGAAAAATGTAGTATTTTCTTATTAAATTGATTCCTATAATTTTTAGTGATTGTATCGAATTATTTTGGCTATATTCGAGCCATTCAGAGTTGGATAGTCGAGGAAAATATCTACTAGTAGATTAAATTGAAGCAAGACGAGGTAAGTCTCTTGTCTAATCTTGTGAGGGGGAATTTACCCCATAGGTGATTAAATTAAATAATTGTGCTAAATTGCGGGGGCTACGTACACACGAGGTGATGAAAGTCCGTGCGTAGCTACTATTTATGCTAAAGTCCGGGTAGTTTAGGACTCAAATCATGAATTACTTGTGTAAATTGTATTCTTTATTTAATTAAAATTATTTGATATATATATTGTGAATTGTTAGGAAAAAATATTAAAAGATAAAAATCTTATATGCTTAATTTTCTGTTTAAATTAATTAATTGTTAAAAAAAATTGTTCATCCTCTCGAATTGATCTTATAATAAATATATTCTCCTTCTGGAGGTACATAAGAAAATGTCCTCCTTTTTTGTGGAGCGGGCCGAACGCCTCGGCAGGATAGATGCATCTATGGATCGCGTCGCACGTTCCTCGGCAGTGTGCACGACACTCTGGATCGGGCCGTACGACCTCGGCAGAAATCGTGCCTAATAATAATAAGAATAATTACTCGATGCCCTGATATTTCTAATTGCAGTTTGTGAATTTAATTAATAGATTAGAAATTGTTGCATTTGAAGGAATTTAGTTATTTCTGTTGGTTAAATAAAAATTATTGTTAATTCTGTGAATCATGTTGATTTAGATATTCTAGTTTTATTTTAATTATTATTATTGACTCATAGTGAGTGTCAAAGTCGGCCATCTCGTCTCTACCTCTTCGAGATTAGGCTTGATACTTATTGGGTACACGTTGTTTACGTACTCATGCTACACTTGCTGCACTTTTTATGCAGGATCTGAGACAGGTGCTATTGTTGGACCTATCGGCGCGCACCCGCGTTATCCGAAGGCTTAGTAGTGAGCTGCTTTCTGAGCCGTTTTGCAGCAACTAGTGCCTCTTCCTGAATTTTTATTCTGTCTATTTCATTCCAGACAGCATTTATAATTTTTGTATAATCTACTAGATGCTCATACACTTGTGACACTAGGTCTTAACACACACACTAGTAGAATGTTTTGATTTAATTATTTTCTTGGTTATTTTAATTTACCAGATCTTTTCATATTGTTTTATATCTTGCAAGTAAGAAGAGTTTAATTATTCAGTTAATTTTAAATAATAGAATATAGGTTTAAATTACTGGTTGGCTTGCCTAGCTATAATGTTGGGCGCCATCACGACCTATAGGTAAAATTGGGTCGTGACAATATGGTATCAGAGCACTAGGTTCACGTAGGTCTCATGAGTTATGAGCAAGCCTAATAGAGTCTTGCGGATCAGTACGGAGACGTCTGTACTTATCTTCGAGAGGCTATAGGATGTTAGGAGGCTACCTTTCTTCATATTCCACCGTGCAATTAATGTAGTACTAAATATCTTTCTCTTATTCTCTCACAGATGGTGAGAACGCGCTCCAATGAGGTTCCAAACCAGGGAAGAGCTACTCCCCCAGTTGCTAGAGGCCGAGGGAGGGCTCCAGCCCGTGATGGGGGGCGAGGACGTCCCAGGACTATTCCAGTTATGCCGCCACTGGGTCCAGTAGAGAATCCCATTATTGAGGAACAGGGTGAGGTGCTTGTGGAAGAGCCAGCTCCGATGGATTTCACATCTGCACCGGGATTTTAGGATGTCATGGGTTGTATGTTGCGGTTCATGGACACTATGACTCAGGCCGGTTGATTTTCGGCAGACCCAGCCACATCTCAAGCAGGCGGGGGAGCACAGACCATGACTTGGGACAGGTTCACCCGTATCTTCCTGGACAGGTATATTCCACCCTCTTAGAGGGAAGAGTTGCAGTTTCAGTTTGAGCAGCTCCAACAGGGTCAGATGTCAGTGATCGATTATGAGGCGAGGTTCTCTGAGTTATCTCGCCATGCACTTATGATACTCCATACTGAGGTAGAGAGAGTGCGGAGATTGTTGCGGGTTTACATACTGACATTCAAGCCACTATGGCTCGAGAGGTTGAGATGGGTACTTTTTATGAGCTAGTCATGGAGATAGCCTGGAGGATTGAGGGTTCAGAGGTGCTCCGTCTGAGGGCAGAGATCAGTTCAGGAGAGGGCAGTCCAGCAGGCCCCCATATCCAGCACCATTGCCTCCTCGAGATGCTCCAATGCGACCTTATTTTAGTGCTATACCATAGAGTTCTTATCGCCCACCAGCTATTCAGGGTCCTTCCAGTGGGTATTCAGGTAACCAGGGCCAGATTCTTAGTCAGCAGCCCATTGTACCTAAGAGTTGTTACGAATGTGGGGATCCCGGTCACATACGGAGATTCTGCCCTAGACTTCGGGGTAGACCAATGCAGCAGGGTCAGCAGCCTATGATTACCGCACTAGTTGCTCCACCAGTAGTCCGACCACCAAGAAGTGGAGGACAGGTGGGTAGGGGCCGTCCTAGAGATAGAGGTCAGCCAGGTGGAGGCCAGCCAGTTGGCGCTCCAGCTCGGTTCTATGCTTTTCGGCCAGACCAGATGCAAAGGCCTCATATGTCATGATTACAGGTATCATTTCTGTTTGCGGCAAAGATGCCTCAGTATTATTTGATCCAGGATCTACATATTCCTATGTGTCATCTCTATTTGCTCAATTTCTGGGTGTTTCCCGTAAGTCCTTGAGTACTCCTGTTTACGTGTCCACTCCTGTGGGTGATTCTGTTATTGTGAATTAGATCTACCGATCCTGTATTATTTCATTATGTGGTTATGAAACTAGAGCAGATCTCTTATTGCTTGCGATGACCGATTTTGAAATTATCCTGGACTGGTTATCTCCATATCATGTCATCCTAGATTGTCATGCCAAGACTGTTACCTTGGCTATTCCAGAATTTCCTAGGTTGGAGTGGAAGGGTTCATCTGTTAGTGCATCTAATCGGGTTATTTCTTTTATGAAGGCTCAACACATGGCAGAGAAGGGTTGTTTGGCTTATCTAGCCTATTTTTGAGATACTACTGCAGAGACTCCGACTATAGATTCAGTGCATGTAGTTCGGGAGTTCTCCGATGTATTTCCTTCAGATCTTCCAGGCATGCCACCTGATCGTGATATTGATTTTTGTATTGACTTGGCTACAGATACCCACCGTATCGCATGGCTCTGAAAGAATTGAAAGAAGAACTTGAGGAGTTACTAGCCAAGGGGTTCATCAGACAGAGTGTATCGCCTTGGGGTGCACCGGTATTATTTGTTAAGAAGAAGGATGGAACAATGCGAATGTGTATTGATTATCGCCAGTTGAACAAAGTCACTATTAAGAACAAGTACCCGCTGCCACGTGTTGATGATCTATTTGACCAGTTGCGGGATACTAGGGTGTTCTCTAAGATCGACTTGAGGTCGGGGTACCATCAGTTGAAGATTCAGGATTTAGATGTTCCGAAGACTGCTTTCCGAACTAGATATGGTCATTATGAGTTTCTAGTAGTGTCCTTCGGTTTAACTAACGCCCTAGCAATATTTATGGATTTGATGAACAGGGTATTCAAGCCATATATTGATTCGTTTGTCATTGTCTTCATTGATGACATCTTGATCTACTCGCGCAGTAAGGAGGAGCACGAGCAGCATATGAGAGTGGTGCTTCAGACGCTGCGGGAACAAAAGCTATATGCTAAGTTCTCTAAATGTGAGTTTTGTCTAGAGTCTGTAGCATTTTTGGGGCATATTGTATCGGGTGAGGGCATTAAAGTTGATCCCAAAAAGATTAAGGCAGTTCAAAATTGGCATCGTCCCACTTCGGCGACTGAGATCAGGAGTTTCCTAGGTTTAGCAAGTTATTATCGTCGGTTAGTGGAAGGCTTCTGTCACACCCCAAAATCGAGGAGCGCGACCGGTGCTCAGCCGAGTAAACCCGGCCGAGCAAGCCTGTTAGATTCTTTCTACCCAATTCACCCATGATCAAGAAAAGACATGATTTCATAAATTATACAGCAGGAAGTTCATACATACGATGCTAAATCATTTGATTAGCCATTGCGCCTTTAAGTCTCAAAATACATATTTCTTATAGTTCGAATGGAACAAGTGATCAAACACAACATAACTGGTTTAACATTCCCAACACCCATATACAACCCACATAGTGTCTCCGGAGCCTCTAAAGATACAAAAGAGAGTAAAGATGGTGCCGGCAACAAGGCCCCAGCTATACCACAAAAAGTGATCACAATATAAACAAAAGGTACAATACATGACTCCGGAATGAAATGGGGCTCACCAAGTATGTTGAGAAGATGATGATGTACCACTAACTGCGATCAACACTGTCTGCTATATAACCACCTGCATCTATTGAAAGATGCAGGGGCCCCGTCAAAACGGAGGTTAGTACCATCGAATAGTACTAGTATGTAAAGCTAAAATACCATCTCAATAGAATGGACAATAATACAAGGGAGAAATATTCATGAGTTCAATAAGAGCTTCAAAAAAAGACTAAAACATCAAGTAAGGATCACATAAGTTCTCAAGTCAATTTCCATCTTATTAGGTTGGGTAATCTTTAGTGCCATATGCCACAATCCACAATACCATTGTGTTTTTACATGGAGTCCGATCTCGACTCGAACGGCTAGGTCATCTCATTTGAGGCATCAACCATATCCACAATTTCAATTATCATTTCCAGCACAGTTGCCACTATGTGTGCGGCATGGCATCCGATCACAACCCGATCGGCTAGGCTATCTCACTTGAGACATCAACCATAACCACAATTTCAATTATCTCACATCATAATTCTTTCATATTCTTTCGATTCATTGGCACTAGTAATCACGATTACAAAATCATTCTTGGCACTTGGCCGTATTTCATAATTCCAGTCCCCTTTTCCACGTTCAAATATCATTATCATCATCATTATCAACAATAATAAGGTTTCCCGTTCAAGACATTAAATTCACATAACACAGCAATTTGGGAATCTTAGGCACATAGAGGCTTTTCATATAATTTGGCATAACAACCTTTATTTCGATCTTGACATGAAGTCTTAATATTTTTAATACATATTCCACATTTTTAACATATCCTCAAATGGCAAGATGACATGATAAAATATTTAGAATAAATATTGAACATATATCCTTCGATACAACCATATTAGGAATAGCCAATTCAATAATGATCAAGGTCTTACTTCAATTACATGAACACCGTGGAATTCGATTCTAAGAAGAAGGGGGTTTAGCCATACATACCTCAATTGAGCTTCCTTAATCTCTAAAATATTCCGGAATTCTTAGCAACTTCGACCTAATTTAGAAATATAACAAGCTGGACCAAGATTAGGAAGATGAACATGGTTTTAGCTCATTTGAGCATTTTATCAAACACTAGGTGTGCATTAAGGTTTCAAGGTCCTTTTATGGAGGATTCCACCATCCACAACCCAATCTTTACCATTTTTAGCTCAACAATCTTCCTACATCCTTTGATAACACATGCATGTATAATAAACAACTTTCATGCCTAAACCTTATCTTGCTAATTACCCATTTCTAGACAAAATTTGAAATTGAGGGTTAGGGTGTAGAATCTTACCTCTAGGATGAAGAACTAGTGAGTTTCCCTTCTTAATCTTCCAAAACTTGAGCAAGAATTGAAGAACAATTATTAAAGAACATTTTCTCACTCTAGGGCACTCTCTCTTACTCTAAAATGTTAGATTTTAAGCCAAAATGACTTAACCCCTCTTTATACCTGGCGTTGGGGTTATTTAATGAGTTCCTACGTGCGCGACCGCCCACCTGGGCAAGTGGCCGTGCATCCGGCCGCGCACCTGAGGCAGAAAGTCTCAAATATATGCGGCCGTGCATCTGGGCCCGCATATGACACAGGTCCAGTAAAATGGCCATAACTTTCTGTATACTTATCTCAAAGGGCTTTACTTTGATAGGTTGTACACCATATAACTCTTTATATCGTAAGAGTTATGCTCGTTGGAAGTTAGGTCTTGTGCAAACTCACTTGAAACTTTATCCCATCATATAATTTTCAACTTGACTTAGCCTTAGGGCTCTTCTTAGACCATAAACCATTCTTAATACACATCATACCTATATTATCATGATCAACTGATATCATTCAACTTATCAGTCTTGTTCATACCCGAATTGACATAATTAGCACCCGTCAATCTTCTTAATGGTCTTAAAACACTTAGAAATATTTTTGGGGTGTTACAGCTTCTCATCTATTGCAGCACCTTTGACCAAATTAACCCAGAAGGGCACTCCATTCCGATTGTCCGATGATTGTGAGGTGAGTTTTCAGAAGCTCAAGACATCATTGACTACAACACCAGTGTTAGTGTTGCCTTCAGGTTCAGGGATGTATACAGTTGTAACGACCCGACCGGTCGTTTTGAGAATTCACGCTCCTTTCAACTATTTGAAGTCTTGAATAACTTTCTACGAGGTATTATAACTTGTGTGAATTGTTGGTATTGGTTTTAAGGTATTTCGGAGTTAGCTTGGAAGAATGAATTTTCATGTTGGAAGCTCAAGTTGAAATAGTTGATCGGATATTAACTTATGTGTAAACGACTCCGGAATAGGGTTTTGATAATTCCAATAGCTCTGTATGGTGATTTTGGACTTAGGAGCATGTTCGGAAAATTATTTGGAGGTCCGTAGTGGAATTAGGCTTAAAATGCCGAAAGTTAAATTTTTGGGAAGTTTGATGGGGGGTTGACTTTTTGATATCGGGGTCGGAATCCGATTCTAAAAATTGGAATACCTCCATTATTTCATTTATGACTTGTGTGCTAAATTTGAGGTTAATCGGACGTGATTTGATAGGTTCCGGCGTCGTTTGTGGAAACTTGAAATTTCAAAGTTCATTAGGCTTGAATTGGGGTATGATTCGCGGTTTTAGCGTTGTTTGATGTGATTTGAGGGCTAAACTAAGTTTATATGGTGTTTTAGGACTTGATGGTACCTTTGGTTGAGGTCTCGAGGGCCTCAGGTGCGTTTCGGGGTGAGTTTTGAGCGAGTCCGGGCATTTCAGCACTTTGATACTGTTCTAGCACTTTTGGGGGTGCGGACTGCACATTTTGAGGTGCTGAGGCGAAGGAGAGCTGCGGACCGCACATACAAGTGGGGACCGAAGCAGAAAAGTGCGGACCTCAGAGGAGGAGTGCGGACCGCACAATTCTGTCTGCAGCCGCAATCCAGGGAGTTCTGCAGATTCTCCGGTCCGACTTCGGAAGCTCTTATCGTTTTATCTACAAGGAATGTTGAGATGATTCAAAATTTAAAGTTGTAGCCCTTCGTGTCTAGTTTCCAGAAAGGTAAAGAAGTCATCATTTGGACATCTGTAGAGACAGTTATGGCCAAAATACTAAGTCATGGAAGTGCAGTCACCAAAAGGCACGGTCGTACCATTTTTGTGCGACCGCAGGAGCTGGGATGTGCGGACTCACTTGGAATTGTGCGGACCGCACATGGTGAGTTCAGAGAATGTACTATATAACCGAGGTGTAGGTTATTATTTCATTTTTGGACCTTGGGAGCTCGGTTTCAGACGATTTTACGTGGGCTTTTCAAGAAATTCATCGGGGTAAGTGATTCTAACTCAGATTTGGTTAACATACATGCATATATCATTGTTTTCATCATGTATTCAGTATTTTGAGATGAAAATTTGAGAAATATTGTATAAATTTCATAAAACGACTTTTTTGGATTTGAACATCGATTCGGAGTTGGATTTGAGTGAAATTAATATGGTTTAACTCATAATTGAATGGGTTGTCGGATTTTGTGAGTTTCGTCAGATTCCGAGACATGGGCCCTACGGGAGATTTTTGAGCTAAACTTCGAATTTTGTTGGAAAATTACAATTTTCTTATGGAATTAATTCCAATAAATTTTATTGACTGAAACGAATTATTTATGGCTAGATTCGAGGCATTTGGAGGCCAATTCACGAGGAAAAGACATTGCAGAATAAAGAATTTCACGGTTTGAGGTAAGTAACAGTTTTAAATCTGGTCCTGAGGGTATGAAACCCCGGATTATTGTATTATGCGAGTATTTTGGAGGTGACGCACATGCTAGGTGACGGGCGTGTGGGCGTGCACCGTGGGAATTAGGACTTGGTCCATTCCGTGAAACTGGAAAGTGAATAAGCTTGTTGTTAGCTATGTGCCCTTTATGTGCTATAGAAATTTGACAGTGAATCATGCTTAGGCTATGTGTTGGTGCTGCAAAGACTACAGAGGTCGTTTACATGTTGAATTATCTGCTAAATTGTTGTTTTGTACTCAGTGGCAGTTTACTTGTTTATTTTATCTCAGTCTCTATTGTTCATTATTGATGTATCATATTATTGTTGTTTGGGCTGATTATCATGATTATTGAGAGCCTGAGAGACTGAAGAGATTTATGACTGAGTGAGGCCGAGGGCCTGATTGTGAGATATTATACTATAGCACGTGAGTTGTCCGTGCGGATCCAGATATTGATATTATAGCACGTGAGCTGTTCGTGCAACACGTGAGTTATCCGTGCGGATATAGATATTTATACTATAGCACGTGAGTTATCCATGCAGCACATGAGTTGTCCGTGTAGATTATAGCGCTTGGGCTGTAGGAGCCCCTCCGGAGTCTGTACACCCCCAGCGAGCGCGGATACCCATTGAGTGTGAGTGTTGAGGGCTGGGAGCCCAGTGAGTGATGGTTGTCTTGAGAGGCTGTACTTGCTTTTCATTTGTTGTTGCACTTAGTTGTTATCTGTCATTGTTGTGAAATTTTATAAAAGATTTTATATCCGGAATACATGAATTTGAACTGTATAGAATTGATTTGATTTAAACTGCTGGATTTGAAAGCATGCCTATTCTTTGCTAAAATTACTTAAGGTAAATTATAACTGTGTAGCTCGTCACTATCTTCAGTTCCTTATTTATTATTGTTACTTGCTGAGTTGGTTGTACTCATACTATACCCTGCACTTCGTGTGCAGATCCAGGTGTTCCCGGACGTAGCGGGTGTTGATTTCATTCGCACGGTTGATTTTTCGGAGATTCAGAGGTAGATGTCGTGTTTCGCAGACCTTGCATCTCCTTCCTTATCTCCTTATTTACTACATTTGGTCTCACACTATTATAGACCGTATTTTCCAGACTTGTATTCATAATAGATGCTCATGTACTTAGTGACAACAGGTTTTGGGGAGTGTTGTATCAGTATTAGTGGGATTTTGTATTGTGTTTAAATATTATATTTTTCAAACTTAAAGGAAATCGGGGGTTATTGATGTTATCGACTTGCCTAGTATTGAGATAGGCGCCATCACGACATGTCAGATTTTGGGTCGTGACAAGTTGGTATCAGAGCTCTAGGTTGACATAGGTCTCACGAGTCATGAGCAGGTTAAGTAGAGTCTTGCGGATCGGTACGGAGATGTCTGTACTTATCTTCGAGAGGCTGTTAAACCCTTAGGAAAATTTCTATTCTTATATCCTATCGTGTGGAATTGATTCAGCTTGAAACATAACTCTTTGAATTTCTTCTACGCATTTTGTATGCGCATATGAGCGCTCGGTACCAGCTGTGCATCGCCGGCTCGTGATTCTATGAATGAGGTTCAAGATGTGTATTCTGTGTTTTGGTGATGGGCTAGTCTAGAGGACTTGAGGCCAGGTTTAGACCGCAGCTTAGGCTCGGTAGCTTCAGTTGTAA
The DNA here is from genome assembly GCF_000715075.1 of Nicotiana tabacum. NCBI lineage: Eukaryota > Viridiplantae > Streptophyta > Magnoliopsida > Solanales > Solanaceae > Nicotiana > Nicotiana tabacum. The sequence continues at coordinate 38,423,139 of NC_134103.1, forward strand.
CTTATACATTTAGACTCATATGTCCGGTAATGTCCCTACGAGTAGAATTTGTGGCTCGATGAGCGGTGGAATGGCTTTGTGATGAGTATGATGTAGCTGTGGGATGTGTTAAGACGATTTAAATATGACGAGAAGTGTTTCCTTGAAATGTAAAGGAAGGCCATTGGGTGCTTTATTTTTGTTTTGATGTGATGTACAATCTCGAGTGTGAATATTTTGAAAGATCTTTCACATTGTTAAATTTTGGGGCAAATTAAATTCTCGTGTCTAGTTAATGAGTTTGGACTCAGAAAGATTAAGTGATTTCATAGTAATTGTGGCTACGAAAGGGTATAACAAGATGTCAATTTGAGACTAAGTAGGTGGGTTATCTCCTGCGCAGTAATCTATGTAGGTGTGTTCCTTATGATGTGAATAGAGAGTTTCGTTTCTACCAACGGGGCGTATGTGTTGAAATTTGAATTTGAATCGGATTGAGAAAATTTGACTTTATTGTCGCGAGAATAAATTCTAACTTAGCGGATGATTGAGGTATTTTATGATGAGTGTTGCATAAGCTTGAGAAGAATTTTCGTTGAACTGACTGCAGTATTATGGCAGTAATGAAGTATGGGTATTATGAGTTATCGTGTGTTTTTTTCTATGGCTTTGAGCCAAGTGGGGGAGTCTACTATTGACAATTCAATTTCATGGATATATGTTAAATTTTAGTTTTGGTTTGAGGCATACTTGTGAGTTAGTTATGACTTATAGAGGTGGAGATCGAGGATGACTCGGGTAAGTAATTTCCTGGATACGGGTTACATTGAACTTTATGAAAATATGAAAATTATGGAATGATTAAGTTGTTATTTTGAAGGATGTAGTGCGCACGAAGTATGAATTCGATTGGTCGTGTTAAGGCAGGATTACTTCTTTGAGTGTTGATTGTGCTAAAGGAGCACATATCTTTCGGCCCGTTTGGGGCAGAGTAAATTAGATTTGAGCAGAGTGGATGACTCTCGAGAGAGTTTTAATGGATTCAAAATGTATATGTGGAAATTGAAAATTTTTCGAATTTGTATATCACTAGAATCGGTTACTTACATTGGATGGTATCGGGTTTTGACTATGGATTCTACATTTCAGTATAAGAAAGGAAAGAGGAACAATTTTAAATTCGCATAAGATATTTTCAGAGTGAGTGTTACAGTTGTGGTATTTATGGAGGTGCTTAAGAAGAACACAGTGGTTTATGGGCCTTAGGGCGGTGTAGTTTTATGTTAGGATGTCTTGTAGTGAGCTTTGGGTAAAGTAGTGGTATTCTGACAAGGAGAAATGGCAACTTTAGGATAATCCAGAAGAAACTCGGAGAAAATAGGACAAATGGGTAACATGTTGGATCAATATGGTAATGGTATGCTCGGTACTTTTAGTTCTTATGATGAGGTGAAGCTTTACGGGTGTTTTGTGGCAATACTCTCAGATTTGACAACCTGTATGGCTTGGTCAAATTAGAGGAATTCAGTTCTGATAGCTTGGTTATGTGCAAATGGATTTCAAAGTGTTCGTGATGGTTTCTACCATGGTTTGGACTGGATATTTTCTACCGGTGTCGGGAACATGTTGTGTATTGTGATTTCCTCCTGGAAAGAAGCAAGAGAGAGAGGTTTCTAACTAATAGGATATGTAATTTGTTGGTGACTCAGAGTTTATAATGAGATTCTCGTGCCTTTCACATGATAGATGTGATGTGTTGTGCTGGATTTAGATTTATATGTACAAGGTGGTAGTTCATTCTTGAAAGGAAGATCACGAATTTTGGACAAAATGGTCAGTTTTAGATATTTAGATGAATGTTATAAGTGCTCGATAATCCCTGAGAAGGGTGCACATTTCAAAAGGCGCATTGTGTTTTGACTTACGGATGTTCATTGGTATTGCAGTACTCACCTGGTTAATAGACTACTGATATTCAGATTATTGTTATGTGGCACGGAAGAATTATGAAAGTATTCCTCATGGGAAGATCGTGAATGGAAGATGTGTTAGTCATTCTAGTGTTGGAGTTGGGATCAGTTACGGTGATTCATGTGTTTGATGAATTTAGAGACTGAGAGTTCTCAAAAGTATATTGTTTTGGGTTGCGGCCTATTTGAGATGAGTATTTTCTTTAAACTAAGTGTAGGCACTAGTTGCGTTAATTATTTGTGATAGCTACGCGTTATAAGTGTGCATATATGTGAGGTTTGAGCCAATGTGCGAGCATCAGGGCAAGTATTCATACTCGAAAGAATGCTTAGGCTATGATATGCCTAGAGTTGACTGTTAAGCGTAAAGTTATAACGTTTCTCATGTTCATACCTTTGTTGAAAACTATCTGAGCTACATTTGAGGTTACAAAGAGGCTAATTTCCTTAAATAAACGGGATAGTTACTATTTCTGCATTAAATTGCCGATTTGAAGTGTGATAGCAGACTTTGCACGTGCTTACACTATGGCATGTTATTTATACCAGTCCAGGAGCATGATAATCTTATTTCACCATCATATACAAGTGTACTTGTTTAATTGCTCGTGTATGATATGCTGGGACTGGAGGCATGTTACCATACCGAGCGATTCATATTATTGGCACGTGAGTCGTCCATGCTGTGTGTGGGAAATTTATTTCCATGATAATTTATCTGATTTATTTATTTCCTTCCTCTACAATTGTGCATATGCACCTACGGTTAACCTCTTCACGAAATTTGACGAGTTGGTTGTAATATTGCAGTTGTAGTGGTGCTTGTTGAACTTGCAATACGGTTCTCTTCCTTGAGACATCCCCCATATTTGGGTACATAGATTGCGCAGTTGTGGCTTGAGTTATATTGATGTGGCGTGTCTATGGGATAGTTGTGTTTAATAATATAAGCTCATTGGACCTAGAAAATGCACTATCAGGTTTGATTACGGTATATTCAGGAGGATAATATTGAAAGTCGAATTAGAAAGTTATTATGGTTCTGGTTGGGGCGAGAGAGTTCCATGACTTGTTGCTCTGATAAGGGGTCATGAGATTTCTACATGTTTTATTTTTTATCAGTAGTGTACGAAGGTTTTTGGAACGAGGTTTGGCTTGATATGAGGTTTTATACTAGTACTTGGTTGGTTTTGAGTAGTTACTGTGATCAGAAATGGTGTTACGAGTATGCGAGTTGTGTAGTATGTTATGCGATTATATCTGGGATTATGGTTATGGCTGGATACAACTTGCTCAGGCTTATACAATGTGTAAATGTAAGATTCGGGTCTTGAAAAGGATTCTGGATTTTAGAAATTTGGCTCCAAGGTTTTTGGGTTAAGGTTAAATTAATGATTTTCGGTTAGGTTGTGTGGTCAGGCCTATATAGAATAGAGTGACGTGAGATCACCCCCGGGTATGTGCGTGGTAAGGTGGAATAGAGATTTGAAGTTTAAGAACAACTCTTGGCACGTTCGAGGACGAACATATGTTTAAGTGGGGGAGATTGTAATGACCAGGACGGTCGTTTTGAGCATTTACTCTCCTTTCAACTATTTGAAGTCTTGAATAACTTCCTGCGATGTATTATGACTTGTGTGAATTGCCGGTTTTGATTTTAAGGTATTTCGGAGTTAGCTTGGAAGAATGAATTTTCATGTTGGAAGCTTAAGTTGAAATAGTTGATCGGATATTGACTTAAGTGTAAATGACCCCCGGAATAGAGTTTTGATGATTCCAATAGCTCCGTATGGTGATTTTGGACATAGGAGTGTGTCCGGAAAATTATTTAGAAGTCCGTAGTGAAATTAGGCTTAATATGCCGAAAGTTGAATTTTGGGGAAGTTTGATCGGGGTGTTGACTTTTTGATATCGGGATCAGAATCCGATTCTAAAAATTGGAATACCTCCGTTATGTCATTTATGACTTGTGTGCAAAATTTGAGGTTAATCGGTCATGATTTGATAGGTTCCGGCGTCGTTTGTGGAAACTTAAAATTTTAAAGTTCATTAGGCTTGAATTGGGATATGATTCATGGTTTTAGCATTGTTTGATGTGATTTGAGGGCTCGACTAAGTTTATATGGTGTTTTAGGACTTGATTGTACCTTTGGTTGAGGTCCCGGGGGCCTCGGGTGTGTTTCGGGGTGAATTGTGAGCGAGTCCGGGAATTTCGGCACTCTGATATTGTTCTGGCAATTTTGGGGATGCGGACCGCACATTTTGGGGTAATGAGGTGAAGGAGAGGTGTGGACCGCACATAAGAGTGCGGACCGCACATAAGAGTGCAGACCGCAACAGAAAAGTGCGGACCTCAGAGGAGGAGTGCGGATCGCACAATTCTGTCTGCGGCCGCACTCCAGGGAGTTCTGCAGATTCGTTGGTCTGATTTCGGAAGCTTATATCTTTTGATCTACAAGGAATGTTGAGATGAATAAAAAACGAAAGTTGTATGCCTTCATGTCTAGTTTCCAGAAAGGTAAAGAAGTCATCATTTAGACATCAGTAGAGAAAGTTATGGCCAAAAGACTAAGTCATGGCAGTGCAGTCACCAAAAGGCGCGGCCACACTATTTTTGTGCGACCGCAGGAGCTAGGATGTGCGGCCGCACGTGGAATTGTGCGGACCGCACATGGTGAGTTTAGAGAATGTACTATATAATCGAGACTTAGGTTATTATTTAATTTTTCGACCTTGGAAGCTCGGTTTGAGACGATATTTCGTGGGTTTTTCAAGAAATGCATCGGGGTAAGTGATTCTAACTCAGATTTGGTTAACATACATGAATATATCGTTATTTTCATCATGTATCAGTATTTTGAGATAGAAATTTGGGGGAAATTGTAGAAATTTCCTAAAATGACTTTTTGGGATTTGAACATCGATTCGGAGTCGGATTTGAGTGAATTAGTATTGTTGAACTCGTAATTGAATGGGTTGTCAGATGTTGTGAGTTTCGTCAGATTCCGAGACGTGGGCCCCACGGGCGATGTTTGAGCTAAATTTCGGATTTTGTTGGATAATTAGAATTTTCTTATGGAATTAATTCTAATAAATTTTATTGACTGAAACGAATTATTTATGGCTGGATTCGAGGCGTTTGGAGGCCAATTCACGAGGAAAAGACATTGCAGAATAAAGAATTTCACGGTTTGAGGTAAGTAACAGTTTTAAATCTGGTCCTGAGGGTATGAAATCCCGAATTATTGTCTTATGCAAGTATTTTGGAGGTGACGCATATGCTAAGTGACGGGCGTGTGGGCGTGCACCGTAGGAATTGGGACTTGGTCCATTCCGTGAAACTAGAAAGTGAATAAGTTTGTTGTTATCTATGTGCCCTTTCTGTGCTATAGAAATTTGACAGTGAATCATGCTTAGGCTATGTGTTGGTGATGTAAAGACCATAGAGGTCGTGTACATGTTGAATTATCTGCTAAATTGTTGTTTTGTACTCAGTCGCAGTTTACTTATTTATTTTATCTCAGTCTCTATTATTCATTATTGATGCATCATATAATTGTTGTTTGGGCTGATTATCAAGACTGTTAAGAGCCCGAGAGACTGGAGAGATTTATGACTGAGTGAGGCCGAGGGCCTGATTGTGAGATATTATACTATAGCACGTGAGTTGTCCGTGCAGCATGTGAGTTGTCCGTGCGGATTCTTATGTTATACTATAGCACGTGAGTTGTCCGTGCAGCACGTGAGTTGTTCGTGCGGATCCAGATATTGATATTATAGAACGTGAGTTTTCCGTGCAGCACGTGAGTTGTCCGTGCAGCACTTGAGTTGTCCGTGCGGATCCAGATATTTATACTATAGCACGTGAGTTGTCCGTGCAGCACGTGAGTTATCCGTGCAGATTATAGCGCTTGGGCTGTAGGAGCCCCTCCGGAGTCTGTACACCCCCTTTGAGCGCGGGTACCTATTGAGTATGAGTGTTGAGGGCTGGGAGCCCAGTGAGTGATGGTTGTCCTGAGAGGTTGTACTTGCTTTTCATTTGTTATTGCACTTAGTTGCTATCTGTCATTGTTGTGAAATTTTCTGAAAGATTTTATATCCGGAATACATGAATTTGAACTGTATAGAATTATTTGACTTAAACTGCTGGATTTGAAAGCATGTCTATTCTTTGCTGGAACTACTGATGGTAAATTATAATTGTGTAGCTCGTCACTATCTTCAGTTCCTTATTTATTATTGTTACTTGCTGAGTTGGTTGTACTCATACTACACTCTGCACTTTATGTGCAAATCCAGGTGTTCCTGGATATAGCGGGTGTTGATTTCTTTCGCACAGTTGATTTTTTGGAGATTCAGAGGTAGCTGCCGTATTTCGCAGACCTTGTCTCTCCTTCCCTATCTCCTTATTTACTACATTTGGTCTTAGACTATTATGGACCGTATTTTCTAAACTTATATTTATATTAGATGCTCATGTACTAACACCAGATTTTGGGGAGTGTTCGTATCAGTATTTGTGGGATTTTGTATTGTATTTAAATATTAAGTTTTTCAAACTTAAAGGATTTTGAAGATCAGTTTGAGGTCTGGTTACCATCAATTGAAGATTAGGGAATATGATGTCCCTAAAATAGCTTTTCGAACTCGGTATGGGCATTACGAATTCCTAGTGATGTCATTTGGGTTGACAAATGTCCCAGCAGCATTTATGGATTTGATGAATCGGGTGTTCAAGGCTTATTTTTATTCTTTTGTGGTTGTATTCATTGATGATATCTTGATTTACTCTAGCAATCGAGAGGAACATGAGCAGCATCTTCGAAGTGTGCTTCACACCTTGAAGAATAATCAGTTATATGCCAAGTTTTCAAAATGTGAGTTTTGGTTAGATTCAGTTGCCTTTTGGGGGCATGTTATATCGGCAGAAGGTATAAAGGCGGATCCTAAGAAGATTGAGGTTGTTCAGAATTGGCCTAGACCTACTTTAGTTACAGAGATCCGGAGTTTCCTGGGTTTAGTAGGTTATTATCGTCGGTTCGTGGAAGGGTTTTCATCTATAGCAGGCCCATTGACCAGATTGATCCAGAAAGGTGTCCCATTCAGATGGTCAGACGAGTGTGAGTTGAGCTTTCAGAAGCTCAAGACCGCTTTGACTACGGCGCCAGCGTTGGTATTACCCACAGGTTCAGGATCGTATATAGTATATTGTGACGCATCTCACATTGGGCTTGGTGCAGTATTAATGCAAGATGGAAAGGTAATTGCATATGCATCGCGATAGTTGAAAGTTCATGAGAAGAATTATCCTGTTCATGACTTAGAATTGGCACTCATTGTTCATGCATTGAAAATTTGGAGGCATTACCTCTACGGTGTCTCGTGTGAGGTATTTACTGATCATCGTAGCCTTCAGTATCTATTCAAATAGAAAGATCTTAATTTGAGGCAGAGAAGATGGTTGGAGTTGTTGAAAGACTATGATATCACCATTTTGTATCACCCCGGAAAGGCCAATGTGGTGGCCAATGCTTTGAGTAGAAAGGCTGTGAGTATGGGCAGTCTTGCGTATATTCTGATTGGTGAGAGGCCATTAGCTGCAGATGTTCAGACTTTGGCTAATCAGTTCATGAGGTTAGATGTTTCAGAATCCAGTCGGTTTCTAGCTTGCATAGTCGCTCGGTCTTCTTTATATGAGCGCATCAGAGAGAGGCAGTATGATGATCCTCACTTACTTGTCCTTAAGGACACGGTGCGGCACGGTGATGCCAAACAGGTTGCTGTGGGGGAAGATGGGTTTCTGCGAATGCAGGGTCGTATTTGTGTGCCTAATATGGATGGGCTTCGTGAATTAATTCTTGAAGAAGCACACAATTTCAGGTATTCTATTCATCCAGGTACCGCCAAAATCTATCAAGATTTGCGGCAACAGTATTGATAGAGGAGAATGAAAAAGGATATAGTCGCATATGTAGCTTGGTGTCTGAATTGTCAGCAAGTTAAGTACGAGCATCAGAGACCTGGTGGTTTGCCTCAGAAGTAAGAAATTCCTGAGTGGAAGTGGGAGCGTATCACTATGGATTTTGTTGTTGGACTCCCACGGACTCAGAGAAAATTTGACGCAGTTTGGGTCATTGTGGACAGGTTGACCAAGTCAGTACATTTCATTCCAGTGGCAGTTACCTATTCTTCAGAGAGGTTAGCTGAAATTTACATTTGTGAGATTGTCCGCCTTCACAGTGTGGTGTCTATTATTTCAGATCGAGCTACGCAGTTTACCTCACAATTCTGGAGGGCTGTACAACGTGAGCTAGGCATGTGGGAGGATTTGAGTACAATATTTCATCCACAGACAGACGGACAGTCAGAGCGCACTATTCAAATATTGGAAGATATGCTCTGCGCTTGTGTTATAGACGTTGGAGATTCTTGGGATCATTTCTTGCCACTTGCTAAGTTTGCTTATAATAATAGCTACCAGTAGAGCATTCAGATGGCTCCATATGAGACATTATACGGTAGGCGATGCCAATCACCAGTTGGTTGGTTTGAACCGGGAGAGGCTCGGTTGTTGGGTACCGATTTGGTACAGGATGCCTTGGATAAGTTCAAGATTATTCAGGATCGACTTCGCACAGCTCAGTCTAGGCAAAAGAGTTATGCCGACAGTAAAGTTCATGATATTGCACTCATGGTTAGAGAAAGAATATTGCTCCGGGTATCACCTATGAAAGGTGTAATGAGGTTCGGAAAGAAGGGCAAGTTGAGCCCTAGGTATATCGGACCCTTTGAAATTCTTGAAAGGGTGGGTGAAGTAGCCTACAGGCTTGCATTACCACCTAGTTTATCAGCGGTTCATCCGGTGTTCCATGTGTCTATGCTCCGAAAATATCATGGTGATCCGTCCCATGTGTTAGATTTCAGCTCAGTCCAATTGGACAAAGATTTGACTTACGAGGAGGAGCCGGTGGCTATTCTAGCCCGGCAGGTCCGACATTTGAGATCTAAGAGTTATCCTTCAGTTCATGTGCAATGGAGAAGTCAGCCGGTAGAGGCATCTACCTGGGAGTCCGAATCGGACATGCGAAGTAAATATCTACACCTTTTCTCCAGCTCGGGTACTTTTTCTAACTCCGTTCGAGGACGAACGTTTGTTTTAGAGGTGGAGAATGTGATGACCCAAAATATCATCTTTAAATTTAATAAGTAATTATATGTTCTAAGACCTCGAAAAGCACCATTTATCATTCCTCAACTTACGTGCACAGTCCGTAAAATTTTCCAAAACGTTTTCATGTGAAAAATGGATTAAAATGTGAAATAGAGCTCTAAAACTCAACTGAGTTGACTTTGGTCAACATTTTTAGCAAACAGACCCGGATTAGTGTTTTACAGTTCCGATAGCACCGTATTGTGATTTGGGACTTGGGCATATGCCCGGAATTTAGTTTGGAGGTTCCTGGCTCAAGTTATGACCATTTAACGGAACTAGCAATTTAAAGGCTAAAGATTTCCAGGTTTGACCACGGGGTTGACTTTTTGATATCGGAGCCGGAATCCGATTCTGGAAATTTGACCAGCTCCGTTATGTCATTTATGACTTGTGTGCCAAATTTGAAGTCATTCCGGATTCATTTAATATATTTTGGCACGGGATTTGCAAATTGAAAAGTTTAAAACTCAAAGTTTGAATCGGGGTGTGAATTGTAATTTCAGCGTTGTTTGACATGATACGAGACCCCGAGTAAGTCCGTATTATGTTATTGGACTTGTTGGTATATTCGTACGGGGTCCCGGGTACCCTCGAGAGTGATACGGATTGAAATCGGATCAAGAATTGGACTTAAGCAAAATCTGAATTTTTGCCTTCTGTTATAATCGCACCTGTGGATTTTTGACCGCAGGTGCGAGCTCGCAGAAGCGAGCCTTCGATCGCAGATGTGCCCGGGCGTGGCTGGGCAAAAGTTCGCAGGTGCGGAAATCTGCACGCACCCGTGCGTTCGCAGAAGCGTGTCCGCAGATGCGCACCAAATCACGCAGATGTGGACATACGCTGACAGTCCCTTTTCCGCAGATGTGAGAGTTTCTCACAAATGCAAACTCGCATGTGCGAGCCCAGGCACCGCAAGTGCGGAAATGCCTGGGCAGTGTATATATCGAAGATTCCGAAATTATTTTCACATTTTGGTCGTTTTGAGCTCGGTTAAGGCGATATTTTGGGCGATTTTCACGGGAAACATTGGGGTAAGTGTTTCTTATCCTATATTGATTATATTTCATGATTCCATACTCGTTTATATCATGAATCCGTGAATTTATGGAAGAAAATCAGATTTTTCTAAAGTCTTCCAAAAATAAAAAATTTAGATTTGAAGATCCATTTGATATCGGAATTGGATAATTTTTGTATGGTTGAACTCGTAGCGGAACGGGTGTTCGAATTTCGTGAGTTTTTTCGGGATTTGAGACGTGGGTCCCACTGTCAAATATTTAAATAAATTTTAGATTTTTATCCGGAAAATTTATAAATTCATATGGAATTAATTCCTATGATTAGTATTGAATATATCGAATTATTTATGAATAGATTTGACGCTTTCGGAGATAAATTTAAAAGGTAAAGCTGTGGTTGCGTAATTGGTTGGAATTCGCAAAGCGAGGTAAGTGTCGTGGTTAACCTTAACTTGAGGGAATAGAACCCTTAAATGATTTGTTATGTGAATTGCATGTGAACGACATATAGGCGAGGTGACGAGTGTCTATACATCGTCGAATTAATTATTTGCCTGCTTACTTGAAAAATCATAAATTATTTAAAATCATAAATTAATTATTATAATAATTATTTCTCTCCTATTCTTTGCCAAATATTAATTTTTAAATTCCTGTAATAATTGTTACATGCTTATTTGAGTTATGGGCATTAATTGCTACTTGACATTTAGCATATTAATTATTAAACTGTCGATTTTCTCTATGATTTTCATAATAAATTATTATTTGTCATTGTTTGGTTCATAAATAAATTATAATTATTGTGTGCCTTGATGCTTAATAATTTCTCATTGGACGTGGTGTTTATTGGAGTAAATTTTATTACATTTATGAGTTATTTAAAATTATATTGGGAGAACGGATTGTACGCCGCGACGAAAATGAAAGTGTGTGTGTGTGTGTGTGTGTGTGTATATATATACAATAGACTTATTTAAAAGTCAATATTGGGGGATCGGATTGCACGCCGCAATAGACTTATCTAAAAGTCAATATTGGGGGATCGGATTGCACGCCGCAACAGACTTATTTAAAAGTCTATATATATACTTGATTGAAATAAATATATGACATACTTGATTAAAAGGAATATATTGTGAGAGCAAGTTGCACGCTGCAACAGAATTGAATGTGAATATATTGTGAGAGCGGGTTGCACGCTGCAACAGAATTGGTTGAAATGATAATGGATTATGACTGCTGAGTTGGCTTCAATTATTATAAATGAGTTACCTGTTTTATTTCTATTATTTGTTGTTGTCATTAATATTGCGTACAGGTTAATGTAAGTGAACCGCCTTAGCCTCGTCACTACTTCGTCGAGGTTAGGCTCAGCACTTACCAGTACATGGGGTCGGTTGTACTGATACTACACACTGCACTTCTTGTGCAGATTTTGGAGTTGGTCCCAGTGGCGTACCATAGACTTGCTTGGATTTCAGCTACCAGAGGAGACTTGAGGTATAACTGCATGGCGTCCGCAGTTCTGAAGTCCCTGTCTATTTTACTTCAGCTGTGTGTTTATTTCCAGACAGCTTTATTTTATTCAGACCTTTATTTGTATTTATTCTAGAAGCTCGTGCACTTGTGACACCAATTCTGGGATGGTATTTAGACACCGTTATTTTTATGGATTATTTCACTATGTTTTAAACTTTGCTTCCGCTTTTGTTTTCTTGATTATTAATAATATAAAAATTATTTTAAAAATAGATAATATTATTCTAATATTGGCTTGCCTAGCAAGTGAAATATTAGACGCCATCACGGTCCGAAGGTGGGAATTTCGGGTCGTGACAAGAGGCCATTAGCTTTGAATATTCAGTCCTTGGCCAACAAACTTGTGCGACTGGATATTTCAGAGCCCAGCCGAGTTCTTGAATGTGTTGTAGCTCAGTCTTCACTATTTGAATAGATCAAGGCTCGCCAGTATGATGATCCACACTTAATGGTTCTTCGAGAAACGGTACTACGGGGTGGTTCCAAGGAAGCTACTATTGGAACGGATGGTGTTCTGCGACTCCAAGATCGTCTATGTGTTCCTAATGTGGATGGACTGAGGAAAACGATCCTAGAGGAGGCACACAGTTCTCGGTATTCTATTCATCGAGGTACTTCAAAGATGTATCGTGACCTGAGGCAGCATTATTGGTGGCGACGAATGAAAAAGGAGATATTTGAGTATGTAGCTAGATGTCTAAATTGCCAGCAAGTTAAATATGAGCACCATAGGCCAGGCGGCCTACTTCAGCAGATGACTATACCGGAGTGGAAATGGGAACGCATCACAATGGACTTTGTATTTGGGTTCCCCCGGACCTTGCGGAAGTTTGATGCAGTTTGAGTCATTGTCGACAGGTTAACCAAGTCGGCACACTTTATTCATGTTGTGACTACGTATACTTCAGAGAGGTTGGCCCAGATATATATTCAGGAGATAGTTCGGTTGCACTGTGTGCTAATTTCTATCATATCAGATAGAGGCCCTCAGTTTACTTCACATTTCTGGAGAGCAGTACAGAGTGAATTGGGGACCCATGTAGAGCTCAGCACAGTCTTTCATCCGCAGATCGACGGGCAGTCAGAGCGGACAATTCAAATTTTGGAGGATATGCTCTAGGCATGTGTGATTGACTTTGGAGGTCAATGGGATCGTTTCTTGCCTTTGGCCGAATTTTCTTATAATAACAGTTACCAATCCAGCATCGAGATGGCTCCATTTGAGGCTTTATATGGTCGGCAATGTCGTTCGCCCATCGGACAGTTTGAGCCCGGTGAGTCTAAGTTATATGGTACTGATTTGGTGAAAGATGCCTTAGAAAAGGTAAAGTTAATTCAGGAGCGACTTCGTACAACACAGTCCAGATAGAAGAGTTGCGCAGATTAAAAAACACGTGATTTATCATTTATGGTGGGTGAAAACATTCTCTTGAAAGTTTCGCCGATGAAAGGAATCATGAGATTTGGGAAAAAGGGAAAATTGAGCCCGAGGTTTATAGGCCATTTGAGGTGTTGAGACGAGTTGGGGAGGTTGCTTATGAGCTTGCCTTGCTTCCCAGTCTATCAGGAGTTCATCCGGTTTTTCATGTATCTATGCTCCGGAAGTATCATGCCGACCTATCACATGTGTTAGACTTCAGCACAATTCAGCTAGATAATAGCTTGGGTTATGAAGAGGATTCAGTTGCCATTGTTGATAAACAAGTTCGCCAGTTGAGGTCCAAGAAAATTTCTGCAGTAAAAGTCCAGTTGAGGGGATAACCAGTCAAGGAAGCGACTTGAGAGGCCGAGGAAAATATGCGGAGCAGATATCCACACTTATTCAGCACTCCAGGTATAATTCTAAGCCCGTTCGAGAACGAACGTTTGTTTAAGAGGTGGAGAATGTAATGACCCAACTGGTCATTTTGACTTTTAGAACCCTGTTACCCTAAATAAAACTCCATATATGTGCTTTTATTAATTTATGACTTGCGGGGATGGTTGGTTCGGGATTTGAAAGTGTTCGGGTGGAAATCGGAACACTTGGTTCCTTAAATTGGCTTGAAATGCTAAGTTTGACTTCGGTCAACATTTTTAAAAAATGGCCATGGAAAAGAATTTTGATGATTCCAACAGTTTCGCATAGTAATTTTGGACTTAGAAGCGTATTCAGAAATTTATTTGGAAGTCCGTAGTTAAATTAGGCTTGAAATGGCTAAAATAGGAATTTAAGTTTGAAAGTTTGACCGGGGAATTGACTTTTTGATATCGGGGTGGGAATCCAGTTTCGAAAATTTTTATAGCTCCGTTATATCATTTATGACTTGTGTACAAAATTTGAGGTCATTTGGACTTGATTTGATAGGTTTCGGTATCGAATGTAGAAGTTGGAAATGTTAAGTTTCATTAAGCTTGAATTGGAGTATGATTCGTGGTCTTAGCATTGTTTGATGTAATTTGAGGTTCCGACTAAGTTCGTATGATGTTTTAGGACTTGTTAGTATAATTGGTTGAGGTCCCGAGGGGCTCGGGTGAGTTTCGGACGGCTAACGACTAATTTTTGGCTTTTGGGAGATTGCTGATAGCTGCTTGAATTTTCTTCTAATTTCCTTATACGCGATCGCGTAAGTCCGTCTGCTATCGCGTATGGTAATTTAGGCAGAGGTGAATTTGTTCTACGCGATCGCGTGAATTGGGTTGTGATCGCGTAGGCTTAAAGTTGGGCCAGTCTGTGCATCGCGATCGCGTGGCATTGTTTGCGATCGCGTAGGGAAAACTGGGGAGGAAGCTAGGCCACGTATTTGCTCTATGCGATCACATGAAGAGGGATGCGATCGCCTAGAGTTGGAACCTTTTGCATCGCGATCGCATGGCATTGTTTGCGATCGCGTAGGGTTATTTTTTGGGCAGTAAAAATTTGTGCTACGCGATTGCGTGAGGAAGTTCGTGATCGCGTAGAAGAAATCACTGGGCAGAGAGTATAAGTTCTGAAAATGGGATTTTTATCGATTTGGAGCTCGGATTGAGGTGATTTTGGGAGATTTACAGAGAAAACAACGGGGTAAGTGTTCTTAACTCAATATTAGTTAAATTACCTGAATCCATCACTGTGTTTATCATTTAATTGGTGAATTAAGTTGAAAATATTTGAAAACCCTCTTGGATAGATTTGAGGATTTGAGGGTCGAATTATTATCGGAATTTAGTAATTTTGGTATGGGTAGACTCGTGGTTGAGTGGGCGTTCATATTTCGTAATTTTCGCCGGATTTTGAGACGTGGGCCCCACGGACGATTTTTGTGTTAATTTCGGATTTTATTGAAAAATATAGTATTTTCTTATGAAATTGATTCCTATAATTTTTAGTGATTGTATCGAATTATTTTGTCTAAATTCGAGCCATTCAGAGTTGGATAATCGAGGAAAAGATTTACTAGTTGAAAATTCTCTTGTCTAATCTTGTGAGGGAAAATTTACCTCATAGGTGATTAAATTAAATAATTGTGCTAAATTGCGGGGGCTACGTATGCACGAGGTGACGAGAGTCCGTGCGTAGCTACTACTTATGCTAAAATCCGGATAGTTTACGACTCAAATCATGAATTACTTGTGTAAATTGTATTCTTTGTTTAATTAAAATTATTTGATATATATATATTGTGAATTGTTAGGGGAAAATATTAAAAGATGAAAATCTCATATGCTTAATTTTCTGTTTAAATTAATTAATTATTAAAAGAAATTGTTCATCCTCTCGAATTGATCTTATAATAAATATACTCTCCTTCCGCAGGTACATAAGAAAATGTCCTCCTTTCTTGTGGTGTGGGCCGAACGCCTCGGTAGGATAGATGCATCTATGGATCGCGTCGCACGTCCCTCGGCAGTGTGCACGACACTCTGGATCGGGCCGTACGACCTCGTCAGAAATCGTGCCTAATAATAATAATAATAATTACTTGATGCCTTGATATTTTTAATTGCAGTTTGTGAATTTAATTAATAGATTGGAAATTGTTGCATTTGAAGGAATTTAGTTATTTTTGTTGGTTAAATAATAATTATTATTAACTCTGTGAATCATGTTGATTTAGATATTCTAGTTTTATTTCAATTATTATTATTGACCCTTAGTGAGTGTCAAAGTCGGTCATCTCATCTCTACCTCTTCGAGATTAGGCTTGATTCTTACTGGGTATACGTTGTTTACGTACTCATGCTACACTTGCTGTACATTTTGTGCAGGACCTGAGACAGGTGCTATCGTTGGACCTATCGGCGCGCACCCGTGTTATCCGGAGGCTTAGTGGTGAGCTGCTTTCTGAGCCGTTCTGCAGCAACTAGTGCCTCTTCCTGAATTTTTATTCTGTCTATTTCATTCCAGACAGCATTTATAATTTTTGTATAATCTACTAGATGCTCATACACTTGTGACACCAGGTCTTGGCACACACTAGTAGAATATTTTGATTTAATTATTTTCTTGGTTATTTTAATTTACCAGATCTTTTCATATTATTTTAAATCTTGCAAGTAAGAAGAGTTTAATTACTCGGTTAATTTTAAATATTAGAATATGGGTTTAAATTACTGGTTGGCTTGCCTACCTGTAGTGTTGGGCGCCATCACGACCTATAGGTGAAATTGGGTCGTGACAGTCTTAAATGAAGAACATAAGTGAGGTACATTTTTTACTATATTGTCTTTAAATCAAGGAGAAGATGATGTGTCCTCGTGTCTACATAATGAGTTATATATACATCATTAGTTGTATAAGTATTAATCAACTTAACCAACATTCTAATAAGAGCAAAATATGATAAAATATAAAAATGTAGAACTTTAAAGAGGAAGACTTAGAAGTGTTCATATGTATATAAAACATTGTCTTAAAGTTGACACAATAATATGCGCAACTTTCCTAATGCTCAGTGAATCGAAGAACTAATAGGCTATAAGAATAATAAAGGGCATGCGTGTCATTATTTGCCATGAGTAATTTCCTTTATTACTTTGAACTTTTAAGCAAAATGTTCGAATTTAAGAGGTGGTAATGGTAATCAAAGAACAAATCTTTAGTAATTGAGTTTTTTATTTGCGTTATTTCTGATTCTGTATGTTGTATCTGCTTGATCCGGAAAGGGGGGTCTTTTATTTTTCCATGAAGAAGGATCATTGAAGCTGGATTTGTATGCCTTTTTTGAAAGAAACTTGAAGGAAGATGAAGTGGTTTGATGATTTTGATAGATGAAAAGTGGGAGTCACAAAAAAGTCGACTTTTGTTGAGAAGAGCAAACCGATTTCTGACCAACCACTTTAAGTTTGCATTATCAAAGCATAAAAATTTTTACTCCGTCAGATTAACCAAAGGACAATCACGATAACTTTAATAATTAAAATTTAGGAAAAAATTATTAAAAACACAAAGAGTCACAGTAGGAATCATTCAAGTAATTTTTCCTTTTCTCCCTTACTTCTATCTATATATTAAAAACAAAAAATCCTTAATTAAAAAGTTCAATTATATTAATGTCATTCTAAACACTCGCAACTTATGTTAGTCAAACTTGATAGACCATTGAAACGTAAGGGTAACTCAATTTAGAATAGCAGAGATATAGCAATAATTTGTGAATCTTTTGTTTTTTAGCTCTTATACTCATTGCTTGTATATATTTTATTTTTTCTGTCTTCACAAGAGAATTTCTGAATGAAAATTAGTTTGTAACTCGAGCATTAACCTAAGTTATAGCAGCTCCTGACTTTGTAAGTATGGATACATGGAGTACCATCGGTCACGACGTCAATATAACAATTTACCAACTATCCATGAACTCGCCTGTTGGTTCAGGATCATATTAGGTACTTTAGCCTTAAACTATTTGAGGTGTAAACAATTCCATACTTTGCATTACTGAGTTAATAGATACTACATAGAGTACAGGGAAAATAGTGGGCCACTAATTAAAATAAAATGAGAATGACATGAAAAGGCTGGAAATCAAAAAAGATGCTATGCATTCCCAAAAAAAGGTATCAGAAAATACATTGTCCACGAAAAAGAAATCTTCTATCTATTTGATAGTCAAATGAAAAATACCATCATTAAGCGGATAGCAGCGGTTAACCATAGAATCACACGTTTTCCCACAACTATAATATCCCACAAAAGATAGACATATACCTGCTACTAATTAAGTCAAATCCAACTTTTCCCCTTTAAAAGTTAAGTGGCTTCATGAATTCACTTTAAAAGTTTGATCTGATAAATACATAGGTATCCAACCAACGGAGAAAATAGGGTAGGAAATCAAATTATTAAGACTGCCAACACATTGCTCACATCAGCAACATCTATGTCCACTATCTGCTCCTTTGGGTTTTTTACTCAGACCACATGAAGCCTTTAAAAAACTGATAAAAAAATCAAACATTCCTCTAGTAGTATACTATACAATAATGTAAAACACAAAACAGTAAAAACTATGACTCAATCGCAAACCTTGCTTCTAGCGGTGAGAGTTGAAGTAAGAGTTGTTGTCTGTTTTAATAAGTCTTTATCAACCTTCTTCCTTTGCATCTCCTCCTCCATTTGTTTCTCGAGTGTGAGGATGTATTTCAATAACCTCCTCAGGATTTGGCTTATCAGTGGTTTTCGTCTGAGCTGGTTTCCTTACTGCAGATATGTAATAACTCAGCCGGTCATTTTTAGAATTATAGCCCCGATCCCTTATCAACCGCTTCTCCTGTATTTATTTCTACTATTGTGACCTACCGGGAGATTTCGTTTTGGTTTTTGGAGTGATTTGGGACACTTAGTCCCTAAACGAAAGCTTAAGTCTTAGGATTTTGACCGTGGTCGAAATTATGTGAAGACGACTCCGGAATGGAGTTTCGTCAGTTCTGTTAGCTCCGTTGGGTGATTTTAGAATTAGGAGCGTGTCTGGATTGTATTTTGGAGGTCCGTAACTTATTTAGGCTTGATATCAGGGTCGGATTCCGATTCCGAAAGTTGGAGTAGGTCCGTGGTGTTGAATATGAATTGTGTGCAAAATTTGAGGTCATTCGGATGAGATTTGATATGTTTCGACGTCGTTTGTAGAATTTAGAAATTTCAAAGTCATTAGGCTTGAATCCGTGCATAATCCGTATTTTTGATGTTGTTCGATGTGATTTGAAGGCTCGACTAAGTTCGTATGGTGTTTTAGGATTGGTTGGTATGTTTGGTCGAGGTCCCGGGGGCCTCGGGCATGTTTCTGATGCTCAACGGGTCATTTTTGGACTTAGGGAGTTAGCAGATTTTCTAGTATTATTTCAGACATTTTTCTTCATTGCGTTCACGAGGGAGATCTCGCGATCGCATAGGTCATCTGAGAGGTTAGCTAACATTTCTCTTCGCGTTCGCGAAGATGAAGACGCGATCGCGTAAGGTTGTCAGGAAGTGCACCGCGGACGCGTGGGCAAGGCCGTGTTCGTGAAGAAGAAGTGAGGCAGCAGTGGAGTTTGAATGTTACTCTTCGCGGTCGCGTGAGGACAATTGCGATCGCATAGGTGTGAGCAGCTAGTGTATCGCGTTCGCGTAGAGTAAATTTCTGAGGGAGCGAAGTTGTTCTTCGCGATCGCGAGGCCTTTTCCGCGATCGCGATTAAGGAACCGCTGGGCAGAATTTAAAGTTCAAAAATGAGGGTTTAAGTTCATATCACAAAATTTTGATTGAGAGCTCGGTAGAAGGCGAAATTTGGAGAGATTTTTGGAGGAAATTATTGGATAATGATTCCTAACTCCTTTATGATTAAATCTCACTAATATATGCTTGATTTCATCATTTTATTTCGAATTTGGGGTGGAAATAGGGGGAAAATTGAGAAAAGTTCTTAGGCCGAATTTTGGGATTTCGATCAAGATTTTGGTATCGGATTTGAGTGAATTTGGTATGGTTAGACTCGTGAGTGAATGAGTGTTCGTATTTTATGATTTTAACCCGATTCCGAGACGTGGGCCCCACGGGTAATTTTTGAGTTAATTTCAAAATTTTTGTTAAAGTGTTGATTTCATTAATTAGATGAGTCTATTATGGTTGTAATTATGATATGTAATTGCTTTTGGCTAGATCTGGGCCATTAGAAGCCGGATATTCGTAGAAAAGGCATTGTGACCGATTGATTGAGCTTGGTTCGAGGTAAGTGGCTTGCCTAACTTTGTGTGGGGGAAATCCCCTTAAGATTTGGAACTATTGTGATATGTGAGCGTCGTGTACGTGAGGTGACGAGTACGTACACGGGCTAGTTGTGGTAAAACCCGATTTTCTTACTGAGCAGCAATATGTTTTCCTGTTTATTTTGAGTTATACCATTTTAATGAGTATTAATCTATTTTCATTCTTAATTGAGTTATTCCAATATGTGTAGCTATCATTTTTAGTCTAATACAGCATGTTTACGTGTCTTAACTGCTTATGTGAACTCTGTACAGCATGCTTAGTGAATTTTCTGCTTCTTCCTTGACTGGTACTTAGTCTAAATCATAAGATTTCGTGATGTAGTTGTATTTCTATTGTTTGTACTGCATATTTACTTTGGGACTACAGAACGGTATTTCGGGAGATCCTCTTGTACTGAATATTTACTTTGGGACTACGAAACGTTATTCCGAGAGATCTGATTTATGCCAAACCCACACCACAATTGAGTAACGAGGCGGTCGATGCAATAATAAATCCAACAAAGGTCGGGATCGAATCCACAGGGAGTTAGAATATGGGATTAGGTGTATACCTAAGTTAATAGTAAGTTTTGGCTTTAATTGCACTTCCATAAACTTGATTGATTTTTTCACTTCTAACTTTACTCTAAAGATTGCAATAATTGAAACTAAGGATAATATTTTTATTGATGTTTTTCAAATGTGTAAAGAAACTAGGGTAGTGACTTCTACCTAGGTGGATATCTAATGGGTATCAAAATCTAGGGCAAGCTTGATTAGTTGGGATTGTAATATAGCTATCACACCCGGGTACTCACTCTATACCTCTCGGTAGTTTGAGTGATTTTGCCCAATTTGGTCTTTTCAAGTCCAAATGGATATCCATGCAAATCAAGTGATATTAGCTCAAGCTGGGTATTACTATCTCTAGGTTTATCCCTTTAATTGGTGCTATCAATTTCTTGAGTTCACCCCAATTCCTTGTTAAGCCTAGTTTTCCTAGACTTAATCCATCTTTCTTAAGTAGAGACTAAGTCATAAAGGCATGAATCAATATTTGCAACCATTAACTATTGAGTTCTAGCAAGAACTAGGCTAAATATCACTAACTCATTCACATTCAAGCCCTAAAATAAAATACACATTAAATACTCATACTAGGATTGGGTCACAACCCTAGCTGTGGGTTTAGCTACTCATGGAAATAACAGAAATTAAAGATGAAATAAAGATAAAATCCATAATATTAATTTATGGAATGAAAACCTAATGTTAAGAAGTAAATCTAGTAAAAATATTTCCAAAAACAGTAAAATCAGCCGTCACAGGTGCTCATACAAAACATAACATAACCTGACATGCCCTAAAAATGACAAAAAGTTCTATTTATACTAAGCTGAAAATATCTGACAAAAATGCCCCTGCGGAGGTTGTGCAACTGCGTAATTCTGAGTGCGGCCGCACTTTTGCTTTCGCGGTCGCATAATTCTGATGCGGTCCGCGTTCTTCTCTTTTGAGTCTAGGTTGAGCTGAACTTTCGCGGACTGCGTAATTCTAAGAGCGGTCGCGCTCCAGATTATACGGTCGCATAAAAGTGATGTGGTTCGCGTTCTTAAGTTTGGCTTGAAATCAACTCTCTGATTCTTCATCTTGCGGACCACATAATTTCGATCGCGGCCGCACAAACGTGGTCCGCATAATTTCAATCGCGGCCGCGCAGGGACTTTTGCGGCCGCATATTTCTAGTGCGGTCCACGCTCATCACTTAGCCCAAAATCACACACTCTGAATCTCCCTCTTGCGGACCGCATAATTTTGATCGCGACCGCGACATAGCTTTCGCGGCCGCACAATATTTGTGCGGTCCGCGCTTCAGACCTCTTTGCCCAGCCTTGGTTTTTGTTCAACTTTTGACTCCTTTGTGAGTTGATGTTGATTCCTTTGGCTCATTTTGAACAATTTCTGCATGTAAGCATATTTTATTAGTTTCCGGGAATACCTTCAAGCATTTTTGGCCTAAAATACGAGTAAGAGAGAGCAAATAATAGGTTAAAATCCCTACTTATCAACTCCCCCAAACTTAAGCTTTTGCTTGTCCTCAAGCAAATAGGGTAATTCCTACCTCCACTAGAAAAAAAGAATACTTTAGTTGGCCTAAGGTCAATCAATCATGCATCAATTGGGACTAACAATTACCCTCAACACAAATGAATTATCAACAATACCATGTTTTGACCTTTTGAGTACCATAGTTCTAATGTGACACTAGAGCATCAAGAGTTGACTTAATTCACCTAGGAAGCTCGCTCTAACACGTAGGTCATTGTGGAACCCAAACTCCTCCTCCTCTACTCTCCATGAGCAAATCTCACTTTAGAATGTAACACTCAGAACAAGGATTGTGAAGAAGTGCGCTTATCTCTCTCAAAAGAATATCACAAGTCCTGCTCTAAGTACCATAAGCTTTCCCCTTATGTAAATCACCACTAATGTAAGCTCACTCAATCTTGAAATCATATAGGGCTTTTGCGGGAACGTAATGAAGGCTTTTGGATCAAGGTAGGACTTATTGGCGTATGATGGTTTCATCTTTCCTTAAGCACTCTATTTCCTCTTTTTGGCTCATACTTTCTTGACTCTTTGAGTCATTTTCTTATTCCTTAGGGGAAATAGAGAGAGAGACGTAATGTCACTCTTTCTTGCTCATGACAATTATTTTTCTCCTTTTTTAATCATTCCATGCCTTTCAGCATTGCTTTCTTTGAATCCCTTCAACTTTCTACTTTATTCACTTTCTTTTTTGACATATTTCTTTTTGGTCTTTCTTCCTTTTCTTTATTTTTTTTTCTTTGTACCTTTTATCACTTTCACATTCCTCATCTCGCCCCCAAACTTATGCTTTTGCCAATTAGAATACTAAGGAAAGATCGGGTGCAAAGAAAGAGTCATTATAAAACGGATAAAGGCTTGTAACATGGCTATTGAATGAAAAAGGGCTTCGGCTCAAAGAGGTTAACTAGGGATATCACATTGGTAGGCTACGGAAGCTTTCAAGTTTCAAATTGGATCAAGGAGAGCCTACAATCATTTTTCAAGTCGAGCTACACTTAGAATTTCGCCTAAACAAACATTTAGGGCAAGTTCTAGACTTATTGGCACGGAACTTGGACTTGCAATTCAATACCTCACCTCTCAAGCTGCTGGATTGTTAAAGAGAATAGAGTCGAGGGCCCACAATAACCCTAGCTAAGATTGAAAATCACAAATGGCTAAAAGAAATCACTCGATGATTGTTTTAGTCAATACAAGAGTCTAAAGGTCATAACTAGAGCTATTCTTTGCCAATCAACTTGTTTCTAACCATAAGGGCGAAGGTAAATGTGTTAGTACCAAGTGAAGCCTGCTTGAGACACTTTTATTCATTACTACTATATATACAAAAACATAAAGAAAACAGACTCAATCCCTTAAGAAGTTTGTCACGCCATCTATCGTTGGGTAGAGCCACCCGGTTCACACGATATCCACCTTTGGAAAGAACCGTGGCATTAAGAAAACCAAAGGTTTATTATTCACACAAAACATAAAAAGAAGCTAACCACTTAGAAAGAATTTACTAAAGTAAATAAGAAGCTATGCTACTAAGGAAAAACAACGAAAGAAGTTATGAAGTAAGCTACGAAAAGTAGACTGGATATGTACAAAATGAAGTAAAGAGAATATATACATAATGGAAATGAAGATATATGTCGAATGGTAAGAATATATACATACCAAAAGTGAAAATAAAGATATCAAATCAAAATGGACCACCCCCCAAATAAAAAATAGCATTGTCCTCAATGCTCATAACAAATAAGAACAGGAAAAAAATGGCAGAAAAAACTCCATATGTGGTCTCTGTCTGTGTCGGGTCCTCAGAACCCTTTGTATCCTCTAACTGGATCTCTGCATCCTCTGATTGGGGGACTACGGGGTTGCTGAGCATCTGAATCAGCTCCGCAACAATGTGTGTAGTTATAGTCGGCTCTTCAGACTGGCCGGCTGTTGCATCTGATGCTTCAGGCACTGTTGCATGTGCTGTTGGGACTGTCTCCTCCATGAGCAGGTCTAGTGGAATATCATCAGCAGAAGCAATCTTCTCAACCTCTTTGCTCAACTTCTCCACTGACTCCTTAGATGCCTGAGTCTTACGCAGCTTCTTCACCTACTTCCCCATATCCTTGATAATCCTCCCATGTGTATCAAGAGTCTTCTGGATCTTCTTCTGGTCGTCCAGAATCTTCTTCTGGTTGTCCAGAATCTTCTTCAAAGAGTCCTCCACTTATGGAGGTACCTGAAGCTCTGATAGGGCTGAAGACTGTGTTGCCACTGCACTGGATATGGCAGTCAGCTTTGTGGTAGCTGCTTGCATCCAGTTGTTAAGACTGGATAGTGTCTGTGAAACCCGCAATGTAGTCTGAGGGTAGGTAAAAGATGTGGGCACTGACAGTGGAACTGAGAGGGAATGTCCGGAGGAAGGAGGAGGCATGGAAGCTGCTCCGGCAGAAGTACCAGCTGTTGTGGAGGGCTCGACAACTAACTCGGTAGCCACTACCCCTGGCTCTTTAGACTAGCCAGTGGAGGTAGTGGCTTTACCCTTGTATATAGGGTTGTCCGCTCCCTGGAGGTGGTACCATGAGAAAGGCTTTTTAGCCTTCACCTCCATATCAAAATATCTCGGCTCTACCTCTTGGTCTTGGAAATGCTCTGTGAGGAAGTTGGGGTAGGGATACGATCTTTCTTCTTTCTGGACTGCATTGGAGATGTTGTAGGACATCAAGTTTCCTATATTAATAGGATTGCCTGCCATGATGGAAGCTACCAATACTGCCCGGGGGAGTGGATGGACATTCTCATGCTGGCATGGGTCAAGACGGCTGCACACGAATATTGCCCACCCTTTTGCTTCAAAGTTAAGGGTGGCTCTAACAATTTGAACTATTGATGTGAGCCATGTAGGTGTTGTCCCCGGAATAGCAAGTATCTCAGCTAGCCATTGGCGAACTGCATCAGCCATGCAACTTTTCCAGGTATTGCATTGCCTCGACATCCTCAAACCCTACATATGTGTTCAGTGCATGGCCATCAAACCGGATTTTCAAGTTCCGGATCTTTGTTACCTTTGTACCCTTTTTGATGTGGGTAACATTGGCATAAAATTCCTTGACAAGGTATTCATTTGCATCATGAATCTGGCAGATGAACCATTTCCATCCTTTCCTCTCCGTAAATTGCTTTAGTACATTCGGATTGTGTTGGCTTAGGTCTTTGGTTATGAATTGTCACTCAAGAGTGAGCGGCCTTTGGGGCCACCATTCCCAAAATTTTCCATACGCCTTCTCACTGACAAATCTATCAGCCCACACCTCAGGCTTCTTTGATCTAGCCAGGCCTCCCACAATTGTGTCACCCCTTCTCCCGTCATTCGGGACCTCACCAACATCATCTAAAATGATTGAGGTAGCTGTCGTTGCAGGTGTTGTAGCAGGTGGGGAAGATGGTTCGGATGCCTGACTACCTCCCCCTATGCCATCAGAAGAACTAGAGGATGAGGTAGGCTCATCGACTAAACGGAGTCTATCGGGGAATTGTTGTGATTGTGCCCCCGGTTGTAGTTGTATAGAATCCCCCTCAGACGTTTCCCGGGATGGGAGGTATTCACTGGTGTCTGAAGATTCTGGAGGTGGTCTACTGAGAGTAGTCTTTTTGCCCAAGGCTTTCTAGACTGATAGTGGCGTGTTAGGTTTTCCTCTACCCCGGCCTCGGGAGGATTCTGCCCTCCCTTTGGAAGTATCACCTCAACCACGTGAACGCACCATTTTCTGCAACAAACAACTAGTGAAAGTATGTTAGAATTGGGGTTCAACATGTGTTATTAAATTACATGTTGGAAAGAAAGACACTGCTTCTCAGAACAGGGTAGCTCGGGCCGCACAAAATTGAGTGCGGTCGCGGACTGCCCATTGCGGACTACACAAAAATGAGTGCGGCCGCGAAAACCTATCGTGGACCGCATAAAATTGAGTGCGGTCGCGGAGATCCCAGATTCAGACTACTGGTTCTCTGAAGTTATCTCAGCGTGAACCGCATACTTTTGAGTGCGGCAGCGAAAACCCGTCACAGACCGCACAAAATTGAGTGCGGCCGCATAATCGATTTGTTGGGTCTCTAAAGTTTAATTGTGCAGACCGCACAAAATTAAGTGCGGCCGCAAAAAACAATCGCGGACCTCACAAACTTGAGTGCGATCGCACAAACTTAGCAATGACAAGTGCCTTCAACCTAGGGTATCATGGACCGCACAATTTTGTATGCGGTCTCATACCCTAGCGCGGACCACCCAAAAATGTATGCGGACGCGAAATTCAAATCAGAGCGGCACTGAAGTACGATTAATACTAGATTTTTCACTAATTAGGCATGATTTGTGGCAATTCAACAATAAAAGCTACTAACCCCAGACCGCATTATGCATTCAAACACTACCCACATGCTTCTAAACAAGAATTAAGCATCAATTTGACATTTTTGGCATGAATTTAACCCTAGATAAAAAGAAAACTATAATAAAGAGAAAAGAAAAGAAAATGATGAAATTAATTCATTGAAATCAACATACCAGTAATGAAATGTAGTAGGAAATTAATAATTGATGAATATGGGATGAGATTGAAAACAAGAAAGAGTGCACTATGCTTGAGAGGTCAGAGTGGGTAAAGTGTGAATAGACTCAAAAAGTCCTATTTATACTTTGGCCCACCGACTTACCTGAGTGCGACCACACAATTTTGGCACGGTCCGCACTCTTTACCTTTTCTAACACAGCAGCTGATTCAATGACGCGGTCCGCATAAAAATGGTTGCGGCCGCATAATCTGTGCGGTCCGTGAAATTTTGATCGCGACCGCGAATCCTTAAGGGATTTTGTCAGGCCAAACTTTAGAGAGTTGGCATTTTCCATCTTTCAGCTGTGCGACCGCACACATAATTGTGCGGCTGCGAAGGGCTTGTGCGGCCGCATAATTCTGGCGCGATCCGCATAATTTCACCACTTGGCCAATTTTTTTCTTGTCAATTTTTTGCACTGCACACCCAATTCCTGCATACACTTCACAACCAGTTAGTCCAAAACAATGCCTAATCTAATAAGAAAATCAAAAGAAAGTAAAACACATGGGTTGCCTCCCAAGAAGCGCTTGATTTAACGTCGCGGAACGACGCATGTTACCATCGTTCATTTGAAATGGAGCAATGCCACAACGTGGCCATCATCAACCTTACCAAGGTAGTGCTTCACCCGGTGTCCATTGACTCTAAAGATCTCACCATTCTTATTTTTCAAATCAAGAGCACCAAAAGGAGTCACATGTACCACTTCAAAAGGACCACTCCACTTTGATTTAAGCTTTCCCGAAAATATCTGTAACCGAGAGTTGAATAAAAGAACGAGGTCACTTTCTTTAAATTCTTTGTTCTGGATATACTTATCATGTAGGTACTTCATCTTGTCCTTATATAAGGATGAACTGGAGTAAGTATGGAACCGGAACTCATTAAGTTCGTTCAACTGCTCCACCCGATATTGGCAGCTACATCCCACTCAAGGTCCAATTTCTTCAACGCCCACATGGCCTTATGCTCTAATTCCACTGGAAGGTGACATGATTTCCAAAATACCAACCGATATGGAGACATACCAATTGGAGTCTTATAAGCTGTTCTATAGGCCCAAAGAGCATCGTCAAATTTCATTGACCAATCAGTCCGATTTGCATTGACAGTCTTGGATAGAATACTCTTGATCTCCCTGTTGGAGACTTCAACCTGTTCACTCGCCTGGGGGTGATAGGGGGTTGACACCTTGTGAGTGACACCATACTTGGAGAGTAAAGTGTCAAAGGCTTTATTGCAAAAATGTGAACCCCCATCACTAATGATGGCCATTGGGGTGCCGAACCTTGTGAATATGTTTTTCTTCAAGAAAGCCACCACACTTCGTGCTTCATTGTTGGGCAAAGCCACAGCTTCAACCCATTTGGAAATGTAATGCATAACAACAAGAATATAGGTGTTCCCACATGAGCTCAGAAATGGACCCATAAAGTTGATGCCCCACACATCAAAAATATTGAGAGGCATCTCATTTTTCTTGGAGATCCCACCGGCACTTTGGCATTCATCGCAATGCTTAACGAGATAGCTAGCATCTTTGTACAAGGTAGGCCAATAGAATCCACAGCTTAGGACCTTTATAGCAGTTCTCGCCCCACCATGGTGACCACCATAGGGCGAAGAATGGAAAGCTTCAAGAATACCCAATTGCTCTTCTTCTGGAACACATCTCCGGATAACACCATCAGTCCAAATTTTGAAGAGATATGGCTCATCCCAATAGTAGTCCAGGCAGTCCCGTTTGAGATTCTTCCTTTGGTTTGAGGAAAACTCATTCGGAACAATGCCACTCACAAGATATTAGGCCACATCGGCAAACCATGGCATCCCAGTCATAAAAATGGAAAGGAGTTGTTCGTCAGGTAATGAATCATTGATCTCAAGGCCATCATGTGGCCTCCCTTCCTCCTCCAATCGGGATAAGTGGTCCGTCACTTGACTTTCACTACCCTTTCGGTCTTGAATCTCTAGATCAAACTCTTGCAATAGAAGCACCCACCGCATCAACCTTGCCTTAGAGTCTTTCTTGCTCATCAAATAACGAAGTGCCGCATGGTCAGTGTGAACGATCACCTTTGTACCCATTAGGTACGGGAAGAACTTCTCCATAGCAAAGACAATGGCTAGGAGTTGTTTCTCGGTCACCGTATAGTTGACTTGGGCCTCGTTCATGGTCTTTCTAGCATAGTAGACCGGATGAAAGATCTTATAAATTCGTTGCCCCAATACCGCACCAACCGCCACATCGCTTGCATCACACATGAGCTCAAATGGTAAGCTCCAATTTGGCGCGGTGATAATAGGAGTGGTAGTCAATTTATACTCGAGTAGTTTAAATGCCTTCATACAATCTTCATTGAAAAGGAACTTCGCATCTTTCTCCAAGAGTTTGCACAAGGGGTTTACCACCTTAGAAAAGTCCTTGATGAATCGGCAGTAAAACCCCGCATGACCTAGAAAGTTTCTCACTCCCTTTACAGAAGTAGGGAGAGGCAATTTGGATATCACTTTAATTATTGCTTTATCAACCTCAATATCATTCTTGGAAATCATGAGACCGAGGACAATGCCCTTGTTGATCATAAAGTGACACTTCTCCCAATTCAGCACTAAGTTAGTTTCTTCACAATGTGCCAATACTTTATCCAAATTATCTAAGCACTCTTCAAAAGAATCCCCCACGATAGAGAAATCATCCATGAAAACCTCGAGAAAGTTCTCCATAATATCGGTGAAAATGGATATCATACACCGCTGAAAGGTTGTCGGTGCATTTCATAACTCGAATGGCATCCGCGAGAATGCAAAGTGCCATACGGACAAGTGAAGGTGGTCTTCTCTTGGTCTTCAGGTGCAATAAGAATCTGGTTATATCCAGAATATCCATCCAAGAAGCAATAATAAGCACGCCCGGCTAACCTATCCAACATTTGATCAAGAAATGGAAGCGGAAAATGGTCTTTTCGCGTAACTTTGTTGAGCTTTCTATAATCTATGCACACTCTCCACCTGGTGACAGTTCTTGTGGGGATAAATTCATTTTTGTCATTTGTGATAACAGTCATGCCCCCTTTCTTTGGGACACATTGCACCGACGAGGTCCACGAACTATCCGAAATGGGGTAAACCACCCCGGCATCCAACCACTTGATGATCTCATTCTTTACTACCTCTTGCATGGCCTCATTCAATCGTCTTTGATGTTCCACAGAGGGTTTGGCATCCTCCTCCAAAATAATTTTATGCATGCAAAAGGTGAGGCTTATACCCCGAATATCCGCCAATGTCCAACCTATTTCTTTCTTCCTCATTTGAAGCACCGCAAGGGTGGCATCTACCTGCACGTTAGTTAAGCACGAGGAAAGAATAACAGGTAAAGTAGAACAAGGGCCTATAAACTCATACCTGAGGTGTGAAGGCAAAGGCTTTAACTCCAAGGTGGGAGGCTCCTCGATTGAGGGCTTTGTTGGTGGAGTCTTCCGGTTTTCGAGATCCAAGGAAAGTTTTCGGGGCTTATGAGTATATGATCCCATTCCTTGCAAAGCATTGATACATTCTACAAAGCCTTCCTTCTCATCCTCATCATGATTCAACAACACAATTTCCAAGGTATCTTCTACATTTATCACAGCACTTGTGTCATCAACAATTACTTCGGTCACAAGATCCACGAACGAACACACTTCGTTGCTATCTGGCTGCTTCATTGATTTACAAATATAGAACACCACTTTTTCATCGCCCATCCGGAAGGTGAGCTCTCCAGCTTCCACATCAACTAAGGCCTTCCCTGTAGCAAGGAAAGGTCTCCCCATAATAATTGGCACCTCATAGTCAACCTCACAGTCAATTATCACAAAATCTGCGAGAAGGATGAACTTGTCGACCCTAACTAACACATCATCAATTATCCCCAATGGCCTTTTCATTATCCGATCCTCTATTTGCAACCTCATGGATGTGGGTCTTGGTTGCCCAATCCCCAACGTTTTGAACATAGAATAGGGCATCAGGTTAATGCTTGCCCCCAAATCACATAAAACTTTGGCGAAATAGGCACTCCCAATAGTGCACGGGATTATGAAAGCACTGAGGTCTTCCAACTTTGGATCCATGGAGTGCACCATAGCACTCACTTGATGTGTCATTTTGATCGTTTCACAGTTCATTGATCTCTTCTTTGTTACCAAATCCTTCATGAACTTGGCATATCCCGGCATTTGTTCTAAGGCTTCAACCAATGGCACATTTATGGACAAACTTTTCATCATATCAATGAATTTCTTGAATTGATTCTTATAGTTTTACTTTGAAAGTCTTTAAGGGTATGGAGGAGGAGGCCTTGGCATTGGTACCTTAGCCTTTGGCACTGCCGTTTTCGGCATGTCAGTCGCATGCTCCCTAGACGAGTTCACTTCTTCTTGCGTCTCCTCCACATTTTTATCAATATCAATCCTCGCTTCTTCATTAGCTTGAACATCATGGCTTGGCTCATCATCATCTTGTACCAACACATCATCACCCGCATGTCTTCTTTGGTTTGAGCTACTAGCAACTCCACCTCTCCTACTTCTTGTTGTCACGGCCATTGCATGCCCCGTATTCCCACCTTTCGAGTTCACCACCATATCACTAGGTAGTGCCCCCTTTGGGCGAGTATTTGAAGCTTGAGAAATTTGGCCAAGTTGAACCTCCAAGTTGCGGATAGAAGTGTTATGGGAGGCTAATTGGGCATCAGAGTCAGCGTTTTTCTCCATCATTTGCTTAAACATATTTTCAATCTATCCCATTTCACTATTGGAAGAACTAGGAACTTGCGACGGATATGGTGGCGGATTGTTTGGTTGTTGATATATCGGGGACCTCTGAAAGCCCGACCCCCGATTTTCTTGATTGCTATTGTTCCAACCCCCATGATTATTATTGTTCCCCCAATTGCTTTGATTGTTTCCACCCTAATTACCTTGATTATTTCCTCCCCAATTGCCTTGATTACCCCAATTGCTTTGATTATTGTTGTTGCCACCACTCCAATTTCCTTGGTGGCCTTGGTTGTTCCAATTTCTTTGGTTTCCTTGTGATCTTCATTGTTATTGATTTGGAGCATTGCTTATTTGACCTTGATAATTGTTGACATATTGAACCTCTTCATTTTGCTCATCATATGAATCATCTTGATTATAACCATTATTACTTTGTTAAAATTGTTCTGGATGGTTTTGTACTTGTTGACCTCGTTGTCGTCTCTTGTTTACCATCATGTTCACCCCTTCCATAGCATTCACCTGTTTCGGTCCTTGAATCTGTTGAAGCTGAGCCTTGGACAATTGGTTCATGGTGGTTGTCAACTCCTCAATAGCTTGCCCATGATCATGTAGCTCCTTGTGTAGGTGAATAACATTTGGGTCACCCTGAGGAATATTGGCTCTACTTTGCCACGCCAAAGAGGTGTCCGCCATCTCATCCAAGATTTCATAAGCTTCAGAATAAGGCGTGTTCATGAAGTTACCCCAGCGAGTTGATTTACCACACACTGATTTGTTGTGTTGATCCCCCTGTAAAAGGTTTATTGGATCATGGCCTCAGTCATATCATTGTTCTTGTATTCTTTGACCATGGTGTGATATCTTTCCCAAATCTCGTGCAATGGCTCATTGGGCTCTTGTTTGAAAGCTAAAATTTCATCCCTTAGTGTAGCCATGTGTCCCGGAGAGAAGAATTTGGCAATGAACTTCTCGGCCAACTCATCCCAAGTGTGGATGGAGTGATTGGGCAGTCTCTCTAACCAGTCCAAAGCCTTTCCCCGTAGAGAAAAGGGAAATAGCCTTAACCGCAGTGCATCCTCGGTGACATTTGTTTGCTTGCTCCCCCAACAAGTATCAACGAACCCTTTGTGGTGCTTGTAGGCATTTTCGTGTGGAGCTCCGGTGAAGAAACCTCGCTGCTCAAGCAGTGTAAGCATCACGTTGGTAATTTGGAAGTTGCCCGCCCTAATCCGGGGCGGGACTATTGCACTTGCATAGCCCTCATTCGGCAACACCTGGTGCGCTGCTCTTTGTGGAGGCGGTCGGCCTCGCCTGTTTACTTGAGGCTCGGGATGAACCTCATCCACTTGAGTGTCATTTACCCCCTCCCCCAATGATAAATTTCCATGGGGCTCATTGTTAAGGGCCATTTTGTACCTAAAAGCAATTCAAAAACAAAAATTAGTGACTCGGAAGGAAAGAAAGACAAAACATACAAATACCTAGATATATAGCTAAATCCGTTTAACTCCCCGGCAACGACGCCAAAAATTGACCTATGCCAAACCCACACCACAATTGAGTAGCGAGGCGGTCGATGCAATAATAAACCCAACAAAGGTCGGGATCGAATCCACAGGGAGTTAGAATATGGGATTTGTCACGACCCAAAATGTTCCACCGACAAGACCGTGATGGCGCCAAATATTTCACTTGCTAGGCAAGCCAACGTTAGAGAATCATTAACCAATTCCTTATTTCCATTCAGTAATTAACAATAATTAACTAAGATGAAATATAATAAGTATGGAATATCATAAAACTGTATTAACTACTACCACCCGAATCTGGAGTCACAATTCACGAGCATTCTAGAATTTAATACAAGTAATAGTCTGAAAGAAATACAACTGTCTGAATGAAAGAAAATAGTAGGACATCAAAGATATACGGGGACTTCAAGGTCTGTGAACGCCGACAGATCTAACTTGAGTCTCCGGACAGCGGACCAGTAGCAAATCTCGATCAACCTGAGCCGGTATCAAAATCTGCACAGAAAGTGCAGAATGCAGCATCAGTACAACCGATCCCATGTACTGGTAAGTGTCGAGCCTAACCTCGACAAAGTAGTGATGAGGCTGAGGCAAGGCACCTAAAAATCAACCTGTACAATTTAACAGTGTATATGCAAATAACAGAAATGAAGAACTAAACAGGAAATGTCGGGAGGGGAACATACTGAGGGGAATACAAGATAATGAACTACAACAGTGTGATCACCGGAGCAGTCAATATACCATGAATCAACAGGAATAGTGAATACAGTAAGGAAAAATGCACGGCATCACCCTTCGTGCTTTTACTCTCAATCTCACCATAAAATAAATAGAAACGGCACGGCATCACCCTTCATGCATTAACTCTCATATCATGGCACGGCATCACCCTTCGTGCATTAACACTCACAATATGGCACGGCATCACCCTTCGTGCATTAACACTCACAATATGGCACGGCATCACCCTTCGTGCATTAACACTCACAATATGGCACGACATCACCCTTCGTGCATTAACACTCATAATATAGCATGGCATCACCCTTCGTGCATTATCACTGTCCCTTACCATAATGCAATGCATAAAAATCAACAGGGAGATAGAATAACAAGTATAAATCTTACCTCAACATTTGGTTCCAAAACATCAATCTCAACTTTGAAATAAAAACTCAATTATCACCAGAAAATCTGTAAACATGATAAGAACGATAAATTGAACAACACTAGTATAACACATTGTAATTAGGCATAGGAATGAGACAATATAAGAAAAACTGAGAAACATGGAAAACAGTTAACTTTGGCGGCCCATAAGTACTCGTCACCTCACATACATGAATTTCACTTAGCAAGTAATCTAAGGTTCCTAATTCCCTCAAGTCAGGGTTAGACACAACACTTACCTCGCTCTGAAAGCCACTTAATTCTCAATCACAGCATTTTCTTTGGAATTCACCTCCAAACCACTCGTATCTATTCAAAAATGACTCAATAATATCAAATATTGCTAAAGGAATCAATTATATTGCATAAATTAAATTTCTCAAATTTTCCTCCAAAAAGTCGAAAACTCGATCACCCCCGAGCCCGAATATGTAATTAGTTTTGGAATCCGACCTCAAATTAGGGTCTAAATCCTCAAATTCCCAAAATCCCTAGTTTCTACCCTAACCCCTAATTCTACCATGAAAACTCTAGATTTTAGGTTGAAATTTCAAGAAATGTAATGGGTAATTGAAAGAAAATGGTTTAGAATCACTTACCAACAATTTGGGGAAGAAATGACTCTTGAAAAATCACCTCTCACCGTTTGGTTTTTGAGAAAAATGAGTTTTTGGCTAAAATCCCATTTTTGGATTCTGTTAAGTGCTGGGCGACAGTGTTCATCGCGTTCGCGAGAGCACTGTCGCGTTCGCGATAGGTAATGGCTGCCAAGCCTTCGCGTTCGCGAGACCCAGCTCGCATTCACGATGATTACTCCCACTGGCCTTCGCATTCGCGAGACATGGCTCGCGTTCGCGATGAAGAAACGACCAGCCCCCCCCCCCCAGGTCCCCACATGCTTCGCGTTCGCGTTGAGCCAGTCGCGTTTGCGAAGGGTAAGTCCCCCATCACTTCGCGTTCGCGACCAGGCCTTCGCGTTCGCGAAGAAGAAAACTTCTGCTGCCCAGTTTACTCTTCGCGTTCGCGAGAGTACCTTCGCGAACGCAAAGAAGGACATGCCAGAACACAGACTCTGCAGAAAAAATAGATTTTCAAAGTCCAAAACATCCCGTGGCCTATCCGAAACTCACCCGAGTCCTCTAGGCTCCAAACTAAACATGCACACAAGTCTAAAAATATCATACGGACCTGCTCGCGCGATCAAATCACCAAAATAACACCTAGAACTACGAATTTAGCACCAAATCAAATGAAATTCTCAAGAACACTTTAAAATATCTATTTTCTCAACTGGACGTCCGAATCACGTCAAATCAACTCCGTTTCTCACCAAATTTCACAAATATATCTTAAATATCATAACGAACCTGTATCGGGCTCCGGAACCAAAATACGGACCCGACACTAACAATGCCAAATATTAATCAATTCTTAAAAATAAATACTTTCTAAAATTTTAATTTTCATCAAAAATTCATAACTTGAGTTAGGGACCTCCGAATTCGATTCTAGGCATACGCCCAGGTCCCATAATTCGATACGGATCCACCGGGACTGTCAAAAGCACAAATCCGGGCCCGTTTACCAAAAATGTTGACCGAAGTCAACAAAAATCAACTTTTAAGGCAAAAATTCTTATTTTTATTAGTTTTCAACATAAAAGCTTTTCGGAAACCTACCCGGACTGCGCACGCAAATCGAGAAGGGTAAAAATGAGATTTTTAAGGCTTAAGAGCACAGATTCAAGTTCTAAAACATAAGATGACCTTTTGGGTCATCACACATTCCACCTCTAAAACAACCGTTCGTCCTCGAACGGACATAGAAAAGTACCTAAGCTGGTGAAAAGGTGGGGATATTTACTCTGCATATCAGGCTCGGACTCCCAAGTAGCTGCCTTAATAGGCTGACCTATCCACTCCACTCGAACTGAAGGGTAACTCTTTAATCTCAACTGGCGAACTTGCCGAGCTAGAATTGCCACCGGCTCCTCCTCGTAAGTCAATTCCTTGTCCAACTAGACAGAGCTGAAATCTAACACATGGGACGGATCGCCGTGATACTTTCGAAGCATGGACACATGGAATACCAGATGAACAGCTGCTAAACTAGGTGGCAACGCAAGCCTGTAAGCCACCTCTCCCACTCTCTCCAGAATCTCAAAAGGTCTGATATACCTAGGGCTCAAGTTGCCCTTTTTTCCGAACCTCATTACACCCTTCATGGGTGATACCCAAAGTAACACTCTCTCTCTGACCATGAATGCAACATCACAAACTCTACGGTCGGCATAACTCTTCTGCCTGGACTGAGCTGTGCGAAGTCGATCCTGAATAATCTTGACCTTATCTAAGGCATCCTGTACTAAGTCTGTGCCCAACAACCGAGCCTCTCCCGGCTCGAACCACCCAACTGGCGACCGACACCGCCTACCATATAATGCCTTATAGGGAGCCATTTGAATGCTCGACTGGTAGTTGTTATTGTAGGTGAACTCTACAAGGGGCAAGAACTGATCCCACAATCCTCCAAAGTCTATAACACAAGTGCGGAGCATATCCTCCAAGATTTGAATAGTATGCTCGGACTGTTCTTCCGTCTAAGGATGAAATATTGTGCTCAACTCAACCCGCATATCCAACTCATGCTGAACTACCCTCCAAAAGTGCGAGGTAAACTGTGTACCTCGATCGGAAATGATAGACACGGGCACACCGTGAAGACAGACGATCTCCCGAATATAAATCTCTACTAACCGCTCCGAGGAATAGGTAACTGTCACAGGAATGAAATGCGCTGACTTAGTCAGCCTGTCCATAATAACCCAAACTACATCAAACTTCCTCTGAGTCTGTGGGAGTCCAGCAACAAAATCCATAGTGATACGCGCCCACTTCCACTCAGGAATATCTAACCTCTGAAGTAAACCACCAGGTTTCTGATGCTCACACTTTACCTGCTGGCAATTTTGGCACCAAGCTACATAGGCAACTATGTCCTTCTTCATTCGCTTCCACCAATAATGCTGCCTCAAGTCCTGATACATCTTGGCGGCGCTCGGATGAATAGAATACCGGGAACTGTGGAACTCCTCAAGGATCAACTCACGAAGTCCATCTACATTAGGCACACATATATGACTCTGCATCCTCAAAACTCTGTCATCTCCAACACTAACCTGCTTGGCACCACCATGCACTGTGACTCTAAGGAGAAGTAAAGAAGGATCGTTATCCTGCCGATCTCTGATGCGCTCAAACAAAGAAGACCGAGCAACTGTACAAGCTAGAACACGGCTGGGCTCAAAAATATCCAACCTCACGAACTGGTTGACCTAGGCCTGAACAACCAATGTATGCGGTCTCTCACCCACTGGAATATATGCAAGG
Source organism: Nicotiana tabacum (assembly GCF_000715075.1). Classification (NCBI taxonomy): domain Eukaryota; kingdom Viridiplantae; phylum Streptophyta; class Magnoliopsida; order Solanales; family Solanaceae; genus Nicotiana; species Nicotiana tabacum. Next base: position 38,460,620 of record NC_134103.1, read on the forward strand.
CTACCCATACTACCTGATTTTCTACTCAAAGCATCGGCCACCACATTGGCCTTCCGGGGATGATACAATATGGTGATATCATAGTCTTTCAATAGCTCAAACCACCTTCTCTGCCTCAAATTGAGTTCCTTCTGCTTGAACAAATACTGCAAGCTTTGATGATCAGTGAATACCTCACATGGCACGCCGTAAATATAGTGCCTCCAAATCTTCAGCACGTGAACAATGGCTGCCAGTTCTAGATCATGAACAGGGTAATTCTTCTCGTGAACCTTCAGCTGTCGTGAAGCATATGCAATAACCTTGCCACCCTGCATCAATACCGCTCCCAGACCAATACGAGATGCGTCACAGTATACTGTATAAGATCCTGAACCTGTGGGTAACACCAATACCGGTGTCGTAGTCAAAGCAGTCTTGAGCTTCTGAAAGCTCGCTTCACACTCGTCTGACCACCTGAACGAGGCACCCTTCTGGGTCAATCTGGTCAACGGAGCTGCTATGGATGAAAACCCCTCCACAAATCAACAGTAATAGCCCGCCAAACCCAGGAAACTACGGATCTCTATAGCTGATATGGGTCTAGGCCAGTTCTGGACTGCCTCAATCATCTTAAAATCCACCTGAATACCCTCTGCTGATACAACGTGACCCAAGACCAAAACTTGCATTTTGGAAACTTAGCATATAACCGGTTATCCTTCAGAGTTTGAAGAACGATCTGAAGGTGCTGCTCATGCTCCTCTCGACTGTGGGAGTAGATCAAGATATCATCAATAAACACAACCACAAAGGAATCCAAGTAGGGTTTGAACACTCGATTCATCAAATCTATGAATGCTGATGGGGCATTTGTCATCCCAAATGACATCACTAGAAACTCATAATGCCCATACCGAGTCTGAAAAGCTGTCTTAGGAACATCGGATGCCCTAATCCTCAACTGATGGTAGCCAGATCTCAAATCAATCTTTGAAAACACCTTGGCACCCTGAAGCTGATCAAATAAATCATCAATCCTTGGCAATGGATATTTGTTCTTGATGGTGACTTTGTTCAACTGCCGATAATCTATACACATCCTCATCGATCCATCTTTCTTCTTCACAAACAACACAAGTGCACCCCAGGGCGAGACACTAGGTCTAATGAAGCCCTTATCAAGAAAATCTTGTAACTACTCCTTCAATTCTTTCAACTCTGGTGGGGCCATGCGATATGGCGGAATGGAAATAGGCTGAGTGCCTGGAGCCAAATCAATGCAAAAATCAATATCCCTGTCGGGTGGCATCCCTGCCAGGTTTGCAAGAAACAACTCTGAAAACTCACGAACAACCGGCACTGAATCTATGGAAGGAAATTCCGCACTAGAATCGCGGACATAAGCCAAATAAGCTAGACACCCCTTCTCGACCATACGCTGAGCCTTCACATAAGAGATAACCCTGCTGGCAGAATGGCCAAGATTTCCTCTCCACTGTAATCGAGGCAACCCCTGCAAGGCTAAGGTCACTATCTTGGCATGACAATCTAATATAGTATGATATGGTGACAGCCAATCCATACCTAGTATGACATCAAAATCAACCATGTCGAGAAGTAGAAGATCTACACGAGTCTCAAGACTCCCAATGATGACCACACACGAACGATAAACACGATCTACAACAATAGCATCTCCCACTATTGTGGACACATACATAGGAGTACTCAAAGAATCGCGGGGCACAACCAAATAGGAAGCAAAATAGGATACACATAGGAGTAAGTAGATCCCGGATCAAATAGAACTGAAGTATCTCTACTGCAAACTGAAACAGTACCTGTGATAACAGTGTCAGATGAGTCAGTCTCAGGCCTGGCTGGGAAAGCATAACACCGGGGCTGGGCCCCACCACTACGTCCCTGGGACGACCTCTAGCTGGCTGGTCTCCACCTCTAACGGACTGACCTCCACCTCTAATAGCCTGGCCTCTACCTCTGGCTGCCTGACCCCTGCCTCTGGCTAGCTGAGCAAGTGGTGCAGCAACTGGTGCCGGAACAATGGCACGAGAACTCTGATGTTGTGAGCTGCATGTTGCCTGAGGGCAAAATCTAGCAATGTGCCTCGGATCACCACAAGTATAACATAACTTCGGCTGCTGTGACTGCTGACCCTGAAACTAACCCTGTCGACCTGAATAACCACCCTGATGACTCTGGAGTGGAGGTGCACTAATAGGAGCTGGTGGTGCACCGTAGGCTAGCTGGTTGGAATAATGCATCTGAGGGCCACAACCACCTAAGGCACCGTGGGATGCCTGGAGTGCTGAATGAAACGGCCTGGGAGGATGGCATCTACTAAAAGTACTCCTGCCTCTATATGAGGCACCGCTGAACTCACCAAAATGACGAGGTCTCTTGTCAGACCCCTGACCTCCCTGAGTACGAACCAGTTCGACTCGTCTGGCGACATTAGCAGCCGCCTGAAAAGAAATCTCACTCCCAGTCTCCTTAGCCATCTACAATCTGATAGGCTGAGCAAGTCCATCAATAAACCTCCTCACCCTCTCTCTCTCTCTCTCGGTGGGAAGCAGAAGAATGGCATGACGGGCCAAATCCACAAAATGGGTCTCATACTGAGTAATAATCATATTACCCTGCTGGAGACGCTCAAACTGACGGCGACGCTCCTCTCTCAATATGATAGGCAGAAACTTCTCTATGAAGAGCTGAGAGAACTGGTCCCAAGTAAGAGCAGGCGACCCAGCTGGTCTGGTCAACAAGTAATCTCTCCACCATTTTTTGGCGGAACCAGTCATTTGAAATGCAGCAAAATCGACCCAATTGGTCTCCACTATACCCATGTTCTGTAAAACCTCGTGATAGCTATCAAGATACTCCTGGGGATCCTCTGAAGGAGCACCACTGAAGTGAACAGTAAAGAGCTTGGTAAACCTGTCCAATCTCCATAAAGCCTCAGAAGACATAGCTGGCCCATCTCCGACCTATGCCGTAATAACCGGCTAAACTAATCCGACTGGCTGAGCTGTTGGAGCCTGATACTGGGGAGCTATCTGCTCTGGAGTGGGAATGGTAGGAGTCTGGGCTCTTCCTCCAGCTTGAGAGAATGCTGGTGCCATGGGAAATGCGCCAGTCTAAGCCACACTCTCCATAAGGCCCACCAAACGGACCAAAGCATCCTGAAGTACTGGGGTGGCAATGAACCCCTCCGGAACCTGAGCTGGTCCGGCAGGAATAGTCTGGACTGGAACCTCCTCCTCAAGCTCTATCTGAGGCTCCACTGCTGGGGCTGCTGCTCGGGCTCTAGGCTGAGCCCCGCCACTACCTCGGCCTCGACCTCTGCCCCGCGTAGGAGCTGCCACTGGAGGCTCTGGCTGCTGCTCAGCTGAGGAAGCGGTACGTGTTCTCGCTATCTGCGAGAGAACAAGAGTAGAAGAGTTCAATCAGCATTGAGAAAGTAAAAATCGCATGATAGAGAAGAAAAGAAGTGAAACTTGTTCCTAAACTTCATAGCCCCTGGAAGATAAGCACAGACGTCTCCGTACTGATCCTCCAGACTCTACTAAGCTTGCTCGTGAATCGTGAGACCTAAGCAACCTAATGCTCTGATACTAACTATCATGACCCAAAATTTCCCACCGACGGGACCGTGATGGCGCCTAACATTTCACTTGCTAGGCAAGCCAACGTTAGAGAATCATTAACCAATTCCTTATTTCCATTCAGTAATTAACAATAATTAACTAAAATAAAATATAATAAGTGCGAAATATCATAAAACTGTATTAACTACTACCACCCGGATCTGAAGTCACAATTCACGAGCATTCTAGAATTTACTACAAGTAATAGTCTGAAAGAAATACAATTGTCTGAATGAAAGAAAACAGTAGGACATCAAAGATAGACGGGGACTTAAAGGTCTGTGAACGCCGACAAATCTACCTTGAGTCTCCGGACAGCGGACCAGTAGCAAATCTCGATCAACCTGAGCCGGTATCAAAATCTGCACAGAAAGTGTAGAGTGCAGCATCAGTACAACCGACCCAATGTACTGGTAAGTGTCGAGCCTAACCTCAACGAAGTAGTGACGAGGCTAAGGCAAGGCACCTACAAATCAACCCGTACAATTTAACAGTGTATATGCAAATAACAGAAATGAAGAACTAAACAGGAAATGTCGGAAGGGGAACATACTAAGGGAAATACAAGATAATGAACTACAACAGAGTGATCACCGGAGCAGTCAATATACCATAAATCAACAGTAATAGTGAATACAGTAAGGAAAAATGCACGGATCACCCTTCGTGCTTTTACTCTCAATCTCACCATAAAATAAATAGAAATGGCATGGCATCACCGTTCGTGCATTAACTCTCATATCATGGCACGGCATCACCCTTCGTGCATTAACACTCACAATATGGCACGGCATCACCCTTCGTGCATTAACACTCACAATATGGCACTCACAATATGATACGGAATCACCCTTCGTGCATTATCACTCTCCCTTACCATAATGCAATGCATAAATATCAACAGGGAGATAGGATAACAAGTACAAATCTTACCTCAACATTTGGTTCCAAAACATCAATCTCAACTTTGAAATAAAAACTCAGTTATCACCAGAAAATACGTAAACATGATAAGAATGATAAATTGAACAACACTAGTATAACACATCACAATTAGGCATAGGAATAAGACAATATAAGAAAAATTAAAAAACATGGAAAATAGGTAAATTTGGCGGCGCAAAAGTACTCGTCACATCACATATACGCCGCTCACATGAATTTCACTTAGCAAGTAATCTAAGGTTCCAAATTCCCTCAAGTCAGGGTTAGACACAACACTTACCTCGCTCTGAAAGCCACTTAATTCTCAATCACAGCTTTTCCTTTGGAATTCACCCCCAAACCACTCGTATCTATTCAAAAATGACTCAATAATATCAAATATTGCTAAAGGAATCAATTATATTGCAAAAATTAAATTTCTCAAATTTTCCTCCAAAAAGTCGAAAACCCGACCCCGGGCCTGCTTGGTCAAAACCCGAGGTTCGGACCAAAATCCTTTCACCCATTCACCCCCGACACCGAATATGTAATTAGTTTTGGAATCCGACCTCGAATTGGGGTCTAAATCCTCAAATTTCCGAAATTCCTAGTTTCTACCCTAACCCCTAATTCTACCATCAAAACTCTAGATTTTAGGTTGAAATTTCAAGAAATGTAATGGGTAATTGAAAGAAAATGGTTTAGAATCACTTACCAACAATTTGGGGAAGAAATGACTATTGAAAAATCGCGTCTCACCGTTTGGTTTTTGAGAAAAATATGTTTTTGGATTCTGTTAAGTGCTAGGCGACAGCGTTCATCGCGTTCGCGAGAGCACTGTCGCATTCGCGATGGGTAATGGCTGCCAAGCCTTCGCGTTCGCAAGACCCAGCTCGCATTTGCCATGATTACTCCCCCTGGCCTTCGCGTTCGTGAGACATGGATCGCGTTCGCGATGAAGCAACGACAACCCCCCCTCCCCCCAGGTCCCCACATGCTTCGCGTTCGCGTTGAGCCAGTTGCGTTCACGAAGGGTAAGTCCCCCATCACTTCGCGTTTGCGACCAGGCCTTCGCGTTCGCGAATAAGAAAACTTCAGCTGCCCAGTTTACTCTTCGCGTTCGCGAGAGTACCTTCGCGAATGCGAAGAAGGACATGCCAGAACACACACTCTACAGAAAAACCAGATTTCCAAAGTCCAAAACATCTCGTGGCCTATCCGAAACTCACCCGAGCCCTCGGGGCTCCAAACCAAACATGCACACATGTCTAAAAATATCATACGGACCTGCTCGCGCGATCAAATCGCAAAAATAACACCTATAACTACGAATTTAGCACCAAATCAAATGAAATTCTAGAGAACACTTTAAAATTTCTATTTTCTTAACTGGACGTCCGAATCACGTCAAATCAACTCCGTTTCTCACCAAATTTCACAGAAAGGTCTTAAATATCATAATGAACCTGTACTGGGCTCCGAAACCAAAATATGAACCCGATACTAACAATGCCAAATATTAATCAATTCTTAAAAACAAATAATTTCCAAACTTTTAATTTTCATCAAAAATTCATAACTTGAGCTAGGGACCTCCGAATTCGATTTTGGGCATATGCCCAGGTCCCATAATTCGATATGGATCCACCGGGACTGTCAAAGCACGGATCCGGGCCCGTTTACCAAAAATATTGATCGAAGTCAACTAAAATCAACTTTTAAGGCAAAAAATCTTATTTTCATTAGTTTTCAACATAAAATCTTTCTGGAAACCTGCCCGAGCTGCACACGCAAATCGAGGAGGGTAACAATGAGATTTTTAAGGCTTAAGAGCGCAGATTCAAGTTTTAAAACATAAGATGACATTTTGGGTCATCACAGGATTAGGTATATACCTAAGTTAATAGAAAGTTTTGGCTTTAATTGCACTTCCACAAACTTGATTGGTTTTTCTACTTCTAAATTTACTCTAAAGATTGCAATAATTTAAATTAAGGACAAAATATTTGTTGATGCTTTTCAAAAATTTAAAGAAACTAGGGTAGTGTCTTCTACCTAGGTGGATATCTAACGGGTAGCAAACTCTAGGGCAAGCTTGATTAGTTGGGATTGTAATATAGCTATCGCACCCGGGTACTCACTCTATACCTCTCGGTAGTTTGAGTGATTTTGCCCAATTTAGCTTTTTCAAGTCCAAATGAGTATCCATGCAAATCAAGTGATATTAGCTCAAGTTGGGTATTACTATCTCTAGGTTTATCCCTTTAATTGGGGCTATTAATTTCTTGAGTTCACCACAATTCCTTGTTAATCCTAGTTTTCCTAGACTTAGTCCCTCTTTCTCAAGTAGAGACTAAGTCATAAAGGTATGAATCAATATTTGCAACTATTAATTATTGAGTTCTAGCAAGAACTAGGCTAAATATCACTAACCCATTCACATTCAAGCCCTAAAATCAAATACCCATTAAATAGCCACACTATGGTTGGGTCACAACCCTAGCTGTGAGTTTAGCTACTCATGGAAATAACAGAAATTAAAGATGAAATGAAGATAAAATCCATAATATTAATTTATGGAATAACAATGTAATGTTAAGAAGTGAATCTAGTACAAATATTTCCGAAAATAGTAAAATCAGTCGTCACAGGTGCTCATACAAAACATAACATAACCTGACATGCCCTAAAAATGACAAAAAGTTCTATTTATACTAAGCTGAAGATATCTGACAAAAATGCCACTGCGGAGGTTGTGCGACCGCGTAATTCTGAGTGCGGCCGCACTCTTGCTTTTGCGGTTGCATAATTCTGATGCGGTCCAGGTTCTTCTCTTTTGAGTCTAGGTTGAGCTGAACTTTCGCGGACCACGTAATTCTAAGAGCGGTCGCGCTCCAGATTATGCGGTCGCATAAAAGTGATGTGGTTCGCGTTCTTAAGTTTGGCTTGAAATCAACTCTCTGATTCTTCATCTTACGGACCGCAAAATTTTGATCGTGGCCGCACAAGAAAATTTCGCGGCCGCAGAATTTTGGTGCGGTCCGTACTTCTCTCAGTAATCGTAGTCCGTGTAATTTTAACCGCGGCCGCGCAGGGACTTTCGCGGTCGCATATTTCTAGTGCGGTCCGCGCTCATCACTTAGCCCAAAATCACATTCTCTGAATCTCCCTCTTGCGGACCGCATAATTTTGATCGCGGTCGCGTCATTGCTTTCGCGACCGCACAATATTTGTGCGGTCTGCGCTTCAGACCTCTTTGCCCAGCCTTGGCTTTTGTTCAACTTTTGACTCGTTTGTGAGTTGATTTTGATTCCTTTGACTCATTTTGAACAATTCCTGCAAGTAAGCATATTTTATTAGTTTTCGAGAATACCTTCAAGCATTTTTGGCCTAAAACACGAGTAAAAGAGAGAAAATAATAGGTTAAAATTTCTACTTATCAACTCCCCCAACGGTGCCAATAATAGGTTAAAATCTCCGGCAACGGCGCCAAAAATTGATCTGTGCCAAATCCACATCGCAATTGAGTAGCGAAGCGGTCAATGCAATAATAAACCCAACAAAGGTCAGAGTTGAATCCACAGGGAGTTAGAATATGGGATTAGGTGTATACCTAAGTTAATAGCAAGTTTTGGCTTTAATTGCACTTCCACAATCTTGATTGGTTTTTCTACTTCTAACTTTACTTTAAAGATTGCAATAATTGAAACTAAGGACAATATTTTTGTTGTTGTTTTTCAAATGTTTAAAGAAACTAGGGTAGTGACTTCTACCTAGGTGGATATCTAACGGGTAGAAAAATCTAGGGAAAGCTTGATTAGTTGGGATTGTAATATAGCTATCACACCCGGGTACTCACTCTATACCTCTCGGTAGTTTGAGTGATTTTGTCCAATTTGGCCTTTTCAAGTCCAAATGGGTATTCATGCAAATCAAGTGATATTAGCTCAAGTTGGGTATTACTATCTCTAGGTTTATCCATTTAATTGTGGCTATCAATTTCTTGAGTTCACCCAATTCCTTGTTAAGCCTAGTTTTTCTAGACTTAGTCCCTCTCTCTCAAGTAGAGACTTAAGTCATAAAGGCATGAATCAATATTTGCAACCATTAATTCTTGAGTTCTAGTAAGAACTAGGCTAAATATCACTAACTCATTCACATTCAAGCCCTAAAATCAAATACCCATTAAATACACACACTAGGGTTGAGTCACAACCCTAGCTATGGGTTTAGCTACTCATAGAAATAACAGAAATTAAAGCTGAAATGAAGATAAAATCCATAATATTAATTTATGGAATGAAAATCTAATAACCTGACATACCCTAAAAATGATAAAAAGTTCTATTTATACTAAGCTAAAATTATCTAACAAAAATGCCCCTGTGGAGGTTGTGCGACCGCGTAATTCTGAGTGGGGCCGCACTCTTGCTTTCGCAGCCGCATAATTCTGATGCGGTCCGTGTTCTTCTCTTTCGGATCTTATCAAGATCTCCCTGTACTGCATATTTACTTTGGGACTACGGAACGGTATTACAGGAGATCCCCATGTCTTGCATATTTACTTTGGGACTAAGGAACGGTATTCTGGGAGATCCACCTGCACATTTACGTTTGGGACTACGAGACGGTATCTCGGAAGATCCCCTATTGTATTTCTGTGTATTGAGTTGTTACCTTCTATGAATTCTTTCTTGTTAAATTTCAGTCATTATTTTACTGCGATATTTCGTTCTTGCCTTGCTTTATTATCATATTTCAGTAGGTCCCGGACCTGACCTCGTCACTACTCTACCGAGGTTAGGCTTGGCACTTATTGGGTACCGATTGTGGTGTACTCATGCTACTCTTCTATACATGTTTTGTGTGCAGATCCAGGTACTTCTTATCAGCCTCGCTACTAGCTTAGAGTACTTGTTGCTGTAAGGAGACTTCAAGGTATATATGTCGAGTCCGCAGACTTCGAAGTCCCCCTCTATTCCCTCCTATGTTATTTACCTTCCTTACTTCAGTTATTAGACTCTGGTGTATAGAGATACTAGTTTTTTTCTGTAGCTTGTGACTTATGATGTTCCAGGTTTTGGGATTACTGTGTATTTTGAACAGTTTGTTGTTTAATTCATGTTTTCATTTCCTTATTCCACAAATGTTAGGCTTACCTAGTCATAGAGACTAGGTGCCGTCACGACGTCATACGGAGGGGAAATTGGGTCGTGACAAGGTACTTTAGCAATATTTGCTCCTTTTACTTTAACAACCACAGGTTTCTGCAAACAGCCAAAAAAACCACAAGTCCACAATCAAAATCAGTATTATAACATGAGTGCAATTGAAATGCATAGAAAGATTATGACTTCCATTGTCATAACCTTCTGATTTCCAGGTGCAGCCTATGCATGCCAAAAAGCTCCTTTTTGAGGGGCGAGTGTCACGACCAAAAATTTGACTTGTCGTGATGGCGCCTATATCAGTACTAGGCAAGCCGATAACATCAATAACCCCCGAATTTCCTTTAAGTTTGAAAAACATAATATTTAAATACAATACAAAATCTCAAAAATACTGATACAACACTCCTCAAAACCTAGTGTAACTGAGTACATGAGCATCTATATATTACAAGTCTGGAGAATACGGTCTATAATAATCTGAGACCAAATATAATAAACAAAACGATAGGGAAGGAGAAACAAGGTCAACGAAATATGGCAGCTACCTCTGAATCTCCGAAAAATCGACTGTGTTAATGAATCAACATCCACTGTATCCGAGATCACCTGGATCTGCACACGAAGTGCAGGGTATAGTATGAGTACAACCAACTCAGTAAGTAACAATAATAAATAAAGAACTGAAAGTAGTGACGAGCTTCTCAGCTAAGTCCAAGTACAATACTTTCCAATATAAACGAGTAGTCATGCTCTCATGATCCACATTTAAGATTTTCACTGAAATTTCATATCAAGTTTGACCAAAAACAGAAAATAATATTTTTTTTCCCGAAATTTCCAAAATAGTGATATATGACAGCTGAAATGCAATAAATAATGAAATCAATGCATCCTCTCAGAGTAATACTCACTCAGTCCTCCCATTCACTCTAACCTCACAGTCACTCTTTCCTCACAGTCACTCTTTCCTCACAGTCACTTCTCACTCAGCACTCACACTCAGTAGGTACCTGCGCTCACTAGGGGTGTGTACAGACTCCGGAGGGGCTCCTTCAGCCCAAGCTCTATATCAAGCCAATTATGGCATAAATCAATAAAAATATGTTGCGGCGTGCAACTCGATCCATAAATATCCTCACAATTATGCCCTCGGCCTCACTCAGTCATCAACCTCTACAGTCTCTCGGGCTCTCAGAAATCATGATAATCAGCCCAAAATTGATGATATGATGTTTTAATAAATAGCAATAAAGACTAAGATATGATATGAAATAAATAAACATGACTGAGTGTGAAATTGCAATTTGAACATATAATTCAACTAAAGAAATGACCCCAGTGGGTACCAATAATAACAGCATATGTCTAAACAGGATTTTTAATACGAGTCTCATCTCAATTTTCCCTATCACGTAGAGAATGTACGGATATCAACAGATAATTCAACTACACAGTTCCATAGAATTTGACCAAGTCACAATTCCTACAGTGCACGCCCACACGCCCGTCACCTAACATATGCGTCACCTCAAAACCAATCACATAACACATAATCCAGGGTTTCATACCCTCAAGACCAAATTTAAAACTGTTACTTACATCAAAATATGAAATTCTTTACTCTACTATGCCTTTGCCTCGCAAATCGGCCTCTGAATGCCTCGAATCTAGTCATAATTAATTCATTTCAGTCAATAAATCTTTTTGAATTAATTCCATATGAAAATACAATCTTTTCATAAAAATCCAAAATTTAACTCAAAAATTGCCCGTGGGGCCTACGTCTCGTAATCCGACGAAACTCACAAAATCCGACAACCCATTCAATTACGAGTTCAACCATACTAATTTCACTCAAATCCGACTCCGAATCGGTGTTCAAATCCCAAAATTTTATGTTATGAAATTTCTACAATTTTTCCCAAATTTCCATCTCAAAATAATGATATATCCATGTATGAAAACAATGATATATTCATGTATGTTAACCAAATCTGAGTTAGAATCAGTTACTCCGATGAATTTCTTGAAAAACCCATGAAATATTGTCTCAAACCGAGCTCCCAAGGTCCAAAAATGAAATAATAACCTAAGCCTCAGTTATATAGTACATTCCCTGAACTCACCATGTGCGGTCCGCACAATTCCAAATGCGGCCGCACATCCCAGCTCCTGCGGTCGCACAAAAATTGTGCGGCCACACTCTCTTGGTGACTACACTTCCAGGCTTTAGTATTTTGGCCATATCTTTCTCTACAGATGTCCAAATGATGACCTATTTATTTTTCTGGAAATTAGACACGAAGGGCTACAACTTTTATTTTTGAATTATCTCAAAAGTTTTTGTAAATCAAAAGATATAAGCTTCCGAAGTTGGACCGGCGAATCTGCAGAACTCCCTGGAGTGCGGCCGCAGATAGAATTGTGCGGTCCGCACTCCTCCTCTGAGGTCCACATTTTTCTGCTGCGGTCCGCACTCTTATGTGCGGTCCGCACCTCTCCTTCACCTCAGCACCCCAAAATGTGCGGTCCGCACCCCCAAAAGTGCCAGAACAATATCAAAGTATCGAAATGTCCAGACTCGCTCAAAACTCACCTCGAAACTCATCCGGGACCTCCCGGACACAAACCATATATGAATTTCAATCATAAAATATGCTACGGACCTGCTCGCGCACTCAAAACACTGAAAAGAGGTTGTCTTGACCCGATATTGACCTTAGCCAAACTCCCAAATTTCTTAACTTTAGTAATCTCTCAATTAATGATCCAAAAATACACCCCAAGCCCCTCGGGACCTCAACCAAATATACCAACACGTTCCATAACATAACACATACCTACTTGATGCCTCAAATCATATCAAATAACATCAAAACATCGAATTGCACCTCAAATCAAAATCTATGAACTTTGAACTTTCAAATTCTATATCTTGTGCTGAAACACATCAAATCAATCCGGAATGACTTCAAATTTTGCACACAAGACATAAATTACATAACGAAGCTATTCAAATTTCCAGAATCGGATTCCGACCCCGATATCAAGAAGTCAACTCCCCGGTTGAACTTCCAAACTTAATTTTTCTATTTTAGCAATTTCAAGCCAAATTCTACTACGGACTTCCAAATAATTTTTCGGATACGCTCCTAAGTCCAAAATCACCATACGGAGCTATTGGAATCATCAAAACTCTATTCCGGGGTCGTTTACACATAATTCAACATCCAGTCATCTATTTCAACTTAAGCTTCCAACATGAAATTCATTCTTCTAAGCTAACTCCGAAATACTTTAAAACCAAAACTGACAATTCACACAAGTCATAATACCTCGTAGGAAGTTATTCAAGATTTCAAATAGTTTAAAGGAGCGTAAATGCTCAAAACGATCGGTCGGGTCGTTACAATCTCCCCCACTTAAACATACGTTCGTCCTTGAACGTGCCAAGAGTTGTTCCTAAGCTTTCAAATCACTGTTCCTCCTTACCATGCGCATACCTGGGGGTGATCCCACATCACCCTATACCATATAGGCCTGACAACACCACATAACCAAAAATTACTAATTTAGCCTAAGCCCATTAACCTTGGAGTCCAATTTCCAACATCCAAAAAACTTTTTCCAAGGCTTGAATCTCACATCTACACATTGTTTGAGTCTTAATAAGCTGTATTAGGCCTTAGCCATAAGCCCATATATAATCACTTTCTAAGCCGAATTTCAATAATATCCTCCCGAATATACCGTAATCAAACCTGGTAGTACCCATTCTAGGTCTAATGACCTTATATTATTAAACACAACTATTCCACTGACACGCCACATCAATATAACTCAAGCCACAACTGCGCAATCCGTGTACCCAAATATGGGAGATGTCTCAAGGAAGAGAACAGTATTACAAGTTCAACAAGCACCACCACAACCACAATGTTACAACCAACTCCTCAAATTTTGTGAAGAGGATAACCGTAGGCGCATATGCACAATTACATAGGAAAGAAATTAATGAATCAGATAAATTATCATAGAAATAAAATTTCCACACACGGCACGGATAACTCACGTGCCAATATAATGAATCGCCCTGCATGGTCACAGGCCTCCAGCACCAGCATATCATACAGGAGCAATTAAACAAGTAAACTTGTATATGATAATGAAATAAGATTCTCATGCTCCTGGACTGGTATAAATAGCACGCCATAGTGTAAGCATATGCAAAGTCTGTTATCACACTTTAAATCGGTGATTTTACGCAGAATTAGTAACTACCCCATTTATTTAGGGGAATTAGCCTCTTTGTAACCTCAAATGTAGCCTAGATAGTTCTCAACAAAGGTACGAACATGAGAAACGTTATAACTTTACGCTTAACAGTCAACTCTAGGCATATCATAGCCTAAGCATTCTTTCGAGTATGAATACTTGCCCCGATACCCGCACATTGGCTCAAACCTCACATATATGCACACTTATAGCGCGTAGCTATCACAAATAATTAACTCAACTAGTGCCTCCACTGAGTTTAAAGAAAATACTCATCTCAAACAGGCCGTAACTCGAAACAATATACTTCTAAGAACTCTCAGTCTCCAAATTCATCAAATACATGAATCACCGTAACTAATCCCAACTCCAGCACTAGAATGACTAACACATCTTCCATTCACAATATTCCCATAAGGAATACATTCATAATTCTTCCGTGCCACATAGCAATAATTTGAATATCAGCAGTCTATCAACGAGGTGAGTACAGCAATACCAATGAACATCCGTAAGTCAAAACACAATGCGCCTTTTAAAATGCGCACCCGTTCTTAGGGATTACCGAGCAGTTATAACATTCATCTAATTATCTGAAATTGACCATCCTGTCCAAAATTCGTGATCTTCCTTTCAAGAATGAACTGCCACCTTGAACATGTAAATCTTAATCCCGCGCCACACACCACATCAATAATGCCATCATGTGACAAGTACGAGAATCTCATTATCAACTTTGGGTAACCAGCAATTTACATACCCAGTCATTCAGTAATCATCATCTTGCTTCCTTTTAGGAGAAATTCATAATACACAACACGTTCCCTATACCGGTAGAATATATCCGGTTCAACCCATGGTAAGCATTAAGAACACTTTGAAATCCATTTGCACATATCCAATCTATCAGAACTGAATCCCTCTAACTCGACCAAGCCACGCAGGTCACCAAACCCAAGAATATTGCCACCAAAATTGCTGTAAAGACTTACAACATCATAATTATCCCATAAATACCACAACCGTAACACTCACTCTGAAAATACCTTATGTGAAATTTAAAATTATTCCCCATTCCTTTCTTATACTAAAATATAGAATCCATAGTCATACAAAATTACCGCAAGTCCCGACACCTTCAAATGTAAATCTCAGACATTATGCATACACAAGTCCGGAAACATTCTCAATTGCTATATATAATTCTCAAACCCATTAGAATTTTCTCTGGAGTCACCCACTTTGCTTAAATTTAAATTGCACCACCCAAACAGGCCGAAAGGCACAAGCCTCATTAGCACAACAACCCCCAAAGAAGTAACGATGCCTTAACACCATTAATCAAATTCATACTTTGTGCGCACTACGATCTTCAAAATAACAATTTAATCATTCCATGATTTTCGTATTTCTATAAAGTGCCATATAACCCGTATTCAGGAATTTCCTTACTCGAATCATCCTCGATCTCCATTTCTGCAAGTCATAACTGATCCATAAGTATGTCTCCGACCAAAACTAAAATTTAACCCATAACAATGAAATCAAATTGTCAATAGAAGGCTCCCCCACTTAGCCTTAAGCTGCAATTAATAAAATTAGAACCCGCAGGGATTTCTCCTTCTCAATTACCAAGATCTCGCACCGTTAACCCACCAGACTTCTCGAAGTCTTTTGTTAAGATTTTCATGAACATTCTGAATCGCCAGCCACAGTCACACACTCAACTTCTTATCGGGTAGCAAGTAATATTCCTCGTAGAAGCTTCGTCAACATCACGCCACTGCTAACTGGTCACAAGAGATAACCCACCTGTGGAATTCCTTACTGACATCTTCCAACGACGCTACACTGGGTGCAACGACCACGTAATCAGTAAATTCTCCTGAGCTCATGCCCGCCCACCATTTGTATAAGTTTGCATTTTCCCTATTGACATTAACTAAAAGTTCAACAATACCTTCCGAACTCAAGTCATATTGCGCCTGAAACGATGATCAGATCTTCACATCCCTCTTCATTTCAAACAAACTCCTCTCTGCCATATTCAATCTTTCTTCGTACAATAACTATCACTCCAAATAAAGTCCGTAAGCCAAATCACATTCTATCACGATTCCAAACCGTTCTACACTTTCTTAAGGCGCACGACTACCCTGCCACAGAATCCATATGCTAATCTGCCATTGTTACTTTGGTTAAACCATCTCCTTTAAGCAACTTCTTAACCTGTACTTATCCTACTTGACCTGTTAGTACTTCAACCACTGCGAAACACTTTCCGTCATGTCTTCCCTCATAATTTGCTGCCCAAGTGTTGCATCAAATCAAAATGCATCTCTATAGCATATGAACCAATAAATGTTTACCGACACTAAGCCTCTTCGAAGATCATCTTTCTCGAGCCATAAACATTAGAAATACCCATTCGATTCTGAACCGCTGCACACAGCTATCTCTGGCAACCGCCCCTCATGCACCATTTCATAACACCTTGCCCCGAAGGTGAAATCCAAGAAGACCGTAACACCGGCGGACCATAATGCATTCAAACAAGGATGACGACACAGCATCACAATGAAAATTCGACCATGCTCACAAATACCAAGTCTTGTTACTTTAATAACCAAACTTAGACATCTATAGTCCGATTGCCTTTCCTCCGCTGGAATTAATTGTTGAACCCCTTAATCATGCACTGAGAAATCCTCTCTTCGAGCCATTCACCGCCTCAACACACAACGAGCACCTTACCATTACACCAATATTGTGCGATAACAACGCATAGCCATCGTAGCAACCCGTGCACAGTCTCGAAATCAAACAAAAATCAAATACAAATCCCGTAGTTACATCATACTCATCACAAAGCCATTCCACCGCTCATCGAGCCACAAATTCTACTCGTAGGGACATTACCGGACATATGAGTCCAAATGTACAGGTTACAACTGAAGCTACCAAGCCTAAGATGCGGTCTAAACCTGGCCTCAAGTCCTCTAGACTGGCCCATCACCAAAACACAGAATACACATCTTGAACCTCGATCATAGAATCACGAGTCGGCGATGCACAGTTGATACCGAAAGCTCATAGGTGCATACGAAATGCATGGAAGGAATTCGAAGAGTAATGTTTCAAGCTGAATCAATTCTGCACGATAGGATACAAGAAGGGAAATTTTCCTAAGGGTTCGGCAGCCTCTCGAAGATAAGTACAGAGGTCTCCGTACCAATCCGCAAGACTCTACTAAACCCGATCATGACTCGTGAGACCTATGTCAACCTAGAGTTTTGATACCAACTTGTCACGGCCCAAAATCTGACCTGTCGTGGTGGCGCCTATCTCAATACTAGGCAAGCCGATAACATCAATAACCCCTGATTTCCTTTAAGTTTGAAAAATATAATATTTAAATACAATACAAAATCTCACAAATACTGATACAACACTCCCCAAAACCTGATCTCACTGAGTACATGAGCATCTATATATTACAAGTCTGGAGAATACGGTCTATAATAATCTAAGACCAAATGCAATAAACAAAACAATAGGGAAGGAGAGACAAGGTCTGCAAAACATGGCAGCTACCTCTGAATCTCTGAAAAATCGACTGTATGAAAGAATCAACACACACTGTATCCGGGATCACCTGGATCTGCACACGAAGTGCAAGGTGTAGTATGAGTACAACCAACTCAGTAAGTAACAATAATAAATAAAGAATTGAAAGTAGTGACGAGCTTCTCAGCTAAGTCCAAATACAATACTTTTCAATATAAACGAGTAGTCATGCTCTCATGTTCAACATTTAAGATTTTTACTGAAATTTCGTATCAAGTTTGACCAAAAACAGAAAATAATATTTTTTTTCCCGAAATTTCCAAAATAGTGATATATGACAACTGAAATGCAGTAAATAATGAAATCAATGCATCCTCTCAGAGTAACAGTCACTCAGTCCTCCTATTCACTCTAACCTCACAGTCACTCTTTCCTCACAGTCACTCTTTCCTCACAATCACTCATTCCTCACAGTCACTCCTCACTCAGCACTCTCACTCAGTAGGTACATGCGCTCACTGGGGCTGTGTACAGACTCCGG
The DNA here is from genome assembly GCF_000715075.1 of Nicotiana tabacum. NCBI lineage: Eukaryota > Viridiplantae > Streptophyta > Magnoliopsida > Solanales > Solanaceae > Nicotiana > Nicotiana tabacum. The sequence continues at coordinate 38,478,745 of NC_134103.1, forward strand.
AGGGAATCCTTCAGCCCAAGCGCTATATCAAGCCAATCATGGCATAAATCAATAAAAATATGTTGCGGCGTGCAGACCGATCCATAAATATCCACACAATTAGGCCCTCGGCCTCACTCATTCATCAACCTCTACAGTCTCTCAGGCTCTCAGAAATCATGATAATCAGCCCAAAATTTATGATATGATATTTTAATAAATAGCAACAGAGACTAAGATATGATATAAAATGAATAAACATGACTAAGTGTGAAATTACAATTTGAACATATAATTTAACCACAGAAATGACCCAGTGGGTACCAATAATAACAGCATATGTCTAAACAGGATTTTTAATACGAGTCTCGGCTCAATTTTCCCTATCACGTAGAGAATGTACGGATATCAACAGATAATTCAACTACACAGTTCCATGGAATTTGCCCAAGTCACAATTCCTACAGTGCACGCCCACACGCCTGTCACCTAGCATGTGCGTCACCTCAAAACCAATCACATAACACATAATCCAGGGTTTCATACCCTTAGGACCAAATTTAAAACTGTTACTTACCTCAAAATGTGAAATTCTTTACTCTGATATTGCCTCGAATCTAGACGTGACTCTGAATGCCACGTCTCGGAGTCTGACGAAACTCACAAAATCCGACAACGCATTCAATTACGAGTTCAATCATGCTAATTTCACTCAAATCCAACTCTGAATCGGTGTTCAAATCCCAAAAATTTGTTTTATAAAATTTCTATAATTTTTTCCAAATTTCCATCTCAAAATACTGATTACATGATGAAAATAATGATATATTCATTTATGTTAACCAAATCTGAGTTAGAATCACGTACTCCGATGAATTTCTTGAAAAACCCATGAAACATCGTCTTAAACCGAGCTCCCAAGGTACAATAATGAAATAATAACCTAAGCCTCGATTATATAGTACATTCTCTGAACTCACCATGTGGAGTCCGCTCAATTCCAAGTGTGGCCGCACATACCAGCTCATGCGGTCGCACAAATATTGTGCGGCCGCACTCTATTGGTGACTGCACTTCCAGGCTTTAGTATTTTGGCCATACCTTTCTCAACAGATTTTCAAATGATGACTTCTTTACCTTTCTGGAAACTAGACACGAAAGGTTACAACTTTCATTTTTGAATCATCTCAAAATTACTTGTAGATCAAAAGTTATAAGCTTACGAAGTCGGACCGGCGAATCTGCAGAACTCCCTGGAGTGCGTCCGCAGACAGAATTATGAGGTCCGCACTCCTCCTCTGAGGTCCGCATTTTTCTGCTGCGGTCTGCACTCTTATGTGCGGTCTGCACCTTTCCTTCGCCTCAGCACCTCAAAATATGCGGTCTGAACCCCCAAAAAGTGCCAGAAAAGTATCAGAGTATCGAAATGTCCGGACTCGCTCAAAACTCACCCCGAAACTCATCCGGAACCTCCCGGACACAAACCATATATGAATTTCAATCATAAAATACTCTACGGACCTGCTCGCGCACTCAAAACACTGAAAAGCGTTTGTTTGACATGATATTGACCTTGGCCAAACGCCCAAATTTCTTAACTTTACTAATCTCTCAACCAATGATCCAAAAATACACCCAAGCCCCTCGGGACCTCAACCAAATATACCAACACGTTCCATAACATAACACAGACCTACTCAATGCCTCAAATCACATCAAATAACAACGTTAAATTGCACCTCAAATCAAAATCTATGAAATTTAAACTTTTAATTTCTATATCTTGTGCCGAAACACATCAAATCAATCCGGAATAATTTTAAATTTTGCACACAAGTCATAAATTACATAACGAAGCTATTCAAATTTCCAGAATTGGATTCCGACCCCGATATCAAAAAGTCAACTCCCCGGTCAAATTTCCAAACTTAACTTTCTATTTTAGCCATTTCAAGCTAAATTCTACTACGGACTTTCAAATAATTTTTCGGACATGCTCCTAAGTCCAAAATCACCATACGGAGCTATTGGAATCATCAAAACTCTATTCTGGGATCGTTTATACATAAGTCAATATCCGGTCAACTATTTCAACTTAAGCTTCCAACATGAAATTCATTCTTCTAAGCTAACTCTGAAATACCTTAAAACTAAAACCGACAATTCACACAAGTCATAATACCTCGTAGGAAATTATCCAAAACTTCAAATAGTTTAAAGAAGCGTAAATGCTCAAAATGACCGTTCGGGTCGTTACAATACCTAAGGAAGTGGCTTTTTTCGTTCGACCCCACGATCTATAGCCACATTACCAATATCGCTAAGCGCTTTCCTATTTCTCCCTTCTGCTGCCATATTCTTTTTCTACGTTACTGCCCCAGGGACTGCCTCACCTGAACAATATAAAAGTCTATCTATATTAGCAGTATCAAATAAAATACAATTAACATTCAATACATAGTATAATATTTATAGAATTGATTATGTAATATCATATACTGAACCATCTTTCATCAATATTTCAAGAGGTTCACCCAATAAAGATGGATGGTGCACAAAGTGTATCGACTTAGTATCAAACAAAATACCACAAACATTCAATAATATTTAGAGAATAATTATATGTAACATCATTTGGCATGATAGATGGTTCACCCTATAAGAAATGTTTATGTCCCTGAAAGTTTACTGAGAGACCTATCCAAAAACTAATAGGCCACCGCTTCTTTCATCAGTTTAATTTTAACACAACTATTTTATTTTTTTGTTAAAAGGTAAAGAAACAACATATAATGATTGAATGTGCATCATTTACGAAAAACTATACCACAAACAGCCAAATAGGTCGATTGGTTCACATAGGTATCCAACCAACAGAGAAAGTATGGAAGAAAATCAAATACTGAAGACTGTAAGAGCTGAAATTAATAAGTAAACATATTATAATTTATGTAGTTCCTGAATGACATACCATTGCTATAAATTTGGTGTAAAAAAAGACTGTAATACTTCTTCAGGCTATCATGGTGCACTTCCAGATCAGAAAATTTCATCTACATATCTTTAGACAGCAGGTTTTAGAAATGGTCCAAGCGCCAAAGTTCTTTAAATGAGCGTTAATATTCTCCAGTGATTGGTGCTTTCCTACTAATGAGGCAGTCCCTTGACTCTTCGCTTCACCTTTTAGAATGCTCAACGAAGGAGGCATTAAATATTCTATAAAATCATTGGGGCAAAGTAGGCGAAAAGAGGTCATTACAAATTTTCTTTAGAATTCGCAAAATAATAAACAAAAACATATTTAATGTTCCATCTCTAATAAATGGTTTAATACAAAAATAAATTGCATCAATTCTCGAATATAGAACCAATGTAACAGAGAAAATGGGCAAAATATAACCAACAATGACAAGCCCTACAAAGAATTACATTAAGTAAAAGACAGTGTTTGAAGGAATTAGTAATACAATAATTCTAGATTAATTAATACAAATCTTTATATTACTATACTTGAATACTTGAATTTATACTAACATTAATTTGTAGTAATATTATTTTTTAATGTTAGAGTTGAAAGAATTAGTAAGTGGAAGAAACAACTCCAGATTTAAAACTTAATCACACCAAAAACAGAGAACGTATAACGAATTAGCAACACACAAAAAAATCAAAGTAACTAATACTAATTTATATTATAGAAGCTATTGAGCTTTGTGGCTGCGTCGTCGACAAAGCAAACATACCTTCATAAACAAATATCAAACATAGCAGCATCAGTTAGTAGGAGAGAAATAATATGCTTATAATATACCAAATCATCTATGATAACATGGTTCAGTGAACTTACAATGAAAACGACTGAATAGCTTATATCAAGAATTTCCGCTTGATGTGCACAAAGGAGAAAGATTTAGTGATTGTTAAAGTAGAACTTGATTTCAAAAGGCATTGAAATCATGTTACTAAGAATACCCTAGAAGAATTGGTGGGTTAGGAGTTAGAAATCGTGGCGTGGGATCGTGGGATCGTGGGATTGAAGCGCCATCGTGGGAATGGAAGTCGAAATTGTAGGAATTGATATATTTTAGGTCAAAGGCGTAGAGGAGTTATGTGGGTTTCAGAATTTTAATTTGAAAATTATTATTTTCTTAAAAAAACATAGATATTTTATTATTTTGAAATTCAAATTTTAAAAATAAACTAATTTTACCTAACAACTAAATATTTTCTTAAAATTGCCACATGGCATTTTTGTAATGTGATACTTGGCAAATTCTCATGGCTGACTTCCTTCCTATTAATAATAGATAGATATAGATTTATCTAGTAAAACTTTAATTTTATGGTCATATCCATAGTTTAAGCATTTTTATCATAATTTTAATCTAATCTCAAGTTGAAATCATCTTTCCGTTCTATTTCTAATATTAAATATTTTTAAATTTTTGATTATTGCTATTAAGTTGCCTAATATATAATATTTCATATTTTCATGTGGCCTTTATTAACTTTCGTCTTATTTAATATCATTATCCAGTTATATCCCTTAATATAATATAGATCAATGTGTGATTTTTTAATCTTGATATAAATATTTACATTATTTTAATTTAATACTCGAAATTATTAAACTGTTTAAATTTATTAATAATATTTTTAAGTATTATATAGTAAAATTTTCAATATTTTAATTTTATTATTTAATTAATTAATTAAGAAATAAGTTATATGTGGCTTTTTCTGGTTTTGCCATATGGCTGAATTAGCTATTAGTTAATAATTAATTAATTAATAACATTACATATGACTAATTTTAAAGTTGCTACTTGGCTTAAGGAGAAGACTTTTTCCTCTCATTTTAATAATATATAGATATATATATATATATATATATATATATATATATATATATATATATATATATATATATATATATATATATATGTGTGTGTGTGTGTGTGTGTGTGTGTGTGTGTGTGTGTGTGTGTGTGTGTGTGTGTGTGTGTGTGTGTGTGTGTGTGTGTGTGTGTGTGTGTGTGTGTGAGATTCCGAATTTGAAAAAGGAAGTTAATTAACTTGAGTCCCAAGTGTAACCAAAATGAAAAGAAAGAAAAAAGCTTCCCGCCAAAAGAAACACGTCTGTTCTTCCCTAATACCCAGTTTTGTACCAACAAATAATACTTTCCTTATTTTCCTAAAATATTAGTCCTCCGCGTGCAATTTTTTAAGAAACCTAATAAGTTCTTTATAAAGAACCTGAACATTAGCTATCGGCTATCGCCATTGTATTTGTTCAGGTTCTTCCTAATTTCATAGGAGTAATTCTTTCTTCTCTATCTGTTTTCATTGCGAATTTAAATTTTTCTTTCACAATACTCCAATTCTTAGTTCTCTTTGTATTTTCACAGAAGAGTCAAGAACAATTGCAGATTATCGATCATTGAAGGGTTGTTTTTTTCTTGCGATTCTTGTTATAATTTCTTTATTCATAATAGCAAATCAAAGACCAGCATGCCGATAGTATCACGGCTTCCTAGTGTTCGATTTTACCCAACTGATGCGGAGTTGATCTACTTTCTGAGAAAGTTCTTAAAGGGTAACTCTTTTCCCAGTGAATGCCCTATTCGACTTGCAGAAATCTATGGAGACCGGCCACCCTGGGAGATTTCTGATCATCCCGAAGAGAAAATTGGTTACTTTATTTCTCCTTTGAAGAAGCGGAAGGAATCAGACAAAAGGTTTCGCCGAACTTGCGCCAACGGGACATGGAAAGGCCAAACCAGTGGCGATCCTATCAAGAATGGTAAGGGCACTGTGGTGGGATTCAGAAAAAATTTTGTTTATCGAACTAGGGGTAGTAAACAATCAAAGCAAGATAAGATTAATTGGCTGATGAGAGAATATTACGTGGGGGATGATTACTTCAGGGAAAACAATATTCCTAAGCAAGATATTGTTCTTTGCCGAATCAAGAAGAATATTATAACAGAGAGAAATATGAAGAATGGGGTAACTATAGAGGAACAAGAAGTTGCTCAAGTAATAGCAGCTATGTTGTGTGAACCTGACTACAACAGTACACAGTCAGCAACAATTTGCCAACAACATCAGGATAATTATTTGAGAGGACTTAACAAAAATAGCCAAATTTTGACCACTTATGATACAGATGAAGCTACATTGGAGAATCATGGAGCCATCACCAACAGAGAGTACATGATGACAGAAGAAGCAAATACAACAGCCTGCGGGCAAGAAGAAGCATATGATCAATTATCCTTCCCTGGAATTCAGGAGCAATATTATGCTGAAGCTGATCTTAACGCAGATAACAGTGACTTCTCAGATCTTAACATAGATAACAGTGACTACTTGGAAGAACTAATGAATGGAATAGACGACATTGTTCCACATGATTGGTGGCACCAATTCTACTAGATAGACATGAAAAGAGTTAACATCTGATGTTTGTTAGAATTTTTTTGCCCAACTCAATATTATGTAAACAAGATGCATCATACTGCGATTATTCTTTTTTCTTTCTGGGTAGCCGAAATTATTCTTTAATGTGATTTCTTGTTTATATATTTTTTTTAAAATGAGTCCAGAAACTCTTTGGTATATATCATTAGTGCATGTTTTATGGCAAACGCAAAACTCATTAAAATGAATAACACACCTTTGAATCATCTTTTTTCTCTCGTAAATTTCCTATAAAAGACTACACTCATCAATCAATTTGAGCTAATTAAGAAACAAGATATACTGGAAGGAAAAGGATGCTAAGAGGATACCATATGCAATATAACACTGTCTAATTAAGAACTCAAAAGGAAAAACAGAGAGAGCCAGAGATCTGTGGGCAAGAAAAACTTATTTGCCTTCAGGATGGCAAGATGCTGGATTAAATCAGTCAGTCATACAATATTCTGATTTAGATGTAGGCTCATCAGCAAAGAAACATTCAGTTTTTCGCGATACGTTTTTTAATTACTCCATCATTAGTAATTCAATGTTATAATGCTGACCATTCAAAATTTAACGTAAAAAATTACTGAAAATATGCCCTTGCACAAAATAAATAATGCAACAAAGGTAGCTGTTGTCACTACACATCAATCCAATATATACATTAACTTTTCATCAGATTGGCGCCAAGCACTGTGTACCCATTCACAAGACTCAAAAGTTGTGATTTCCCAAAAAGCTCCTTTTTAAGGGGCGAGATACCTGAGGAAGTGGTTTTTTTCCTTCGACCCCACGATCTGTAGCCACATTACCAATATCGCCAAGCGCTTTCCTATTTCTCCCTTCTGCTGCCATATTCTTTTTCTGCGTTACTTCCCCAGGGACTGCCTCACCTGAACAATATAAAAGTCTATCTATATTAGCAGTATCAAACAAAATACCATTAACATTCAATACATAGTATAATATTTATAGAATTGATTATGTAATATCATATACTGAACCATCTTTCATCAACATTTCAAGAGGTTCACCCAATAAAGATGGATGGTGCACAAAGTGTATCTACTTAGTATCAAACAAAATACCACAAACATTCAAGAATATTTAGAGAATGATTATATGTAACATCATTTGGCATGATAGATGGTTCACCCTATAAGAAATGTTTATGTCCCTGAAAGTTTACTGAGAGACCTATCCATAAACCAATAGGCCACAGCTTCTTTCATCAGCTTAATTTTAACACAACCATTCTATTTTTTTGTTAAAAGGTAAAGAAACAACATATAATAATTGAATGTGCATCATTTACTGAAAAACTATATCACAAACAGCCAAATAGGTCGATTGGTTCACATAGGTATCCAACCTACAGAGAAAGTATGGAAGGAAATCAAATACTGAAGACTATAAGAGCTGAAATTAATAAGTAAACATATTATAATTATGTAGTTCCTGAATGACTTACCATTGCTATAAATTGGGTGTAAAAAAAGACTGTAATACTTCTTCAGGCTATCATGGTGCACTTCCAAATCAGGGAATTTCATCTACATACCTTTAGACAACAGGTTTTAGAAAGGGTCCAAGTGCCAAAGTTCTTTAAATGAGCATTAATTCTCCAGTGATTGGTGCTTTCCCGCTAATGAGGCAGTCCCCTGACTCTTCGCTTCACCTTTTAGAATGCTCAGCGAAGGAGGCATTAAATGTTCTATAAAATCATTGGGGCAAAGTAGGCGAAAAGAGGGCATTACAAATTTTCTTTAGAATTCGCAAAATAATAAACAAAAACATGCTTATAATGTTCCATCTCTAATAAATGGTTTAATACAAAAATAAATTGCATCAATTCTCGAATATAGAACCAATGTAACAGAGAAAAGGGGCAAAATATAACCAACAATGGCAAGCCCTACAAAGAATTATATTAAGTAAAAGAAAGTGTTTGAAGGAACTAGTAATACAATAATTCTAGATTAACTAATACAAATCTTTATATTACTATACTTGAATACTTGAATTCATACTAACATTAATTTATAGTAATATTACTTTTTAATGGTAGAGTTGAAAGAATTAGTAAGTGAAAGAAACAACTCCAGATTTAAAACTTAATCACATAAAAAACAGAGAAGGTATAACGAATTAGCAACACAAAAAAACCAAAGTAACTAATACTAATCTATCTATGATAACATGGTTCAGTGAACTTACAATGAAAAAGACTGAATAGCTTATATCAAGAATTCCTGCGGAGAAAGATTTAGTGATTGTTAAAGTAGAACTTGAATTCAAAAGACATTGAAATCATGTTACTGAGAATACCCCCAGAAGAATTGATGGGTTAGGAGTTAGAAATCGCGGTGTGGGATCGTGGGAATGAAGCGCCATCGTGGGAATGTAAGCCGAAATTGTTGGAATTGATATATTTTAGGTCAAAGGCGTAGAGGAGTTACATGGGTTTCAGAATTTTAATTTGAAAATTATTATTTCCTTAAAAAAAATATAGATATTTTATTATTTTGAAATTCAAATTTTAAAAATAAACTAATTTTACCTAACAACTAAATATTGTCTTAAAATTATCTCGTAGATAAGTACAGACGTCTCTGTAGAGATCTGCAAGACTCTATTAAATTTGTTCATGACTCATGAGACCTACGCAACCTAGTGCTCGATACCAACTTGTCACGTTACGAACTCCCATCGGAGCCGCGGCGATGCCTAACTCTACTTACTAATCAAGCCAACAACTATACAATTGTCTTAAAATTGTCACATGGCATTTTCATAATGTGACACTTCGCAAAATTCTCGTGGCTGACTTCCTTCCCATTAATAATAGATAGATAGATGGCTGACATCCTTCCTATTAATAATAGATAGATAGAAGATTGGCGAATTCTATAACTTTTGAGGATGAAAGGGTAACTTGTAGTATCTTTGGGTGCCAAATTTCAAAGTTAACTCATTCTTAAACCGCTCCTCCCATGTTCCCTCCTCATGCCATTGCGATTCTTTCTATAGGCGAAGATCTCAGTGAATCAGCCTTCAATCTACAAAGGTCATTTTTCTAATACATTTCATCTTTTTATTTTGGATATTTTGAATAGTAGTATATTTTTGTATACCCAGTTGGGAAATGCTTGGATTATTGTGTTTTCTTGTTTGTCTTTCAATTTAGTTTTGTTACTATTTAGTTTAATTATGGTATGTTTTTGTGAGTCTTAACGAAATGTGGATTCTGTTGTGTTTTTTTCTTGTTCTCTGAATCGGGTTCTGTGGGTCTGCTATAGAATTCAAGAATTAATACGTAATATGATAATTGATTGATATAAAAAGGATCATAAATTGTGCCATTAATTAATTAATTAGGATGGTACTTTGAAATGATTCGGAGTCACACTCCTTTTTGATGGGTGTATCATTGTTGCTACCAGTCTGAATTTCATTTGCAAGTAACTTCAAGGAATGTGTTTTTAGAAAGAAGTCATGAATTGATGTGCTATATGCTAGATGAGCAAATTCGTAGGGTTTTGTGAGGAAAGGAGTGGCTGGAAGAGGTAAAGTAATAGAAACAAAATGGAAATTTCTTTTTCTCTAAATTGCTTTCCTTTGGCATATAAATTCTAGTTTAGTTTTGATAGCCTACTGTAGAATAGAACCTGAAACCTCAATACTGCCACATGATGTTTGGGGAATTGCACAAGGGCTTTGAGTTAATTTATTGAAATGGAACTTTGAAATGATTACCTAGTTCATCCCTCTCAATAACAATAACATACCAAGTGTAATCCCACAAGTGGGGTCCGGAGAGGGTAGTGTGTACGCAGACCTAACCCCTACCTTGTGTTGGTGGAGAGGTTGTTTCTAATATATCCTTGGCTCAAGAAAGCAAAATAATAATAGAAGATGACATGTAAAGAGAAGCAGTAATAACAACAAGATAATAAGAAATCCAAAGCAGAAGGAACATCAAGTAGTAATAAAAATCTAAACAGAGGAAATACGAGATTGATAATAGTACTACTGATATGGAAAGGCAATATGCTCGAGTACCTACTACCCTTCAACTCTAATTTTCAACCTCCACACCCTCATGTCCAACTTCATGTCCTCGGTTAGCTGAAAATGCGTCATGTGCTGCCTAATCATCTCTCCCTAATATTTCTTAGGCGTACCTCTATCCCTCCTAGGGCCTCCAATGGCCAACTTCTCACACCTCCTCACAGGGGCATCCATGTCTCTCCTCTTCACGTGCCCGAAACATCTCAAGCTTACTTCCTGTATTTTGTCCACCACAGAGGCCATTCCCACTTTATCCCTCCGGATAGCAGTTGTTGCTAATCTTTTGATTCTGTGTATGAAGTGATTAACATCTGCAGAAGAGAGCGATAGCAGTCACCCTCTTTCTCCTCCCAATTTCAAGTCTGTTCCGTGGGAAATAGCCAGAATTGGAACTAATCCTTCTTTTTGACCCTTTCTGACTTCCACACGCCATTGCCTATAGTGTTTGGTTCATTAACTTCTGAGTATTGGTTAGTTTCCCACCTTTGTATTCTTTCCTTTAAGGTTGAGAGCATATCCATATCTTTAGTTTTCTAACGCCTTGTTTTTATGTGAAGAATGCAGTTTTCGAGGTAAGTTGTTTAGATAATGAACAGTGGATGTTTATAATTAGGGGGCATAGTTATGATGAAGACCACTGCAAGTGTTTGGATACGAATCGTGATTGCGTATCCAAGCTTTTGACACACAACAGAGGTTGGCTAGTAACTAGCTCCCTTTAGTATTTTCTTTCGGGGGAAGGTTCAATACTATCAAGGGAATATATGTGTATGCGTGTGTATAATATATAGCACCCAAGAATATGGTCTAGCGGTTAATAAAGTGGATGAAAATTATGGGAGACTAGAGTTCAACTCTCGGTATTGGCAAAAAAAGGGAATAGTCGAGGTGCGCGCAACGGACACCACCATTTCAAGAAGTGAAATATTAAATTGGTAGTCGCTTGATCTTTTCTCCCCATTTCACTGTCTCTGTATCTCTACTCCCTCAAAGATCACCTATGTCCTGCCTGTACTCCACTAGTTTTCTTTTAATGGGTGCAGCGCGTACGTTGTTATCATTATAGTGATGTGATGCTTTGATGGTGCAGCATATATGTCGCTGTCGTGATGTTGAAGTTTGCACAAGACCTGCCTTGGATGGAGAGTGCCTTTGCTTATTGAAATTTAATATTTTTTTATGGTTTATGGAAAATTAAGATTTTAGTTTTCTTGGTTGTCGCTAAATAGGGGTTCAAAGCATATTTGATCTTGTTTCTTGAATTGATATAGATATTTCTCTGGATATCAAAAGTAAAGAAGAACTGCACAAGTGCTCCCTGCAGCTTAAGATTATTTCATTATCGGTGTGAGAATTCATTATTTGTTTGACACTACATATTTTGAGTCAATTATTTACTAGTAGTAACTCGTAGAGAAGTGACACAATTTAATATAGTATTGTTTACCTGTTTGGTTTTCCTCCATAGTAGTATTTTATATCCACAATGTTCAAATAGGCAGCCACATGGAGTTGGATTTCATGGGCTTCGAGCTTGTTCGGCTTGATTTGGCAATGCGACTATGTAATCATTCTCTAATACACTCCATCGATGGAAGTAGTCAGTAACATTTAGCACCTTTTACTGGTAGGACCTCTGTTTTCTCGTTCTCTTTGGTGTACTGAAAAAGAAATGACATTCCTAATTGAAGCTAATGCAAACAAATGTGTGTTCATAGTTTTATATATCCGTGTGCTTATGTATTCCCTTTCTCCCAGTTTAGATGTCCTAAGGGATCACTTGTTTCACATGTTAGCTATGCTAGAATTAAAAAGCAAGATTGTTTATGTTGTGAATAATAACGAAGGGATAGTTATAAAATATTACATAGATTCCCACATAATTTAATGCATGTATTGTTTAATATCGTCAACACCCGCTGGATCAGGTTATGCGGGGATTATATTTTCTTATATGGCCTACCAAACACTGCATTGCTATCTTGATTGTGAAAAAGAGATTCAACAGCTAGAAACTGAAATATATTATTTGTAGTATCTGTTTGTTGTTGTTCAGAAAAGGAAAAAGGTAATGTGTTGGGTGAAACCCCCCCAAAACAGCAACTTCTAGTGGTCCATTGTTTACCATACTAACAAAAGCTTCCATCAAAATGTTGGCGGTGTTAGACGAACCCACAGGAAGATTCAGTGCCTTAGAAAAAGACTCACTCTGAGCAGTCTGAGAGACTCACAAAGAAAAAAGAGAGGCAGTGAGATTGAGAGAGTGAGGGCTGTGGCAAATGCAATGCATAGCTAATCAACAGTGCATTTCTGAAGACATTTCTGACTATCATGTGTGTGTGTGTCTGCTCCCTTTAGATTCTACTACGACTATTTAACTACTACTGCTACTGCATCTGAATGACTTGTTGGTTCCCCAAGTACATGCAAGCATGGCCGTCAAGTAATAAAGTAACTTTACAGTCGGATGTCGAATCAACAAAGATTTATAATAATTGTTAACTAAGCTAGCTAAAATCAATTAACTGCCCAAGGTAATCAAGAGTGATGATTTTTCTACTAAACTACTTTTGCAGAAATTAAACAAATAATTAACTAAACTAACACGAAGCAAGAGATTGTGATTGGATTTTAATCAGAGGAGATGAAGATTCCAGGATTGTAGTCAGTTTATCAATCCTATTGAGTTCGTGATTACACCTGTTAATCCGAATTATCTGTGGTTGCTAGTTGACCGAATCATTTATATAAATAGCATGTTCCCATAGTACTATTCATCTATCCACAATATATCAACCCTGTATTCTTTCGATGGACGAATTAATTACAACATTCAACTAAGTGAGACGGTTAGGTATATTCCTATTCTAACCGCGAAATCCTTCCCCGAGCCACGGGTTCAGAAACAAGCTCTCTCTAATTCTACTCTAATATTAGCATGGCTTTTCCAAGCATAGTGCATATAGTGGGATGAATCAGTAGCTACAACAGTTCACAAGTTAAAACTAGAATTAAAAGAAACAACCTTGTGACAACCACAACCCTAGAAAATAGAGTACTTAGCCACTCATAATTGTAGTAATAATTACACAAGTGTTTTGCATAAATAAGTTACTAAGAATAGATGAAGGAATGAGGAACTCGATGATTTTCTCCTCCAAAATTGCTCCACACGATATTCTAGCCTCCAGAAATCGTCCAACCCCCAAAAAGTAGGTTTAGAACCCCTTTTACACTTGTTGGGGACACGTAGGACCGAAAAGCCCCTCTCCAAGTCGAAATAGAAGGTTTCCTGGAAGTAGGGTAGGCGACAGGATGGACGCAGGGCACCCACCTGGACGGTGAATTATTTTAAGCCTGCCTTTGGCGTTTTGGTTGCAGGACACCCAACTTTTGCTTCTGCTGAATTTGGCGTTTTGGTTGGCGCCTTGCGCCCTTCTGGACGCCAAACTTTGCACTTCTTCCGAATTCCTTCCTTTTCGGCTTTAATTTGCGCAGATTCCTCCCAAATCACTTCCAATCGACCCCTACCAACATAAACACCAAAATTAAGCTCAAGTCATTCCATTACACATTAGAATTAACAATAGTTGGGCAAAAATGTAAGGCACTTAGTATGCAAAAACACGGATTTTTAGCCAAACATCACCTATGGTTGGCATTTTTGAAAATGAGATAAAATCAGGTAGCAGAATCCAATTTTAAAATAGCACAACTGTGTTTTTATTTAAGAATCTTATTTTTTCTTAGTTAAGAAAGAGGTTAATGCTTATCCTATATGTAGTACTGTACTCTTGATTTTCATGCTGATGTTAATGACTTTTTGAGGAGCTTGGAATTAAGTGGAAACTAGAGGAACAAAAGCAGGAGCTAGAGGATGTCTTTTTGGAGCATGTGGAATGAGTTTTGTGGTTTCTTACTTGTACGGTGCTCTTATCTTTATAATATTGAATCTAAGAAATATTTACTTGTCACTAGATATGCAGCAACTTGATATGTCATAAGTGGGATTATTAGGCGAGTTATTAGGGGTTCCGTAGTTAAATGGGAATGGAAAGAGCAATGTTTTGGTTTATATCTCTGTAAAATATTGGATGCTTTTTTCCACTCGATGATATGGTATCAAAGAAGCACTTCAAACTTTGTTTGGGTGGAGCAATTGAGTACAAAACAATTTGTGGCTGTATTCTTCATAGATATTTATTCATATGAACTTTTGTCCTATTACATCAATGATTATTACTTCTTTGCAGTTCCAAATGAAACAAATTGTGAAGATTTTGACGATAGTTTTTGGGGTATATGCCCTTTGGATAGGGTTGCTGCAGACATCAGTGGTTCCAGAGAGCTATACTTGGCTGGTGAGCTCTTATTGACAATGATTTCCTCTTCAGCATTTGCTTATTATGTTTTTCCACTTTGTAAATGTTCAAAAGTTGATGTTGTAGTTGCCTCTATACTTGATTGTGTCCCTTGGATGCTACGGTCTCTTAATGGTAGGTGTTGGTCTCATGAAATTTCCCACGTGCCCGCAAGAAGCTGTTTTCTTACAGCAGGTACAATTGCCTTGTTTTTTAAAACAGTTATTGTCAAGATTGTTTGTGTTGGGAGGTCCTCTGGGGATTTTGTAGTGAAATATGAGAAAAGAAAAATGATTGGGCATTTTGCTGAAGAAGTAGTAAGAGCGTTTCTTATTATGTTCATGTGTTGATCTGGTTCGTGAAATTAAGTTTGCTGTCATGGTTTTTACTTACTGAAAATCCACATCCCAGCCCGCAGGAACAAAAGTTGTTGTTTGTTTCCGAAAGACTTTTTAACTGATCTTGATATCTGTAGATTTCAATTTTGCTCCTACTGGTATTAACTATTAAGGCACGGTTATTAAGATCCAATCCAATATATTAATTAATTAAAGATAAACCAACTATCAATCATGTGTGGAACATTCATTAGTGGACACACTATGCTCTAAACCATCAATTTCTTAAAGCTTGCTCCATTCTCTATGGTTTTCCTTTTCTTTGATTGATTTCCTTCTCTCTTTTTTTACGCAGATACACTTCTTTATATAATATTTACCACTTTTCTTTAGGTTCCTTAAAAATTATATTATGTACTATTTACATACAAAAACTAAAAGAATGATCCCTTAAAATTAGGCTGTAACCACTATCCTTGCCCCCACCCCCTCATGTCGACCCCCTCTCCCTCTCACTCAAGTCTATCAGTTATAGAAAGCCATTAAAATCACGTTTTCATTCCATTTTGAAGAATGAATTCAAAATATTTATTTCTCTTCATACAAATCAACCCAAATCCCTTTTTCTTCATACAAATTTATTGATATTATCTCTAAAATTGATGCAGTTTCTAAGTTTGAATTGGAAAATTGAGTTTTGTAAAAAATAGTATTTTGTTTGGATTGGCTGTTGTTGCAAATGATTGCGAATATCCTTTGGAGTTTATGTCTCAATTTTGCTGGAGTTCGGTGAAGATTAGAGTTGGTTTTGGTGGGAATTTCAAATTGAAACTCGAAGAAAAAGAAGAACAATGATGTATAAATAAGTTATACTGTATTTTGTATATCAAGTGTATCACACTGGACATACAAATAACATACAATAATATAATTGTATGCAAGTTGTATGTGGGCTTCTTTTCCCTGATTGTATACAAATTGTAAATAAACAGTTAGTTTTTAAAAATTATAAAACCTAGAAAAACGGGTAAATAAGTTTCTATTATAGTATGTATATAAAAAATGTCCTCTTTTTTAACTGGTGTCCAGTTGATATAACAACGGCAACCTCTGCATTTCCACAAAAGAAATTATTGGAGCAAGTCATTCGAACAGATTATTTGACAGGCATAAAGGGGGACCAAAATACTTGAAATTGTTAAAATTGAGAAATTTTGATAAACAATTTTAACCATTAGAGTATGTGACTGAATGTATGATATTTATTCATATATTAATCAGAGGTCTCCGTTAGAACCCTAGGAGTGGAGAAAACTCGATAACGAGTGCTTTCTCTTTTTGTAAATCCTATACAAGCCCAATCTGAATTTATTTAACCAATAAGTTTTGAATACTTGATTTATATAGCAAAAAGAAAAAGGAAAAACAATTTTAAGCAAGAAAATAGTTACTCCATCTCCAATTTGTGTGTCACGCGTTATCTAATATCAGTAATTTCTATAACTATGAAACATGGGTTAGGTGTAATTCCCCGATTATAGCAGGATTATTATTGGGTAAAAATTACATAATTATTTTTTTCCTTTTATTAGGGAGTTTATATTTCTGAGTTATCAAGGCAATGCGTTTGGTCGGTAATACGGAGTCAACGAGGCGCCAAAATTTACCCGCCAAAAAAAGCCTGGGCCCACATAATGGACCCGACCCGCCCTCCATTCGGTTTTGCAGTCACCGGCCACCGTCTGAGAAGTCAGCTTCAATTGTTTTACCAAAATATCCTTGTCGATGAGGATATAGTCTTGGGGAAACAAATAAATAAGGGAGTATAGGATTTTCTTTTCTGTAAATGGATAGAAATTAGACAAATATCCAAAAATGAAAAAGTAGAAAATTGGGCCAGGAAATAGTAAGGTTAATTTGAAATGTTTTTATTCAGATTCAGATTCTTCTATCAAATTATTTTTGTTTAATACTGTTTAGTGGTAAATCTATATATATCTATCTATATTATATTAAAAGCACGAAAGTCTTTAGCGAAATGTCGTTCGCCTTATTTACCCTTTAAACAGTTCACATTGGACAACATAGTAATTTGAGTATTTCATTAATACTTACGTATAGTAATTTAATTAATTCCCCTATAATTTACAAATGGTCATTTATTGTTAATAATATATTGCATAAACTTTCGCTACAACGTTTGTCTGTCTATCCGTTTATACTTTGGAGTAAATTTCTCCATTCTCCTTCTTAGGTTTTGGAGACGTTTTTTTGTAGTTATAAAATTTTGCCTAAATTAGGAAAGTTCGTCGTTCAACTCTATTTATATTTTGGGCTATTAAAATTTCTCTTTTCTCTTTTTAAGTTTAGGAGACCTTTTTGTAGTTAATAAAATGTTGATAATTCTTACTACACAAAATAGTTATTTAATAATTTTTTAATATTTAAGATTTTGAGATCAACTAAAATTTTAGTTACTAAATTTTTTTCTTATTTAAACTGTGTAGTAATTAGATCCTAATATTTAGGACTTCAAAACCGATTAAGATTTTACTATTCAAAATAAGGTGTACTAATCAAATTTTAGGCAAAAACAAAGATGCACAATTCCAAATCACTGTGGGTACGTTTATTTATTTTTTTAAATGTGCTCTCTCAATTTATGCCTATAGTTATGTGCATATTAATTCTTCTTCTTTTATATCCTTCTGCACAAAAATATCTACAAAGCCAAAAAGTATTTATGAGGAAAAAAATGAGGATTTGTTGTTCTAGAAATTTAACCTCCTAAAATAAAATCGTACATATCGGAGATGTATTTAAATATTTCTAAAAGATTTTATCCGTGTCAACACTATAGACTTTTTGATAGGCGAATTTAATTTGAATAGGAATAGATTGAATAATATTTATTATATATTCCTAATAAAATTGAAAATTATTTTTAAAATATTGTAATTATTCTCGGACAATTTGTTATTTATATTTATTTTATTTTTTGGTAATTATATATATTTTATTACCAAGTAAACATTATGTACAAAAAATAAAAATAAAATTGACTGAGAGCTGGACATTTCTCCATCTCAGGTAAGTAAAGCTCCTACAAACTTCAAAAACAACTAGGAAGCAACAAACAATCACAAAGAATTTTCAATCACAACTCAGAGTTCCTATGCAATAAGTAATTAATATTCATCTTATGTATAACCGTAATTGATAAAAAGTAACAAACTCCTTATATAGCATATTTTGAAATATTTTGTTCAATTGTAACATAAAAGTTAAGTAAGAAATTTATACATATTATTTTTGGTAAATTTATTGTGAAAAATAACTTTAATTGTATAATTAGAAATTTAAAAGTACATGTGCTTTATTAAACCGTTAGAGTTATTATATCGGATGCAAATAGTAGATGTGTAATTATTTTATCTAAGTTACCCGGGTGACATAATAAAAATTTCTTCTCAACGTTTTCAATTTTTTAAATTCAAATATTTAAATTCGCAAGAGAAATGAAAAACTAAAATACTCAGTTTTTTATTAAATAAATTATTTGTTTTTTTATAAAAGTATTTTAAAATTATAAACCATTAAAAAAATTTGGATCAAACCAAACAAACTGTTAATAAAATGAGAACGGACTATAGACATATATCGAAACTAAATATCAATTTAAAACTGATGATAAAGAACAAAATTGTAATTCTGATTTTTAACATATATTCCATATTTTGACTCCTTATAAAATAATATTTATATACATATCCTTTCGAATCCATCAACAGTAAGTAATTCTATTTCAGTCATACACTCTTGCTTACATAAGAAGGCAACTTCCGGATGCATGGGGACGTAGAATCTGAATGCACGCTTATAACTTGGGAAGAAGAAAAAAAAAGCTCACTCCAAAATGAAAAAAGAGTAAATTAATCTTAATGTACTTTTTAGATTCTACTTTTGCGATAGTGATTTATATTAATTAGGTTAAATATTTAGCTGAGTATCGATAGAGATGATTAGGAACCTCTACATAGTTTTTTCCTTTATCGAGTTAGCTAAATGTGATCAACAATCATTAATTTTAAGAACTTATATTTTTTTGTTTAACTTTTATTAATACTTAACTCAAACATAATTTTTAATATAATAATTATATGATCTTTTAAAATTTTGTAATCATAAAGATTGGGTACACGTGCAACGCATGTACCAAGAGTCTAGTATTATATTTAAAGCATGAATGCCCTTAGCGAAATGTTGTTTGCCTTTTTTACCCTTTTAAAATAGAAGTTACACTGAATAATATAGTCATTTAATTATTCCCCTAATAGTTAGCACTTTTAAGTCAACTAGAATTTTACTTATTAAAGTTTTCCTTATTTAAACTAGTACATAAGAAATCCTAATATTTAGGGCATTAAAATAAATCAATTGAACAAATTGTTTATAGATTTTTCTTTTTCTTATACGTGCATACAAACTAATTAGAAACGTACATATCCAATTTCATTAAGCATTTTATGGTTCCATTAAATGCGTACTTTAATCCCAAATTAAATGATAAAACTATCGTATATACATCAAAATCTATATAATTATTTTCTTGAAAAATATACTTATGTCATTAAAGTGTAGTTTATATTTTGACTACCCATAATCTTTAACCCATTCTGACCATCTAAAATTATGAATACTATGAAAAACTTAAAAATTAAATTTTAAAATAATGCAGACGAAATATATGAAAAAGTAATAAAAACATAAATATATAGCTCACTATTGTGTGGAAACAACATAAACATAATCATAATCATTGGAAACAATTACTGTTATTTAAAATATGTAGAATTTTAAATCAGTTAAAATTTTGATTATTGAATTTTTCATTTGAATTATGTAGAAAAATCTAATAATTAAAAATTTAAATCAATAAAGATTTTACCTTAGATAAATTCTTTCCTTATTTGAACTATGCAATATAACTATAACACATTGCATGTTAATCTTAATATTCAAAACTTCAAAATCAACTTAAATTTTATTTATTGAATTTTTGTATAATATTTAAAAAATTACGGTCAGTAATTATTTTAACATGCAAAATCATAAAGAAAAATGTATTCTAAATGAGTATAATTTACTCAATAATGGCAGAATATCATATACACAATAATTATTTTTCTATTAATATTTGCAGACTTGAAGCAATAAGAATGAAATGGTAAAAGATAAAAATATATTCTAAATGAGATATCATTAATTATTTCTTCTTTTTTTTTCTCATAAATATTCCAAAAATGACAGCTCCCTATATTATTATATATTATGTTATTGTTTTTATAAATTATTAATTAAATATTAGTCATCTTTAAAGTTTATAATGCCACTTATCAATTTGTATTATTTGAAAAATTATCGTAATAAAAGTATTTTTTACTCGTTTGTTTCTATATTAGGAAAACAACTAACAATAATTTTTATAAGTTATCCTTATTATTCTTTGAAGACTTCCATTTACATGATTTCTCTACTAAATGGGATCAACATTTCTAATTTTAGAAAGTTATCTAATTTATTTTTATTTTATAATTCAATTATATTATTTAATAATATTTAATTTATGTAATTTTTTAAAAAAAATTATTCATTGACATGAAAAACACGCACAAAACGCGTATCCTAAGACTAGTTTAGGTAAAAAGTACATGTCAATTATTATTTAATACTGATGCATAACTTATGGAAAAACCAAGTACTGTGCATTTACTGTTTTAGCGCATCCATTGAATTATATTTTTTCGTGAATTTATATTTTAAAAAAAGAAATATTCAATTAAAGATGATGTTTTCTTAACTTTTAGAAATTGGAGAGAACAGATGCCTTAAGTATTTTGACGAAGATCAATGTAATTGTCCACTCTTGCCTTTTTTTAATTTGACCATTAGTTAAGAGGAAAACTCTGAAAAAAATGGGTCATACTTTTAGCACTTGTAAAGTGCATTTAAAAATTAAAATACCTTTAAACTTTATATTAGTACATATTCTCTTTCTCCTATATCAAATAGATTCTATAGATATCTATTGTCTTCTAAATTATCAACATCGCCTTTGTAAATGTTAATATCAAGATACTTTTTATTTTCTTTCTAGTCCATGTTTTTGGACTCACATACACAAAAAATTATGATGTACAAAATAAAAAATATCAAGCATATTAATTAATAGTTTAATTAGTGAGAGAATTTCGAGTAACAAATAAAAAATTTTAAAAAATTGAATTCCTTCATATCTTAATTTCAGTTAATCAAAACTCAATAAAATTATACCAAAATTACACAATAAAAGCGAAGGGACTATTTGAATACTTAATGTGTGTAATAATTGTTAAAAATAGTGGTAAATCTTACAGTACTAGAATAAGACGATTTTGAAAAGATTTTCGAGAAAGACTTCTTCAAATGTAATGTCCACAACAAAAGGCAGGCCAACGAGAACAGGTCATGCAGAATTGACAAGCTTACGAAGAAGGATTGCACATGTTATCTTACATGAATCCAACATCAAAATGTGAGAAAAAAGTGAAGAGTTTTATAAGTCACAATGTAAATTTACATGGTGCGTGCGCTGTTGAGCTCGATGTGACGTAGCTCGAAAAATAAATTAGTGCAGGTCTATACCTAAAGCGAACAATATAAGCCATGAACTTGAGTTGTGACATCAAATATTTGAACTAAATGTCACCTTAAGAGTTTCAAGTTAGTTGTAAATTACAAACTTACGACGTTGAATACGAAAAATTTATTAGCCTACGCTTAAAAGTAAAATTATTGTCACCAAAAATTTAAAATATATTCTTAAGACAAAATAAATAGGAAAATTATACATAAATGTATTATTTTTATATATAACGTAATCAAACAGTCGGACTTCGGACTTACAAAATTAGTCATATTTGGCTCTCTTAAGTATGATTATATTTTAAAACAAGCCAATTTATGTTAACTTTGCTACCATTAAAAGATATTTTATCACCCTAATCGGAAATCAAGATACTATGGCATGATTGTTTCTAGTATTAATTAAAAGATAAGGATTCAATAAGTACACAGCTTTTTAAGTTTTAGAATAATAAGGAAAATATCCTTTTCTTTAATAAATTACATAACAAGAGAACATAAAAAGTAAGATTCTACGATAGAAGTTTGTTTGATTTATTTTTACAAGAAATTGAACTTTTTCTCAAAAAGCTGTTTCTCGTTCATCTTTTTTGGTTCTAGTATTATTATTATTTTAAATTTTAAACATAAGGGATTAGGAATAAAGAAACTTCGGTTGAGTAAGGAGCATTTCTTTATATATGAATTTTACGCAATGCAAGTTCGATACTAAATGATTAATGAAATATCTAAAATTAGTTTGTCCTTTGTTTGTTTATTTAATTTAAGGGGCACTAATGTAAAAGCAAAGCACCCCATATTTTGATTAAAGAGAATCAGAAAGATCATGTTGGTGGGAAAACCAAAGAATATAAAAAAATAATAGTAAGAGTAATAATAATCTGTGAGAATAAGAAAAGTCCCGTGAGAAGAGTAGATGCACAATCTAGAAATGAGCGTAAATGAATGTGATTCCAACCATTTTTTTAAACTTTTCTAAATTGGTTTATGGGTCCCACACACCACCTCACCACCCACCCACCCACGCACATATCTGTCACTCCTGTTCCAAAAACGTTTCAGCTCTTTCTCTCTCTCTAATTCTTGCTTGATCTTTCCTCGTCAGAAAACTTATCTTCCTTGTTCATTTTGTGGTTACACCAAATAATTCTTCTTTATTCATATCTATTCACTTTTAATTTTTCTTCCCAAAAAGGAAAAAGAAACCGTCATCCATTTCTCATCCGTAATCTGCAGTTTCATTTTCACCCTATGTATGTAACATTACCAAGATCCGATTTTTCTTTTATTTTCTTTTTTGGGATTTCGATTGACTGATTGCATAGGAATTTGCAGGATCAAGATGAGGTCTTTTTATTGAAGAAGCTCAACCTAACAGCTTTCTCCAGGCTCTCTTTTTAATTGTTTTGGTAAGCTTTATTTTTATTTGTTATTGGATGTTTGGATTAATTTTCAGACTATTGAATCTTATCAGTTGGAAAATATTATCCAAAAGGGAAAAGTTTTAATCTTTTTCATTGGTCTTGTGATTAGTATATAGTTTTAGGAAGATCAAAAATCTTTGGTTTGTACTTTGTATGTCATAACAACAACAACAACCCAGTACTTTGACTTACTTTGTATGTCAAATTGATTGAAATTAGGAGTCAGAATAAGTTAGTATTATTTGATAAAGAAATTCAACCTTTGTTTGCTTGTTTTCAGATATGAGTATGATTCCAAAAGTTTCATAGAATGGATTTATCAGAATTTATGGTGTAGCAATCTTCCATTGGAGTCTTTGGGTTTATTATGGTAATGTTACCTATGGTTTCAGTGAATTGCAGATTCCATGGGAAAAAAATTGGCTTTGGTTTCTGTATTTCCGACAGCAAGACTGGTTCAGATTTTGTTTATTAATTTTATAAAAATGAAATGGATAGATATATTCATTTCCTGGCGGTCGGGGGTGAATGAAGATCTATTCATCTAAAATGAGATGAAGATGAGTCTTTATGGTTCCAAATCTTGTAAAGTTGTGAAGTGGAACTAATAAGTTTCAAGCGGTTGTCTTTTGAAAGAAAAATAAGGAAAAATTATGGCTAGTGTGGTGGATGCACTTATCACTCTGTTACAGTCATTGTGGTTAGGAGTAAAAACACATAGTTGGGAGGATGGCTTAAGATGACTATTTTACGATTCTCAGCTTAAATGGATAGTATGATGAGTAAATGTGGTTATTGAAGTTTTTGATAGGTGTTAATGACTTTTTTTATTGCATATATCCAGGTCTTCTTAATCATTGTTGTTAAAATGTGATCCAATGATTGTGAGTTTAAATGGCATATATCTTTTCCTTTTTCTGCAGTTGAACTTGCTCAAATCTCTTAGTAGATCTTGCTTTGAAAAATGTATAGAGGCAGCAACACTAACACTCCACTTCCTATTTTCGTGGATGAGAACGGTTTCCAGTATCCTGCTACTGCACCAAATCAACTTCAATTATTTGGAAGCTGTGAGTTTCTGTTATGTTAGTATACATTTAAAAAGGATAAGAAAATTTTAAACAGAAATAAGCTAAGGAAACCTCCAATACCCTTATATATTATCAGCAGTTCCAAGCTCTTAAAGTATTAAGTAACTTTATTTGTATTGAGCTAATTAGTACTAGTAAGTCTTACCTTGTCTGCTTTTCTACTTATGATGCTGAGATTCTGAAGTTTCTCATTGACAAATAATTGGAAAAAGGTTACTTTTACCTTTTTATGCCTTTTAGAAGTGTTTCTCCTGCTCCTCTTTGTGACCAAGTTGTTGTTCATCTTAAATGTTCTATTTATACTAAAAAGTATTGCATTGTCCTTGGTAACTCTAGATTTTAAAGGAAAGACCAAAGGCAGTGGCAGGCATATCTCAGCTGAATATCCGTTGGAAGAGGAAGTGAAAATAGAGTTGGGGTTTCGTTTGGAAGTGTCTGGCTTAAATATTTTAGCTTTAGCCTCACATTTTTTACTCAAAAGGTCCCTAATGTTTACCCATAACTTCAAGTACATCCTTAAAATATACTAACTAACAAAGAACATCCCTCATCTTCACAAAAAATGGACAGTTTTCGTCCCAACTAAAACGGAAGTTTACAAACTAACGACATCCTTGTTTTCCCTTCCTTTTTAATGAATTCTCGCTTAACCTCTCTCTCTCATAACACATACTGATAGCTTTCGTTTCCCCCAATTTTCTTGCTCTAAATTACCTCTTCTAATATAGATCAGAGCCGTGGCTGTGGAGGTTGCGAAGTTTCTAGACTGACAACTGCTCTAGTACTACAATTCCGCCTCCGACTATTAACTCGTAACTAACACAGTCCCAACAAGAAACATGAAATCCTTCAATGAAATTTGAGTAGAGACAGAGTGAGGGTGTTATTTCAAGACAATACCTTCGGGTCTTGGATACTTTCTTTAAACTGAGGAATCGGTTAGAGCTATAAAGTAGTACTAACATATTTTTGGAGGTTTCTCGTTTTAATGAAATTCAAGCTTTCACTGAATAATTTCAAGCATCTTAGTGAAATTGCTCCAACCAGGACACCTTTTGATATTCGTAATCCCACTTCAAGTGCTTTCCCTACAAGGTTCTTGTGAGTTAATTTTAAGAGTTTAAAAGACTATCAGTTCTGTTCCAATGAGTTCTCAGTTTACATGTAGCTTTTCTTTCTCCCTCTATCACTCACAAAAACATACAGCTTTGTTTTTCCCAAATTCCCGTTTTAGTTTTTCATGCAAAGAGGCTTCAGTGAGCAGTCTACCGGTAGTTTATAGACTTCCATTTGAGTTTGGATGAGACCTGTCACTTTTAGCAAATATGAAGGACGTGCATGTTTAACTGGCATATTTTAGTGATTCAGTTGAACGTATGGGTAAACCTGAAGGATTTTTTGGGTTAAAAACCCTTTAGCTTAACTTCGATAATATAGCTTTAAATAATGAAGTAGAGTTAAAAGTTGGCACTATATTATATTATTATTTGAGATTGCAACATTTATGTGCTAACAAAAAATATTTGAAGAGCATATCAAGTTAACTTTGAAGAGGAAAACTTTAGTATTATAGATTTCACATCTAAGTTTATGCTCAAGGATAACAATAGTCAGTGAGCTATTGCAGAAAAATTTTCAAGGCATCACCCGATATCTAGTTTGATATTTTCTTGTACTTATACTAAGCATGTTAATTTTGCTGCACCCCTAATGAACTCATATCAGATTGTTATACAAAAGCCTTTACAATGTGCCTTTTCTTTTGCTACAGTTCCACTTGGATCCAATGCTGATCCTGTAAATAATTTTGTAAATGAGCACCTGATTCGGCACAATAAACGAGGCAGGGAAGCTGAAGGTGTTTCCCGGCAGCAAAAGCTTCAAATTTCCTTGAACCACAATGTGGTTCATGATGACACTGAACGGCTAGCTAATATTCCTGGCCAGAATCTTGTTTCAACTGGTTTAAAGTTATCATATGATGATGATGAACCCAATTCTTCGGTCACTTCTGCAAGTGGAAGTATGAATGCATCAGCATCAGTTATGATGTCTCTAGGTGACAACATTAAAACGGAGCTGGAGCGCCAGAAGAAAGAATTTGATCAATATATTAAGACTCAGGTATGGTACTACATTTTTCTAACATTCGAATTTGTTTTATTGTAGACTGTCTTTTCAGTTATTGTCTGTGTCCTAACAGTTAGTAAATGGCTCTTTTAGGAAAGTGCCCAAGTTTTTACTCTTTCTCACTTTTGTTGCGACTTATTTTTTTCATGTTTCTCTGCTTCTTTGGCATAAGACTAACTCGATTTTTCTCAAAATGAGCCATGGCTATTGAACACGTGAATATTTATTTCTTCTGCTTATATTAATTGCCCTTTTCTTGTGTTAAAACTGATAAGATGCTCTTTTTGGCTCCATTGTCGCAGCTCTGTACCATCGTGCGCTTTCTGTTTGTATTAAAAAATAAATGAAAACATATGTGCAGATAATAAGATATTAGTTACAAAATATCTGGAAGGAGTAAGAAATTTAGAAAGTTGGTTATTTTTGGAATTGGTCAGTCACACACCTATGCATATTTTGGCCATCTTAAAGAAAAAGAATAACATGTGGCATCTTTTTAAAAAGCAATTATAAAATGGTCATAACTGTATTTGGTAACATTAACTTCAGTCTCTTAGGAACAACTACCAATGTACAAATTACTTAAACTTCATATGTTGCACAAGTTTATTTAATGTTGTTATTGCATTGGCCTTTTACAGGAAGAAACTTGGGCTAGAGGTGTGAGAGACATAAAACAGAGACATATGGCTTCGTTAGTGACTGCACTCGAGAAAAATGTCGGCACTAAGTTGCAAGAGAAGGATATTGAGTTAGAGAACATAAACCGGAAGAACAGAGAACTGGTTGAACGAATGAAGCAAGTTACAGCAGAAGCACAAAATTGGTGTTATAGAGCCAAGTGTAACGAATCTTTAGTCAGCACATTACGAACGAACCTTCAACAAGCGATGCAATCTGCTGAACAAGGAAAAGAAGGGACGGGAGACAATGAGCTAGACGATGCTGTGTCCTGCATTGATCCAAACAATTGGCTCAGCATCCCTAGTGGTTCTGGGAAAGGTACATCGGCGAAAAAAGCCAATTTGAAGTGCAAGGTGTGCAAATTGAAGGAGGTATCCATCTTATTGATGCCTTGTAGACACTTGTGTTTATGTAAAGACTGTGAAGGATTAGTTAATGTATGTCCTATCTGCCAGTTGATGACAACTGCTGGTGTTGAGGTGCTCTTGTCTTGAAATATGAACAAAATTTAAAACAAAGGCCGAAGAAATAATCTCATAAAGATTCTAGATAATCATTGTGGCTTTACTTTGTGTATTTACTGTACAGAAGTAATTTCTTCAAATTGGGGATTAATTATAATGGTTCTTCTTGATGCTTCATTTGGATATGGCCATTAATTTTCTACTTCAATGGTTCATTTGTGTTTCTTATCAAAAGCTTATTTGCATTAGACAGTGATCGATCACATTTTGCTCAGTGTTAATCATATTAATCCTCAGAAATGCCTTCTGAATAAACAGTGACAGAAGCAGGACTTAAATACAAATTGGGGTGGAGGCAAATGGGAAGGAAGAAAAATATAACCAATCAGTGAAAGCACATGTTAACCAGCAAGGGTTGTGGCGGAACAATAAGTACTTTGTCATCCTTAACTAGAGGTCTCGGCTTCGATCCCTGGATATGGAGTCTTCTTTATTAGGGAGCGTTTTACCTCTCAATGTTGGAAATTTGAATTTAGTCGGGCGACACCAAAAAAAGAGAGAAAGACATAGTTAAAACAATGTGTTAGTTACTAGAGTAGCTTGAACCATAAGTTGGTACGTATGAATTCCTTGACATTTGCTAACACACTTTTTTAGTTACTTTTACTCATGAAATGTATAGATTGATATATAGGATAGGTGTGATTACAATTATTAATCTTTTATTTGGTGATATAATAATATGTATTTAAGGTATTAAGCCTGCATCAGCGATAACACAAAGAGGTGTCTTCCTAATGCTTCCTTGATTAGTTTTATGCTTAATATGCAGGCACCATGAAGAGAAAGCTATAAAAAAAATAATTCCTTGTAGACTATTCAATCTTGTGAGTTGTGAGTCTGACCTAACGAAATCGAAATGAAGAAAGAGATGAACAGAGACAAGTAACCAACTAATGAATGAATATAAACTATTTTTCTTTTTGGCCTGTCAGTATGGCAAGTTTTGACTTGAACTTGGCCTAACCCCAACTATTCCGATAGGAAGTAAACCTGAGTGCTAATTCAAGTTCCTTTTAACTTACCAACAAGGTTGTGGTAGAGTGATAAGTACTCTTTCAACGTTAACCAGAAGTTTCGAGTTTAAGCTCTGGGTATGAAATTGTCTTTGTTAGGGAACGCTTTACCTCAATGTGGGATTTTCCGGCGCGAATTCGAATTTAGTCGGGTCCCAATACAGATACCGAACACCGGAAGAAAAACAAAAAAAAAAATCCTTTAACTTAGGCATGGACCTTACCAATTGAGTTGTACCCTACTTTAAAGAATTTTAATACTAGTTTAATTTTTTTCTCATATTTTTAATTGTATATATATATATATATATATATATATATATATATATATATAATATAAGATAAAAATGCTTTGCTTGAGTGGGAGAAGTTATTGTCAACGTTGCTTTACAAACATTTGTTGCCTTGAAAGATGTTTAACAACAACAACAACACACGGTTGGCATGTTGTCAAGTTGTTGCTGTGAAATGTATGCATGACATTAAAATTGGAGTCAACGAGATCCACTATAATTTTTTGGCCTACTGTTTTCCTATAATCTTGTCGACTTTACAACTATCAAAATATAAAGAGTATTTTAAGCACCGGTATGTTAAACTATTTGCATAATTCGATCACTTATCAAGTAATTATAAATAAATTTTTATGATGAGCATCTATATACATATATAAAAGAGGGCAAAAATAGGATGACTTGACACCTCTCTTTGGCCAAGGAATTCATTTATCTTTTTTTCTCCTTTTTTTTTTGTTTTCCCACCCTCATTTTTCTATTTATCTTATTTTTAATAGCTAAAAATTTGTCCTTAAGTACAATTACTCAACTTTTTTCCTCCCCCATAATTGTGTCTTTATTGGATACTTAATGTCAATTTATGTTCTCTTTCAAGCTTTACCCCTCCCTCTATCTTCCGATCCGTTGCTATATCCCTTTAATTTGGTGATTATATATGTCACTAACTCCAAATACTGTTTAATGTATAATGTTTTTGCATCCTTTTGTATTCCCCATATATGCCTATATAAGCTCACTAAGTACATCACAAACCCTAAATCATGATTTGTTGATAAAACTACTTTCTATTCAAGAATTAATGAAGTTGCTTTTAGCTTAAAGAATACTGAAATGGTACGGCCGTCACACATGCACTAGCAATTTGGTTGAATTGTAAAATCAAAGAAATTGGTTTGCGACATCAGTTGTGCATTTCAATATCGAGGCTTTGTTTGGCGCTTTGTCCAAGGAAAGTATGCGGCACTAGAGAAGATGTTGATGAATGTATTTATACATTCTAAGTTCTCAATTTAGGTAAATCGTATGGATACTATTTTTTTTTTTTGAAGTCTTTCTGCAATTTTATAAATCATGCCTGAAGTTTCACTAAAATATTTTTATTTTATATAGATTTTAGTGTTACAATGAACGGTGATGGTGCAATGCAAGAATGGACTCAATTGCAGTGGGGGGATTTTGTATGCACTGGTACGACAACAGTGTCACATGAAGGCAGAGATAACCAAATTAACATGAGCCTCATATTTCGTCTGCAGAATATTTACCGAAGTTTCAACGCTCATCTTCAATTTTCTTCGACATAGAACCGTTCGTTTTTCCTGGATGAGGAAGTATCCGTGTCCCAGGCTTCGAGTATGCCATACAACACTGAGACAGAAATTACAATGCACTGATAATTGAAATAAATGTTTATTGATTGTGGGTTCGTTTCTTTTACGTATCTTACTTCTAAAGTTAATACATACACACAATTTGTTTCCCGCTAGATACTTCTATATTTAATGTATATATTGCTGTAGTTCTAATACAACTATTGTTGTTTCTCTTCATGTTGTGAATGTGAAATTAAAGTGTTGGACCACCAGAGAAGATATTTATAGTTGTGATTTAGTTGACTTCTGCAATTAATTGTTTATACATACATGAAAATTTTATTGTGTTATCTCAATTATATTTATAAAAACTATTAAACATTTCATAAATGCATTGATTTATTTAATGATCGCATGAAACGCTGATAAATTCACTAGTTAATTGATAAATTGAGATAAAAATGATAGTTAATATGTTGTAATATGTTAAATTTTAATAAGCTGTTTGGTACAAGGGATAATGATAATAATCTCGGAATAAAATTTGAGATTATATTTATCGCATGTTTGGTTATAGGTATTAGCTAATTTCTGGATAAATTTTACACTAAAATGGTAGAATTAACTATCTCATATAGTAGTATATACAGTAAAAATCGGTCTCAAGAGTTAGGTGAATTAAGAAGTGGCACGTGTCAAGGATGACCGGTCAGCAGTGACTCAACCATGGTGACATCGGATACAAAAATATGGCCGGATAAGAGACAATTCCTTTTATGACTGTTATAGAAACGTTATAGAGACCCCAAGATTCCTCCGGCCTTTATTAGACTTTATTAATCTTTATCACTTTTTAGTTACCTTTTATTATATCATTAATATTGGTAATTAAGGGTGCATAATTTATAATCGTGCACCCCATAGCCAGTGGCGAAGCTAGAAAATTTTTCAAGGGTGTTCAAACTTGAACAAGAAAAAAATTCTCAACAATCGGTGCATCGAAAAATTTAAATCAAACAACGTGATATCAATAAAATTACCCTTGTTCAATGACGTTTTATTTCGTCATGACCGCGAAATGCAAATCCTTGATTTAAGAGAATCCTTTCTACATCAACTGAAGTGTTTAACCGAAGCCAATACTCACGCTTAATTTGATCAGACTGTTTGTCAAATGCAACAATAATATTCCAAATTTTTATTTTATAAAAATTATTTGTTCCAGATTTTTATTTTATAAAGTAAGTCAAACAGATCTAACGACGTCGTTTATTTTGTTTGTCTTTTTAAAAAATAAAAATCTGGAACGCAACAAAAATTATGGAGAGTGAAGATCAAACCCGCGCCCATGAGGCCCTCTTGACCACCCTTTGCCACTGAGCTATGACTCTTCATTGTTGCAAGGGTGTTCAATATGTATTACATGTATGCAAATCCAAAAATTTTACCTATATACACAGTGTAATTTTTCCGATATTTTTCGACGAAGGGTGGTCAGTTGACCACCCTTGCTACACTGTAGCTTCGCCCATGCCTATGGCTCTAGTATAAATAGAGGTTTTCATTCTATTGTAAGATATCAAGAAATATTAATAGCAAAAGACTAATATTCCCTCTCTCATTCTTTTAAGCTTTATACAAGTGCGTTCGAGGTTTTTCAATTATTATTGATCCCGCTGGAAAAATTCTAAAGCTTAGGCTTGTCTCTTTTTCAATTATCCTTATTTACTCCGTTTGCACTTTGTTATTTTACTTTATTGAATAAATTAATCCACGTGTCTATAAACCACATTACAAATTCAACTGTACTGTTTTTTCGGTAAACAGTTTGGTGCCCATCGTGGGACTTAGACAGTTGTGGTATTATTTTTATCTGTTCATCTTTTACTAACGTACTTTGAACCTTTTCTGCTGTAAGCATAAAATAACTATGGCACCCAGTGACATCAACTATTTGCTCAATGTCAGAACAAACAATAACGACGAGCCCGTAGACAATTTCCATGATGGAAATCAACAAGATGGTTCAACCAGTGAAACCCGTCTCAATGGAAATGCGTCAACGCCTAACTGGGTAGAAAGAAATACTCGGGGGGCGAGGAGTCCTACCCTTGATGATATGAATGATAAGCCCGTTGCCGATACTATTAAAGTTTTGAGAGTGCAGCAAAGGGAGATCATGAATCATCTCTCAAGACAAGATCGTGTAATGACGGAGTTGGAGCAAACATTTTCGGTTGCTTCCAATAATTCTAATGGAGGAGTTCGAGCCCCTCCCAGCATGCCTACAAATCAAACAACGTAAAGAACCGGTAACGTCATTTCGAGGGAGAAGTTCAGTTTTAATAAAAATGAAGCAGGTGGTGTAGGTAGTGATCCGAAAATGACAACAACGCTAATGATCCTTTCAAAATCGAGCTCATGAGACTCATGAGGGAAATGAATGAACGAATGGACCAAAATGCTAAATAGTTCCATGCTCGGATGGATCAGATCCCGAGAGCACCGCCGGTGTTGAAGGGACCAGATTCAAAGAAGTATACACAATTGTCATTCAAACCAAGTGCGGTTCCAGAGTTGATTCCAATAAAGATTCAAGATGCCCGATATTCCGAAGTATGATGGAACTTCGGATCCACGAGATCATATCACAATTTATACTACGGTTATGAAGGGAAATAATTTGGCCCCGCATGAGATTGAATTTGTTATGTTTAAAAAATTCGGCGAAACCCTAACAAAGGGTGCTTTAACATGGTACTTTTTTTCCTGAGCATTCGATTGACTCTTTTGAAATGCTTGCAGATTCTTTTTTTAAAGCTCATGTTGGGGCTGTTAGATTTGAATTTTAATGATAGACAATAACTTAATTCTACTTGCAGGAAACCAATCCCAAAGGATATCATGAGAATGGGAAAGACTCTAACAGAAGATCTGAAAGCACAAATCAAGGAGGCAAGAATCAAGCTGTAACCACACGTTCTATGGAAATTGGATATTCGAATCAACCATTTACGGAAGGCATAAATCAATCAACATAAGATGATCAATAAATCAATATAGAAGATCAATCATGTGGATATTCGAATCAACAATTTATGGAAGGCGTCAATCAATCAGTATAGAAGATCCTTTGAGAATATTCTCCCAACGGCTCGCAAGGAAAAGGAAATCAAGGAAGCAATAAAAGGAAAAGCCCATTCTATTTCTAGAATGAAATCATCTTGATTGATTCTACAAATCAACTCCATTGGGTTGCTGCTCAGTTATTACACTATCACGCCATGAATAATGGAGACCAACTCACCATATATATTCTACAGAAGATGCCAAGGATTCAAATACTTTGATCCAACCAAATTCAATCTCATTGTTCTATTTCAAACAAGCATTGTAGTCTGTCATAGATTTCTTGTGTAACTAAGAAGAGAAGAGAAAGAGAAAAGAACAGTGGTGAGACATTGTATCAATTATAAGAGAGAAGAACAAAGTGACCAAAAGGCTGTTGGTGTATAACAACATCAACACATCTATACTAAGCCACTTTATATTTGAAAGAGATCACCCTTGCAACCCAAGGGGACTGGACGTCAGATTCACTCTGAATCCGAACTAGTATAAAATATTCTGTATAATTTATTTTCTGCAATTTACTTTCTTATATTTAGTTTTAAAAATCCCAGTCGACTAGAACACAAGTTAGTCGATTACCTCACAAAAGAAAAGAAAAATTTCAATTCACCCCCTCTTGCACTTTCAATTGGTATCAGAGCTAGTCTCACACTTTTTGCTTAACAACTTGTGAGAAAAGATCATGGCAAATCAAGTAATTGTTGGAGCACTCTTTCAAGAAGGAACGTCACAAGTCAGGCCACCGTATTTCAATAGACAACACTTTTCTCACTGAAAAGTGTGAATGAAAATATATGCAAAATTCTATGATGTCAAAGTATAACGCATTATCAAAAAGGGTAACTATCCACTACCAACAACAACTCAACCACCCGCTGATCCTGAAGATATAGATGAATACACAGACGAGCAAATAATAGTTGTTCAGGTCAATGCAAAAGCACGAAATTAACTTTATAATGCTATAAGTGGAGAGGAGTATGAAAAAATCTCAAGTTGTGATACAACCAAAGAAATGTGGGACTAACTGGAAGTCACTTATGAAGGAACCAGCAAAGTGAAAGAAACTCGGATAAAAATATTGGTTCATGATTATGAACTCTTCCAGATGAAAGAAGGAGAATCCGTTGAGGAAATGTTTGCAAGGTTCATCAAAATCATTGGAGATCTAAAAGCTTTTGGTAAATCCTACTCAAGTGGTGATCAAGTTCGAAAAATTCTAAGGAGTCTATCTACCATTTGGCAGACAAAAGTAGTCGCACTCGAATCTCAAGATCTAAACAAACTTTCATATGATGAACTACGAGAAGATCTTATAGCATTCAAAAAGACCTATCTCAAGAAAACAAATCAGGAAGAAAAGAAGAAAATAATTGCCTTCAAAGCTACAATTGAAGGACCTGAAAATGATATTGATGAACCCCCAGAAGCTCTTGAAGAAAAAATTGCCATGGTATCAAGAAACATGGATGGATTAATGAGAAGGTATAGAAACACAGGAAGGAGAAGTTTTCCACCCAGACAAACTAAGCAATACAATGAACAAGACAAGAATGATAGAAAGAGTTATGAGTGTGGAAGTTATGGGCATGTTCAAGATGAATGCCCAGATCTTAAAAGAAAAGTCTCCAGAGGATTCAATAAAATAAATTCTTCAGAAGCTAGAGTGATGAAGATAGTTCAGAACACGATGAAATAACAAACATGTGCTTCATGATCATTTCGGAAAACGACACAAACAAATACTCTGGGTGCTGGACTGATGAAGATGCATCAGACGATGAATGCAAAGAAGATACTGAAAATTATTTCATGGCACGAGGTGAAACAAGCGAGGTAAGATCATATAACTGTGATAGATGTAATGAATTGCAGGATATTCTTGACCTTACTCTAAAGGAGTGTAAAAAATGTTGAATAAACTAAGGAGACTCAATAGGGAAAAGAAGGACTGTGAACTTAAACTTGAAGTCTGTGAAATTGAAAGAGATGTACTTCAAGATGAAGTTCAGGATTTACAAATGCAACTTAATGCCATGCGCAAGTCCACTAGTCACAGTCTGTCAAATCTAACCAGGCGACTTACAAGTCAACTGAAAAAGGACTGGTTAGAACTGAGTCCACAAGTACTAGCACAAGTGGGAGATCGAAAACGTGATCAACCCCTGTATGTCATTACTGTAACAAAATTGGTCATAAATACTCATTTTGTAGATTTTGTAAATCAAATGTCTCAGGATGGATTTGGAAACCCAAAAACAACCCCGATTCTAATAAAACTAACCAACAAGGACCCAAGCAAGCTTGGGTACCTAAAAGAAGATGATAATTCTATTTTGTAGAAACACCACAGGAAGAGTCACAAAGAAAAATGGTATCTAGACAGTGCGTGTTCCAGTCACATGACGAGCTAATGTGCTTACGTGGGCTGTGGTGGAACGGGTAGGTGCACGAAGTGTTAAACAGAGATCTTGGTCAACTTCGGAATGGTTCTTGGCACGTTCGAGGACGAACATGTGTTTAAGTGGGGGAGAATGTAATAACCTAACCGGTCATTTTGAGATCTAGTGCATCGTTCGGAATTTTGATGACTTGAGTAGTTTTACTTCATGTATTATGACTTGAACATGTGGTCGAAATTGAATTCCGGGAAGTTCGGAGTTGATTCGGAAGGAAATTCTCAATTCGGAAACCTAAAGCCTTATTTGGAAAAGGTGATAATGCCAAGTAATTTCCTAAGGGTTCTAAACATATCCTCTAAAAGAGGCTTAGTAAAAATATCAGCTAATTGATTTTTCGTGTTAATAAAAGATAATTCTCACCCTTAAGAACATGGTCTCTAATGAAATGATGCTTTATATCTATATGCTTTGCTCTAGAATGATGCACATGATTTTTTGAAAGACATATAGCACTAGAAATATCACTGAAAATTTTAACAGGCTTAAACAAAAGATCATAATCAGTTAATTGATGAATCATCCAAAGTAGTTGAGCACAGCATTGCCCAATGGCAATGTATTCAGCTTCAGTTGTAGACAGTGCAATTGATCCTTAGTTCTTACTGTTCCAGGAAATAAGTGATTTGCCAAGGCAATTGACACGCTCCACTTGTACTTTCCCTGTCATCTTTATCAGCGGCAAGGTCTTCATATGAAAAACCTTCAAGCTTAAAATTGTTAAGACGTGGATACCATAATCCATGTGAAGTCGTTCCAATAAGGTATCTAATAATTCGCTTTACGGGAGTTAAATGTGACTCATTTGGAGCTGCTTGGAACATGGCACATCTGCTTACACTAAACATTATGTCATGACGAATCGCAGTTAAATAGAGTAGAGATCCGATCATTCCATGATATTTTGATTTATCAACTGATTTTCCTTCTTCATATTTGTCAAGAGATGTAGCTGGACTCATGGGAGTCTCAATCGCCTTGGCATTGTCCATTCCGAATTTTTGTATTAGCTTTTTTGTGTACTTTGTCTGACAAATAAAGATCCCTTCATCTGATTGATGAATTTGGAGTCCAAGGAAGAAAGTTAATTCTCCCATAATGCTCATTTCAAACTCATTTTGCATGAGATGTGAGAATTCCTTGCATAAAATAGGCTTAGCACTTCCAAATATAATATCATCCATATAAATTTGAATAATGAAATTTCCAGAAGATGATCTCTTGATAAAAAGAATAGTGTCAATCTTACCTCTCAAAAATTCATGACTAACCAAAAATGAAGTCTTTCATACCAAGCTCTAGGTGCTTGCTTTAGCCCATATAGAGCCTTAGTCAACTTAAACACATGATAAGGAAACTGTTAGTTTTCAAAATCGGGAGGTTGTTTAACATAAACCTCCTCATCAATGAAGCCATCTAAAACACACTTTTAACATCCATTTGAAAAAGTTTAAAACCTTTAAAAGAAGCATATGCTAATAAAATACGAGATTCTAACTGTGCTACCGGAGAGAAGGTTTCATCATAGTTGACTCCTTCTTGTTGAGAGTAACCCTGAGTGACTAGCCTTGCTTTATTCCGGATAACTTTACCTTCTTCATTCAGTTTATTTCTGAATACCCATTTGGTTTTTATGATTGCTGCATTAGCTGGTTTGGGTACCAATGTCTAAACCTGATTTGTATCAAATTGATCAAGTTCTTCTTACATTGCATGTACCCAACTTGAGTCTTTCAGGGCTTCTTCAACTTTCTTTGGCTCTATTTGAGATATGAGTGCGATGTTGGCCTTTTTCTTTAAAGCTCCTCTTGTTTTCATTCCATCAGATGGATTTCTAATTATGAACTTCTGAGGACATTCTGGTTCGCTTCTCTACTCATTTGGTACTGCTTCAGTACGTTGATTAGTCGACTCATTCTGAGATTGATCGTGCTCATTGATTCCTTCATTAGTCGGCTGTGGGATTTCAGTCATTTTGTCAGCAGTTTCTTTTGAAGTTTTCTCTTCACTGATCTTTAGCTGATTTTGGTTGATCTCTTCATCACCTGCAAAATCTCCTTTCTCGGCCATAGAGTTATTATCATAAAAAATAGCATGAACTGATTCCTCTACACATAGGGTACACTTATTATAGATTCTAAAATATCTAATATTATTCGAGTAGCTGAGAAATATACCTTCATCACTCCTTGGATCAAATTTATCAAGATTGTTCTTGCCATTGTTGTGGACAAAACATTTGCTTCCAAAAGGATGAAATTATCCAATATTGGATTTCTTACCTTTCCATAATTCGTATGGAGTTTTCTTCAAAATAGGTCAAATCAAACACCTGTTGAGAATGTGACAGGTTGTGCTAACTGCTTCTGCTTAGAAATGATTTGGGAGAGAATGTTCTAGTATTATGGTTCTTTTCATATCCTGTAGAGTTCTATTCTTACGTTCAACCACTCCATTTTGCTGTGGTGACCTAGGTGCTGAGAAATTATGAGTATATCCTTGATCGTTGCAGAATTATTTAAAAACTCTACTTTCAAATTCTCCTTCATGATCACTTTGAATAGTTGCTATAAGATGCCCCTTTTCTCGTTCAATTCTTTTATAGAAAATCTCAAAAAATTTCAATGCTTCATCTTTATGAGATAAGAAAATCACCCATGCAAAGCGTGAGTAGTCATCAACAATAACAAAAGCATATTGTTTACCTCCAATGCTGGCAGTTCTAGTAGGTCCAAACAGATCCATGTGAAGCAATTGTAGAGGCTTGGTAGTAGATATAATGTCCTTGGTTTTGAAAGAGTTTCTAGTTTGTTTACCAATTTGACATGCATCACATACATGATTTCTAGAAAAATTAAGCTTAGGAAGACCAATAACTAAATCATACTTGGAGAGCTTTTCAATAAGATGCATACTTGCATGACCAAGTTTTTTAAGCCAGAGCCATGGATCATCGGATATGGATGCTAAACAGATATGACTATTTAGATTTTCAATGCCATCAAGAATGTAGACGTTTCCGCACCTTTTACCTGGAAGAATAATCTTACCTGCCTCATCTTCAATAGCACATCCTGTTTTCTTGATTTACTTTAAAGATTGTGTATCAAAATAGTTTTTGGTAAAAATCTTTTGTTATTGTGTTACTTTATTATTACTGCCTGTTGCATTAATAATGAGCCTCCGTTTTTTAGCCTTTCTTTCTGCCTTTTTGGCTTACCGAGATGGAAACTGAATCAATCATTCACGTCTCTTTCCTTTCTCTATCCCTCCAGTCTTGTCGATTCAGTCATGTCGCTTCACTCCCCTCTTTATCTCTATAAGCCCGCCTCTTCCTTGAAGTTCTCTGCATACTTCCTTCAATCATCCTCTCCAATGTCTAAACCCTCAAGAAATCCTTTTGGTTCCACTCGCAAAAGTACTCGGTCCAAAGCAAAACCCCCCTCTCAACCATCAGAACCAGTCACTATTGGCTCTGATCACTCTGAGGGTTTTTCGTCTTCTCAAGAAATCATCTCTGATAATGCTCGAGCAGAAAAGGCACTAGGGAAGCGACCCATGGAAGAAGGAACAACAACGTACACTCCGAAGAAAGTGAAGATCGACCTGGACAGTGCACTGGAGTCCGAATTAAACTATTGGGATTCTCCCAATAGAGATAAGTTCGTATCCTTCAAAGGTAAGACAATCGCTTATGGAAGGATCATCAATTTGGAAGAGATGGAAGCCCTAAATTGCAAGGTAAAATACTTTTTCACTTTTCAAGGTTGGAAAAATTTCTTTGCCTTAACCCCTCCAAAGTAGAGGTGGGCATCGGTCGGTTCGATTCGGTTATAAATATTATCGGTTTAGCATATCGGTTATCGGTTTACAAATTTGATAAACCGATAACTGAACTAATAAGATATTGGTTATCGGGTATTGATTAATCGGGTATCGATCATTATCGGTTCAGTTATCGGTTTATCCGATAAGATAACTCAATCTAGAGTTAAGCAAAAAAGAGAAGACAATTCACTAGAGTTAAGCAAAAAAAAGAAGAATTCACATATAGTATACTACCCATTTCTGTATTTTGTCCAGTGGCCACAACTGGAATAATACTAATTCTTCAACAACAGTTGTCCAAATACATTAATAATAATACAAAGTGGTAGCAATTTCATCTTAAAATTAACAAGTTCAAACATATAGTACTAACAGTTCAAATTCAAGTTAACGAGACAACAACTACTCAATCCTTATAGCTTCACCAAATATTCAGTGGATAAATACTTATCAAACTGCAGCAATTCCCACAAAATGTTCCAAGGCATTAGCTGCCTCCTCCGATATGATAAGAACAATAGTTGATTTAGAATTTTTGTTTCACATAATACCTGCACTTCCACAAGCGTTGAAGCCTCAAACAGTCCAAGATAAACTGGATATCGTTTGTCAAATGCCTAACCTAAAAAAAGAAACTATAGAGCAATCCCTATATGAAGATGAATTTTGTTATAGAAATTAAAAGCCTAATGTATAAGACTAAAGACTTATGCTAGGAGTAACTAGTAAGGTCTATGAATAATGAAGATGAAGCAACTGAAAAGTGCGGCTAAGAAAGAATAGGAGAGAATGAATTGAAGCCCTAGCATATGTATATACTTAAGGGTAAAGTCATAATTTTATTAATTATTATTGGGTTATCGGTTAACCCATTAACAAAATTAGCAAAACGAGGCCCGAATCGATAACCCAATAGTGAAAGAATTCTAAACCGTTACCGAACCGTTAACCTAATAACCCGATACTGTTAACCCAATAAATAATTAATGGTTCGGGTTATCGGTTTTACTCGATATATGCCCAGCCCTACTCCAAAGGTCTATGAAGACTTAGTTTGCATGTTCTATGCAAATCTTTGCTCCCAAAAATCTAATAAAATTGAGTCTCTCATATTAGGTCAGCACATTATTCTAGACTGTTCTACTTTGGATACCCTTTTAAGTGTAAAAGTTCTGGTTACTTTGCTTTGTTTAAGAACTCTTAGCCTGATAATTTTGAAGTGTCTTTGAACAAGCCAAAGAATGTCTTGATGATTCCCTGTCTGATCTCCTGCCAAATCAATTAGGGCCCAATGACATCAATTTTGAAACCCGTATTCTCGCCCACATTGTTGCCACCACTATTCTTCCCAGAACTGGTTCCTACACCACTATGTCTCAAAGGGACACCTTTTGGGTCTATTGTCTTCTTACCATGCACAAGGTGAAATTATCCTTCTGGGTAATAAATTTCATGATTGAATGTGCTGAAGATCCCTCAAGTTTACCCTACGGGATGGTCATTACTCACGTCCTCGAGGCCTTCAATATCCCTCTTTTTA
Source organism: Nicotiana tabacum (assembly GCF_000715075.1). NCBI lineage: Eukaryota > Viridiplantae > Streptophyta > Magnoliopsida > Solanales > Solanaceae > Nicotiana > Nicotiana tabacum. The sequence continues at coordinate 38,520,083 of NC_134103.1, forward strand.
ACTATCCCTATGTATCTGTTTCTAAGTGTTATAACAACAGGACATTTGTTAGTATGGGATATGTCGCAGTGGATGGCACTTGGGTAAAGAAGCATGAAGTTGAAGCAAAAGTGATCCCCTCCAGTTCCAAGGTAAAGGTTGATACCCCTCAGACTGACATCAATAATCCAGAGCTACTTGAAAAGATAACTGCACTCAATGACAAGCTGACTGTCGTTAAAGAACTACTGCTGGCCATTCTCAGTTGGAGATATCTATGCAATTGCAACAGGTTCTGACGTGTCCAAGTTAAGAGTTATGGTGTTGAAAATAGCAGAAAAGACAATGAAAGCTTTCAAGGTGGTGCATGATCGAGTAGATGGAGTCTCAATCACTTTGAACGCTAGCTTTGATCGCCTCAAAGAAGCTATCTGCAACACCCTTACCTAGTTCCTCCGTCGTTAAATCTGTGATGGCTGTTTAGACAATTTCTTTTAGTCTCTGTGGATAATTTTCTTTTGCATTTTTTTGGATACTATGTGGATGATTGTAATTAAGTATACTGTCTACTAATCTTATCTGCTGGTAGTTAATCTTGCATAGCCCTCTTTTTGATTGATGCCAAATGGCGAGAAGTAGAATACTAACTTGCAGGATACGACTCAGTCGACTGAGTAAAGACAACTACTGGCATCTGAATGAGGGGAAGCCCAAATAAAGGGGAGTCAACTCCAAGTACTCAATTTACCTCACACCAAGTTGAGGGGGAGATGACTAGAACAGGAAAGTAAAATGAATTAAGTTTTCTTTGTCATCATCAAAAATGGGGAGATTGTTAGATTTGGATTTTAATGATAGACAATAACTTAATTCTACTTACAGGAAACCAATCCCAAAGGATGTTATGAGAATGGGAAAGACTCTAGCAGAAGATCTGGAAGCACAAATCAAGGAGGCAAGAATCAAGCTATAACTGCACATTCTATGCATACCTGTTAATCGGGCCGGGCTGACCCGTTTACAACCCGGTTCAGCCCAGTACTGTAGCGTGGGGGGCAGGCTGGGACGGGTTGGGCGGGGAGCGGGTTTCAAACTAACAGTTTTTTGATACCGGTGCACCGGAACTAGCTAAGCACGTTAACCCGTTAACGGGTTTTTAACGGGCTACAGCCCGGTTCAGCCTGGTTTTTAACGGTTTTTATTTTTATTTTTATTTTTTTTGAACGTTGCCACCGGTCAAATTCAAATATGACAGTTGGCCAACGGCCCTTTTTTTTTGCAGAAATAGCCATTTCGGCCTACCTCCTTAAGAAAATAGCCCCCACACCACTAGTATTTGATAAATTATAATTTTAACCTTTTAAAAACTATAAATAACCCCCCTTCTTCTTTATTTTTTCTCACAATTCACTCTCTTACTACTGTAATTCTCTCTTGATATTATTGATTATTGTTCTTAAATTCTCAATTACCTATTATTTCAAGTTTCATCAAATATTTAGTTTAGCCATTATAAAATTATTATTATCAAATATCAAGTATTCAAGTGAAGTGTGGTATCAACTATTAAGTATCGATCTATCAATTGAAGTTTGATTTTTGATATCAAATTTAATGCGGCATCCGGAATCCCGGTACATTCGTTCTGTATCTTTCTCTTCTTAGGTGTACATTTATTTTATTATTTAGAATTATTAATTTAATTTACATAAAGGATATATTTAGAGCAGCCAAAAAAAAACGTGCACTAGTAGAGGTGGTAGTAAGAAAACTTCCAAAAGATCAAGAGGTGGTGCTTGTTCTTCTAGTAGATTTACATATATTTCTGAAAGTTCACCTGAAAATTTAAATGTAGATTATGAGCAACTTCAAGAAAATTATGGTATAGATGATGATTTAGATGATAATTTAGATGATACTCCATCACCTGATAATCTTTAAACACCACAAGCTACACCTGATAATGCTAGTCAAACTCAAAATATTAGGGGTGGAAGTCGTGGTAATACAAGTAGGCCTCCCCTCCCTATTAAGAAGAATCAAAGATTAAGAAGTAAGTGTTGGAATTTTTTTGACAGACTAGAAGAAGATAAAAATTATGTAAGATGTAGAATTTGTAAGGATATTTATAAACATGAGACCGGTAAGGGAAGGAGAATAGGTCAACTTCGTAGGTACATGGTAGACAACTACCCTCTTGATTGTGGAGTAGATGAGGAAGATGGGCAACAAAAACTTAACCCGGGTACTTGAGGTTTAATGGGTAAATACGATATTAAGAAAGATCGGGAAGAATTAGCTAAAATGATTGTTTTAGGTTATTTACCTTTTAGTTTTGCTGCTTCACCATATCTTGTTACTTATATTCAAAGAATTTATAACCCTTTATTTAAAGGTATTCCTAGAAGTACTTGTAGAGCTGATATCTTTAGGCTTTTTGGACATTATCAAACATATATACGTTATTTGTTCGCCAGTCTTTCTTATAGAATTTCTCTTACTTCTAATATTGGTCGTGCTGTAAATGCATATATACGTTATTTGTTCGCCAGTCTTTCTTGTAGAATTTCTCTTACTTCTGATATTGGTCGTGCTGTAAATGGTAATGATTATTTGACTGTTACATGCCATTGGATAGATGATAATTTTTGTATGCAAAAACGTATTATTGCTTTAAATATGATGAAGATCAAAATCATACTGGTGCATTTATAAGTAATACTATCCATGAAGTTGCTATATTTTATAATCTTACAGAAAAAGTTTTGTGTGTGTCATTTGATAATGCTTCTAACAACAATGCTGCTATTATAATATTAAAATTGTATCTACACCCACCACTTCCTGAAATATTTCATGTTAGATGTGCATGTCATATTTATAATTTGATTGTGAAGAGTGGCCTTGAATTATTTAGAGATGATATCACTTTAGTTAGAAGAGCGGTGTAATTCAAGGAAATAATAGAAGTGCTAGATTAAATGCATTTAAAGAAAAATATGTACACTATGGACTAAAACCAAGACTCATGCCTAAAGAAATAGTTACTAGGTGGAATTATACTTATTTATTCTTAAAATGTTGTTATAAAGATAGAATGCCTATAACTGAAGTTGCTAATTCTTATTATACCGATCCTAGCCGTTTGTTAACATCTAGAACTTGGGATGTCATTGAAGATGTTGTAAAGTTTTTACAAAAATTTTATGTGGCTACACTTGAGTTTTTTGGAGCTTATTATCCGACTATTGCAAATGGTTTAGTTCATATTGCTAAAATTTCTCTTTTACTACATAATTTGAAGAAGAAAGAAGGATATACTTCTGTTGTTAAATCTATGCTAGATAAGTTTACAAAATATTTCTACGCAATTCCCCCTATTTACCTAATTGGTGCTATTTTAAACCCTTCTATCAAAATAGCCACTTGTCGCCAATTAATCACTGCTTTATATTCTTATATGGATATTGGACCAACTGAAACTCCTGATATTGACACTTGTATTTCTGATCTACACAAATATTTAGAAACGTTATATAATTATTATGCTAACATTGTTGATGCTTCTTCTGCTGTAGATGCAAATATTCCTTCAAGTTCAGTTTCAACATCTGGGACCAGTGCTTTGGATGATAATGATGGTGTTGAAGATTATTTGATTTGGTCTACCCTAGGGGAGCATCAACAAACCAGTAGCAGGAATATTGATGAACTTCAATTCTACTTGCAAAAGTCAGCAGAGCCCCGCACAAAGGAATTTCTACCACTGGGTTGGTGGAGGAGCAACTCAAATCAATTTCTTGTTCTTTCGGCCATGGCTCGAGACGTGCTAAATGTGCGAATTTCAACAGTCGCATCAGAGAGCACATTTAGCCAAGCAAGGCAGCAACTAGGAGATACCCGTCATTCATTGGGTAGCAACGCTTTGGAAATTCTAGTGTGCTTCAGAGATTGGATAAGATCAGAATGACGAAATCAAGGGCGTGACGAGGTAGATGAAGCGGAGGACCAAGAAATTGGAGATATAATGGTTTATAGTTCTGATTCAACCAATGCCGGAAACCAAGAACCTCATGTTGATATGGATGAACTTACAAAAATGATGCAAAGCATGTGATGTAATAAATTTTTTTTATTTTTTATAATTGTTGTAAACTTTTAATTTGCAAGTTCAAAAATAACAAAATCAAAAAGAACTTGCAACTTAATTTGAAGTATTATATATTATTCAATAAAAATATCAAATGAAAGTCTTCGGAGCTTGCTCCTTACATATTGCCTATTGGTCTTATTAAATAATTTTTTGTAGCCGCTTACTTTCAAATTTCAATTTTAAAATTATAAAATTCAAATTTCAAATTTAAAACTTTAAACTTCAAAGTTTAATTCTAAGCCTTAAAAGTTTGCAAACACTTAAGTATCAATAACATTGAATAAGAAAAATAAAATTTACTTAAAAAAAAAAATTCCACGGCCCGGTCCAGCCCGCTAAGCCCGAACCCGGACGGACAAAAAAAATCCAAAAAAGTACAGCTGGTTTTTTTTGTGTCCAGTCCGTCCCAGCCCGCCCGCTAAACACCCATAGTTTTATGGAAACTGGATATTCGAATCAACCATTTACGGAAGGCATAAATCAATCAACATAAAATGATCAATTAATCAATATAAAAGATCAATCATGTGGATATTCGAATCAACCATTTACGGAAGGCATCAATCAATCAGTATAGAAGATCCTTTGAGAATATTCTCCCCAACGGCTCGCAAGGAAAAGGAAATCAAGGAAGCAACGAAAGGAAAAGTCCATTCTATTTCTAGAATAAAATCATCTTGATTGATTCTGCAAATCAACTCCCTTGGGTTGCTGCTTAATGATGGTAGGCTATAATTACGTATTTTAGTCGCTTATTGCACTCTAATTAACTGCACTTTACTTGTATTTGAGCTTTAATTGATAGTGTTTTGCACTTATTATGTGTTTTATGCCTTGTAGGAGTGATTCCGAGCTATGTAGATGTTGTGGAATGAATTTGAGTATTTTGGAGCTTTAAAGTCTGAGTAAAATCCCAAGAGATTAAGCCGGGATCGTGTTCGGGAGTCGAAGACCAAGTCTGGATATCAAAACGCAAGATTTGAGTCGTACTCTGAGAAATTTGCACTGCCGCGGCGCGTGGGGCACCACGGCTGCCTATTTCTCTGCTGCCTGTCATGAACCAACTCTCTGGATTTCCCCACTAATGCCCAGCATGGCGTGTCACCCCATGCAGCGTGCCTGTGCAATGTTTATAGAGTGAAAATCCTATTTCAGCTAAGAGAAGGTGATTTTGTCTCGACCCGACCCTACTTGGTATAAATACATGGAAAAATATTATTTCCTGGACTTTTGACACATATTCGACCTAAGGAGGCTAAGGAGGAGTTGGAAGAGCACGGGCATATGGATTTCATTATTCCTTCCTTACTCAAGACCCGAGTTTGGATTGAATTTATGTTTTCCTATCGTTTAATTATATTTGTGATGAATTGCTCCATATATATGGAGTAGTTCTCTTTAGAGTTTGATGGATTTAGTGTTTTGATGATTGTTTGTGGATTATAACTCTAGTTTTTATGTATTGAAGTATTTTTGAATGATTTAATTATTGCATCTATATTCAATTGTTCATGTAATCGAGAGAGGCATAACTTGTGATATCTTTGCATTATATTGTTGGTTGAGTTTATTAATTCTTCTTAGTAATCGAAAGAGGCTAGTTGAATTATTGATTAAACCTAGTTAGGATAATAATCGAAAGAGGTTTTCCTAAAGACCAATCCACTACGCATTCTTGTATATCTTCACATGCTTAAATTGGTTCATCTTGTGAGGTTAAGACTTAATCGAGAGAGGAATTTTTGCTGAACGGTTGAACTAATAATTGAGTGAATTCGAGAGACTCACTTAAACATCAGTAGTGAATTATCTAGAATTAGATCCCAAATAATTATCTTGCGCCTAACCTATCAACCCCTATTTTCTCCCACTCATAACTTCCTTGCTAATCTTTGTTTCGATTGTTATTAGTTAATAACTTTAGATTCTTAGTTAATTTTAGTTATTAATCATATAAATCTTGATTGTTGATTCTCCTGGATAGCAATCAAGCTAGGAACTACGAAAATACTGTTTAACTCCAATCCCTGTGGACACAATATTATACTATACTATCTTTGACTAGCGAGCATAATTTAGGTGTGTGTTTCGAGCTCGTCACTCAATCATTACACTATCACGCCATGAAGAATGAAGACCAACTCACCATATAATCATTTCACTATCACGCCGTGAAGAATGGGAACCAACTTACTATATATATTCTACAGAAGACGTCATGGATTCATATACTTTGATCAAACTAAAATCAATCTCTTTGTTCTACTTCAAACAAGTATTGTAGTCTGTCATAGATTTTTTGTGTAACTAAGAAGAGAATAGAGAGAGAGAGAGAGAGAGAAAAGAACACTGGTGAGGCATTGTATCAATTATAGCAGAGAAGAACAAAGTGACCAAAAGGCTGTTGGTGTATAACAATATCAACTCATCTGTACTAAGCCACTTCATATTTGAAATAGATCACCCTTGCAACCCAAGGGGACTGGACGCAGGATTCACTCTAAATCCGAACCAGTATAAAACATTATGTGTCATTTACTTTCTGCAATTTACTTTCTTATATTTAGTTTTGAAAATCCCAGTCGACTAGAACACAAGTTAGTTGACTACCTCGCAAAAGAAAAAAAAATTTCAATTCACCCCTCTCTTGCACTTTCAGGGGCAAGAAAAGTCCAAGGTAGGAAAACAAACATATTCAAAATCGCTCAAGGAGAATCTAAATTGTTACTAGAGTTCGTAATCCAGTTTCAAAAGGAGAGGATGTTGTTGCCGGCAGTACCGGATGCATGGGCGGTGGAAGCATTTACCAAAGGTCTTAATCCCTCAAGCTCCGATGCCTCAAGGAACTTGAAGAAGAGTTTGTTGGAATTTCAAGAAACAACATGGGCAGATGTTCATAACATGTACGAGTCAAAGATTCTCGTAGAAGATGATGAGGTAATTGTTGATATCTTCTACAATCCAGAATTAAGGTCAACTGAACTTTGATCAGAGGCATTCCAGACACCAGTTTAAACCATATCGATTAAGGTCACAGACTAACAGGAGGGAGAAGCGTTCCCCTAGCAAGTCGCCCGAAAACAACTTGTAACATCTACGGACGCTGGGGACTGTTACATCAGAGAAACAGAAACCGCAACAATAAGTACCAAAAGCATCTGGAGATAGCTCACAAATCGTCCGTACAAGATATCGAAAATAGTCCAAACTGGCTCCGAAATAAATAAAAGGACTGGGACTGCTAGATAAAGGATTGGGGAATGCCAGATCAGCCCCGGGAAAAAAATAAATAGAAGGAATCGAAATCAAGAACCAGCTAGACCCAATAAATATCAGCCCAACCGCAATTCTCTTGCAATTTGTTTTTGCTCATATTTTGTACACTGTTGTGTATGCAAAATTGTAAATACTTGTGTACGCCCAAGTAATGGAATGAAGCAAAACTTGCACCTTCTAAAATATTCTCGTATGTGTCTGAATGAACAAAATTATTCTTAAAATTTGCTCACACTTAAAAGTAAATAAGGATTATGAATCCAAATAATTGTGCTCGGATGAATAGGAGACGTCCTCTTCATAAGCACCGTAAATATAAGGGCCCTCTCTTATGAATCCATCCAATAAAATTTCTGAAAATCAGATGTCTTGTTTCCCGATCGTAAAGTTAATTGGAAGCATTAAATTCCTGAATTTTTATCAAAACTAGAAGTACAAAATTCCTGGTCATTAACATCCCCGGTCTCTAAGGCTGTGAGGTTATAAAAGTTTCGGGTATAACTAAAAACCCAAGAGTCAAAACTCAAAGAAACGTTTCGGGTACAACTAAAAACCCAAGTGTCAAAACTCAAGAGATTAAAAACTCCGAGTGAACACTAAATATCTAAGATTAAGCTTTATGTGGTGGTGATATTTTTTTAACACCAACCGATCATTGACGAAAGAAAAAAATAAGTGATGGAGTTGTCATCTGCATCCCTAAGTTCTTCACTCTTTTTTTCTTTGTTTGGTTTCTATCCCCATTGAATTTTTCCGGCAAGGTATTTAATGAGGCAATGACAAAGGTAGAAAGGATAAAATTGTCCACTATCCGGTCATATCACAGTGAGTAACCGAAAAGTGGGGGGACTATATGTAGACGGCAAAAATCGGTCTCAAGAGTTGGGTAAATTAAGAAGCGACATGTGTCAAGGATGACCATGGTGACACCAGATACAAACCTGTGACCGGATAAGGGACAATTCAAGATATGACTGCTATAGAAATGTTACAAAGACCCCAAGTTTCCTCTGGCCTTTATTAGGCTCTATTACCCTTTATTATTCTTTATCACTTTTTAATTATCTTTTATTATAAATTAATATTGGTAATTAAGGGGGCATAATTTGTAATCATGCACCCTATAGCTATAGTATAAATAAAGGCTTTCATTCTATTGTAAGACATCAAGAAATACTAATGACTAATATTCCTTTTCTCATTCATTTAAGCTTTATACAAGTGCGTTCGAGGTTTTTCAATTATTATTGATCATGGTGAGAATATTCTAAGGCTCAGGCTTGTCTCTTCTTCAATTATCCTTATTTACTATGTTTGTATTTTTGTTATTTTATTTTATCGAATTAATTTAATCCACGTGTTTATAAACCACGTTATAAATTCAACTGTAACATTTTTTCGGTAAAAATATAAAAAGGTGGGATATCTAATCACAGGGGTATCCTTATTTATTTTATCATTGTATCAAACTACCGCTTAAATAAGTATACCATTTTAATCATAGATGTAAAAGTGTATAATTGGTTAGGTACAAGTGTTCGGCAATCATTGATCACTAATGTTTCTAACATATATATTTTTTGGTTTTCCATCCGGTATCCGTATTGGAGCCCGATTATATCCGGATTCGCATCGCGTAGAATCCCAATCGGAAGGAAGCGTTCCCTACTAAGGATTATTTCATACCCATGACTCAACCGAAGATCTCTGATTAAGGGAAGAGTAGTCCCATTTACTGAACCACATCCTTTGTGGTATGTTTCTAACAGATATGCATGTGCATTTCGTTTACATCTCACTAATGTACCTCAACACGTTCTTTGTTTTTTTCATTATAAATATTTCATTGTTCTCTAGTTAAAATTAGTTCGTTAATCAATCGTGAGTTTAGCCTTTTGTTATCGGTTCATGGAATCTATAAGGATAAGAGATGTTATAAAATTGAATTCTGTAACCATTGGACATGATATATTTGTATAAATTTCTCGTATTTCAAAAATCAAAATTTTCTGTTGATTCCGTTTAAAATAAAAAGTAAATATATCGAATAATTATATACAACTAACCAATAAAAGTCATGATGGTCAAGAGCTGTCATAAAGAATAGGAAGGGCAGCATAACAATAGATTAGCTCAACTTTAAAAAGGTAAAAAAGGATTAGATCAAATAATCGGGTAAAAATGCTTAATTTAGAATTCAGAAATGTCACATGAAACAAAGAAAAATAGAAAATTCAGAGAAGAAAAAACGAAGATCTGTTTGAAAATCCTTTTCATAATTAATTTTATTGTATTTAAGTTATCAAATTAATTGACAATATTTTTAAACTTTCTTCAGAAAGACTTCATGAAACTAACGCCAGCTTTTAAAAAAATAAAAATAAAAATATAATTATTGCAAAGTAAGAATACTTTATATACCATTGCAGGTGTGATTGGATGTTAAATTCCTTTATTCTTAATTTCTTTTTTCATTTAAAAGGGAAAATGGAAAAGGAGATTATTAAATGAAGAATTGAACCATCCTTTATTCTTAACTTGAAATTTGGATTCAAACTTAATTTTTCAGTATGAAACACTTTACACGTTAATCAACTAATTTGGCATAAATAAAAATTAATCATCAAATTACATACAATTTGCAAATACTTCCTTGCAAATTTCACCTTTCAATTTCAAGTACTTCTTTTTTTATTTATTATTTCAACTAAATATTATTTAAACGCCTACTAAATCTATACTATATTAAAAACGCAAAGCCTCTTAGCTAAACGCCCATTTTTTCCTTTTAAAAATATATTTTATATTGGTCAAAATTATCATTTAATTTACTTTCCTAATATTTAGGATTTTAAAATCAACTAAAATTTGACTTATTAAATTGTTCCTTATTTGATATATATATGAAAATTTAATATTAGGACTCTAAAATCAATTAAAAGTTACCTTATATAAATAAAAAAAAATTAAAAACTAAGATTGTTCACAAAATAAAAGGAAAGAAAATTATGCAAGGACCAATTATCCTTAAGGTGGTCCATTATATTGTTAGTTTCAATTTTTAATCTAAATTTGTATATTTGTAATCTTCCGCAGTATTTCTTAAATATTGTTTTGGCCAGAGAATTGAATAAGGGTAATACCAAATTAAAAAAAAGTATGTTTTATACTCACGTACACATAAATTGCTACAACGAAATTACAAATGCAATTTTTGGTTTTTACAATTTGGCTGTTTATGAGCACGCTTATAAACATACCGAAATAAAACATTGATAAAAATTTAGAGAAATATACAAGAACATTATTTTAGTAACAATTTTCTCATGAATCTTTAAAAAATATAAACAATTAAAATTTTCCTTTTGAATAAAATCATACTTACTTTTAAAAAATGTCCAATTAAAACGAGAATTTATTATAAGCACACATTAAAGTTAAAATACTACAAGATCCATGAGAATTGAAAAAATAAATTGTAATTCTCATTTAACATGAATTCGACATTTTATTTCTTCTGGGATACTATTAGCGTATGCTGTGTCTTTTATAATAAACATAACATATAGCTTTAAAGAAAAATTAAAAAAACTTCAAAATCTTCAAAATTGTATGATTTTATTGAAATTAAAAAAAGGATGTATAATAACTTGTGAAATCGAAGTATTAAAATTATAAATTTAAATTAGATTTTGTTTTGAATATAGTTACAAACTTTAATGGCATTATGTTTCTCCTTTTAAGATCAACAATAATCATTTGAAGAAGTTACAATTTTTTCATTAACCTTTAATTTATGACTCAAGAACAAATCTTAAAATTTTGTAAAATTTTATACTCAAGAGTCATAGAAGAGAGCACGTGCAACAAGCTTATACTTATAGTGAGACTAGTAAGTAAGTAAAAAAGAAAGTGAAAAAAGAAGCTTGGCATAAGTAAAGACTGTAGAAATGGTATAATGAGTCCAATCAATCACCGTTCAGCAATCCAACAGCGGGTCCCTTACGAGAAGAGGGTAGCAGACAAAACAAATGAGTAGCTAAAGTCGCCGTATATTAATAAATAAAACACTGGATCAGTCTTTTATCTTATTTTGTACCGGCAATCAAATACTATACAGCTACCACCAACTTTGTTCTCTCTGTTTTCTTGTATTTGACAATCCCAAGAAAAGAAAGAACTGGAATAAGCCTCCACGCAATTAAGGTAAAACCCATTTCATGAAATTGTCTTCTAATATCTCTCAATAATATTGATTTATTGGAATAGTATATCGGTAGTCTTTATGTTTCCAATATGTGATCTGGATTTTTCTAGACAACTGTTTTATTTGGGTAATACTATTAAATTGTTGTTTTTATTTGTATTTATGAGTGTAATATTATTTATGGATAATTCTGGACTTTTTGGTTCAGTTATGCAGCCGATTCTTTGTTTAAGGTTATGGTCTTTTGCTTTTTTAATTTCACTCAAATTGGTATATATATGGGTAGTCTTTATTTTCACCGTAATTCTTTTCTTTGGGTAATATAAGTTGTTTTTATTTGTATATATGAATGCAACATTATTTTTTTTGGAAATTCAGGACCTTTTGGTGTAATTATCAGCTGATTCCTTGTTTAAAGTTATGATCTTTTGTTTTTCCCCTCAATTATATTCACTTGTTAATCTGGTTTTACCAAGTTGTTCAGGATTATCATCTGATGGGTGTTTTGTTAAGCAGTTGCCTTTTGCCTTTAGTAGCTCTGTGTTCTTGATTTTACTCAAACTGGTAAATTTGGGTAGCTGTCACTTTTTTAATTTTTATGTTGTGTACCTTTCTTTTTGGAGATTTGCGTAATTATGCAGCTGATTCTTTGTTAAAGTTATGACTTCCTATTTTTTTTTAAATTTCCTTTTGTTTTCATGTGTGTTCTACTTAATCTGGTTCCAAAGTGTAGCTTGATGGGTATTTTGTTAAGAGCTTGACTTTGCTTTTAGAATAGTATATACACCCTGTTTCTCATTGCAATGTGAGTATATACAGGAATCACCTTGTGTAGATAAGCAGGCTTCAGACTTGTATGCCAGGTTTAGGATTTAATTTCCAATGGGGTTAGGCTGTTTGGTCAGATCAGAAAGATGAGTTAGTCTCGGTATGCAAAATGTGGTCGGGGACTGCCCTGGTAAATCAAGGGGGATTAATGAATAACAAGGTGAATATATGTTTAATCATGTAGCTATCGTGGTTTTTGTTTTTCCCTTGTCAATTGTTTTGTAAGCACCGAAAATGTTCTTTTAACTTTTACTTTGTGTGCTGAATTGAAATATAGAAAATGTGGGTTGCTCTGATGGTAAGCACCCTCCACTTCCAACCAAGAGGTTGTGAGTTCGAGTCACCCCAAGAGCAAAGTGGGGAGTTCTTGGAGGGAAGGATGCCGAGGGTCATTTGGAAACAGCCTCTCTACCCCAGGGTAGGGGTAAGGTCTGCGTACACACTACCCTCCCCAGACCCCACTAGTGGGATTATACTGGGTTGTTGTTGTTGTTGTTGTTGTTGTTGTTGTCTTCTGCCCATTTTGATTGTCTGTCAAAATCCAGGAGTTAATATGCGTGGCATAACTCGTTATTAATTGCTATAATGAATTTGTATTTGTGTATGAAACTAGGATGGGGCCAGTTTTACTAATGTACTTGTCTTGTTATACTGAAATGTTTAGTGTTGCTTTTAAGAGCTTTTAATGTTTGATCAAGATTAAGAGGCTGTTGTGAACAGGTAATTAATTGTGGAAGCTATCAAGTATTAGGAATCGTGTTCTTGTTTTGAGAAAGGAAATGGGATCTTTACAGCCAAAATCTGTGACCATCCATGTGACGGGGTTCAAGAAATTTCACGGTGTTGCTCAGAATCCTACGGAGACGACAGTTAATAGCTTGAAAGATTATGTTGAAAAGAGAGGATTACCTGCTGGTTTGACCTTGGGTAGCTGTACTGTTCTTGAAACTGCTGGAGAGGGTGGACTTCCGACATTGTTGAAGGTCATAGAGTCAGAGTCCTCTTCAGAGAACAGTTCAAATAATGGACAAGTCATATGGGTTAGAACCTCTTTAAATTTTTTTATGCAGCAAATTGCAGGAATATACACAAATTATGCACATTAATGAAGCATGAATAATTGGATGTGTGGTTCTCTTTTTTGCTGATGCTTTCTATTTTATTTACTACATCCGAATTGTAGACATTTTCTTGGGTAAATGAATTGTGGTGACCTAATGATCGATACTCGTTATAGTTTTAGATTGAGGGCTTATTCAAGTCTGGTGGAATTAGAAGGTATCTATTTCCTGCCCTAGTTTCAGCCTAGAGCATTCTGCAGCTAGTCTAATATCAAATTCCACATACGCCGAATATAAAATGAAATGGAACAATGGTGGTTTGTTCTTCAGGACAGAGCACTGGGAGGAAAGGTATATTGAACTCAATAATATAAGAGTTGGTTCTATTATTGAGTTCAATAATATCAACTCTTATATTATTGAGTTCAATATAAGAGTTGGTTCTGCACCCAAGAGTGTGGCCTAGTAATCGATGAAGTGGGTTGAGAATCATGAAGTCTCCGGTTCAAATTCCAGCGGAGACAAAGACACTAGGTGATTTCTTCCCGCCTTGGTGGACAGAGTTACCTGATACTTGTTGCTTGAGAAGTAGTAGGTACATCGTGGAATTAGTCGAGGTGCGCGCAAGCTGGTCCGAACACTACGGTTATCAAAAAATAAATATATAAGAGTTGGTTATGGAATTGGCAATTAGCTGCTAAACGATTTCTTTGGGGAAGTTGGGTGGAGCAGCTATTGCTAGTTAGTTTTCCATTTTCTTTCATTGACACTTGTAGATGAATTTGACTACAAATACGCATGCATCAGACCGTGCAACTATGTCTGAACTTGTGGCCATAGACTTTGGAGGTTTAAAATTGGATAACTGAAAGATAAACTCTCTATCCTTGTGGAAGACCAAATTTCACGGACTAACTTATTTGGATAGTATGATGCTAATTTGTTAGTTCCATTACCATCTCAGACATAATAGTAAAAACATACGAACAGATGATAATTTGTGACCAAGAGACTAGCAATTGAGTCTTTGGATTGAGAGTGCATGACTGAAGGGAAAAGAAGGTCAAAACATAAGCCCTATTGCTGCCTAACTTTCTAGCTAATTGGTTTTCTCAACAATTAGCTACCAATTTTTTGTGGGATATCAGGATACATAACCATTATTTGGCATTCTAGCATGCCAACTTAAATCCATAGAAATTGGTGGTACATATCCGGTCTTCAATATGCAAACAATAGGAGAGCCCCTTTGATGCTTGGAAAGAGTCCGCGAGGGACACTCTTTGCGGCAGTGTTTGTGAAGGCTTTTGATTGGATTTCTTTTCGGAAATGCTTAACCATATAGCTATGATATAAAGAAGATTAGAAGACCTTGAAATCAAGGATTATAGAGAGAAGATGTGCAAGTGATGAAAACAGCATAAATTCAGCCCTGCATGAGAACTTTGAGTCTGGTAGGGAGAGTTTATCATGCATACATTATTGATGTGCTATTTTTTGATGGCCTTGCGTTTTACTATGCCTGCTCCTAACCCCCGTCCCCTCCCTCTCCCTCCCCCTCCCCCCCCCCCCTCTCTCTCTCTCTCTCTCACACACACACACACACACACACAGGGGGAATGCTTGGAGAAAAATAAACAGTGTTCTTGATATAAAAGTCTTGTTTTATCCGTTCAGCTTCACCTTGGAGTAAACAGTGGATCAACGAAGTTTGCAATTGAGAGGCTGGCAGTGAATGAAGCCACATTTCGTTGTGCAGATGAGCTTGGTTGGCAACCTCAGGTAGGGTGTCTTTATTTCATGACTAAAATGAAGTAGGCTGAGATGAGCTAGCTTGATGTTTCGTGATGCTAAGATGCTTATTTATTTTCCACAGCGATTGCCTATTGTTCCGGAAGATGGAGGAATAAATCAAGCAAGAAAGGTCTTTTCTATTCCTCATATGATATTTACTAAATCTGCTTAATTTAGATGAAGAAGTATCTTATATTTCTCTCGTTTGTGCTAACAAAATACATCATTCAACTAAAGGCAAAAAAGTAGTAATTTTTTTCTTGGCATGTTTATATGCATGTTGCTCAATAAACTGAAAAGAAGTTCTCTTTGAAATAAGTATATGCATTTATTTTTCGGCAAAGGGCCAAATATACCCCTCTACTTTCGAAAATGGTCTAAGAATACCCCTCGTTATACTATTGGGTTATCTATACCCCTGCAGTCATACTTTGGGTTCAAATATACCCCTCATTTAAACGGAGGGACACGTGTCATCGTCCTGTTGGTCAATTATAAATATCTCCTAATTAATTAAAAAGACCCATAACCCATACTCGAAAAATAATAATTTTTTTTTTGTAAAAACTAGAAAAAACTAAAAAATAATTTTTACTAAAAACTGAAAAAAACGAAAAAAAAACTGAAAAATATTTTCTAAAACAATATTTTTGTAAAAACTGGAAAAAAAAAAGAAGCTAAAAATCAATTTTCTAAAGCAATTAAAAACTGAAAAAAACTGAAATATTTTTAACTAAAAACTGAAAAAAAAGAAAATATTTGTTTTTTCAGTTTTTACAAAAACATTGCTTTAGAAAATTGCTTTTTAGTTTTTTTTTTTTTTCAGTTTTTACAAAAATATTGTTTTAGAAAATATTTTTCAGCTTTTTTTAAAGCAGTTTTTTTGTAAAAACTGGAAAAAAAAATATTTTCGTTTTTTCAGTTTTTAGTAAAAAATATTTCAGTTTTTCCAGTTTTTACAAAAATATTGCTTTAGAAAATTGATTTTCAGCTTTTTTTTTTCCAGTTTTTTCAAAAACATTGTTTTAGAAAATATTTTTCAGTTTTTTCTTAAGGTAGTTTTTTTTGTAAAAACTGAAAAAAAAAATATTTTCGTTTTTTTTCCAGTTTTTAGTAAAAATAATTTCAGTTTTTTTCAGTTTTTACAAAAAAAAAATAATATTTTTCGTGTATGAGTAATGGATCTTTTTAATTAATTAAGAGATATTATAATTGACCAACATGACGATGAGAACCATAGATGCGGGAAGTGAGGCTTAGGTGGTTCGGGCACGTGCGGAGGAGAACCATAGATGCCCCGGTTAGGAGGTGTGAGCGGTTGGCTTTGACAGGGACGAGAAGAGGCAGAGGGCAGCCTAAGAAGTATTGGGGCGAGGTGATCAGGCAGGACATGACGCGACTTCAGATTTCCGAGGACATGGCTCTTGATAGGAACATGTGGAGGTCGAGCATTAGGGTGGTAGGCTAGGGGGTAGTCGAGAGTTCTTCCCTCTTTGTACCGGGTAGTCTGATAGAGTTTTGTTTAGGTTTGTTAGCGGTCTATGTTGTGTTCATATTGTTGTTTTGCATAGTTTTGTGTTATTGTCTTTTCACTTATTCGTTGCTGTTATTATCTTTCTCGCATCTTTTGTTATTACAGGCCTTTTCTTTTGTTTCTCTCCTGATATTATTGTCTCTTCTGTTGAGCCGAGAGTCTCTCGGAAATAGCCTCTTTACCCTTTTCGGGGTAGGGGTAAGGTCTGCGTACACTCTACTCTCTCCAGACTCCACTAGTGGGATTTTACTGGGTATGTTGTTGTTGTTGACCAACAAGACGATGACACGTGTCCCTCCGTTTAAATGAGGGGTATATTTGAATTCAAAGTATGACTGCAGGGGTATAGATAACCCAATAGTATAACGAGGGGTATTCTTATACCATTTTCGAAAGTAGAGGGGTATATTTGGCCCTTTACCGTTTATTTTTTTAGCTAGGATAAGTGAAAAATAAAAAGGAGAAAAGACCTCTATTTCATGCAAATCCTGGATCTAATTTGTAAAGAAAAATGAGCAACCAATACTACAATCAATATTATGAGGACGTAATATTATATGAGTTTCAAAAAATAGACCTGCAATGATTGAATGCATTGAGTAGAGTTCAGCGGAACTTCCATAAGAATGTTCGAAGGCAAAAGAAAATTAAAAAGAAAAAAGAAAAGTAGCTGAAAAAGTATAGAATAGCCCAAATTGCCCTTGAAAATGAAGTGACATGTAGATGAGATAGATGAGGTCATCTTGAATTTTGTTTGTGAGAAATTGATTTTTAAGGTTGAGAGAAGAGAAGAATTTTTCTAAAAAGATTACTTTTAACAAGATACTTGCAAATATATGGCTAAATGGGGAAGGAGATTTAATGCATCAAACGTCGACAAAATGCACAAAGTAGAAAAAGTTAAGATATAATAATTTGGCTAGCCTTCGGTCTGTATCAAAATGTTATGTCTAGGAGAACTCCTCCAAAATTTGCATATACTAATCAGTTTCTCATTGATAATAAGTTCTTTGCCTGTATTCCTTGTGCCCTAATTCCTAATCTATTATATTTGGGTGGTTGAAGACATGTTGCTCTGCCGAGGCAATTCTGGAATTCTTAAAGAAGAAAGGCTTTGAAGTAACAATGTCTGACGATGCAGGCCGTTTCGTGTGCAATTATGTATATTACCATTCTCTCCGGTTTGCAGAGCAAAAAGGTCACAAGTCTATCTTTGTCCATGTTCCTACCTTTAACAGAGTGAATCAGGAAACACAAATGGAATTTCTAGTTGCTCTGCTGGAGGCTATTGCATCAACTTGTTGATGGAATTCACACTCTTCACATTTTTAGGTTGTTTTATGTATTCTGCTTTACCTCTAATGTAAATAGAGATTTTCATTTGCAATGAACATCAGAGTTATTTGGACTTCATGTTTCTGTTAATTTATATTGTTTCGTGAAGCTGTAATATTTGGTGTCTGTCACCCGATATAGAATATGATGATGGAACTTGGAAGTCATTTCATTTCTTTTTATCTGCAATTACTTTATTCCTTTACTACTCCTCTCTTCCTCTTTTTATGCACTGAGAATTTCTCTTATAAATTGTTTAAGCTGGTAAATATCTGCCTGAATATTGCTACAGTTTACTAAGGTCAAATATTCATTAAAGGCTGGATTTACAGAACAAATGGATAATGAAATAAGTTTAGGGATTCATTTGTTCTATTACTCACGGACTCACCCCAAAAGAATTAGGAAAAAGCTATTTTAATGGATGCAAAACCCTCTTATTATCATTTGTAGAGTTGCAGTTTGTTGATCAGCCACTAGTATACACTGACAGGGTATGAAGAATATTTGCGGGAAATTTTCAGATATACGAAATAAAATCAGTTTTCATAACAACACATAATACTATTCCACTTTCAGAACATAACAACAAAAACTTCACATAATATATACAACTAACAAAACCCACAAAATTAAGGATTTTAAATATCATTTTTTTTCTTTTCTATCTCAGATTTTTCAAGCATGGCTCCCATAACTCCCTCAACTTCTTCTCTCCATTTTCTTTCCGTTTCGTCATTTCTTTTTTGAAGAATCGCCGTTAAAGACTCATTTGAAGCTTCGATTCAAATCTAAAAGCTTCTAACAATTTTTTTGAGTGGTGTGCTCGGATTTCGTTAGAAACATTTACGACACAAAATACAAAATTTGAGGAAGCGTGGAGATTATTTGGGGTCCATATTCAGAGCTGAAAATTATCACGACACTGTATTTCACTTGTAAGTCTTATATATGTCACTTGCACATTATATGTATGTCATGTACATACCGATGCTCATGACTAGGATATATACACATTATATACATGTGACTAACATATATCACTTGTATATCGTATGTATGTTGCGCCTATGTCATGTGTATAATACTGATGCACATGACATACGTAGGATATATACGAAAGATATACATGACATTCAATAACATACACCAATATGTTGGGGTTTTATTTAATTAAATAAGGAGGTGTGAATGAGAAATGGAGGAAAAAGATTTAGAGGAAAACAAAAATTTGAAGTGTTCCTTTTACTATGACACTTTGTCCCTCATTGGAAAATGGAAAGAAAATCTTTGTGCTTATATAGAGAAGCACATCTTCTAACTCTTAAAAAGTTGAGAAGAAGTGGTGCCTTGCGCTGTCGTCGCTCGGCTTCGACTTTAGATTTTTGAATTTGGATTTGGTCAATCGATATGATTAATTGATAATTTTTTGAATCAAATTTATTTTCCATTTTCCGTTATTTATTTTCTTTTTCCCGATATTTTTCCGCGCGTATTTTATTTCGCGATTAATTTTCTAATGGTCCTAACGGTCATTTTCGAATTTAAAATTCGCGACCAAACAAAAATATTTTTTGCCGAAATGGTATCTCATATGAACAGGTACCTTCGCACCTATTCAACCCAGATTGTTTGGCTATAATTTTAGAGGCTTTGCCTCATTTTTCCACCACTGAAAATCTGCATACTCCCCCTCTCTCTTCTGCATTTCTGTACTGTTTTTCCAAAGCAAAACGTAAGCATAAGTGTGATTTACTGCCGTTTGTTGAGTTCGACGAAGTTATGTAATTTTCATTGCTGGTATTACAGAATAATTGTTCCGTTTTATCCTGGAGGAATTAATCCAATAACCTCGGGCAACAGTGAGGGAGTTAAATTCCTTAAGGAAACATAGTTTTCTGTTGGGCTTGGAACTTTTACTTATATTGTTTATATTCTTGTTTCTGTTTGTTTCCTATTATATTTGCAGAAATTATTTTCGAACACAAGTTAATAACACAATGTATATAAAAGAAAGACAACATACTTTATGCCACACATGTGATCTTCATTAAGATGCTCAATTGGGTCAAAACCCGTTCACATGAGCCAATTGTTTTCGTTTTTTCCCTTGTGTTTCAGCCATGAAGAGAATTCCACGAATATATTTATTTTAATCAAAATTTACACAAAAATTAAGAACTATAAGTTGTGTACTGAATACTGATGCAGTACCATCTTGATGGTAGTTTTATGAAATAGAATTACCTCTACTTACAAAAAACAGTTTGTTTTGCTCTATTGTGTTGAGACTTGACTGCTATTTCTTTATTTTTATTTGTTGCCTTATCTCTAAAAGTTTTTAACGTCATCAGAGATAGATAAATTTTCAACTGCAACTTTTCCACAATGCCTAAAAGGGTTTTTAACAGATCAGATTGAGGTGGTCAAGGTGGTGGTGTTGAAGGTCGCAATGGCGTTGGAAGAGGAGGAGGTACTGGTGGTAGAAGAAAAAATGGAGAGGGGGAGGGGGGGGGGGGGGGGTTAAAATGATTGGGTTATTGAGTTGCCATACCACGTGGTGTTCATCTAATCTAAATATTAATTCCACGTAGGATTGAGCTTATCCTTATATAGCTCCAATGAATGGGGTATATTTTAACCAATGGATAATGACAGGTATATACAAAAAAAATATAACATAAGGATAAAATTGATCCTACTCACATAATAAATAGACAAATTTGACCCTTTTCCCATGTATTATCCCTTAGCTTTATGGGAGAGGGTCCGGATTTACTCTGCTACTATTATATATTATTTATATTTGACCCCTATTATACTTTTTGTATATTCCGACCCATATCGTTAACAAACTCAGATTTACCCCTAACCCTAACAGCCTTCCAATCCACGCTCTACGAGGTTGTTGATATATGTCTCCGTTATATACTCTGTTGTCAGTTTTCTTTGATATCTTGTACAGATTTCTTGACTAGTAAGTATCATGACTTGAACCTCGTCACTTATCCACCGAAGTTAGTCTTGATACTTACCGGCTACCGATGGTGGTGTACTCATACTATGCTTCTGCACATTCTTTGTGCAGATCCAGGTACTTTGGATCGAGCTGATCAATGACGCGTGCTATAGCTTGTTGGAGACTTCAAGGTATCCCTGCTGTTCTGTTCACAGGCCTCAGAGTCACCATCTTTACTTTATTTTCTACTATTTATGTATTCCAAATAACATTGTACTCTTCGAGACTCATTATATATTCTATGTAGAGCTTATGACTCAATATTATCGGATTTTGGAAGTTGTTTATTGCACCCATGTTTGGCAGTATTATCATATTTTGCAGTATTTTATTAATTTTTAAGTTGTTATATTTTGATTGAAATCGTATGTGATATACTTACCTAGTCTTAGAGACTAGATGTCATCACGACCCCTCTGTAGGGATTTTGGGATCGTGACAAGTTGGTATCAGAGCTCTAGGTTCATAGGTTCTACGACTCATAAGCAAGTTTTGTACAGTCTTGCGGATCGGTACAGAGACATTTGTACTTATCTTCGAGAGACTACAAAAATATTAGGAAATTTCACTTCTTTCATTCTTTATCGTGCAGATTTATTGATTTTGGAGTTTGAAACTTTGTCTTTGTCTTCTCTCACAGATAGTGAGGACACGAGCTTTAGTTACTGACGATGCTGCCCCTAGTGCTAGTGTTTCTAGAGGCTGGCTGTGCTAGAGTTTGAGGCGGAGCACGTGCCGCATCGATGGGCCGTGCTAGGACTGCGACTAGGAGCCACCAGTAGCTCCGGTTGGGGATCAGCTTCCCGAGGTGCCTGTTGCTACCCCTCGACTTCAGGAGACTTTGGCACACTTTCTGAGCATGTTCGGGACTTTGGCCAAGGTGGGGTTTATACTGGTTGCACCAGCTACTTCACAGGCCGGGGAGGAGTCCAGACTCCCGCAACCCATACTCTAGAGCAGCGGGCTCAGGTTGATTAAGCTCCAGGTGTTATACCGGTGCAACCCGAGATTGAGGTTCAGCCCGATGTTGAGCCAGTTGCATCGGTTGAGGAGCAGAAGAGGTTAGAGAGGTTCCAGAATTATCATCCTTCTCATTTCAGTGGCGGGACTTCTAAGGATACTCAGGGTTTCTTAGACCAGTGTCACTTTATCCTTCGTGTTATGGGTTTGGTAGAGTTGAGCAGGTCAACCTTACTACTTTTCAGCTGATGGGGCCGACATATAGATGGTGGCAGACTTATGAGGCGATTAGTCCAGCTGGCGCCATGCCACTTACTTGGTCCCAGTTCACTAATCTCTTATTGAGGGAGTTCATTCCACAGACCCACGGGGACGAGTTGCGCACCGAGTTCTAGCAATTGCTCTAGGGGAGTATGACTGTGTCCGAGTACATTATGAGATTTACAGATTTATCTCGTCATGCACCTTCTTTGGTTTCCACTATTAGATAGAGAGTCCATAGATTTATTGAGGGACTCTCTTATAGCCTCATATTTAGAATGGAACAGGAGTTGAAGACTGAGACTCCATTCCACCATGTTGTGGAGATTGGTAGGAGGTTGGAGCATATCCGCGGGCAAGAGAGTGGGGAAAGGAAGGCTAAGAAGCCTCGAGGTTTCGGAGGGTTTAGTGGTTCCCACTCTTCGGTTATAGCCCGTTATAGTAGAGGCTTTGTCAGTCGACCAATTCAGTCCGCACTTCAGGTTACCAGTAGTGCTCCAACTAGCCAGGGACCCCAGGGTACTCATATCGGACAACCATCTTTCAATGCACCTTCTGCATGAGGTTTCTACAACGGTTATTTCAATCTTCCGAGACAGACTCAGTACCAGCAGCCACGCCCGCTGAGGTTTATTTTTTAGTGTTGTTATACTAGACACATTGTGAAAGATTATCCAAGATTTCGAAGGGGTAGACCTTAGCAGGGTACTCAGGCTATGGTTTCTACTCCAGTTTCTACTCCACCTGCACAACCATCTAGAGGTGGAGGATAGGCGGATAGAGGACGTCCTAGACGGGGAGGCCAGGCCCGTTGTTATGCTTTCCCTAGTAGGACTGAGGCCGTTGTATCAGATGCTGTCATCACAGGTATTATTCCGGTTTGTCATTAAGATGCATCATTTTTATTTGATTTGGGTTCTACTTATTCGTATGTGTCATCTTATTTTTCTTTATATTTAGATATGTCTCGTGATTCTTTGGATACATTTATTTATGTGTCCACACCTGTTGGAAATTCTATTATGGTAGACCGTATCTATCGTTCTTGTTTGCTCGCTATTGGGGGCTATGAGACTAGGGTTGACTTTCTACTACTTAATATGGTGGATTTCGATGTGATTTTGGGCATGAATTGGTTGTCACCATATCATACTATTATTGATTGTCAACACTAAGACCGTGACATTGGCTATGATGCGGTTGCCGAGATTGGAGTGGAAAGGTTCCTTGGGTCATGTTCCTAGTAGGGTGGTGTCTTTTTTGAAGGCTCAACGGATGGTTGAGAAGGGGTGTTTGGCGTACTTATCCTTTGAGAGGGATGTTAGTACTGATTCTCCTACCGTTGAATCAGTTCCAGTAGTGAGGGAGTTCCCAGTTGTGTTTCCAGTAGACCTACCGGCATGCCACCCGATAGGGATATTGATTTTGGTATCGATTTAGTGCCAGACACTCAACCTATATCTATTCCACTGTACCGCATGGCTCCAACAAAGTTGAAGGAATTAAAGGAACAACTTCAGGAATTGCTAGATAAAGGTTTCATCAGATTGAGTGTTTCACCTTGAGGTGAACTAGTGCTATTTGTGAAGAAGAAGGACGGCTGCGTGAGAATGTGCATTGACCACAGGAAGTTGAACAATGTTACTATCAAGAACAAGTATCGACTACCGCATATTGATAATTTATTTGATCAACTTCAGGATGACAGGGTATTCTTGAAGATTGACTTGAGATCGGGGTACCATTAGTTGAAAATCAGGGCTTCAGATATTCCTAAGATGGCTTTCAGGACCTGTCATGGGCATTGAGAGTTCTTGTTGATGTTTTTTGGGCTGACCAATGCCCACGCAACTTTTATGCACTTTATGAGTAGCGTGTTTATGCCGTACATGGATTCCTTCGTCATTGTGTTTATTGATGATATATTGGTATATTATCGCAACCGAGAGGAGCATGAGAAGCACTTGAGGATCATGCTTCATACTTTGAGGTAGAAGAAGCTATATGCTAAGTTCTCCAAGTGCGAGTTTTTGTTAGACTCAGTGGTATTCTTGGGTCATATGGTGTCCAGTGAAGGGATTAAGGTGGATCCAAAGAGATTGAGGCAGTTCAGAGTTGGACCATACCTTTTACCGCTATTGAGATCCAGCATTTTCTAAGTTTCGCTGAGTATTATCGTCGTTTCGTGGAGGGTTTCTCATCAATTGTAGATCCTTTGACTAAGTTGACACAGAAGGGTGACACATTCAAGTAGTCTGATAAGTGTGAGGAGAGATTTTAAAAGCTCAAGAATGCCATGACTACTGCTCCAGTTCTGGTTTTGCCTTAGGATCGGTTTCTTATACAGTCTACTGTGACACTTCACAGGTTGGCATTGGGTGTTCATTGATGCAGGATGGTAGGGTGATTGCTTATGCTTTGTGTCAGTTGAAGCCCCATCAGAAGAGCTACCCGGTGCACGATTTGGAGTTAGTAGCCATTGTTCACACGCTCAAGATTTGGAGCCACTATCTTTACGATGTGTTTTGCGAGGTGTTCATGGATCACAAGAATCTTCAATACCTATTCAAACAAAAGGATCTGAACTTGAGGGAACGAAGGTGGTTAGAGCTACTAAAGGACTATGATATCACCATTCTTTATCATCCCGAGAAGGCCAATATGGTGGCCGACGCTTTGAGTAGGAAGACTGAGAGAATATGGAGTCTTGATTTTATCCTAGTTGGGGAGAGACCATTAGCTTTGGATGTTCAGGCTTTGGCCAATAGGTTTGTGAGGTTGGATGTTTTGGAGCCTAGCAGGGTTCTTGCTTGTATTGTATCACTGTCTTCCTTGTTTGAGCGCATCAAGGTGCGTCAGTATGATGATCCCAACTTGCTTGTCCTTAAGGATACTGTGCAACATGGAAATTCCAAGGAGGTGACTATTGGTGATGATGGGTTATTGAGGCTTCAGTTCCGGATTTGTGTGCCTAATGTGGATGAGTTGCGGGAGCTGATTCTTGAGGAGGCCCATAGTTTGCGGTATTCCATTTATTCGGGTGCCATGAAGATGTACCATAATTTGAAGTAGCACTACTGGTGGATAAGAATGAAGAAAGATATTGTTGAGTCTGTGGCACGGTATTTGAACTGTCATCAGGTCAAGTATGAGCATAAGAAACCTGGCGATTTGCTTCAGAGGCTTAATATACCGGAGTAGAATTAGGAGCATATCACTATGAATTTTGTGGTTGCACTACCACAGACCTTGAGGATATTTGACGTTGTGTGGGTCATTGTGGACAGACTGACCAAGTTTGCACATTTCATTCCAGTCATGACTACCTACTCTTCAGAGTAGCTGGCTCGGATTTATCTTAGAGAGATTGTTTGCCTGCATGGTGTGCCCATGTCTATTATCTCTGATCGAGGGACGCAATTCACTTCATATTTTTGAAGAGCCGTGCAGCATGAGTTGGGCACACAGGTCGAGTTGAGTACGACATTTCATCCCTAGACAGACGAACAGTCCGAGAACACTATTCAAATCTTGGAGGACATGTTGCGAGCCCGTGTCATTGATTTTGTGAGTCAGTGGGATCGGTTTCTACCGCTACCAGAGTTCGCCTACACCAACAACTATCGGTCGAGCATCCAGATGGCTGCGTATAAGACCTTATATGAGAGGCGATGTTCTTCTTCTGTTGGTTTATTTGAGCATGGGGATGCTAGGTTGTTGGACACTGACTTGGTTCTTGATGCTTTTGAGAAGGTGAAGCTGATTCAGGAGCGGCTTCATACAACACAATCCAGACAAAAGAGTTATTCTGATAGGAAGGCTCGTGATGTGGCATTCATGGTGGGTGAGAGGGTTCTACTCTCAGTTTTCTCATGAAGGGTGTGATGAGGTTCAGGAAGAAGGGCAAGTTGAGCCCTCGATATATTGGTCCTTTTGAGATAAAAAATTGGTTGGTGCGATAGCCTATAGACTTGCTTTGCCACCCAGCTTATAGAAAGTTCACCCGGTGTTCCATGTTTCCATGCTCCGTAAGTACTATAAAGATCCGTCACATTTGTTATATTTTAGCTCGGTGTAGTTGGACAAGGATTTGACTTATGCTGAGGAGCGAGTAGCCATTTTGGACAGGCAGGTCCAAAAGTTGAGGTCGGAGAATATTGCATCAGTGAAGGTTTAATGGAGAGGTCAACCGGTCAAGGAGGCAACTTGGGAGACCGAACATGATATGTGGATCTGATATCCTTATCTTTTTGGCACTTCAGATATGTCTCTATACCTATTCGAGGACGAACGTTTGTTTAAGATGGGGAGAATGTAACGACCCGTCCAGTCGTTTTATATATTTAAGCCACGTTTCCACTTTTGAAGCTTTTCGTATGCGTATTTGTGGTTATGTAACTACAGGAATTGTTGGTTGAGTTTTGACGAGCTTGAAACACACACTTAAATTATGCTCGCTAATTAAATATAATATAGTATAATATCGTATCCACATGGATTGGATTTAAATAATATTCTCGTAGTTTTTAGCTTGATTGCTATCCAAGATGATCAACAATTGAGATTTATATGATTTCTAACTAAAATTAACTAAGAGTCTAAAGTTATTGACTAATGACTATCGCAACAAAGGTAAGCAAGGAAGTTATCAGTGGGAAAAAATAGGGGTTGATAGGATAGGTGCAAGATAATTATTGAGATCTAACTCTAGATAATTCACTTCTAATGTTTAAGTGAGTCTCTCGATTTCACTCAATTATTAGTTCAAACGTTTAGCAGAAACTCCTCTCTCGATTAATTCTCAACCTCACAAGATGAACCAATTTAAGCACGTGAAGATATGCAAGAATACATAGTGGATTGATCTTTAGGAAAATCTCTTTTGATTATTCTCCTAACTAGATTTAATCAATGATTCAACTAGTCTCTTTCGATTATTAAGAATAATTAATGAACTCAACTAACAATATAATGCAAAGATATCACAAGTTATGGCTCTCTCGATTACATGAACTAATGAATACATATGCAACAATTAAATCATCCAAAAAACGATTCAATACATAAAACTAGAGTTACAATCCACAAAAAATTATCAATACACCAAATCCATCAAACCCTAAAGAGAACTACTCCATAGATATGGAGTAATTCATCACAAATATAATAAAAGTATAGGAAAACATAAATTCAAACCAAACTCGGGTCTTGAGTGAGGAAGAAATGATGAAATCCTTGTGCTTTTGTTTTTCCAACTCCTCCTTAGCTTCCTTAGGTCAAAAGTCCAGAAAATAACGTTTTCCATGTATTTATACCAAGTAGGGTCGGGCCCAAACGAAATCACCCTTTCCAAGACGAAATAGGAAAACTTGCAAACTTACTGCTTTTCATGCGTCGCACTGTGCGTAGTATTAGTGGTTTTTCTTGTCAGACCATAGAAACCCAGCCTCTAAACTTTGTCAATTCCTGACACAAAATTACACGGCTGCATCGCACAATGCATCGTACTAGTGCATTTCTTCAGCTGTTGCTTCTTCCTTGATTTTTGATGTCCAGAAGTGATCCTCGACCCCCGAACACGATCCTGGCTTAATCCTTTGGCTTTTACTCAAACTTCAAAGCTCCAAATAGCTCGAATTAGTTCCACAACATATACATAACTCGAAATCATTACTACAAGGCATAAAACACATAATAAGTACAAAATACTAGCAATTAAAGCTCAACACAAGTAAAGTGTAGTGAATTAGAGTGTAATAAGCGACTAAAACACGAGATTATAGCCTACCATCAACACCCCACGCTTAAACCATTGCTCGTCCTCGAGCAATCAAACTACACTTTATATAAACACGACCCTTTTAAACAACTCTCATAACTCATCACACCAATAATAATTAAAATAGATTAAGCACAATACTGTAACATCCTCGCCTCAAGATTTGAATCAAACGCACCATGCATTTTTCACAACCCGCTCACTTACTCTAATACAGAGGTCAAGCATTACCTTTCTTTCATGAATTAAGTGCCCTCACACAACAATAAAGAGTAGTTCTACACATAATAGAATTTAAGAACAATTAGGAATTCAAGATAGAAAGAATTCACTCACTCTCAGAAGCAACATTCATGTGCCGCAAAAGACGTACCATAAGCTTGACCGTAGTGTACTACTCTACTAATTGAGCTCATTTAGTCAAGGATCAAGTAGGACTTTAATTGGTTGTAATGTAGGCTGCGGGATGGGTAGGATACATTTAGATATAAGAGTGACTACACCCGGTTCATACAATTTAAGGTACTTGTGCAAGAGTCCAAAAACTGAGCCTAAGCGTCACAACTAAAGCACTTACTATTCTCAAGGTATAATGAAGTTAAGAGATATTGCTTTCAATTCAAATCATTGCATAAGGTTTCCTACTCCTAACAAAATAAAAACTAACTACACCCAGTTCAAACAAGAACTTTGGAAAAGAACCACGGCATAAAGAAAATCCAAGGGGGAATTGTTACACTACCTAACAAAAGAAAATATTTTTATCTTTTTTCTTTTGACTTTAATCCCTCAAGAAACCTGTCGCTGATATCAATCGTCGGGAAAAATTGAATACTTTTTCAATTATTTTCTATCTCTAGCTACTACAACTAGCAAAAAGAAAACTACTATACATACATACAAATATCCCCCACCTACACTTAAGTTGTGGCATGTACCCATGACACACAATTAAAAAGCATAAGGTAAAGAAAACTTCCCTGAATATCTAGTCGGTGTCTGAGTCGAAGTTGGGCTCCATTCCGCGCCTTCGAACTAATGCGCACATCCATGCAGACAACTTCTTCTCAGCCTTCTTGGGGTATACCCCACACTTATCTTTCTCACTCAGTGTAGCCTTCTCTTTCGAGCCCTTCACTTTCCACTCAACACTTGCAGCTGGTTTTTTTTTTGTGCCCCCTTTTCTACATTCATCTCATACATCATAGTTTCCTCACCTACTCTAAGCATGAGTTTTCTCTCGTGTATATCTAATATAGCTATACCCATCGCTAAGAATTGTCTTCCTAGGATGAGGGGGACCTTATTGTTTTCCTCCATATTCACCACTATAAAGTCTACAGGAAATACAAATTTATCCACCCGAACTGACACATCTTCTACTATCCCCTCAGGTGTTATAGTTGTTTGGTCTGCCAGCTGCAAAGATATTGGTGCAGACCTTATCTCTCCAATCTCCTTCTCCAGTTTCCTGTAAATAGATAGAGGCATTAAATTAATTGAGGCACCAGAATCACATAAAGACTTATCAAAATTTATAGTTCCTAATGAGCAAGGTATAGTAAAACTCCCTGGATCTCAACACTTTTGTGGGAGTTTATTTTGCAATATAGCACTGTGATGCTCTGTAAGCTTGACCACTGAGGTCTTCTCTATTTTCCTCTTCTTTGTCAGGATCTCCTTCATAAATTTGGCACAAGAATGCATTTGTGAGAGCACTTCTGTAAATGGTAAGTTTACATGAACCTGTTTCAGCACATCTAGAGATTTCTCAAATTTCTTGTCCAGCTTTTCTCTATATAGCTTTTGGGGAAAAGGTAAAGCAGGCATATGCTCGCTCTTCTCAGGTTCCTCCCTTCTCGATTTTTCTTCCTTCTTCTTCTTATCCATTTTCATTGGGCCTTTCTTCTTTTTATCAACATTATTCTTCAGTTGCTCCCCACTTTCTTTTTCAAGTATCACCTCTTTTTGGATTGGGGTGAGATCTTTCAATACTTGCGCGCTTCTCAGAGTTACAACATTCACTGTTTCTTTGGGGTTTCTCTCAGTATCAGCGGGGAGAGTTCCTGGAATCCTCTCAGATAATAGAGTGGCTAGCTTCCCAACCTGTCTTTCCAAGTTTCAAAAACCAATACCTATTTCTTTGATCGCTGCTCCATGTTCCCGTATAGCTGCGCTATGAGTTTCAAGCCTCTCATAAGTTTTCAGAATAAAGGCCTTCATGAAATCTTCTATGCCAGACTAAATAGGTTGTTGAGGCTAAAATTGCTGCCTCTGCTGATTTTGGACTGCTGGTGCTCCTTGTCCCTGGTGTCTAGAGTTATTTTGTTGCCATGCATTCGCGGTACCCCCAGGTGAACTCCATGAAAAATCGGGGTGCCTCTGACCTATTGCATTAAAATTGTAGTTTCCCATAACATTCACTTCCTCGGTCGAGGCTTGACACTCATGAGTAGGGTGTCCTCTTGCACATATATAACAAGCTGTGTGAGGCTCACTCTGTATTGTAGCCAAGGTCATCTTCCTTATCTTTTTAGCCATAGCATCAAGATGTACCTGCACAAATGTGTTAGCATCAATCTGGTGAACACCAATTGATCTTCTTCTTTCCGCACTCTCAGAGGGCCACTGATTAGCATCTTCAGATAACTCATCAAGAATTGTAACTATCTCCTCTGGAGTCTTCTTTATCAACGGTCCTCAAGTACACTGCATCTCGTGACACATCATTGTATTGAAAGAAAGGTATTCATAATCTCCTCGAAGTCCATTAGATGTGTGTTTGGATCTTCATTTGGCTTCCTTCTGAAGACACAACAATTCTGAAGGGTTTGAAGCAACCCTTGCTTCAACTAAAAATTATTTGCTGCAATTGGAGGTGATCTCATACTTGATAAATCTTGATGTTAGACCGGTCTAGCATAATCGCCAAGTGGTCTCCCAGGCATGGGAGCTATATTTTCGAACTGGTCTGCACCCAAAGGTTGATTTTGAGCAATTCTACGACCCCTCTCTTCTTCGTAGATAATCTTTGCATCTCTAATAGCTGCTTCTTCTGCAGCCAAATCTACATTATCATCACCGTTTCCAGCCATATCTTCTTTGGTTGAGGATTGCCCAACCTTTTCTGATGTCTCGGCGAGACTTCTTTAGCAAAAGCTCGAGTCATGCACCACTCAAAACCTGTCACCTGCGCACAGTCAAAGAACACCAAACGTAAAAAGGGAAAAATACAATAAAATAAAAAGAAAAATTTCTGAATTAGCACTACAAACTATTTCAAACACTAGTGATTGCCAATCTTCGGTAACAGTGCCACAATTTGATGAGCTCGAAACACACACTTAAAGTATGCTCGCTAATCAAATATAGTATAGTTTAATATCGTATCCACAGGGATTGGATTTAAATAGTATTCTCATAATTTTTAGCTTGATTGCTATCCAAGATGATCAAGAATTGAGATTTTTATGATTTCTAACTAAAATTAACTAAGAGTCTAAAGCTATAAACTAATGACTATCGCAACAAAGGTAAGCAAGGAAGTTATCAATGGGAGAAAAATAGGGGTTGATAGGATAGGTGTAAGATAATTATTGAGATATAACTCTAGATAATTCACTTCTAATATTTAAGTGAGTCTCTCAAATTTACTCAATTATTAGTTCAAACGTTTAGCAGAAACTCCTCTCTCAATTAAGTTTCAACCTCACAAGATGAACCAATTTAAGCATGTGAAGATATGCAAGAATACGTAGTGGATTGGTCTTTAGGAAAATCTCTTTTGATTATTCTCCTAACTAGGTTTAATCAATGATTCAACTAGCCTCTTTCGATTACCTTCGTGGCCTAAGGCAGCATTATTGGTGGTGGCGGATGAAGAAGGAAATAGTTGAGTATGTAGCGAGATACCTAAATTGCCAGCATGTTAAGTATGAGCACCAGAGGCCAGGAGGCCTACTTCAGTATATGGTTATACCGGAGTAGAAGTGGGAGCGCATCACTATGGACTTCGTAGTTGGATTGCCGTGAACGTTGAGGAAGTTTTATGCCGTTTGGGTCATTGTCGACAGGCTGACCAAGTCGGCATACTGTATTCTGGTGGTGATTACGTACTCTTCATAGAGATTGGCCCAGATTTACATTCAGGAGATTGTCCGGTTGCATGGTGTGCCTCTTTCCATCATATCAGATATAGACCCTCAGTTCACTTCGCATTTCTGGAGAGCAGTACAGAGCGAGTTGGGTACCCGGGTAGAGCTCATCACAACCTTTTATCCACAGACCGACAGGCAGTCGGAGTGGACAGTTCAGATACTGGAGGATATGCTCAGAGCGTGTGTGATTGATTTCGGAGGGCAGTGGGATCGATTCTTTCCTCTGGCCGAGTTTTCTTATAACAACAGTTACCAGTCCAGCATTGAGATGGCTCCATTTGAGGTTTTATATGGTCGGTGATGTAGTCCGCCCATTGATGGTAGGCTAGAATTACGTATTTTAGTCACTTATTGCACTCTAATTCACTGCACTTTACTTATGTATGAGCTTTAATTGGTACTGTTTTGCACTTATTATGTGTTTTATGCCTTGCAGGAAGTGACTCCGAGTTAAAAAAATAATTTGGAACTAAATCGAACAATGTGGAGCTTTGAAGTTTGAGTAGAAGCCCAAAGAATGAAGCCGGGATCGAGAACCAAGTATGTATAAGAAAATAAAAGAAAAGAATGCCAAAAGGGTGGAATAAGACTGCCACATGAAATGGCTTTGCAAATGTGCAGTAGAAATAATTAAATATTCTTAACTTGATTAACATTATGAATTTACCAACTACAACGAGGTGTTGGACGTCGTGTCCAGTGAAGTTGTTGGCAATTTTGTTGTTAGGAAATATTGTGCATCTCTTTGAATATTTCCATTAGTGCGGCGCATAGTGCGTCGCGCTGGGCTGCGCGACAGTGCTATTATGCTGCTGTCCGTCAGAACGTGCTCTCTGGATATTCCCACTAATGTCTCGCATGGCGCGTCGCCCCATGCAGCGCACCTGTGTATTTTTTACAGAGCAAATATCCTATTTCGGCCAGGAAAATGTGATTTCGTCTGGGTCCGACCCTACTTGGGGAAGGATTTTTCACCTAGTATTATAAGATAAGTAATTGCTACTTAATGTGAGTTTAATACACAGATTATGAGTAGATTTTAACATGTAAATTGTGAAAATTGTGAATTTTAGGAACCTTCCAGTTTGGGTTGGGTAATTACCCTAATAGTGAAATTATAAACTTTTGAGCATATATGGATTAGTTTGTACAACATTTGGCTAGTTATAGATTGCGTGGCACGGATTGAGGCTTTTAGTGTGAATTGTGGACCGGGAAGATGATTTGAAAACGAGGTAAGTCTCTTGCCTAACCCTATAAGAGAGAATTATCCCCGTAGGTGTTATGAAAGATTATTTTCTAATGATTGTGGGTGCTACGTGCGCACAATGTGATGAGAGTCCGTATATAGCTAAAAATCTTGCTTATGTCCGGGTAGTTTTAGAACTCTACCATGTATTACTTGTATTATTTGCTCCCAACTTGTTAGTTTAATTAAATAAATTTATAATTGAAATTGGATAAAATATTTGTAAAGACTGAGCTTCATTACTTTGAGTTTCAGCGGAATACTTGATTGTTAGCAGAATTTATACCTTCTTTGAGTTTTATTCTTATGTAGTAGCCGTTAATCGGAGTTTGCAGAGTATTCTCTATTCCTGTGGATCAGACCGAATACCTAGGCAGCATAATAGATGCATTTATGGTTCATGCCGGTCGACCCTCGGTAGTGTACACACTATTCTGGATCGGGACGTACGACCTCGGCATAACTCGTGCGTGATATTTTTTTCGGAGTTCGATTATACTTGATATTTCTTTTCTTGATTTGAGACTTGAAAAATTACTTGGTGTCTCTTATGTGTTAAAGACTTGGACTGTGATAGTTGGATACTTTAAATTGATATTATGTTTAACAATCATTATTTATTGCTTCTTATTTCAATGCTATTATTGTATTTCATGCCTACTTATGATTTTAACATTTTATTTATTGACCTCTAGTAAGTGTCGATGTCGACCTCTCGTCACTACTTCTTCGAGATTAGACTAGATACTTACTGGGAACATGTTATTTATGTACTCACGCTACACTTCTGCACAAATTGTGCAGGTTCTGAGGCAGGTACATCTGGTGTTCGTCCAGGCGTGCATCCGCATTACCCGGAGGCCTAGTGGTGAGCTGCTTCCCATGCTCCGTTCTGCATCACCCAGAGCCTCCTCTTGTTGTATTTATTATTTCTGTCTATTTTGTTTTAGACAGTAGTTGTAGGGAGTTTTGTATATTCTACTAGATGCTTGTGCACTTGACACAGGGTTTTGGGAAATTCTAGTAGATACTCATGATTTTTGATTATAAAATTCACTACTTTACTCTTATGTTTAGTTTATGCTTCACATTACTATGACCACTTACTATTTGCTTCCTTATTAAATAAAAACCAACGACTTTAAAAATATTAAAATGAATGATTAAATGGATAGTTCACCGTTGGCTTGCCTAGCGGTGACGTTGGGCGCCATCACAACCTATAGTGGGAATTAGGTCACGACAGCTAGGTATTAGAGCTCTAGGTTCACATTGGTCTCACAAGTCATGAGCGTACATAATAGAATCTTGCGGATCGGTGCGGAGACGTCCGTAATTATATTCGAGAGGCTATAGAGTGTTAGGAAACTTATCTTTCTTCATCTCCTATCATGCAGGTGATGTTGTGCTAAGTATCTTTCTCTTATTCTCTCATAGATGGTGAGAACGCGAGCGGCGGATGTCCCTAGCGGTGGATGAGCTGCTTTCCCTATTGCTAGAGGCCTAGGCAGAGGTCGAGGGAGAGCTCCAACTCTTGCTCGAGGACGAGGGCGTCCTAGAGTTGCTCTCGTTGTACCACCAACGGATCCAGTGGAGGATCCTGTCATTGAGGAGATGGGTGAGGCGCCTGCAGCTGAGCCAGTTCCGATATTTAATGTCCGCACCGAGATTTCAGGAGGTCGTGGGCCGTATGCTGCGGTTCATGGAAATTATGATGCAGGTTGGTTTATTTCTAGCAGACCCAGCCACATCTCAGGAGGGAAGGGGAGCACAGACCCCTACCTCTCAGGCTCCAGGGCACGCTACTGCTGTATATCAGACCCTAGGTGCACTACTTGCGGGCGGGGCTCATCCAGTTGCAGCGGCTATACCAGAGCCCAGACCAGCCGTGACCGGCGAGCCGTAGAAGCTGTTGGATAGACGGACTAGGCTACATCCAACATGAGGAACCCCAGAACTTTATTGATCATTGCAGGGATAGACTGCACACACATGAGAGTATTGGATCCCACGGGGTGGATTTCACCACATTTCAGTTGGACGTTAGGGCCCATAGATGGTGGCAGTCCTATCTCCTCACCAGAATAATAGGTTCTCCTCCCATGACTTGGGACCAGTTCACACATCTATTTCTGGAGAGATATATTCCACCCTCTTAGGGGGAAGAGCGGCTCCAGCAGGGTCAGATATTTGTGATCGATTATGAGCCGAGAATATCTGAGTTGTCTATCCATACACTTATGATACTCCCCACCATGCATAGCGAGTGCAGAGGTTTATTGCAGGCTTGCTTTATGGTATCGGGGTTACTATGGCCCGAGAGATTGAGATGTGGACTCTTTACGAGCAAGTTGTAGAGATAGCTCGGTGGATCGATGGTATTCATCAGCAGGGCCGAGAGCATGTACCGAGGGACAAGCGACCTCGATATTTTGGAGGGTTTAGTGGTGCTCCGTCTGGGGGCAGAGGCCAGTTTGTGAGGGGCCAGTCTAGCAGGCCCACGTATTCAGCACCACCGCCTTCTCGGGGTGGTCAAGTACGACCCTATTTCAGCGCCATTCCCGAGAGCTCCTACCGTCTACGGGCTACTCAGGATTCTTCCAGTGGGTGTTCGGGTCCCTAGGGTCAGACTCAGGGTCAGTCATCATCCACACTAATAGGTTGCTATGAATGTAGGGAGCTTTGTCATGTGAGGAAATTATGCCCCAGGCTTCGGGGCAAGGCAATACAGCAAGGCCATCAGCCTAAGATCATCGCACCAGCTTCTGCACCAGCCGTTAGGCCGACTAGAGGCGGAGTACAGTTGGTTAACGGTCACCCTAGAGGTGGAGGCCAATCATGTGGCACTCCAACTAGGTTCTATGCTTTTCCAGCCAGACCAGATGCAGTATCCTGAGACGCCGCAATCACAAGTATTATTTCTGTCAGCGGTAGGGATGCTTCGGTACTATTTGATCTAGGGTCTACATATTCATTTGTTTCATCTCTATTTTCTCATTATTTGGGTGTCTCTCGTGAGTCCTTGGGTGCTCCTGTATATGTGTCCACACTAGTGGGCGATTTTGTTATTGTGGATCAGATTTACCGGTTCTGTATTTAAACTTTCTATGGTTATTAGACCAGAGCGGATCTTCTGTTGCTCGACATGACCGACTTTGAGTTCATCCTGGGCATGGACTAGTTGTCTTCGTACCATGTCGTTCTTGATTGTAATTCCAAGATTGTTACCTTGGCGATACCAAAGTTGCCTATATTGGAGTGGAGGGGTTCATCTATTAGTATATCTAACCGAGTTATCTCTTTCTTGAAGGCTCGGCATATGGTCGAGAAGGGTTTTTTGGCTTATCTGGCTTATGTTTGGGATACTGCTATAGAGACTCCCACGATTGAGTGCCCGTGGTGCGGGAGTTCTCCGATGTGTTTCTTTCTAATCCACCAGGCATGCCACCAGATCGTGATATCAATTTCGGTATTGATTTGGCACTTGGTACCCAACCCATCTCTATTCCACCATACCGCATGGCTCCAAAAGAGTTGAAAGAGGTGAAGGAACATCTTGAAGAGTTGCTAGCCAAGGGGCTCGTCAGGCCGAGTGTGTCTCCTTAGGGTGCATCAATATTATTTGTGAAAAAAGAAAGATGGGAGTATGCAGATATGCATTGATTACCACCAGTTAAACAAAGTTACCATTAAGAACAAGTACCCGTTGCCGTGCATTGATGATTTGTTTGACCAGTTGTAGGGTGCCAGGGTGTTCTCTAAGATCGACTTGAGATCTGGGTACCATCAACTGAAGATTCGTGCTTCGGATGTTCCGAAGTCGGCTTTCCGAACTAGATATGGGCACTATGAGTTTCTAGTGATGTCCTTCAGCTTGACCAATGCCCTGGCAGCGTTTATGGATTTGATGAACCGAGTGTTTTGGCCATATATTGACTCATTTGTCATTGTCTTCATTGATGACATATTGATCTACCTGCGTAGTATGGAGGAGAACGAGCAGCATTTGAGAGTTGTGCTTCAGACCTTGCGGGAACATAAGTTGTATGCAAAGTTCTCCAAGTATGAGTTCTGGTTAGATTCAATGGAATTATTGGGACATGTTGTATCAGGTGAGTGTATTAAGGTAGATCCTAAGAAGATCGAGGCAGTCCAGAGCTGGCCTCGTCCTACCATAACGATCGAGATCAGGAGCTTCTTGGGGTTAGTAGGTTTTTGTCGTTAGTTTGTGGAAGGCTTCTCGCCTATTGCGACACTTTAGACTAGATTGACCGAGAAGGGTGATCCATTCCGATGGTCTGATGATTGCGAGGCGAGCTTTCAGAAGCTCAAGACCGCATTGACTACAACACCAGTGTTAGTGTTGCCCTCCGGTTCATGGATGTATACTGTGTTTT
This sequence comes from Nicotiana tabacum, assembly GCF_000715075.1. Classification (NCBI taxonomy): domain Eukaryota; kingdom Viridiplantae; phylum Streptophyta; class Magnoliopsida; order Solanales; family Solanaceae; genus Nicotiana; species Nicotiana tabacum. Next base: position 38,558,072 of record NC_134103.1, read on the forward strand.
GCGACATATCACGTGTTGGCTTGAGTTGTGTATTGGTGCAGGAGGGGTGAGTTATTTCATATGCTTCACGTCAGCTGAAGCCCCATGAGAAGAATTACCCTGTACATGATTTGGAGTTGGCAGCGATAGTTTATTCTCTCAAGATCTGGAGGCATTATCTTTATGGGGTGTCCTATGAGGTTTACATCTTTCATCGCAGCTTGCAGCATTTGTTTAAGTAGGGGGATCTTAATTTGAGGCAGCGCAGGTGGCTTGAGTTACTGAAGGACTATGATATTACCATCCTTTGTCATCTGGGCAAGGCGAATTTGGTTGCGGATGCCTTGAGCAGAAAGGCTGAGAGTATGGGTAGTTTGGCATTCATTTCAGCAGAGGAGAGGCCATTGGCTTTGGACATTCAGTCCTTGGCTAACAGACTTGTGAGGTTGGATATTTTAGAGCCCAGTCGAGTTCTTGCATGAGTTGTGGCTCAGTCTTCATTATTTGAGCGGATCAAGGCTCGTTAGTACGATGATCCACACTTGTTGGTTCTTAGCGAGACGGTGCTACAGGGTGGTGATAAGGAGGTTACTATCGGTGAGGATGGTGTTCTGCGACTCCAGGGTTGCATATGTGTTCCTAATGTTGACGGCTTGAGGGAGAAGATTCTAGAGGAGGCACATAGTTCTCGGTATTCTATTCATCTAGGTGCTACGAAGATGTATCGTGGCCTGGGGCAGCATTATTGGTGGTGGCGGATGAATATATGCTCAGAGCGTGTGTGATTGACTTCGGAGGGCAGTGAGATCGATTCTTTTCTCTGGCCGAGTTTGCTTATAACAACAGTTACCAGTCCAGCATTGAGATGGCTCCATTTGAGATTTTATATGGTCGGTGATGTCGTTCGCCCATTGATGGTAGGCTAGAATTACGTATTTTAGTCGTTTATTGCACTCTAATTCACTGCACTTTACTTATGTATGAGCTTTAATTGGTACTGTTTTGCACTTATTATGTGTTTTTATACCTTACAGGAAGTGATTCCGAGTTAAAAAGATAATTTAGAACTAAATCAAACAATATGGAGCTTTGAAGTCCGAGTAGAAGACCAAAGAAAAAGCAATAATCGAGAACTAAGTATGTATAAGAAAATAAAAGACAAGAATGCCAAAAGGGTGGAATAAGGCTGCCACGTGAAATAGCTTTGTAAATGTGTAGTAGAAGTAATTAAAGATTCTTAACTTGATTAACATTATGAATTTACCAATTACAACGAGGTGTTGGACGTTGTGTCCAGTGAAGTAGTTGGCAATTTTGTTGTCAGGCAATATTGTGCATCTCTTTGAATTTTTCCATTAGTGCGTCGCGCTGGGCGGAGACAGTGCTATTGTGCTGCTGTCCGTCAGAACGTTCTCTTTGGATTTTCCCACTAATGTCCCGCATGGCGTGTCGCCCCATGCGGCACGCATGTGTAATTTTTACAGAGTAAATCTCCTATTTCGGCCAAGAAAAGTGATTTTGTTTGGGCCCGACCCTACTTGGCATAAATACATGGAAAAATATTATTTTTTGGACTTTGGACACATATTCGACCTAAGGAGGCGAAGGAGGAGTTGGAAGAACACGAGCACAAAGATTTCATCATTCCTTCCTCACTCAAGACCCGAGTTTGGATTGAATTTATGTTTTTCTTTACTTTAAAATTATTTATGATGAGATGCTCCATATCTATGGAGTAGTTCCCTTTAGGGTTTGATAGATTTGGTGTATTGATGATTGTTTGTGGATTATAACTCTAGTTTTATGCATTGAAGTGTTTTTGGATGATTTAAGGTTGTATCTTGTTACAATCCATGTTTTCGTACGTGAAAGTATGCCATAAGTAAATTGATGCAAGCTCGGGAATGAGATTATTTTGAGGTTACAAGTATTATGCTATTTCAAATAAGGGATAAGTAAATTCGTGAAGGTGAGAGGGTAAGCAAATCGAAGAAAATGAGTTTCGTCAAAATTTGTCATTTTGGGATAAAATACGGCCCGAGCTAAAATACCCGGTATTTATGGAGTAGTACCATACAAGATACCACATGGCCATGATAGTAAGGTATATAAAGTATATTAAAAATAAGTAGAATTTTAAGTAATTTGAGATAATTCTTAATTATGCGGGTAATTGGTTAATTACCGGGTAGCGGGATATTACCTAATTAATTAATTGATTATAGGATAAGATTAAAATTTCCCCACCCTACCCCCACATGGCAGCAAGGCCTTGTCCATATTCATAACTGCCTTGTCTATATTCATGACTCTTACAATGGTATGGAAAGGTGGCAACCAAAATGATAATGGCAAGACACTTCATTTCTACGAATTGGGATACAAAACAACATTTCATTCCAAAAAGACTTAAAACCCATTTTCAATTCGTTTTGGTCTCTCTAAAATTAAAGAAAAGGTTCAGCAAGAAGGTTTCCTCCAACTTGATAGTAACGTAAGTTACTTAAGTTCATACGAAATTTCTTAGAAAAATTAGCAACGAGATTTTGCGATTCTATAGGAGTACGATACAATCTTTCTCAAGAACATCATACAGATTTTTCCTACTCCGGTCTTGCCGTCACGTATTTTGTCGCGATTGTCGTGTGTTAGAGGGATTTTTCGGAGAACCGGCTCAAGTATGTTAAATCTAAGCTCTTCCTTCATTTTACATGATCTCGTAATTACACAAGTTTGATAACGAGGTATAAAGCAAATATTCATCTTCCGGAATTTACGTATATTTTTCCTAGTCTTGTAAGTACATTATTCAGTTGAGTATTTCCTCCTTCCAGTCAAAAAAGCAGAGAGTCTATATATATATATAGTTTTACAATATTTTCATTACCATCGAGCTATAATCGATGGGCAGGCCCCTATTGGACAACCTCTGATCAGATGGTAAGTTATATACCGAGCCTACTGTGGCCGAGCGCCTATGAGCGAGCCCAGTTGGTCGAGATACAGAGCCTAGTATGGCCGAGCGCCTATGAGCGAGCCCAGTTGGTTGAGATACAGAGCCTAGTATGGCCCAGCCTTATAGGGCCGAACATCTATTTTACTTACTATATTAAGAGAGTTGAGTCAGGATCAACAGGTAAGCATATCTTCAGATTATCTTTGACTTCCAGTTGCTTTCACTTATTATATTATCAGTTCAGTTTCAGCTTTCAGTATATTTTCTTACATACTCGGTACATTATTTCGTACTGACGTCCCTTTTCTGGGGGCGCTGTATGTCATGCATGCAGGTTCAGACAGACAGACGGGTAGACCTCCTCATTAAGTGTTGCCCGAGTTCAGCTTGATCGGTAAGCTCCATGCCTTTCAGAGTTGCCGGGTCTATAACTTTATGTACATCTTGTGTATATATGTATATATGTTATGAGTAGGTCGGGGAGCTGTTCTGATCACAGCATATCCACTAGTAGAGGGTTTTAGACATATCTTGTCAGTTCGTGCAGTAGGTTGGGATGGTAGGCCTTTTATGTATATTTTATTATTTTACCAGCTGTAGTAGTTATGACGACCTTGTCGGCCCAGCTTTATATTGATATTTAGTCAGCATTCGCAGTTGTCTTGCAATGTGGCCCATGGCCAAAGTACGACATCACATGTTCAGAGTTCCTTAGTCGTAAGTTGGTATGCATGGATAGATGAGGCACCGGGTACCGGTCTCGCCCCCAGGTTCGGGGCGTGACAAAAGTGGTATCAGAGCAGTTCTGTCCTAGAGAGTCTATGGCCGTATCTAGTAGAGTCTTGTTTATGGGTGTGTCGTGCACCACACTTATAAGTAGGAGGCTACAGGGCATTTAAGACTGTCACTCTTTCTTCTTACTCTAAATCATGTGGTAGAGCTCATTTATAAGAATTCAAACTCCTAGATTTTATTTTATCCATAATACGACGATATCTCCAGTTGGTAAGAGATTGAATGCGGATATGGAAGAGTTGAGTCAGAGGAACTCAATTTTTTATGATGCTTATGATGAGAAAATGTAAGGTCTCCTGTAGATCATGTGTGTACTAAGACGTGTAAGCCTCTTGATAAGGAGCCTTAAGGCAAGGATATCTATCCACCTCTATGGTGAAAGATAATGAGAGATTCGGAAGATAGTACAAGTCTCAACAAGTAAAAGAAGCAAGGTGAAGAAGGGTACGAGGCGCCGAGTTAATGAAGACTATCATTATTTACCATTCAGGACGGGAGATATAAGCATTTTGATTTACCTTCAACGGTTGCAGAGGTATGTACAAATGGCCACACCCACCTCATTTATTTCCTATGGAAGTTAACAAAAGTAGTATAACAGAAGGACGAATATCAAGATCTGGCTGGGGTTAGAGTGACCAAAAATAGGGGATGGAATGTTTGCGTTAGTTGACATTTTCGAAGGATAGTGCAAATATGCTAATGGATCTTCTTGTGAGGCACCCAGATGGTGCACTCTAAAATAGTATGGCTAGATATGAGTACCATAAAGATAGGCACTGGAAGCCTTGAAAGGGATAAATATTATCTTAGTATGGCTCCCGTCCCTAGTAGAGAGAGAATGTGAGGCAACGTGAAGAGCCAATGGATGGAGCAAGGGGAGCTAAGAGAAAAGGAATATCTTGTTCGTGTTTTCAGAATAAAGTAATAGACATAAATGTTAGAGGGAAATAAGAAGAGAGTTAATGAAGCATTATGATTGAGATGTGATACATGGATGACAACAGTGGAAAAAAAATGAAATGACAGTGTTACATAGTCATAATCGAGGGAAGGAAAAGATGAGAGATGCTAGGCCAAGAGACAACAAAAGAGTATAGGCCATAAGGTTGTATCCTCATTTCGAGAAATAAGTTCGTGACTCCAACGCGACTGCCAGAAGGAAAAGTTAGACCCCAAAGTAATAGAAATCAGTAGGGGCTGGTGAACAAGGTAAGCTAAACATGAATTAGGGATTGAGTAATTTGATAATGATCTGCATCATGAGAATTTCAGATTGCGTTCCAGCAATAATAGAATGGACAGCAGAAGAAGATTCATAAGAAACTCAGAGAAAGGTCATTCAAGAAGACGCTTCCCTAAAGCAAGTACTGTGAGCAACGTTAAGCTTAAGGGACTGTATGTGCCAGTTATACTAAGTGTCACCCTCATGAGTAAGGAAAGTTGCTATCCTTGATACAGAAGGATCACTGTAATGCGAGTAATGGTCATCAATGATGTGAGAAGAGGTAAAACATCTATAGGTAGATCGTCGTAGCGCTAAATATTAGTACTCCCCTAAAGGGGGGAATATGGAATGATGTGGCATTAAGCCAGAATTAAGTGGTTCTAGTAATTATGGAATAGTAAAGGAAGAGCCTAATTATGGCTAGACAGGAGGTTGCAGACGAATCAGCAGATCGTGCAAGATAAGCATAGTAAAACCCCATATAGTGAATTCAGCCTCGCTGTAATGTCATTGTAATACTTGAGATATATTCAGATAGGAGTCGGGGTAGTTAAAGGTACAGTATGAATGTTACGGGAATAAAAGAGAGTGCAAATGGGAAGACATTCAAAATATTAGTTTCAGGAGTAACCCTACAAGCACAAGGGCATGGAGATAAGTAACTACAGGTAATTATAGGCGAGGAAGAACATCAAAAATTCCGTCAGGCATACGATGTGATAAGATCATAGCTTTACAAGAGTCAGAGGGTCCCCCCTAAGTACTACAATGAAAGACTAGTTGAGGAAATAAGGAATAAGGCTTCAACCAAATCACAATGACCTAAAGAGGAAATGGTTGTGTAACAACAGTCTAACTACAAAATTGTATGCACTCCAAAAGAAAGTTGCACCTACCATGGCTAATGAGCGGGGAGTAAAACCAAAAGTTATATTCGAGACCATATGAGTTGCACAAAAACTTCGGCATGCGCGAGAACTCATATAAGCTAAGTATGCACGCGGGGGCAAAAAGGCCAGGAAAAGCAATTGCTTACGTTTGAAGAAAGCTGAAATGGAACGAAAGGAATTATTCGATCAATGATCCTGAGTTAGTTATGTTATGAACACACTTAAGAGTTCGGAGTATAAGCCATGCAACATATATGTTGACAATCATACAGTCGTAAAAGACTCCAGTATAAGTTAAAAGAAAGAATTGAGTCTAGGTCATAGACAAAGGATTGAATTGTTAGAAGATTGTATCCTGAATATTCCATAGTGTCCATGAAGGGCTAAAGTAATACCATGAGCCGTAGATCAGAATATGACTTAAGCCTTCATAAAGGCTGATCAGAAGGAAGAGGAAACTAAAGAGTTACATTAACAAAGTAAATCAGGAGTCTGATTATTAGACCCAGAAAAATTATAGAAATCGTGATTGGGAATGTTGCAGAATTACTCTTAACATCAGAGGTACAAAATAGACAGTATAACAACTATATTCTATGATGGCTCTACGAGAAAGCCAGTTAGAAGAAGTACCAGCCTCATAAGAAGTCAGTATGAAGCTCCCACCGAATTGTGTATGCCCAGAGGTGCAAGTATTATAATAGAGCTTCAAGTTGTGAACGTGAATTATACCTATATGGAAGGGAGGTCATGAAAGAGATAGAAGATACGATGCAAGATTTTAAGGTAAGAAAGGTAAAGGGGAACATCATACAAGATACTCAAATACAGAAGGTTGTGAATAGTCCATACTGCGGATAAAAGGCTAGAAGCACGAGGATTCAGTATCCAGGAATGATAGCAACATCGTCAGTGGCATACCTTCCAGCTTATGGTTTCTAAGTACTAAAAGGTCTAATTAGAGAGTAAAAGAAGAGTTAGAGACGATGCGATGTCTCGCTTGAGGTCCCAGGAAAGCATGAGGAAATCGGTCACAAGCTAAAGTACGGTAAAGCGACAGGTTTTAGGAAGACATGAGTAAGGATAAGAAAGGGCAAGTGAGGAGTTGACAAGAAATGTATAAGTCCTCGGAATTAACCCCGTGAAAACAAGGGAATTGATGGTTCCTCTAAGTTATAGAAAGCTCAGTATAGCCTGAACGAACTCAAAGGAGTCTAAGACTAATAGCATTTAGAAAAGATAGAATGCTACCCTGATAGTAGAATGAGGGTGTAATTATGATAAATAAAGGATGGTTTTTTGGGCCTTCAATTGAGTAATGATTTGAAAAAAAAAGGATTTCACAGACGACACGGGATTAGAATAACCCCCCATAAGATGAATCACGTTGGGATGCTATGAAGTACAACTATGGAAGCATGGTATCACCCCAGGTGGATGTTCCCCGATGAGACGTGAGCCCTAGCGGCAGTGTTACATAAGAGGTCAAGTTATCGGTATTAAGGTAAATCAACAAAGGATGGGTAAAACTTACAAAGTATGACATGATATTAGGCCATCATTTTTAAGATGAACGGTAATGAAGAAGCATTAAAGGACTGAGATTTATACCTATAGGATAAGCAACAAAAGTAACCTGGAATTTGGTAGCATACCTCAGTAACGATAAATTGATGTAAGAGTTATGGTATAGTATAACCTACCTTGATGCAGTAAAGTCATATGGATGGATAACCGGGGCTATGAAACAAGATATAGTAATATTCGCAAGTTCAACAAAGTACCGAGCGAAGAACTTCAGTATACCTATATTGTTATAGTTATGTATATGTTCACAAAGTGAGGCCTAGAGATTGTCTAAAAACTAGAGGAAAAAGGGGAGAAGAGTTGCATAGGCACACTTACAAGGCCAGAGTCGTACAGACTGCATGATAAAAAAATAGCAACAATTACGAGATTGAAATGATTCCGACCACAAGTCGTGGTGTGAGAAAGAGGCCTAAAGGGGGGAACGCCTTGGCCTTTGGAATTATGGAAAGGAAAGTACTAAAGTATTCGGAAGACATAAGCTATGAGAATGATAAGTGCATCAGTCAACATTCGAGGACGAATGTTCCAAAGGGGAGAATGATGTTACAACCCATGTTTTCATACGTGAATGTACGCCATAAGTAAATTGATGCAAGCTTGGGAATGAGATTATTTTGAGGTTACAAGTATTATGCTATTTCAAATAAGGGATAAGTAAATTTGTGAAGGTGAGAGGGTAAGCAAATCTAAGAAAATGAGTTTCGTCGAAATTTGTCATTTTGGGATAAAATACGGCCCAAGCTAAAATACCCGGTATTTATGGAGTAGTACCATACAAGGTACCACATGACCATGATAGTAAGGTGTATAAAGTGTATTAAAAATAAGTAAAATTTTAAGTAATTTGAGATAATTCTTAATTATGCGGGTAATTGGTTAATTACCGGGTAGCGGGATATTACCTAATTAATTAATTAATTATAGGATAAATTTAAAATTTCCCCACCCCACCCCCACGTGGCAGCAAGGCCTTATCCATATTCATGACTCTTACAATGGAATGGAAAGGTGGCAACCTAAATGATAATGGCAAGACACTTCATTTCTAGGAATTGGGGTACAAAACAACATTTCATTCCAAAAAGACTTAAAACCCATTTTCAATTCGTTTTGGTGTCTCTGAAATTAATGAAAAGGTTCAGCAAGAAGGTTTCCTCCAAGATGATACTTGATAGTAACATAAGTTACTTACGTTCATACGAAACTTCTTAGAAAAATTAGCAACGAGATTTTGCGATTCTATAGGAGTACGGTGCAATCTTTCTCAAGAACATCATACAGATTTTTCCTACTCCGGTCTTGCCGTCACGTGTTTTATCGCGATTGTCGTGTGTTAGAGGGATTGTTCAGAGAACCGGCTCAAGTATGTTAAGGCTAAGCTCTTCCTTTATTTTGCATGATCTCGTAATTACACAAGTTTGATAACGAGGTATAAAGAAAAAATTCATGTTCCGGAATTTACGTATATGTTTCCTAGTTTTGTAAGTACAATAATCGGTTGAGTATTTCCTCCTTCTAGTCAAGAGAGCAGAGAGTCTATATATACATTATTACAGAATTTTCATTACCATCGAGCTATAATCGATGGGCAGGCCCCTATTGGACAACCTCTGATCGGATGGTAAGTTATATACCGAGCCTACTGTGGCCGAGAGCCTATGAGCGAGCCCAGTTGGTCGAGATACAGAGCCTAGTATGGCCGAGCGCCTATGAGCGAGCCTACTACGGCAGAGCAGTTATATATATACCAAGCCTTATAGGGCCGGACATCTATTTTACTTACTATATTGAGAGAGTTGAGTCAGTATCAGCAGGTAAGCATATCTTCAGATTATCTTTGACTTCCAGTTGCTTTCACTTATTGTATTACAGTTCAGTTTTAGCTTTCAGTATATTGCCTTACATGGTACATTATTTCGTACTGACGTCCCTTTTCTGGGGGTGCTGCATTTCATGCGTGCAGGTTCGGACAGACAGACGGGTAGACCTCCTCATTAAGTGTTGCCCGAGTTCAGCTTGATCGGTAAGCTCCATGCCTTTCGGAGTTTTCGGGTCTAGAGCTTTATGTACATCTTGTATATATATGTATATGTTATGAGTTGGCCGGGGAGCTATTCCGATCATAGTATATCCACCAGTAGAGGCTTGTAGACATATCCTGTCAAGTTAGTGCAGTATGTTGGGCTGGTAGGCCTTTTATGTATATTTTGTTGTTCTACCAGCTGTAGTAGTTATGACAGCCTTGTCAGCCCAGCTTTATATTGATATTTAGTCAGCATTCGCAGTTATCTTGCAATGTGGCCCATGGCCAAAGTACGATATCACATGTTCAGAGTTCCTTAGTCACAAGTTGGTACGCAAGGATAGATGAGGCACCGGGTGCCGGTCTCCCCCCAGGTTCGAGGCGTGACACATCTGTATTCACTTGTTCATGTAATCGAGAGTGGCATAACTTATGATATCTTTACATTATCTTGTTGGTTGAGTTCATTAAATCTTCTTAGCAATCGAAATAGGCTATTTTAATCATTGATTAAACCTAGTTAGGAGGATAATCGAGAGAGGTTCTCCTAAAGAGTAATCCTCTACGCATTATTGCATATCTTCACTTGCTTAAATTGGTTAATCTTGTGAGGTTAAGACTTAATCGAGAGAGGAGTTTTTGCTGAACGTTTGAACTAATAATTGAGTGAATTCGGGAGACTCACTTAAACATTAGAAGTGAATTATCTAGAGTAAAATCCCAACAATTATCTTGCACCTATCCTATCAACCCCTATTTTTCTCCCACTGATAATTCCCTTGCTTATCTTTGTTTCAATTGTCATTAGTCAATAACTTTAGATTCTTAGTTAATTTTAGTTATTCATCATATAAATCTCGATTGTTGATCATATAAATCTCGATTATTCATTATATAGATGTAGAAACTATGAAAATACTGTTTAACTCCAATCCATATGGATACGATATTATACTATACTATCTTTGACTAGCGAGCATAACTTAAGTGGTGTTTTGCGCTCGTCAAATTTTGGCGCTATTGCCAGGGATTGACAATCAATAGTGTTTGATATAGTTTGTAATGCTAATTCAGGAATTTTTCTTTTATTTTTCTCTTTTTACGTTTGGTGTTCTTTGACTGTGTGCAAGTTACAGGTTAGATTGGTGCATGACTCGAACTTCTGTGAAGGAAGTGCTACCATACGAGCTAGAAATTGAAAAATAATTATGACAGCTGAGGAAGGAAATAAATCTCACCGAGACATCAGAAAAGGTTGGGCAATCCTTAACCAAAGATATGGCTGGAATCAATGATGATAATGTAGATTTGGTTGAGAGAGAAGTAGCCCAACGAAGTGAACAAGCTGCACGGGATACTGAGAAAGCAACTATTAGAGATGCAAAGATTTGGCTGGAATCTATGAAGAAGAGAGGGGTCTGAGAATTGTTCAGAATCAACCCTTGGCTGCAGACCAGTTCGGAAATATAGCTCCCATGCCTAGGAGACCACTTGGAAATTATGCTAGACCGGTCTACAATCAAGGTTTATCAAGTGTTAGACCACCTCCAATTGCATCAAATAATTTTGAATTGAAGCAAGGGTTGCTTCAAACTCTTCAGAATTGCTGTGTCTTCAAAGAGAATCCAAACGAAGATCAAAATACACATCTAATGGACTTCGAGGAGGTTATGAATACCTTCTAATACAATGGTGTGTCACAAGAAGCAGTGTATTTAAGGGCATTCCCCTTTTCTCTTAAAGATGATGCAAAACAGTGGCTTCGAAGCTTGCCCATGGGATCAATTAGAACTTGGGAGGAGATGACTAGAAAATTCCTTGATAAATATTTCTCCTTAGCTAAGACAGGCAAGTTTATAAGAGAAATCCATAACTTTTGCCAGAAAGATACGGAAACTATTTTTGAAGCATGGGAGAGGTTTAAGGATGTCACAACCCAAAATCCAACTAGTCGTGATGGCACCTAATCCAACCCGCTAGGTAAGCCAATTAACAACTATCCAATTCCAATAATATTAATAAGACAATTATTCAAAAGAAATTATATGAAACTAATACATTTCCCCAAGAACTGGTAGTACAAATCATGAGCTTCTAAGAATAGAGTTTACAAAGCGAAAATGAAATAAATACATAGTCTGTTTGAATAGTACATAAACAGAGTTTTACAGATCTAAAGCTACCACGAACAAGATGCAGCTATAGCCGGGATGAAGTACATCTTCAATCCAGCTCCCATCGATCACAACAACATCAACAGCCAACATCTGCACGTAAGGTGCAGAAGTGTAGTATGAGTACAACCGACCCCATGTACTCAATAAGTAACAAACCTAACCTCAGGTGAAAGTAGTGACGAGCTAACACAAGGTCGGGTCCAATACCAATATCCCACAACAGTTCATAACAATATAATACAAGTAATAAAAGATGTATCTCCGAAGTAAAATGTTCAGCTCATTCAGAGTTCCAGAAAATAGTCATGCTTTTCAAGTATCTTAGTGAAAACCCAAATCTTTTACCGAAAATGCCAAAAATATGAGTAAGTTTGAAAACTGTAATTTTTCCAAATATCCTTTCCACAATAAATAAGATGTTTCATTTTCTTTCTAGATAGCAAGTGTGAAATACCTCTCTATGCCCACATATCAATGTGTGTAAAATATCATGAATGACGTGATGTCGTATAACATGACAAAAAATGCATCTCTATGCCTGTATGTCATGTGTGCATGCCAATGCCATCTATCTCCGAGATGAATCATGTACTCACACTCTCAGAATACTCGATCTCAATGTGTCACACTTTCCACTCATCATGCTCAACCACTCGGTACTGTATATGGCCCATACGGCCCAGGGAAGATCCATCCCGGAATATATATATCACTGACCATCAGTCACTCAGTACCGAGGAAGGCCAATCCAGCCCCATGGAGAAGATCCATGTCCAGGTATATAAATGCTTCGGACAAGATCCATGTCCAGAGAAGCTCTATCCCTCAATATAATCAACCGCGCTCACTGGGGGTATGTACAAACTCCGAAGGGGCTCCTACAGCCCAAGCGCTATAGGAAATCGGCCCAAACCCGACCCCCGGGCCCACATCTCGAAATCTGACAAAAGTCACAAAATCTGAAAGCTCATTCACTCACGAGCCCAATCATACCTAATTCATCAAAATCCGACACCAATTGATCATTCAAATCCTCAAAACCAACTCTCCAAATCCCTACCCTCAATCCCCAATTTACACCCCAAAAATACACCATCTAGGTGGGAAATCAGTGGGGAAACATAATTATTGAAAAACAATGAAGACAAGAAACTTACCTCAAGAATCCCACTTGAAAAGCCCTCTCAAAATCTCTAAAATCCGAGCTCAAAATGATGAAATGAAGCCAAAATTCTCGGACCCCGTTGATATAGGTTCTGCCTAGACACTTCCGCACCTGCGGAGCCTGGGCTCACACCTGCGCGCCCGCTGGTGTGAAAAAACTGGGTGCACCTGCAAAAATGACTAACTGTGGCTGCCTCCGCTCCTGCGACCCATGGTCCACATCTGCGCTATCATAGGTGCGGAGAAAACATCGCACTTGCGACCCTTGCTGGTCTCCACCCTTCCCGCACATGCGCTCAACCTGCCGCACCTGCGGCATCGCATCCGCGGTCCCCTTTCCGCAGGTGCGGTCACACCAGCAGCTCTTAGAGTTCAGCAAGTTCTCAAATCACATTCCAAGTCCGTTAATCACCCGATATTGGTTGAGGCCCCCTAGGACCTCAACCAAACATACCAACAAGTCTTATAACATCATACGGACTTAATCGAATCTTCAAATCACCTCCAACAACATCGAAAACACGAATTACACACAGATTCAAGCCTAAGAAACTTCAAAATTTCCAAATTCTACAAACGATGCCAAAACCTATCAAATCCCGTCCGATTGACCACAAAATTTGCACACAAGCCACATTCGACGTTACAGACCTGCTCCAACTTCCGGAATCAGAATCCGACCCCGATATCAAAAAGTTCACTCCCGGTCAAACTTTTCAAATTTTAACTTTTGCCATTTCGAGCCAAATTCAACCACGGACCTCCAAATCACAATCCAGACGCGTTCCTAAGTTTAAAATCACCCAACGGAGCTAACAGAACCATCAAATTTCCAATCCGAGGTCAAATGCTAAAAGTCAAACTAGGTCAACTCTCCCAATTTAAAGCTTCAACAATGAAATTCTTTCTTCCAATTCGATCCCGAATAACCTGAAAGTCAAAACCAATGATTCACACAAGTCAAAATACATCATACGGAGTTACTCATGCCCTCAAACAACCGAGCGAATTGTAAATGCTTAAAATGACCTGTCAGGTCGGTGCAAAGGAGATTGTTCGAAAGTGTCAACATAGCAAAATTGAACTTTGGATGCAACTACAAGACTTTTGGGATGGGTTGACACCGGCCTCACGTAGAACATTGAGGAATACAGATGGAGGCCCATTGATGAAGAAGACTCTAGAGGAGATAGTCACAATTTTTGACGAGTTATCTGAAGATACAATCAGTGGCCCTCTGAGAGTACTAAAAGAAGAAGATCTACTGGTGTTCACCAGGTTGATGCTAACACATCTGTGAAGATACAACTTGATTCTATGGACAAAGAGATAAGGAAGTTGACCTTAGCCTCGATACAAAATGAGCCTCATACAGCATGTGATATATGTGGACGAGGACACCCTACTCATGAGTGTCAAGCCTCAACTGAGGTAGTAAATGCTGTGGGGAACTACAATTTTAATGCAATGGGTCAGAGGCACACCAGTTTTTTATGGAGTTCACCGGGAGGTACCGCGAATGCTTGGAAATAAAATAACTCTAGACCGTAGGGACAAGGAGCTCTAGCATACCAAAATCAGCAGAGGCAGCAATTTCAGCCTCAACAGCCCATTCAGCCTGGTCTAGAGGATCTAATGAAGGCTTTCATTATCAAGACAGATGAGAGGCTGGACGCTCATGGAGCAGCTATCAAAGAATTGGTCACTGGTTTGTGAAACTTGGAGAGACAAGTGGGACAAATTGCAACAATATTAGCTGAGAGGGTTCCAGGTACTCTCCCCGCTGATACAGAAAAGAATCCCAAAGAAACGCTGAATGCTGTGACCTTGAGAAGTGGGCAAGTGTTGAAATATCCCACCCTGATCCAAGATGATGTGATATTTGAAAAAGAAAGTAGGAAGCAGTTGAAAAATGATGTTGATAAAAAGAAGAAGGGCCCGATAAAACTGAGAATAAAAAGAAGAAATTTTGAGAAGGGAGGAACCTGAAGAGAGCAAGCATATGCCTGCTTTACCTTTCCCTCAAAAGCTATGTTGATTAAAGCTAGACAAGCAGTTTGCGAGATTTTTGGATGTGCTGAAACAAGTTCATGTAAACCTACCATTCACAGAAGTGCTCTCACAAATGCCTTTTTATGCTAAATTCTTGAAAGAGATCCTTATGAAGAAGAGAAAAGTAGAGGAGACCTCAATGGTCAAGCTCACAAAGTATTGCAGTGCGATATTGCAAAATAAACTCCCACTAAAGTGTGGAGATCCAAGGAGTTTTATTATACCTTGCTCCTTTGGAATTATCAATTTTGACAAATCTTACGTGATTCTGGTGCCTCAATTAATTTAATGTCTCTATCTATTTACAGGAAACTAGAAAAAGAAATCGGAAAGATAAGGTCTGTACCAATATCCTTGCAGCTGGAAGACCAAACGACTCTGATACCCGAGGGGATAATGGAAGATGTGTTAGTTCGGGTGGATAAATTTGTATTTCTTATAGACTTTATAGTAGTGAACATGGAGGAAAACAAGGAGGTTCCTCTCATCCTAGGAAGACCATTGTTAGCGACGGGTAGAGCGATATTGGATATACACGAGAGGAAACTCATGCTTAGAGTGGGTGAGGAGACGGTGACTTTTGATATGAATGTAGAAAATGGGGCATAAAAGGAAAAACCAGCTGCAAGTGTTGAGTGAAAAGTGAAGGGCTTAAAAGAGAAGGCTACACTGAGTGAGAAAGATAAGTGTGGGGTGTACCCCAAGAAGGCTGAGAAGAAGCTGTCTGCCTGGATGTGCGCATTAGTTCGAAGGCGAGGAATGGAGCCCTACTTCGACTCAGACCCTAACTAGATGTTCATGGAAGTTTCCTTTACCTTATGCTTTTTAATTGTGTGTTATGGGGACATACCACAACTTAAAGTGTGGGGTGGGGTATAATTGTATGTTGTATGTATATGTGTTAGTTTTGTTAGTTGTAGTAGTTGGAAAATTGGAAAAACACATAAAAACTTTAAATTTTTTGATTTTTCCCCACGATGGATATCATTCGAGAGGTTTATTGAGGGATTAAAGTCTAAAGAAAAAGACAAAAAGATTTTCTCTTGTAGGTAGTGTATTAATTCCCCCTTAGTTTTTCTTTATGCCGCAGTTGTTTTCCAAGGGTTTGTTTGAACCTAGTGTAGTTAGTTTTTTTTAGGAGTAGGAAACCTTGTGCTATGAATTGTATTGAAGGCAATATCTCTTAACTTTATTATACCTTGAGAACAGTAAGTGCTTTAGTTGTGACGCTTAGGCTCAGTCTTTGACTCTGGTATAAGTACCTTAAATTGTATGATCTTAACTCTGCTTAACTGCGTTGATTAGAGTGTCTTGATAGTCCGATTGTGAGTGAGTTATGTGCCAGGTGGGTGTGAGGTTTTGTTTTATTCTGTGTATTGCATTTGATATCTAGAACTTGCCCCGTGTGTTTGCAAAGTAAAATAGTAGTTTTGTTCAGTCTTGGAAGTGATATAGGCGTTTCTTTGTTGAGCCAGTTATAAGCTTTTATCCACCTAATTGTTATGTATCTTAGTTATCACTTTTGAGCCTGTAATCCTGTTTCTTTGGCAACCACATTACAAGCCTTACCCATTTGTTCAAATTGACCATCTATTTGAATATTGTACCTCTCATGAGCACTTGCATTTGTTATGAACTTTGTAAAAGTGAAGTGTGGGGTGGTTGGTTTGGCTTTTGAGTGGAACTATTGAAATAAGGAGAAAGGTGCAATATTTTGAAAATGTAAGAGCCACTTGAACTGAAAAAGAAAAGAAAAAAAATAGTGTATTGTTGTGCAAAATATTCTTTGATAGCGGTTAATCATGAAGTAATTGTTCTTAAGGAGGTAGGGAGTTAATGTATATTTATGTGAAGGTGGAGTTATGGGTTGATATAAGTGTGGGGTTTGTAACAATGAAATGTATGTATTAAAGTGCTTTGGGAGGTGTAGCCACTCTTATATCTAAATGTATCGTACCTACCCGTAGCCTACAGTACAACCAGTTAAAGTCCTACTTGATCCTTAACTGAATGAGCTTAATTAGTAGAGTAGTACACTACGGGCAAGCCTATGCTACGTCTTTTGTGGCATATGAATGTTGTTTCTGAGGGTGAGTAAATTATTTCTATCTTGAGTTCCTATTTATTCTTAAATTTGATTGTGTGTGGAACTACTCTCTATTGTTGTGTGAGGGCACTTGATTCATGAAGGAAAGGTAACATCGTTGACCTCTGGGTCAGAGTAAGTGAGCGGGTTATAAATAATGCTTGGTGCTTTTGAGTCAAATCTTGAGGCGAATGTTACGTTAGAGTGCTTAATCTGTTTTAATTATTCTTGGTATGATGAGTTAGGAGAGTTGTTTAAAAAGGCTGTGTCTATGTGGAGTGTAGTTTGATTGCTCGAGGACGAGCAAAGGTTTAAGTATAGGGTGTTGATGGTAGGCTAGAATTATGTATTTTAGTTGCTTATTGCACTCTAATTCACTGCACTTTACTTGTGTTTGAGCTTTAATAGGTAGTATTTTGCACTTATTATATGTTTTATGCCTTGCAGGAGGTGATTCTGAGTTAAAAAGATAATTTGGAACTAAATCGAACAATGTGGAGCTTTGAAGTTTGAGTAGAAGCCCAAAGAATGAAGCCAATATCGAAAACCATGTATGTATAAGAAAATAAAAGAAAAGAATGCCAAAAGAGTGGAATAAGGCTGCCACGTGAAATGGATTTGCAAATGTGCCGTAGAAGTAATTAAAAAATCTTAACCTGATTAACATTATGAATTTACCAACTACAACGAGGTGTTGGACGTTGTGTCCAGTGAAGTTGTTGGCAATTTTGTTGTTAGGCATATTGTGCATCTCTTTGAATATTTCCATTAGTGCGGCGCGTAGTACGTCGCACTGGGCGGCACAGCAGTGCTATTGTGCTGCTGTCCATCAGAACGTGCTCTCTTGATTTTCCTACTAATGCCCCGCATGGCGTGTCATCCCATGCGGCGCGCCTGTATATGTTTTACATAGCAAATATCCTATTTCGGCCAGGAAAAGGTGATTTTGTCTGGGCCTGGCCCTACGTGGTATAAATACATGGAAAAAAAATTATTTTCTGGACTTTTGACACAAATTCGACCTAAGGAGGCAAATGAGGAGTTAGAAGAACACGAGCACAAGGATTTCATCATTTCTTCCTCACTCAAGACCCGAGTTTGGATTGAATTTATGTCTTCCTTTACTTTAAACTTATTTGTGATGAACTGCTTCATATCTATGGAGTAGTTCCCTTTAGGGTTTGATAGATTTGGTGTATTGATGATTGTTTGTGGATTATAACTCTAGTTTTATGTATTGAAGCGTTTTTGGATGATTTAACTGTTGTATCTATATTCACTTGTTCATATAATCGAGAGAGGCATAACTTATGATATCTTTGCATTGTCTTGTTGGTTGAGTTCATTAATTCTTCTTAGTAATCTAAAGAGGCTAGTTGAATCATTGATTAAACTTAGTTAAGAGGATAATCGAGAGAGGTTCTCCTAAAGACCAATCCACTATGCATTATTGCATATCTTCACGTGCTTAAATTGGTTCATCTTATGAGGTTAAAACTTAATCGAGAGAGGAGTTTTGTTGAACGTTTGAACTAATAATTGAGTGAATTCGAGAGACTCACTTAAACATTAGAAGTGAATTATCTAGAGTTAGATCCCAACAACTATCTTGCACCTATCCTATCAACCCCTATTTTTCTCCCACTGACAACTCCCTTGCTTATCTTTGTTTTAATTGTCATTAGTCAATAGCTTTAGATTCTCAGTTAATTTTAGTTATTCATCATATAAATCTCGATTGTTGATTCTCCTAGATAGCAATCAAGCTAGAAACTACGAAAATACTGTTTAACTCCAATCCTTGTGGATACAATATTATACTATACTATCTTTGACTAGCGAGCATAATTTAAGTGGTGTTTTGCGCTTGTCACACATCAGATGGTTTGAGCCCGGCGAGGCTAGGTTATATGGCACTGATTTAGTGAAGGATGCCTTGGTGAAGGTAAAATTTATTCAGGAGCGACTTCGCATGGCACAGTCCAGACAAAAGAGTTACGCAGATCAAAAGGCGCATGCTTTATCATTTATGGTGGGCGAGAAGGTTCTATTGAAAGTCTCGCCTATGAAGGGTATCATGAGGTTCGGGAAGAAGGAAAAGTTGAGCCTAAGCTTTATTAGCCCATTTGAGGTGTTGAGGCGAGTGGGGGAGGTTGCTTATGAACTTGCTTTGCCTCCCAGTCTATCGATAGTTCATCCGGTTTTCCATGTGTTTATTCTACAGAAGTATCATGCCAACAGGTCGCATGTGTTAGATTACAACAAGGTTCAACTAGATGTGAGCTTGGGTTATGAGGAGGAGCCAATTGCCATTGTTGGCAGGCAAGTTCGCTAGTTGAGATCTAAGAAGATTTTTGCGGTAAAGGTTCAGTGGAGGGGTCAACTAGTCGAGGAAGTGACTTGAGAGACCGAGGAGGACATGTGGAGCAGATTTCCACACTCCAAGTATGATTCTAGACCAGTTCAAGA
Source organism: Nicotiana tabacum (assembly GCF_000715075.1). NCBI lineage: Eukaryota > Viridiplantae > Streptophyta > Magnoliopsida > Solanales > Solanaceae > Nicotiana > Nicotiana tabacum. Next base: position 38,577,481 of record NC_134103.1, read on the forward strand.
ACGAACATTTGTTTAAGAGGTGGAGAATATAACAACCCGATCGGTCAATTTACTTTCTAGATCCCCGTTCCCCTAATTAAGACTCCCCGTATGTGATTTTACTATTTTATAACTTGTGGGGAATGGTTGGTTTGGGTTTGAAAGGGTTCGGGTTAAAATCGGAACACTTGGTTCCTTAATAGTGGCCTAAGATGGCCACGTTTGACTTGAGTCAAAAGTTTTATTAAACGACCTCGGAACCGGGATTTAATGGTTCCAATATGTTCGTATGATGATTTTGGACTTGGGTACGTGTTCGAATTGAGTTTCGGGTGATCCGGGAGTGTTTCGACGCTTAATGTTGAAAGTTGGTGCATTGAAGGTTTTCAAGTTCTTTGAATTTTGTTTGACTTACAATTTGGTGTTATCGAGGTTCGTTTGGATTCCGAGTCCAGGAATAGGTCAGTATGGTGATTTATGACTTGTACGCAAAATTTGGTGTCATTCCGAGTTGTCTAAGTAAGAATCGATGCGTTCGGAGCTAGTTGAAAAGTTTAAAGTTCATAAGTTGATTTAATTTGGTTTTGGGGTGCAATTATTAGTATCGATGTTGTTTTAAGTATTCCGAGGGTTCGAGCAGGTTCGTATTATGTTTATGAACTTGATAGTGCAGTTGGATGGGGTCCTGGATGGCTCGGGTGTATTTCGGATCACCTGGAGTTAAGTCTGAAATTCTGCTGTTGCTGGTTCTGGTTTCTTTCTTCGCGAATGTGGAGGTGCAGTCACGTTCGCGGAGAAGGAATTGGGGGGCTGGGCTTTTTTCTCTCGCGTTAGCGATCACCAAGTCGCGTTCGCGAAGGTCTGGGATTGGCGGCCTTCACGTTCGCGTGAGTGGGTCCTTGTTCGCGTAGAGGAAAGGGGCCTGGGAGGGGTCAACACCCATTACCCTTCACGTTCGCGAAGGTACCATCGTGTTCGTGATGCTCAGGCGGGGCAAGCCTTCGCGATTGCGCGCGAGACTGCCCTAGCGTTCGCGATGAAAATTTTCAGGGCCTGGGCAAGCTTTGCCTTTGCGGTCACGAGATCCTTTTCGCGATCGCAAAGAAGGGTCAACTCGGCAGAATCTTGTTTTAAATCCGGACTTAGGCCCATTTTCTCTCATTTCACTTTGGGTTAGCCAATTTTGGAGCTATTGGAGAGGGAGTTTTCACCTAGAATTGTAAGGTAAGTAATTACTACTTAATGTGAGTTTAATACACGGATTAGGGTAGATTTTAACATGTAAATTGTGGAAATGATAGGATTTTGTCGAAAAACCTAGGTTTTGATAAAAATGAGATTTGACCACGAAAATAATTATGGAATTAAGTAAAAATTATATATTTGTATTCGTGAGGTTATGGACAATATTTATTTACAAAAATATTCAAAATCCAGGCACGTGGTGAATTTTAGGAACATTTCAATTTGGGGTTGGTAATTACTCTAATAGTAAAATTATAAACTTTTGAGCATATATTAATTAGTTTGTATAATATTTGGCTAGTTTCGGATTGTGTGCCACCGATTTGAGGCTTTTAGTGTGAATTGTGGACCGACAAGAGGACTTGAAAACGAGAAAAGTCTCTTGCCTAACCTTGTAAGAGGAAATTATTCTCGTAGGTGTTATAAATGGTTAGTTGCTAATAATTGTGGGTGCCACATGCACGCGATGTGTCGAGAGTCCGTGCGTAGCTAAAATTCATGCTTATGTCAGTGTAGTTTTAGGACTCTACCATGTATTACTTGTATTATTTGCACAGAACTTGTTAGTATAATTACCTAAATTTATAATTGAAATTGGATTAAAGGTTTGTAAAGACTGAGCTCCATTAATTTGAGTTTTGGCGGAATACTTGATTGTTAGCAGAATTTATGCCTTCTTTGAGTATTATTCTTATGTAGTAGTCGTTAATCGGAGTTTGTAGAGTATTCTCTATTCCTGTGGATCAGGCCGAACACCTAGGCACTATAGTAGATACATCTATGGTCTGCGCCAGTCGACCCTCGGCAGTATGCTATTCTGGATTAGGTCATATAACCTCAGCATAAATCGTGCGTGATATTGTTTGGAGTCCGATAATACTTGATTATTTTTTTTGATTTGAGACTTGAAAATTATTTGGTGTCTCTTATGTGTTAAAGACTTGGCATGTGATAGTTAGAGACTTTAAATTGATATTATATTTAAGAATCATTATTTACAGCTTCTTATTTCACTATTATTGTTATATTTCATGCCTACTTATGATTTTTATATTTTATTTATTGACCTCTAGTAAGTGTCGATGTCGACCCCTCGTCACTACTTCTTCGAGGTTAGACTAGATACTTACTGGGTACATGTTGTTTATGTACTCACGCTACACTTCTACATAAATTGTGCAGGTTCTGAGATAGGTACATCTGGTGTTCGTCCAGGCATGCATCCGCATTACCCGGAGGCCTAGTGGTGAGATACTTCCCATGCTCCGTTCTGCAGCACCCGGAGCCTCCTCTTGTTGTATTTATTATTTCTGTCTATTTTATTTCAGACAATAGTTGTAGAGAGTTTTATATATTCTAATATATGCTCGTGTACTTGTGGCATCGGGTTTTAAAAAATTCTAGTAGATATTCATGGTTTTTGATTATTAAATTCACTACTTTACTCTTATGCTTAGTTTATGCTTCACATTACTACAATCACCTACTATTTGTTTCCTTATTAAATAAAAATCAATGACTTTAAAAATATTAAAATGAACGATTAAATGGATAGTTCACCGTTGATTTGCCTAGCAACGACGTTGGGCGCTATCACGGCATATATGAGAATTGGGTCGTGAAACTTAAAATAATTAATGTGGGCTAAAGATTGAAAAGTTTCTTTCATGTTATGTACAACACAGGCTAAATCGGATAAGGGTTTCAAACCTGAGCTATTTTCGGTTGGGTTGTTAGGCCAAGTGACAAGAGCCGTAATTCTCTCTTTATTATGTGGGGGGGGGGGGGTTGGAAGGAGGAACGATAATGAGTTATGGTATGGGTTGGGCTTGATAAGTGAACTGGGTATGTGTATGTATTTGTGGCCCTTAGAAATCTTCTTTTGCCTTCAGCAAGTGCATCTTTTAGGTCAAGTTTATGGGTCTAGGGGTTTTGATTTGGTGGGGTATCTGAAGTGGCAGTTGACATAGACAAAAATTTGAGACATCGCCTGCCACATTGGAGAGCCATTAGGGTTAGGAGCAAATCCGAAGAGTTTGTTAATGGTAGGGGCTGAAATGGACGAAAAGTTTAACCGGGGTCAAATGTAAACAATATTCAACAGTAGAGGAACAAATCCGGACCTTCTCCCTAGTTTTAGTATGGATAGTCCTACCTTTAGATTTAACTTGATAACACTAACCTCCCTTATGGTTCATGATATTAGTTTTATGTCTTTTTTAAAGAGTTCTTTGTAACAATTGCTTTAATCGATTTATCATTAATTCAAATAGTTATAATTTGACAAATTTATCATTTTTAATATAACAACACTCTTTATTAATTAATTTATGAGTATCTTTTTAATCACATTAACCAGCGCTGATGTTGGTGGAAGCAGTGGGAGTATTCTTGGCAAGTATCAACTAGGTTGTCTTCTTTGCCGTGGAAATTTCCTAAAGGTTTATCATGTACACCGTTGCTGTTTTCTGGTTGTTTCCCTTCTCTCATCTTCCTTCCTTTTACATCGGAAATTAATTTATTCCAATTACCCGAAAATAATGAAACCCAATTGAAGGAAATCACTAATGAGCTTCAGTTATAGTGTATATATAATAGCCCGTGGAGTCAGTACAAACGTAAAACAAAAGTAATGAGAAGAATTTTTAGGACATAAAAGTACTTGAGACCCAATAATGTATTGTGATAGAAAAATTAACTTAAATAGCAGCCCGGCAATATGTGTGTGTGAAGGAGACTTTGACGTAATTGGTAAAGTTGCTGCCATATGTGACCAGGAGTTCATGGGTTCAAGTCGTGAAAATAGTCTCTTGCAGAAATGCAGGGTAAGACTACGTATAATACCCTTGTGATCCGGCCTTTCTCCGAACCCTGCGTATAGCGGAAGCTTAGTGCACCTGCCTTTTTTCTTTTAGTATATTATACATGTATGGTGGTTAGGAGCTATAAATATTTTTGGCCAAGTGGTTAAGTGTATAATTTTCCGATTGTGATAGGCTTAAAAAGTATTTTGGCGATGCTATGTTTAACCTCGGCATTTTGAATCCCATGTCCATCCCCATGCAAATACATGCAGTGTGCTGTTCTTGCAATATTCTTTATAATTCCAATTGTTTCAGAAAATAGCAAGTTTTCCATTCGATCTCTATTCATCAGTTTCCATGTCTCCTTTATCAAAATTTTTATGTGTTCTCTTGCCTTTTCCTCAGAAACACCCTTTTCGTTCATATAATACTGAATTGACTTGGGGACGTCACCCCTTTTTTGTTCTTCCTGGATATAGTTATAGGGATAAATAAATTAGATGAGATACATATTTTGCTACGTCTAGCTAGCTATTTATTATTTTGAGTTAATGAGAGAGAGAGAGGGGTATAAAAGCACACCGCTGATGTCCCCATATCATCGGCGAAACGAAAAATTGTAGCAGAGCAACGAATTATGTCAGGATACTTGCTTAAGGATTTCAATTCCTCTTTGGTAATTGGATTGGTGACAAGGAAAAATGCGTGGACTAATACAATAGGAACTGCAACTGAGATCCATGCGTTATTTATATATTCTTGCAAAGTTGGCATATATCCATTGTAGTACCATCTTGCTTCTTCTAGGTAAGATTTGCACAAATCTGCCCACTACATGTCTCAAATAAAAGTGCAAAAAGTTGTATTAGTTTTCTTAATCTATTGTTTTTTTGGACGGAGTGGTTTTGTGGAGATAGATGTAACATGGTTTAATAGGTTTAATTAAATCCATCACTTTTGACATACAAAACTTATATATATATTAAATTCTGACTCGCAAATTTAAATGTACAACTGGTTTAGTAATAAAAAACTTAAAGGTTGTGTCACCAAATTTAAAATTGGATCCATCTCGAAAGAGGGGTTTGGAAAAAGAAGAGGAGATTGGAGAAATTAGGAACTAAAGGTAGGAAAAATTCTAAATATAATAAGTCTTATTAATTTTGTAAGATAGGGTAGGACGTCGATCCCTTGCTCTTTGAAAACCTCATACGCCATTTCGTTGATAGTATCGAAGAGTCCAAGGTAACATACTTTCATATAGTCTGGAAGTTGCTCCATTGCTTTTATTTCCCATCTGGATTTATATTACCATCAATCAAATTTTCACATTACAAACACAAGACCAATATGACTAATTAGAAAACTGCTAAATACTAATAAAGGAGTAATTTTCCAACTTCGTTTGTTAATTTCTTATAATTAAAGGCACCTGTCTTCTTGTGATTTAAAGTAATCTTGGTAATTGGCGGCTCAAGAACATCAAAGACTCAAAACCAAACTTTAATTATTAAGAGGCCTCGAACTTTAGAAAAATTCATATTGCTGATAACTTATTTCATGCTTTATAGTTGAGATATCTGAATTATGAGAAATAATAAAACAACAATATACTACTATGAGGTAAAAATATAAAACTAATAAATAAATTTTAAATTTTAAGAAAAAAGTAAAAAGTTAAAACAATAATACATGAGCCTAGAAGTTAAAAACTTGATATAGGAACAAAATTTTATTATTTCAATCACATTGGCTATATAATTTTTTTTAATATAAAGATCTTATAATTTTTTTTAACTAGTACCATAAATATTCAATATTATTTCAAGAAAAATTACCATAAACTAACCTATTATACTACTAATTTAAAAATGGGGCCTTACAGAATTGGGAGCCTAAAGCAAATGCTTTATTAACTTGGCCCTTGAGCCGGCACTGTTATACCATACTAATTTCTAGAGAACTAAGTCAGTAGTACAGTTAAGCAATGAGCAAATGAATAAGGAAAAATAAACCGATCAATCAACATGCACCAAATTTACACATGTAACTTATTCCCAAAAGTTACGTACTGACCTTTCAATAGCATCAGTTAAGATTTCCAACTCATCAAGAGTGCTATAAACATCATAAATATAATTTATAATTGCAACAAAAGCAACGACCTTTGTCAACATTCTTCGGCAATAGCTATATTGAGGCTCAAATACTGTCCCCTCGCAAAAACAAAGCCTCCACCACTCTATCCCTTGAAAATGACAACTTTTCTATAGGGCATGTGCTCTTCCACCACCTTTACATGAACACTAATGCTGTATGAGATAAATTATCGGTTTGTATCTCTCTATATATATACTGATAATGTAATGATGTTTTTACATTATAAAGCCACAAGCTTTAAGTACAATGCTAAACAATCCTATGTATCACTGTCTATAAAAGTGGAAATGAAATAAGGAAGAACAATATAGAAGGGGACTCTGAGGCCTGCGGACGCGGGCAGGTGTACCTTGAAGTCTCCAAACGCAACTCAGCGTACTAGTGTCGGGACTGATCGATAAGATATACCTGGATGTGAACAAAAATATGTGCAGAAGCATAGTATGAGTACACCACAACGGTACCCAGTAAGTGGCAAGCCTAACTTCGGTAAAGTAGTGACGAGGTCAGGTCAAGGCCCTACTGGAGATACTAAGAAACAAGACGACAGATATAACGGTATAATGATAATAACAAAGGAAATGAAACAAATAAGTAATTTACAGAAAGTTAACAACACAGAATCAAGACAGTTAATATAGTACGGAAAGAAACAAGGATTTACACATTAAGGAAACAAACAACCAAGGCAAATAAAACAAATAAAGAAAAGATCAACAAGGGCCACTATCGAGGTACCGTCTCGTAGTCCCAAATCATAAAAGTAACTCATAGTCTTTTTTTATATCACCGCACGATCCTTTATATTTAGTTTGAAAATTATTTTTTCGAAATAGCACCCCGCATTTTAGCCCACCTTATCACACCGCATGGCTTCTAGTAGTTCCCCAGCTAACCAAGCGTATCAAGCCCACCTTATCTCACCGCATGCGTTTCAACACCCAGACCTTTTACCACCGCATACGTATCAATAGTAGCAACGACATGGCAGAAACCTCGTGCAAATAGTAACAACAGCACGACAGAAACCTCGTGCAAACAACCAAACAATCCTCTCAACAATAACATGAATGCCAAAACATAACAACTCAATAAAATAATATTTCATAACTTACACCTTGCCTCAATAGAAACCATGGCCTTCGCAACTCAACACCAAACTCAACAGCAAGAAATTTCAAGGATAGCAAATTTCAAGTAAAGAATCCCACAGTTAAATAATAAATACGGAATTAATAAAGCAAGTAATTCAACTAAACATGTAGTACAAGATGCAAATAAGAGATAAGACAAGCAGATAAGTAAAATTAGACTAAACACGGTGGCTGTAACATGCTAAAGTAACTCAATTAAAGCATGAAAAAGAAACTACGCAGCTAAAACCGAAATCTCAATATTTAGCCCGTGTACGTACTCGTTACCTTGCGTACACGGCCTTCACATATCACAATTGTCACAACAATACCAAATCCTAAGGAAAATTTCTCCCACACAAGGTTAGATAAGTCATTTACCTCAAACCATGCTAAATCAATCAACTAGAAGGCATTTCCCTCGATTTTCCAACTCCGAACGGCTCGAATCTAGCCAAAATAAATTTCATACTATAAATATAGTTATAGGAAACTAATTTAAATAATAAAATTATGATCTTAGCAAAGAATTGAAAAATCGCCTCAAAAAGTCAACCGGGCCCGCATCTCGAAACCCGGCCAAAATTATAAAATCCGAACACTCATTCGATATCGAGTCCAACCATACAAGAATTATCCAAATCCGACCTCATTTTGCCTTTCAAAACTCAAAAAATTTGTCTAAGAACTTGTACACTTTTTCCCCAATTTTTCCAACTCAAATCCTTAATTACATGCTAATAATAATGATAGATTAGTATAATTTAACCAAAATCAAGTCAAGAACTCTTACCCCAACAATTCCTCTGAAAATCCCTCAAAATGTTACCTCAAATCGAGCTCTCAAAGTCCCAAAATGAATTATGAAAACAAACTCTTGAATTTCCCTTTTTCTGTCCAGCGACTTCCGCTTCTGCGGCCTTTGGGTCGCTTCTGCGACGCCGCACCTGTGGAAAAACCATCACAGGTGCGGAAAACACTTAAGTCCCAAAATTCAGCTTCTGCGGACCATGGCTTGCACTTGCGAGCCCGCTTCTGTGGAGAACCCCTCAGCTTCTGCGACTATTGCCCAGGCCATCCCTTGTCCGCATCTGCGATCTCCTCTCCGCACTTGCGGACTCGTAGATGCGGATAACTCCTCGCACCTGCGCTCCCAACTGGTCTTAGCCAAAATCGCACATGCGATCACAATATCGCTTTTGCGAGTCCGCATCTGCGGCTAGTCCCTCCGCAGGTGCGATGACACCAGAAGCTGGAAAGGTTTAGCAACTTAACAAGTCCAAATTTCGATCCGAATTTAAACCGAATCACACTCGGGCCCCCCCTAATCGCGTCCGAATATACCAACTAGTTTCAAGACACATAACGGACCTACTCGAACCCAAAATTCATATCAAACAACCCAAATTCTACGAATCACAACCCAAATTCAAGCCTATGAACTATGAACTTCTAAATTCAGAAACCAACGCCGATTCATACCAAAACAACTCCGATTGACACCAAATTTGCACCCAGTTCATAATTGACATTACGGACCTATTCCAACTTCCGAAATCGGGATCCGACCCCGATATCAATAAAGTCCACTCCCGGTCACTGCAGCCTAGCATAAAAGAGCACCAAGAATGGGTAGACAAGATACCGGGTGCCCCCAAATTGATACCAAAAAGAGGCGCCGGTAGGTTTGTGGAATAACCTTATAGGGAGAAAGCAACTCCCCATGCCATACCAAAAACTTTCAAGATGCCCCCGTGCCTCAGAATCTATGACGGGACGATTGATCCTGAGGACCATGTGACCCATTACGTCACTGTAGTAAAGGGCAATGACCTCACCAAAGAGCAGGTGTCCTCCATCTTGTTAAAAAAGTTTGGTGAGACCCTCACAAGGGGGGCATTGGCAGTTGCCGGCCAACTCCATACAAACGTTTGAGGAAATGGTGGACAAGTTTGTAACAGTGCATGTCGGGGGTAAAGAAGGCCAAACCAAGGTAAACTACATCTTATCCATCAAGCAATCCCTAGGGGAAGAATTGAGAGACTTCTTAGCTCGGTTGAATAGAGTAAGGATGACCTTGCTGAATGTCTGTGAAGGAATGGCTGTAGCAGCCTTCTAGAATGGGTTGAATAGAGAAGGGTCGAGGGCGGCCAGACAATTACTAAGCCGATTGATGAAATACCCACCGGCCATATAGGACGAGAACCATAACGCTTATTGTGCTGAGGTCAGAGCAGACAAGGACCTTAATGGGCCAACCCGATGACTTATCACAGTGCAATCCAAACCCCAGAGGGAAAGTAGGGATAATACGGGAAGAGGCCCTCCAATGCTGCGATCAGGTAGAGATCGACATCAACCTTACATCAGGCCAACCGTTCCCAACTTCCGCCGCAAGGACGGCCCCTCTAGGACAAGATCATATATCCCCAGAAATGGCCGAGGTATGGTTCCTTTACTATCTACTCATAACTTATATGTGTCACCTACAGAGGTGGTCTATTCACTCAAGAAGCTCGGACCGAAGGTGAAGTGGCCACCAAATATAAGGTCCGACCCGAACACAAGGAAGTCGGACGCCTTCTGTGAGTTCCACCAAGACTGAGGATACAAGACAGAGGATTGCCACGCTCTAAGGTTGGAAGTGGTGACTCTACTGAAACAGGGACACCTCAAAGAGTTGCTCAGTGACAAAGGCAGGAACACCATAGCAAAAAGGGCGAGTATGCTCAGGCCCGCCAAAGTCACCATCTCCCACTCGTACAATCAACATGATTTTTGGAGGCAACAACGACACCTCCATCAATGACATCAAGTTCACCGCCACTCACAGACTCAAGAGATCAATCACGCACGAACGGTATGACGACCTTGAAGAAAGTATCATCTTCGATGAGTCGGATGCCGACAATTTGGCTTTCCCTTACAATGATGCACTTGTTATTATTTTACGCATTCTTAACACTGATGTTAGAAGGATTATGGTTGACGACGAAAGCGGAGCATGCATTATCTGTCCTCGAGCCCTCATACAAATGCGGCTCAAAGATAAGATAGTGCGGCACTGCATCACACTAACTGGTTTTAACAATGCAAGTGAATGGACTTCGAGCGAGATCACACTCCCCGTCCTCGCTGGCGGGGTGAAGCTAGAGACCATATTCCACGTCGTGGACCAGGACACGACATATAATGCCATCATGGTCGGACATGGATACATCCCATGAGGGAAATCCCTTCCAGCCTGTACCAAGTGGTAAAGTTCCCAAACCCCTAGCGAATATTCAGCATACGAGGGGAACAACACATAGCCAGGGAATGCTATCGGATCGTCCTAGATGGTACGACTACTCAACAAAAGAAAGAGAAAGAAAAAGAAGCATAGCAATCAATAGGGTTGGGGTCCCTTCAGGCCGAAGCCAAATACACCATTACAGATCCAGAAATAGTCGAAGTTGTAGGTTCGACCATAGTAGACCTCGATCCTGTCCAACTGGACCCCAAAGGCCCTAACAAAAAGGCCTACATAGGCAACAAGCTCAAGGACCCAGGTAAGTTCAGTCAATTCTTAATATCTAATGCAGACTTGTTCACTTTCAACCATGCAGATATGCTAGGCATCCCCAAAGAGATAGCCACGCACAAGCTGAACGTTGACCCTTACTACCCTCCAGTAAGGCAGGTCCGACAAAACTTCAACCCCGCCATCAACGAGGACCTCCATGAAGATATGGAGAAACTCTTGGCCAACAGCTCTATCACGGAGTCGAAGTACCCCAAGTGGATCGCTAACGTAGTGATGGTAAAAAAGAAGAATGAGAAGTAGATGATGTGCATTGACTTCACCGATCTGAACAAAGACTATCCGAAGGATTTGTTCCCATTACTTCATATCAATCAACTCATCGCCGCCACAACAGGACATGAGTTCCTGTGTTTTCTGGATGATTACTCAGGCTACAACAAGATACTTATGGAGGAGGACGACTATGAGAAAAATACTTTCATCACTCACAGAGGAACGTACTGCTATAGGGTCATGCCATTTGGGCTGAAGAACGCGGGGGCTACGTATCAAAGGATGGTCACAAAGATATCCAAAAACCAGCTCGGCAAGACCATGGAAGTATTCATCGATGACATATTAATCAAATCCTTAAGGGATGAGGATCACGTCGACCATCTAAAGGAACAACAACAACAATAACATCCTAGTAAAATTCCACTAATGGGGTCTGGGGAGGGTAGTGTGTACGCAGACCTTACCCCTACCCTGAAGGAGTAGAGAGGCTGTTTCCGAAAGACCCTCGGCTCAAAAAAAAAGGACAAAAGGGCAAAAGAAGCATTCAAAATATTAAGGAAACACATGATAAAACTGAACCCCGAGAAATGCTCGTTTGGCGTGACTTTAGGTAAATTTATGGGTTTCCTGGTATCACAATGCAAAAATGAGGTCAACCCAGATCAAATTAAGGCTATCGACGGGATATCATAACACCTAACAACCAAGAAACAAGTCCAAAGACTGACGGGTCAAATCTTCACCCTATCTAGCTTTATCACGAGGTAGTCCGATAGTTGCCACAAATTCTTCAATATACTAAAAAAGGACAACGACCTTGAATGGACACTCGAGTACAAACAAGCGCCGAAGGAGCTTAAGGAATAACTGTCATCACAACCCCTACTCTCAAAGCCTGAGCCCGGGGAACGTCTCCTCATCTATCTTGCCATTTTAAAAGTAACGGTAAGTGCGGTCCTAGTTTGGGATAACAAAGGTAAGCAATCTCCAATTTACTATTTTAGTAAAATATCAACACCAAGATGAGATATCCTTGTCACACCCCTTTTTTACCTTAACTACCCCTCTTTAAAATAAATAAAGGGTTTGTAAAGCTCGAAAAGGTTTCAATTTGAAAGTGACAAAAATTATGTTTCAAAGGATTTTCATAGTCGCCACCTGACATTTGGTTTCGGTATGCCAGGTCACCATTTTTAAGAAATGATTTTTTCCTTTAAAACACATTTAGACTCTAAAACATAGTTTGCACCAGAAATTCTAAGTAAGGGGGTTCATTTGACTCGGGAAGAAGGTGTTAGGCATTCCCCGAGTCCCGTAACTAGTACGGTTGTGTACATAATCAAGTTGGCTTTAAAGAATATTCAAATTGAGGCAAAAACACACGAAAGAAAAATAAACACACAAAAGGCTCGAGGTTGTCCCCACCTAATAAAAGATATCCTACTATGCCTCCAACGATGATGCCACGGTCTCTATTTACATTCACTTTGGGGTATACCCCTGAATAAAAATATATACAGAATCTACGGGGCATTTCCCAGAATATAACTAAAGGGAATGACCTCTCACCTCGAATCAAATGAAAGTCCTAAAGAATTGCCTACTCAGGTATAGTCGGCCTTAACATGCTCCTACCGTACGATTAATGAGAGCGAAATAATAAAATTTTAAGCTCAAATCATATTTTATTTTTATACCCAACTCCACTGCCCAATTTGTCAAGTCATCCCATGAATAAAAACTTTCATTTCTTAGCTTAATCTTTGTTTAACATTTAAACGATACCAACTCAAATTATACAATTAAACTTAAACTATCATCTGGAACAACTTAAAAGATCTACTGTAGTAACTAAACATCAGCAAACAAACAACATACCAAACACGCAATCAACAAAGTCTCATTATCTAAATCAAGCACAAGATAGAAAGAAATAAGAGAAACAGGGCAAGAATTGGACCTTAAAGGGTTTTCGCCAAACAGAAATCCGGATCTAATTTCAGACCGCGATCAGAACCTCAATGAACAACCTCGATCTCGACCGCAATGATGACCATTTATCTTCGTGGAAGGAAGAATACGATATTACAGTTGGTTTTGCGTATGAGTGATAGGTGTTTTCCATGTCTGTACTAGATAGAGGAGCAGTTGCAATTATGGGCTCGGATTTGCTTTCCTTGGTCGTCTGCTCGTGTTGAATTCCCACCAGGTGCAGAATTGTTTGAACATGATTGGGATAATCAGCAGAAACTGGAAACTTAGCAAAGGAGATAGTATTTGCTTTTTCCTTTTTTTATTTTGAAAACTTCAACAAAATAGCGCATCAATTTTCAGAGATTTTCCTAATATTACTACTATTGTTCTTTTTCGTGCTCTGTTCTGTGTGTGTGCGTGTGTCTTTGCTCAATTGAGGGAGATGGCATAGGCGGGTGAGGAGGATGGCTTGGAGATGAAGAGGGTGGCCGTGTTTGATTTTTCCAGCGTGTCTGGTGATGGGAAGAATAAGAAGCGGCGATGGGTGGCTGCTCTTTTGTTTTCTAGGGTTGGTCGCTGATCTTGGAGAGGAGGAGGGGTGTCGCTCTGTAGGGTTAATTATAGGGTGTTATATCTGATGGCATATGTTGGCTGAGGGAGCCCTTCTTCATCATCGTACTCTGCATCTGGTTGAGGCATGTTGGGGTCGTAACTGCAGGCCAACCGAGCTTCATGAGCTTTAACTCAGGCCTCCTCCAAGGATATCTCGAAGACGAAGCCCGTCTGACCCAATTCTCGGACCACCTCTACTCGAGCTTCGGCAAGGATCCACCCCTCGTACTGCTCCCGTGGAACGGTTAAAAACTGAGAGGAATGAGAAGTAGAGGGTCGTTCGAGTAGTTTAGCATTCTCGCCCTCCTCAACAGAAATCCGCTCATGCAACTCAACATTCTCTCTCTCCAAATTTCCAATCCTCTCCTCTCCTCGAGTCTCTTTAGCATTAGCTGTCGACTAAACATTATCCCGGTCAGCATAGAGACTTCTATTCGCCAACTCTAAAAGAGCAACCATTTTTCGAGCTTGTCTTCGAGAAGACTACACCACTTCGATCAGCTGCTACTTACCAGCCAATTCCTTCTCGAGCTCGTTCACTTGGAACTGGCGCTTGCGCAACTGACCCTACAGTTGGTCAACCTGAACCTGGAGGTCGTGGCACTGGGCTTCTCTATCCCTGCTCACCTCGAGCTCCTTATCATTTCTCTTCAATGCCCCTTCTAGAGAACTGAGCCGCTCCACGGATGTGAGCAACTCCTTATCCTTCTTCTTTAACTCCTCCCTTAGTACGATGACGTCGCCCTTAACGGAGCTTCCTCTTAGCGTCCTTGTACCGCCCTCGGTACTCCTCACACCTTCTTCGCATTTTGTAATAGACCTCTTTTCGCCTCTTCTATCTATGCACACTCTCAATCTCCGGGATAACGGCCTGCACGTACAAAAAAGGGTAAGTAAGGCAAGATTCAAAAGCAAGCCAAAGCAACAAAAATAAGAGAGAGAAAGAGGGAGGAAGAAAATGATTTACCCTTAGAGCGAGACCGGTGATTCTTTTGGAAATAGTAATGTCGCTCAGCACCCCGAGGGTCTGGTGTTCGGCGTCGGAGCAGAAGGGGTCGAATGCCTGAATCACATCCTCGATATTCTTGAGCAAGTCGTTATTCACCAGTATCGTTATGGTCCTCGACCCCTCCTCTACTCTAACCTTAATCTAAGTTGTCCCACTGTCGATCATCTCATGTTCTTCTGGATCAAGGACATAATCAGATTCATTGTCGATAGGTTCAGCTTGCTCATCGCCCTGCTTGGCGGGCATCTTTCCCTTACCTTTATCACTAGGGGAAGCTTCCTGAGCTAATATATTGGACGGACCCTCTGCGCACCCAGGAAGTATGGTAACTGCGTTAGGGACCCCCATGGCAACCACATTCCCCTCATGCCGTAAAGAAGTCGCGATGTTGGCTTTCTCCAATTGAGGCATATCTAGGGCCGCCCCAGCACCTCATTTAGCCCGAGCTGTCACATAATTCTGCACCTCGATATCAGGGGAGACTTAAGATAAGTCGACATCCCTCCTCTTTTGGGGCCTCAAGTCCGTGCCACGTGGTAAAATATCCTCGTCCTCAACTTGAAAGGGAGACGAAGGGAGAACTGGTGTAGTGGTATAACCGGAGGCAGGCATAGATGAGGCTACACCTCTCCTTCTCCTGAAAGACGATGTAGGTTCCAAGTTCCTCTTGACGACCTCCTTGGCATGGCCTGAAAAGGGATACTAAAACAAACATAATAAAAAAAATAAAACCAAATACATCTATATTTGAAAACAACGTACCAATGTTACCTTTTGGGTGTGTGTGGGGGGGGGGGGGGAGAAGCCGGTTTATACTTCTGCCAAAAGCTGGACCAATCTCAAATTCCTACAGTGCAAGGAAGGACCTGCTTTACCCAATCAGCGAGATGCGTCACCAACTAAAGACTCCGAGCAGTAGCTGCAAAACAAGAATAGTTAACTCACGAAGTCAAAACATACGATTACATGAAAGAACGAAGTTGAGTACAAATACTTATGATCACGGTTCCAAGATACAGGGAAATCCGTGACGTCGGCCACGGCGGATTCAGTCTCGACGAAGAAGAAGTCAAGCCAAAATTGTCGATTACCCTTGTCGTCCGTCTTGACAACCAGTGATTTGCTTCCATTATGGGGAATGTTTAACATCGTACCCCGATAGAAGGCATGCATGAACTGATGCACAAGATGTCGTAGAGTGATCTCGACATTGGCTAGTTTGGCAAATTTAGACAGCATCTTGACCGCATTGAATACCAAGGGCGCAGGTTGGGTCGGGCAGACCCGGTAATGGCAGCAAAGTTCCTCCACCAAAGGGGAAATAGAAAGAGAGTAGCCGAAGGTGAAGGGGTAGGCGTAAAGGGCGTAGTACCCTGGACGGTGAGTATTGTAACGACCCGGTCGGTCATTTCGGGAGTTATAGCCCGGTTTTCCCCATTTCTGCTTCTTTTATGCTTTTAAGCTATATTATGATATACCGGGTTGGTTGGTTCGGCTCCGGAATGATTTCGGAGTGGAATGAGACACTTCATCTCTAAAGTAGAAGCTTAAGTTGGAAAAGTCAACTGTATGTTGACCTATATATAAACAATCTCGGAATTTAATTTTGATGGTTCCATTAGCTTTGTTAGGTAATTTTGGACTTAGGAGCGCGTCCGGAATGTGATTTGGAGATCCGGGGTAGAAGTAGGCTTGAATTGGCGAACTTGGTAATAAGGCGATTTTTGGTCGGCAGTGGAAAATTTGATATTGGGGTCATAATGGAATTCCGGAAGTTAGAGTAGGTTCGTAGTGTCATTTGTAACGTGTGTGCAAAATTTAAGGTCATTCGGTCGTGGTTTGGTTGGTTTCGGAATTGGATGTCGAATTTGGAAGTTTAGAAGTTCTTAGGCTTGAATCCGAGGATAATTTGGTGATTTGATGTTGTTTTGAGTGATTCAGAGGTTCGACTAAGTTTGTATGTTGATATATGACTTGTTGGTATTTTTGGTTGAGGTCCCGAGGGCCTCGGGGCAATTTCGGGTGATTAACGGAAAAAGTGTGGATATTGGAGGATTGCTGAAGTTGGAACTCAGCTGTCATAATCTTACCCGCGGATGTCTCATCGCATGTGCGAGCCCGCAGAAGCGAGCGGGATGTCGCAAATGCGAGGTTGGAGGAGCTGGGCAGAAGGCGCAGGTGCGATGAGGTTCCTACACCTGCGAGGACGCAGAAGCGCACAAGAGATCTCAGGTGCAGACAATGTCGAGGTAGGCTGGGTCCGCAAGTGCGTAGGATAGGTCGCATCTGCGACTTCGCAGATGCGGATAGGTGACGCAGAAGCGGAAGTGAGGAAGTCAAGCAGTGGCCGCAGGTGCGAGGTATTTTCCGCACCTGCGTGGTCGCATATGCAGAAATGGAGCGCAGGTGCGGAGTCTGGGCGTTTAAGTGGCTTACGCAGGTGCGGTTGTTTGGACTGCATGTGCGGTGGCGCAGAAGCGAGAAATTGTCCGCAGGTGCGAAAAACCTGGGCAGAAACCATAAATAGAACCCTTTGCGAATTTAGTTCATTTCCACCATTTTCAAGTCGGTTTTTGGAGCTTTTGGAGTGATATTTGAAGGGTGATTCAAGGGCTATCAGTGAGGTAAGTTGCTTGAGCCCTAATACTCGTATGTATGGTGATTTTCCGTTGTTTAATCATGAAATTAGTGAAAATGAGGGGTTAGGGCTTGGGATTTTGGAGAGTTTAATTTAGGGACTTGAAGGACCAAACAATGTCGGATTTTGATAAATTTTGTATGTATGGACTCGTGAGTGAATGAGCTTCGTATTTTTGTAAATTATGTTAGATTTTGAGACGTGGGCCCGGGGGCCGGGTTGAGCCAATTTTGGGTTTTGGGCTAATTTGATAGTTTTTCTTGTGGAATTCATTCCATTAGCGCATATTGATGGTATTGTACTGATTGTGAATAGATTCGAAGCATTTGGAGACCGAATCGAGAGGCAAGAGCATTCCAAAGTAGGAGTTCTACGTTGTTGAGGTAAGTAACAATTTTAAATATGGTTTTGAGGGTATGAAACCCAGAGTTGGTATAATGTGACTGTTTGGGGGTGGCACCCATGCTAGGTGACAGGCGTGTGGCTGTACACCGTGGGGGATTGAGACTTGGTCCGTCCCGAGAGACTATGAAGTCTAATAGTTTTTATTTGTGTTTATGTGCATTCCTGTTTTACTAGAACTTGACTGCCTTTCATGTTAGAAGTCATGCTTAAGCTATATTCCGTTCATGGTAGTTATACTCAGTCATAGTGATTCTTGTACATGTTTACCTTAGTCTCTGTTATTTGTTTTTCCCTGATGATATACTATAACACTTTGATTTGGGCTACTTTCCCTTTCTTTATTGAGAGTTGTGAGACTAGAGAGGTTCATGACTGTGTAAGGCCGAAGGCCTGATTGTGAGGTATTGTTCTATGGCACGTGAGTTGTCCGTGGATCCTTATGTTTATACTATGGCACGTGAGTTGTTCGTGCAACACGTGAGTTGTCTGTGCAGATCCAGATATGATATTTTAGCACGTGAGTTGTCCCTGCTTATAGCGCTTGGGCTGTAGGAGCCCCCCATGAGTCTGAACACCCCCAGTGAGTGCAGGCACCTATTGAGAGTGTGTATTGAGGGCTGAGAGCCGAGAGTGTGAGGTTGAGTGACTGCTGCCTTGAGAGGCTGTACCTGCTTTATTTATTGTTGCACTTGGTTATCTGTTGTTGTTGTAAAATTTCTGGAAGATTGATATCTGTCTTACATGAGCGCGAACTGTTTTGACTTATACCACAGGATTTGAAAGCACGTTCACTCTTTGCTGAAAACTTTTAAAATGAAGTGTACTATATAGCTCGTCACTGCTTCTTGGTTCCTTATTTATTTTTGTTACTTGCTGAGTTGGTTGTACTCATGCTACACCCTGCACTTCATGTGCAGATCTAGGTGTGTTTTATTACGGAGGTCGTTGAGTTCGGGAGGATCGAGTACCGGAGACTACGAGGTAGCTGCCAGCGTCCGCATGGCCTTGTCTCTCTTTCTATATATTTCTTTCTGTCTTGTATTGATACTTAGACACTGGTTGTATTAGTTTGGTTATCTAGATGCTCGTGACTTAGTGACACCTCGATGTCGGGATATTTTCCGCACTTATGTTTTTATTTGGGCTTTACCCCGTATTTATAAAAAAAAAAACTCCGGATATTTTAAATGTCTTAAATTCATTTTTGTTAAATTTTGAAAGAGTCTTGGAAAGGTCGGCTTGACTAATACCACGATAGGCGCCATCACGGCAAGGTTAGTTTGGGTCGTGACAGATTGGTATCAGAGCCTAGATTACATAGGTCTCACGAATCATGAGCGGGTTTAGTAGAGTCCTGCGGATCGGTACAGAGACGTCTTTACTTATCTTTGAGAGGATGCAGAACCTTTAGGAAACTTCACATTCTTGAATTTTTGTCGTGCGAATATGTTGATTCTAGTAACTAAACATCTGTTGTTTCATTCTCTCACAGATGGTGAGGACTCGTGCTACCGGTCAGGAGGGCCAGCCACCAGTACCGCCAGCCAGGGCCACGAAAGGCCGAGGCTGCGGTAGAGGCCGTGGTAGAGGCAGAGGTGCAACCCATACAACAGCTGGGGCAGTACCTGCAGATCCACCAGTTGTCCCAGATCAGGACCAGGTTCCATTTGTTGATGCACCAGTTCAGGCACCACCTGTGCCTATTGTGATTCCTGGCCTTCAGGAGGCCCTAGCTCAGATCCTGACAGCATGTACCGACCTTGCTCAGGCGGTCTCTATCTCAATTGCCGCAACCACTTCTCAGGCTGGGGGAGGCACTCAAACTCCCGTCGCTCACACACCCGAGCAGGTTGTCCAGGGACTTCAGACATCGGAGGTACCACCAGCCCAGCCGGTTGCGGCTACACAGGATTATGTGGTTCCTGCTATGCCTGAGGATGATCAGCGTAGGTTGGAGAGGTTTGGTAGACTCCAGCCGCTACCTTTAAGTGGCACAGAGAGAGATGATGCTCAGGACTTCTTGGACAAGTGTCAGAGGATACTCCGTACTGCAGGTATTCTGGAGACTTGTGGGGTCTCATTCACTACCTTTTGGTTTTTTGGGGCTGCACTCAGATGGTGGGAGACTTACGAGAGGTGTAGGCCTGTTGGCGCAACACCCCTTACTTGGCAGCAATTCTCCGTGGTCTTTTTGGTGAATTCGTGCCTCAGTCCCACAGAGAGGAGCTGCACAGATAGTTTGAGCAACTTCGCCAGGGCGACATGTCAGTGACGCAGTATGAGATGCGATTCTCGGAGTTGGCCCATCATGCTATCTCGTTTGTTCCCACAGACAGGGAGAGGATCATGAGGTTTATAGATGGTCTCACTTTTTAGCTATGGTTGCTCATAACCAGAGAGAGGGTGTCTGGTGCTACCTTTGATGAGGTTGTCAACATTGCTCGGCAGATTGAGATGGTTCGCAGTCAGGAGAGGGTTGAGAGGGAGGCCAAGCGACCTCGTGGTCAGGGTGGATTCAGCGGTGCTCCTTTTGGGGGTCAGTTCCAGCACGGTAGAGGTTGTCATTTCAGACAGGCTCAAACAGGCCGGCCATTTCACCATGGTGCATCATCTGGCCATGGTTCTCACAGTCATCAGCAGGGCCAGTCATCATTCAGTGCACTACCAGCGCAGAGTTCTCATCATGCCCCGCCCGCTCAGGTTTCCTCGGATAGTTCTTTTGGGCATCAGGAGCAGCAGTTTCGTTAGAGGAGGGGTTATTTCGAGTGCGGAGATTTTGGCCACATTATGAGAGATTGCCCTAGGCTATTGGGTGGGACTCCACAGCGGAGTACTCGACCGATAGCACCAGCACCAGTTCCTCCACCACCCGCCCAGCCAGCTAGGGGTGGAGCTCAGCCAGCTAGGGGCGGAGCCCAGTCAGCTAGGGGTTGCCCTAGAGGGAGAGGCAGATCAGGGGGTGGCGAGGCCCATTTCTATGCCCTCCCTGCCAGACCAGATGCTATTGCTTCAGATGCTATGATTACAGGTATTGTCTCAGTTTGTCACAGAGATGCCTCCGTATTATTTGACCCTGGTTCCACGTATTCATATGTTTCTTTGTATTTCACCCATCTTCTGGATATGCCTCGTGAGTCTTTAGTTTCATCTGTTTATGTATCTACTCCTGTGGGCGATACTATTGTTGTGGACCACGTATATCGGTCATGTGTGGTGACTATTAGGGGTCTGGAGATCCAAGTGGACCTTTCGCTGCTCAGTATGGTTGACTTTGATGTGATATTGGGTATGGATTGGTTATCTCCATGTCATGTTGTTCTAGATTGTCATGCTAAGACGATGATGTTGGCTATGTCGGGACTTCCGAGGGTTGAGTAGAGCGGTTCTGTAGATTATGTACCAAGTAGGGTGATTTCATATTTGAAGGCTTAGCATATGGTTGAGAAGGGTTGCCTATCTTATTTGGCTTTTGTGAGGGATGTTAGTGTAGAGACTCCTGTCATTGATTCTGTTCCGGTGGTACGTGATTTTTTGGATGTGTTTCCTGCAGACCTGTCGGGCATGCCGCCTAACAGGGATATTGACTTCGGTATCGATTTGGTTCCCGGCACTCATCCCATTTATATTCCACCGTATCGTATGGCACCGGCGTAGTTGAAAGAATTGAAAGAACAGCTTCAGGAACTCCTTGATATGGGGTTTATTCGGCCTAGTGTGTCACCTTGGGGTGCACCAGTTCTATTTGTGAAGAAGAAGGATGGTTACATGAGAATGTGTATTGATTACAGGCATTTGAACAAGGTCACAGTCAAGAACAAGTATCCTTTGCCTCGTATTGATGATTTATTCGACCAGCTTCAGGGAGCGAGGGTGTTCTCCAAGATTGATTTGAGGTCCGGTTATCACCAGTTGAAGATTCGGGATTCAGATATTCTTAAGACAGCTTTCAGGACCCGATATGGCCATTATGAGTTCTTAGTGATGTCTTTTGGGCTGACCAATGCCCCAGTAGCGTTCATGCATTTGATGAACAGTGTATTCCAGCCCTATTTGGACTCATTCGTTGTTGTATTCATTGATGACATCCTGGTGTACTCTCGTAGCCAGGAGGAGCATGCTCAGTATTTGAGGATTGTATTACAGAGATTGAGGGAGGAGAATCTTTATGCAAAGTTCTCCAAGTGTGAGTTTTGGCTCAGTGCAGTAGCATTCTTGGGACACGTGGTGTCCAATGAGGGTATTCGGGTGGACCCGAAGAAGATAGAGGCAGTGCTGAGTTGGCCTAGACCATCCTCAGCCACGGAGATTAGGAGTTTCCTTGGTTTGGCGGGTTATTACCGTCGCTTTTTGGAGGTATTTTCATCTATTGCATCGCCCTTGACCAAATTGACCCAAAAGGGTGCTCCATTCAGGTGGTCGGATGAGTGTGAGGAGAGCTTTCAGAAGCTCAAGACTGCTTTCATCACAACTCTAGTGTTAGTTCTGCCATCAGCTTCAGGTTCTTACACCGTGTATTGTGATGCATCGAGGATAGGCATTGGTTGTGTTTTGATGTAGGAGGGTAGGGTGATTGCCTATGCCTCGCGCCAGTTGAAGACCCATGAGAAGAAGTATCCTGTCCATGATCTTGAATTAGCAGCCATTGTTCACGCCTTGAAGATTTGGCGTCACCGGAGTGTGCAACATCAGTTCAAGAAGAAGGATCTTAATTTGCTTCAGCGGAGATGGTTGGAGCTTCTTAAGGACTATGATATCACTATTCTGTACCATCCGGGGAAGGCCAATGTGGTGGCCGATGCTTTGAGTCGCCGAGCAGAGAGTTTGGGGAGTTTAGCATATCTTCCAGCACCAGAGAGACCTTTAGCATTGGCTGTTCAGGCCTTAGCGGGCCATCTTGTGAGATTGGACATTTCGGAGCCTAGTCTGGTATTGGCTTGCGTGATCTCCAGGTCTTCTCTTTATGACCGTATCAGGGAGCGTCACTATGATGACCCCCAATTACTCGTTCTTCAGGACAGGGTTCGGAGAGGTGATATTAGGGATGTGACTATTGGTGATGATGACATGTTGAGGATGCAGGTCGGATATGTGTGCCTAATGTAGATGGGCTTCGGGAGTCGATTCTTGGAGAGGCCCACAGCTCGCGGTATTCCATCTATCCGGGTGCCGCGAAGATGTACCAGGATTTGAGACAACACTATTGGTGGAGGTGAATTAAGAAGGATATAGTTGGGTTTGTAGATCGGTATCTCAACTGTCAGCAAGTTAAGTATGAGCATCAGAGACCGGGTGGCTTGCTTCAGAGATTAGACATTCTGGAGTGGAAGTGGGAGCGGATCACCATGGACTTTGTAGTTGGGCTCCCACGAACTTTGAGAAAGTTTGATGCTATTTGGGTTATTGTGGATCGGCTGACCAAGTCCGCGCACTTCATTCTAGTTGGTACTACTTACACTTCAGAGCGGTTGGCTGAGATTTACATCCGAGAGATTGTTCGACTGCATGGTGTCCCAGTTTCCATCATTTAAAATAGGGGCACTCAGTTTACATCACATATTTAGAGGGCAGTTCAGCGAGAGTTGGGTACTCAGGTTGAGTTGAGCACAACTTTTCACCCTTAGATGGACGGGCAGTCCGAGCGCACTATTCAGATATTGGAGGACATATTGCGCGCTTGTGTCATTGACTTTGGGGGTTCATGGGACCAGTTTTTGCTGCTCGTGGAGTTTGTATATAACAATAGTTATCAGTCGAGTATTTAGATGGCTCCGTACGAGGCTTTGTATGGGAGGAGGTGTAGATCTCTGATTGGATGGTTTGAGCCGGGTGAGTCTAGGCTTTTGGGTACAGACTTGGTCCAGGATGCATTAAATAAGGTGAAATTGATTCAGGAGCGGCTTCGCACGGCGTAGTCTAGGCAGAAGAGTTATGCAGATAGGAAAGTCCGTGATGTATCTTTCTTGGTTGGGGAGAAGATTTTGCTGAAGGTATCACCCATGAAGGGTGTTATGAGGTTTGGAAAGAGGAACAAGTTGAGCCTCCGGTTCATTGGGCCTTTTGAGGTGCTTCAGAGGATAGGGGACGTGGCTTATAGGCTTGCCTTTCCACCCAGCTTGTCAGGTGTGCACCCAGTGTTTCATGTTTCCATGCTCCGGAAGTACATTGGAGATCCGTCCCATGTTTTGGATTTCAGCACGGTTCAGTTGGAGGGTGATATGTGTCGCGCCCCCTTTTTCTCGCGAAATCGGGTTTCAACATTGATAACTCTTTAAAAAAAAAGGGAGGAAGGGTTATTAAAAGAGAGTCGCCACCTAACGGATTAAGGTGCGTTAGGGAACCTATTGCAAATGACTCGGGTTTACTAGTTTGTGTCACCAAAGATCGGGTCAGGGCTTAAATTACCTTGAGAAGAATGTGTTAGGCACTCCTCGAGGTCCACAACGGTGGGACCCAGCCGAACTTAAATCATGTGAATTAGTCTAAGAGAGAAGAAAAACATAAAGAAAGAATTATTTTAATAGGAGTGGGGGGTCCTAAGTTTTTTAACCTAGAGGATCACCCCGTGCAACATAAATAATACTTCGTAACTCCCCCAATTACTATCTTTAAGTTATTTACCTAAAGCGCTCTGATCAATTATAAATCGTACCCTATGCATGCACTACTCGTCCCTTGCCTATGGCCCAGGAGGCGTTTGGACCTCTATTTTTGGATGGTTTTAGACTTAACTTAGGTTGCTCAAAAATGATAAAAACTAGGTGACATACAAAACAAATTGGACTTTCATGTAAAAGCAAATAAGGGCTCAGGTTATCCTCCACACTTAGGCAGCAAATGCACGCAAACAAATTAGGCATTTTGACAGTTTCGACAATTGAAGTCGTTAGGCCCTATAGACATGATTTCTATATGATTCTGGATTTTAATCATGCGAGCAGTTATGCGAAGTAATTTCTAAGTGACTACACAGTTGTCTACTTATTATAAATATAAGTGGTTGAAACCTATAAACATGCTATCTAGGTGATTTACTCAGTATTTGGCAGTAATAAACACGAGAGATATTCAGAATTACTCAGTTGTTTCTATAAGCATGCCTTCTACTGGCGTTCAACGAGGCGGTGTTTTAAAGCCTGATTTTAGTGCTTAACACAGATAGTGATTACCAAATAGACATGATTCCTACCCTTGATGATTAAAACTAGTTTTAGTTCTTATATACTAAATGAGCAAGTATGACAATAACATATCAATCAATTAAGAACCCTATGGGCATGACTTCTAAAAATGCAGATTTATAAATGACCCTATGATCATGATGCCTAATGAATATGCTACAATGCAAATTGAACTTTGGTTATTTTATTCCCTATAGGCATGGTATCTAAAAAATAAGAATAGGCAGGTTATTCACAGAGCTTATTTGAGCAAGTAAACACCTATAGGCAGGTTATCTACAGAGCATATTCGAGCAAAATAAACACCTATAGGCAGGTTATCTAACATACAATAGCAGAATGTATTTGAATAAAGTAAACACCTATAGGCAGGTTATCTAACATACAATAGCAGAATGAGCAAAGTAAACACCTATAGGTAGGTTGTCTAACACAATAGCAGAATGAGCAAAGTAAACACTATAGGCAGGATTTCTACCCATTTTCATGCAAATGTTAAAATAAACCCAGTTTCCCAATTTACTAATACCCCAATTGTTATTACAAATAATTATTACAGACCAGAATTTAATGAATGAATTACAAAGTATATAAAACTATATGAAGCCTGCAGCAGCCCCAAATGCACCTGGACAGGCCAGGCCTTCAACTCATAGTGGCTCCAAAAGCCCATGTTCATAGATACACCATAACCAGCGGTGAATGATTCACCCATATCTCAAGGATAAGCATACAGAACCCAAATCTCTAGTGTGTTAGAGTTCCCAAGGGTTTCAAGAACCCACAGCAGGGCTCACACTAGAGAAGAATAATCAGAGCAGTTCAAAGAAGACTAGGGACCAAATCCTAGTGTGTCAGAGTTCACGAGGGTCTCATATGAGCCCTGAGTAGTGCTCACACTAGGAAGGCCAAGGGACATAACCTAAATTGCTTTGGCTTTTAGCCAGCAAAGAGTGAGAATTCAGGAGAGTAGGATGGGATTAGGGGGTTACAGAATCACACATAGGACACAAACAAATAGCGATACATTTGAACCTAGGCAGACTTAATTCAGTTTTCAGGAAATAAACTCAATCACATGCTAACAAGACAAGTCATAAGATGGATTTATAATGATAAAGGAGGGTCCAGATTAAGTTAAGTGCAGAAACTAGTGTCATAAGAAGAAATCAATTAGCAACAGATTATGACATGTTAGGAACTAATTAGGGTAGTTACTTGGGGTGTCAAAATATAAGAGAAACAAAGTCAAACATGCCACATTATGATGCACTCAGAAACAGACTTGTTATCCTATTAAGGAAGACATATATACCTAGTTAACTATTCTATACCAAGAGATATGAGAACATGTTCAAAGAGCAAGATAATAACAAACTTAAACTTCAAGAGATTGCTATCAGTGACATATAGGTTAAGCAGAATCGAACTAACAAACTCAAAGTAGATTCAAGCATGTCTCAAACTACAAATGTAATAGCATTTAGGATAACATAGTCTAATAGAAGTAGCAAATTAAACAAATAATAATAATGAAATGGAGGAGATATGGTAACTCACCAGTTAAAATGAAACAAGAAAGAAAGGAATCCCACAGTATTGTGAATATCAACCAAAGAGCAAGAACTCAGAATTTCTGGCCTTGGCTTTCAGCCGGCCGGGAACCAGAGTACAGAACAAGATTATTCAAGAGTAAGGAGTATACAATTTTAGTTTTATTGCTTTTTCATGATTTTTTCGAACTTTACCAAAGGGGAGTGGGGAGGGGTTTAAATAGTGTAGGAACTAAACACATAAATATGAAAATATAATTAATTCAAACAATCAGTAAAGAAGAAAAATTTTAAAACCCTAGTTTTTAGGTAAACTCCACAAAATCGGCAGAACCGAACCAGATTTGATTCAAATAAAAAAGATCTGAAACCCTAATTTAGGGCAAGTAAAAAAAATAATCGGAAGAAATAGATAGATGCATCCATAATAAGGCGAATATAGACGAGATAGTACTTAATATTAAAGCTTGAACCAATTTCGGTTCGAATCAAAGAGAATCTGTAAACCCTAACCTTAGGGTTAAGTATAAATCAGCAAGATACGAATAAATCGGACTCACACGGTGCAAAATAACGTGTTTGGACTTAATATCGTCCAGATTCAAGCGATGAAGATCGATTAGGACAGAATCAGAGTAGGGTACTTGCCATGCTTAGGCAAGTACTAAGTAATACTGTAAAGAATCAACCAATAAAGAAAATATATCGAAATGGTAAGTAAATGGAAAGAAAATCCCATTAGGAACGGGATTAGGGGAGGATTTTAGAGAGGCGGCGGGCTAGGGTTCTTCAGAAGGAAGGCAAATAAGGGCAACAGTTTTAGAAAAGTGAGTATTAGGGTAGAGAGGAGGGATATATGGGAAGGGGGTCATTAGTTGTAGGTTGTTGATATTTTTGATCAACGGCCAGGATTTAGGCAGATTGGGGTTGGGCTTAATGAATGGGTAAGGGTAATTGGGTTAGGGGTATTGGGCTTGGGTAGGTTTAGGTCCGAATTAGCTAAAATTGGGGCAGATTTTAAATACCCAAATTTAACCAATAAAATAATTTATGCATAAAAATGATTGAAAAAATATATTCAACATTATAAAAATAGAAAAAGGTTATTTGTTTGTATAAATAATGTAATTATATGTACATATGAGTTATTATCGCAAAATGTGCAATTTAGCCCTGAAAAATACAAATGTAATTATACGAAATGCACTGAAAATATTTAAAACCTCATATTGGTATAAATGATAAGTTTAGATGATTAAATAATCATAAAAATAATTAGGAGGGTAATTATTGGATATTTATATAATAAAATGAAGAAATAAATTGATTTAAAGTCTTTAAAAATCATGGAAGATTATGAAAAATACTTGTGTATGCTTGTAAATCAAATGATAATGCATATGCACTATTTTGAAAGTATATATATATATATATATATATATATATATATATATATATATATATATATATATATATATATATATATATATATATATTTTGAAAAATATGAGGGAAAAATTGGGTATCAACAGCTGCCCCTCTTTACCCGGGAAGGATGAAAGAGTTGTCGGGTAAAGAAATGATGACCAATTTTGACCGAATGGGGTGTTTTGAAAAATATAGGCCGCACCCTGGTCTCTGAGCTTCCTACATATCCATGGTTATACAGGAATCAGGCCATGTGTAGTTTTGGATCCTACGGTGGAATAAATTGATGTAATTGTTGTAAGAACGGACTGAATATTCTGGATATGGCAGGTTGAGAATGGTTACAGATATTTGAGTGGGCATCAGGTGAGAATAAGTAACAGACGGTGGTTGGTCACGTTTGAAATAATTGAAGGATATGGACGTTGAATGGAAACTGGAGCGAAGATTGCTCCCGTTAGGATAACGGTTACTTACCGGATAACTTGCAAACTCAAAATACGATGCATATAGATTATCGCATAAATTTAAACATGATGCAAATTTTCTTTGGACCATTGAGATTGTCTTTGGACGGTGAGGATGACGTCCTTAGACCATAATGCCTTGGGCCATGAATTGTGCGGTAAAGGATTCGCAGGCCATGAAATGATGTTCTCGGGCTATGAAGATGGTGCCTTCGAACCATGATGTCTTTGAATAATGATGTGCAAGATTAAGAGATCCTGAGTCCATGGCATAGTGTCTTCCGGCTATGAGGATGATGCCTTCGGACTATGACACCTTCGGACAAATTGGCTATATGTCAGCCCATGAGATGCAGAGACATGATGCTTGAGATAAAACCAGACAGAGCTTAGTCCTATGTAGAGTTGGGAGCAGAGCTTAGTCCCGAGAGAAGAGTATAATGCAAGGTTTGGAATAGAGCAACATTTGTGGTCATGCAAGCAGAGACAATGCTTAGTCTCATGTTGGGAAGTCAGAGCTTAGCCTTATGCAAGATTTGAGATAGTGCTTAGTCTCATGCAAATGGAAGGCAATGCTTAGCCTTATGCAATTAAGGAGGCAGGGCTTAGCCTCATGCAAGATTGGAGACAGTGCTTGGTCTCATGCAAGGGGAAGGCAATGCTTAGCCTTATGCAGTTGAGGAGGCAGGGCTTAGCCTCATGCAAGATTTGAGACAATGCTTAGTCTCATGCAAATGGAAGGCAATGCTTAGCCTTATGCAATTGAGGAGGAAAGGCTTAGCCTCATGCAAGATTTGAGACAATGCTTAGTCTAATGCAAATGGAAGGCAATACTTAGCCTTATGCAGTTGAGGAGGCAGGGCTTAGCCTCATGCAAGATTGGAGATAATGCTTAGTCTCATGCATATGGAAGGCAATGCTTAGCCTTATGCAGTTGAGGAGGCAGGGCTTAGCCTCATGCAAGATTGGAGACAGTGCTTAGTCTCATGCAAATGAGAGGCAATGCTTAGCCTTATGCAGTTGAGGAGGCAGGGCTTAGCCTCATGCAAGATTTGAGACAATGCTTATTCTCATGCAAATGGAAGGCAATGCTTAGACTTATGCAGTTGAGGAGGCAGGGCTTAGCCTCGTACAATTAAGGAGGCAGAGCTTAGCCTCATGCAAAATAGAGATAATGCTTAGTCTCATGCAATAAGAAAGGCATAGCTTAGCCTTGTGTAATTAAGGAAGCAGAGCTTAGCCTCATGCAAAATGGAGATAGTGCTTAGTCTCATACAATAAATAGATAATAAGTGATAGCGGAGTATTTCTTAGTTGTGGATGAGTTCGGTGGCCTTGTTGTTGTAAAGACAGTGATTCTAAGGTGCGCACGTACTGGCGACTATCACTTGTTCCTGTATTCAAAGAAAAACCGTGAGTTTTGCGGGGGAGGTTGGTTCGTGCCTTTGTCTGCTCCGCTCCGCATTGGAATCCTCTTCGAGTTACCATAGGTAGCATCTAGCTAAAAATAAAGTTTTCGAAAAATATGCATGCATAGTTGTTCAAAACACAATAATGTGCAATTTAAAAAATTGATTAGATGAACCAATAACTGCGACATTGTTAGAGACATTGCGACCTTCTTTCCATAGAATTTTGAGGGTCATCCTCAAAATTCTGCCCCAGTTACCTAGACGAATCTTTGGTTGTTCCGCATACAGTGCCGTTGGCTGAACTTGCTTCAAAATTTTGAGGGTCCTCAAAATTCTGCCCCAGTTTTCGATTATGGGAAAATAGAAATTTTATTACATTGTGACCGAACCCACAGGGCTGCCTACGTATCCCCTCTTAAACGGGAATCAGGTCAAGCGTAGTTCTGTTACATCAATTGCATAAATATAAACAGCTTTAAACATAGTTTCTTTTGATTGTATCTGAGTTGATAGGCTTTGGCCAAATTTCTCCATCCATTTCTGCGAGTATGAGTGCTCCTCCTGTTAGTATCTTGTG
The DNA here is from genome assembly GCF_000715075.1 of Nicotiana tabacum. Lineage (NCBI taxonomy): Eukaryota > Viridiplantae > Streptophyta > Magnoliopsida > Solanales > Solanaceae > Nicotiana > Nicotiana tabacum. The sequence goes on from NC_134103.1 coordinate 38,607,857, forward strand.
AACCATATAAGGCCCTTGCCAGTTGGGTGAGAATTTTCCTTTGGCTTCATCATAGGATGTGGAAAGATCCGTTTCAGCACCAGCTGCCCCGGTGTGAACTGTCGAGGTTTGACCCTTTTGTTGAAAGCTCTAGACATTCTGTTATGATAAAGCTGACCATGACACACCGCATTCATTCTTTTCCCATCAATGAGAGCTAACTGCTCGTAGCGGCTTCTTATCCATTCCGCATCACTGAACTCAGCTTCTTGCATAATTCTTAAGGAAGGAATTTCTACCTCGGCGGGGATGACGACTTCAGTACCGTAGACCAATAGGTAAGGAGTTGCCCCGGTTGATGTGCGGACTGTGGTACGGTATCCCAATAAGGCAAATGGTAACTTTTCGTGTCACTGCTTATGATTCTCTACCATCTTCCTTAGTATCTTCTTAATGTTCTTGTTGGCGGCTTCCACAGCTCCATTCATTTTGGGTCAGTATGCTGTGGAGTTTCTGTGCTTGATCTTGAAGGCTTCGCACATGGCTTTCATTAGATCACTGTTGAGATTGGTGGCATTGTCAGTGATGATGGATTCTGGAACCCCGAATCAACAAACAATACAGTTCCTGACAAAATCTGCGACAACATTTTTGGTTACAACTTTGTAAGATGCAACTTCAACCCACTTTGTGAAACTGGCGATGGCCACTGGAATGAACCTGTGCCCGTTTGAAGCGGTGGGCTCGATCGGTCCAATGACATCCATTCCCCAGGCAGCAAAAGGCCAAGGTGCGCTTGTTGTATTAAGTTCATTTGGAGGTACCCATATCATATCTGCGTATATCTGGCACTGATGACATTTCTGGACATACCGGATGCAGTCTGTTTCCATAGTCATTCAAAAGTATCTGACTCTGAGTATCTTCTTGGCTAGGATGAAACCATTCATATGTGGGCTGCAGGTTCCGGCGTGTATCTCTTCAAGCAGTTTGGAGGCTTCTTTGGCGTCAACACACCGTAATAGCCCCAGATCAGGATTTCTTCTATACAGAATTCCACCACTTTGGAAGAAATGGTTGGACAACCTCAGAAGTGTGCATTTCTGAGTGTGGTTTGCATGCTCTAGATATTCTCCTTTTGCCAAATATTCCCTGATGTCGTGGAACCATGGATTCCCATCTATTTCTTATTCAACATGAGCACAGTAAACTGGCCGATTATGGATTCTTACCGAAATGAGATCGATGAAGTTCATATCCGGGTGTTGTATCATGGAGGACAAAGTGGCCAGTGCATCTGCGAATTCATTCTGGATTTTGGGGACATGTCGGAATTCTATCTTCGTGAACCTCTTCATCATCTGTTGTACGTGATGCAGATATTGTAGTATCTTGGTGTTCTTTGTAGCCCATTCTCCTTGTACCTGGTGCACCAGCAGGTCTGAATCACCAATCACCAGCAATTCTTGGATATACATGTCGACAGCCAAATTGAGTCCTAATATGCAGGCTTCATATTCCGCCATATTATTGGTGCATGGAAACCTGTGTTTTGCGGACACCAGATAATGTTGACCGATTTTTGACACCAAAAAGGCTCCGATACCGACTCCTTTGAAATTTGCAACTCCGTCGAAACAATATCTTCTCCTACGAAAGACACTTCTTCATCAGGAAAATAAGTTTTCAGTGGTTCGTATTCTCCTCCTATAGGATTTTCTGCAAGATGATTTGCTAATGCATGTCCCTTGACTGCCTTTTGAGTTACATAGATGATGTCAAACTCACTCAACAATATTTGCCATTTGGCCAGCTTTCCTGTAGGCATAGGCTTCTGAAAGATATACTTCAGTGGATCCATTCTCGATATGAGATATGCGGTATAAGCACAAAAGTAGTGCCTCAATTTCTGGGCTATCCATGTCAGAGCACAGCAAGTGCGTTCTACCAGAGAGTACCGTGCTTCATAGGGTGTGAACTTCTTGCTCAGATAATATATGGCCTGCTCTTTTCTCCCTGTCTTGTCATGTTGTCCCAAGACACAACTGAAATCCCCATTTAATACGGAAAGGTAGAGTAGTAGTGGTCTACCAGGTTCTAACGGGACTAGGACTGGTGGTGTGGACAGGTATTCCTTGATTTTGTCAAAAGCCTTTTGACAGTCTTCAGTCCAGCTAGTGGCGGCATCCTTCTTCAGCATTTTGAAAATTGGTTCACATATTACAGTTGATTGTGCTATGAAGCGGCTGATGTAGTTGAGACGTCCCAAGAAACTCATCACGTCCTTCTTGTTCTTTGGTGGTGGTAAATCCTGGATAGCTTTGACCTTTGATGGGTCTAACTCAATTCCTCGGCGGACGACAATGAACCCTAACAATTTTCCGGCAGGAACTCCAGAGGCTCATTTTGCGGGGTTTCAGTTTCAGATTGTACTTCCGCAGCCGGTCAAAGAACTTTCTCAGATCTGCTATGTGATCTGCGACCCTCATGGATTTGATGATGACTTCATCCACATATACTTCTATCTTCTTGTGTATCATGTCATGGAAAATGGTTGTCATGGCCCTCATGTAGGTGGCCCCAGAATTCTTTAAACCAAACAACATCATTTTGTAACAGTACACTCCCCACGGCATGATGAAAGCTGTTTTCTCCGCGTCTTCTTCATCCATCCAAATCTAATGATAACCCGCGAAGCAATCAAAAAGGTATTGGAGTTCATGCTTGGTGCAATTATCGATCAGTATGTGTATGTTTGGTAGTGGGAAATCATCCTTGGGACTTGCTCTATTTAAATCCCGATAGTCGACATACACCCTGAATTTCCCGTCTTTCTTCGGAACCGGCACAATGTTGGCTAACCAAGTTGGATATTTAACTACCCTGAGGACCTTAGCTTTGATCTACTTGGTGACTCCTTCCTTGATTTTTAGACTCATGTCTGGTTTGAACTTTCTGAGTTTCTGCTTTACAGGTGGACACATTGGATTGGTAGGTAGCTTGTGAGCCACTATAGACGTGCTCAGCCCGGTCATATCATCATATGACCATGCGAAAATTTCTTCATACTTTCTTAAGAAATGAGTGTACTCTTCCTTCTCTGATGGTGACAAGTGAATGCTTATGTGAGTTTCTTTGACGGTTTCAGAATCTCCCGAGTTGACTACCTCAGTCTCATCCAGATTGGACTTAGGTTTGTTCTCAAAATTCTCAACTTCTCTGACGATTTCCTCAGGTATCACATCTTCTTCTTCTATCTATTCCGAGTCACTATCCTTATGTTGCGTTGTCTCATTACATGTCACAGTCGTTGGTTCATCAAGGTAAGAAATAGTAATGCTGTAGAGAGAAGATAAGAAAGATAATAATAATAAAACATCAAGCCGTTGATAAGTATTGAAATGTCAAACAAAGCAAATTTTAATGACTTCAAACAATATTTTCTATAGCAAAATACTAAAAGGAAAGAAAAAATGATTCAAACAAAAATGCTCAAAAGAATTGTTTTCAAAATGAATGACAATAGCAGCCATGCTACCCCGGGACTTGTCGGGCCCTGGATGGTGTGGCAGTCCAGTTCCTGAGAATAGCTTCCTTCTCCAAAGTCTGGATGATGAGGACTTCTTCCTCTTCCTCCTCAACTATCACACTGCAATCCATGTCTTCGTCTTCCAAGAAAAGATTCCTTAAGCCAGCTAGAACTTCATCTTCTTCAGATCCCCACATCATGTCAGCCTGATGAAAGGATTGGCTCAAATATGGTACCAGCTGCTCAAGAGTGTAATAAGGACCACGCCATGGCGGCGACCAATCGTCATACTCCTGCCAGGTGTACTGATATCCAAGTTTAAAGGTTGTGCCGTGACGTTTTAGCTGTATCGGTTTGGTAATACCTTGGAGGTTCTTCCTGAGCCCTTTATCGGGTTCATACCTTGCCCTTTGAGACCCATCAAATGCCTTCACATTCATAGTCCCTGCTTGTATTTCATGAAAACCTTTACCCAACCTTTTCAGAGTAGTCAGCGGACAGATGTTGAGACTGGACCCTCAATCTATCAAAACCCTGGCAATGAATTTATCCTCGCATTGTACCGTGATGTGCAGTGCCCTGTTATGGCTTAATCCCTCTGGTGGCAGTTCGTCTTCATGAAAGGTGATCTTGTGGCTCTCTAGTACTTTCCCTACCATGTTAGTCATCTCCCCACTAGTGATACTGTTAGGTACGTAAGCTTCATTCAATACCTTCATCAAGGCATTCCTATGTGCCTCAAAATTCTACAATAATGATAGGATGGATATCTGAGCAGGAGTTTTGTTCAGATGGTCTACTACAGAATATTCTCTCGCTTGCACCTTTCTCCAAAGATCAACCGGGCCAGTTTCGATGATGGGTTGCTTGGAAGCAGCTTCTCTACTTGTTCCTCCCAAATTCTCAGGTGTATAAATTCTACCAGTCCTGGTCAGCCCTTGTGCTGCACCAGATTCTTTCATTTTTGCTTTTCCTTTCCTCCTGGCTTCTGCACCCTAGTCCCAGGGCACAACATTGGATTTAAAGGGCGGTGTGGTTACTTCTACTTCGAATGGAGCAGGTGCAGCTGCAGGTGTTGTTTCCACCTCGAACGGGGTTGATGCGGCTACTTCAACTTCAACTGGTGGCTGTATCTGTACCACAATAGGAGTAAGAGTGACCACAGGTTTCTTTGGGTCATCCCCTTCTCGAATAAGCCCAATCAACCCTTCTGGGTCCCATTCTTCATCAGTCTCTATCACATTTACTCCCTTGCCCCTATGATCCGGGAGGGGATTGTTGTGGATGTTAGGTGCAGCCTCTTTTGCTTGTATAACCTTGGTATCGATTAGTGTTTGGATCTTGTCTTTCAGGGTGCGACATTCATCAATGGTATGACCTTTCATGCCGGAGTGGTAGGCACATGTTTTGTTTGGATTGACCCATTGAGAGGAGTTTTCCATGGCAACAGCGGGAATAGGGGTGATATATCCAGCAGCTTTCAGTCTCTCGTATAATTGATCGATGGGTTCAGCAATATGGGTGTATTGTCTGGGTAGCCTGCGATCGAAATTTGGTCTGGGTTTCTAATAGTTTTGGCGGGCTGGCAGCGGGCTGGCGGTGAGTGATAATATGCTGGCTGGGTGTTATAAGTATGGTAGGTAGTGGCGGGTTGTGGATATCTGGGAGGTGAAGGCTGATATGTGGGTGGAGGTGTTTGGTATGTAAGAGGAGATATTGGACCTTGGGCTACCATCACGGCCCCTACTTCTTTCTTTTTGGATATACCCCATGTCTGCAATGCTTTGTTTGTAGCCTGTAATGCCTCAAAATTAGTTACCATTCCGCTCTTGATCCCTTTTTCAATCCTTTCCCCCAATTTGATGATGTCGAAGAATTTGTGATTCTCGATAACCATTAACCTTTCGTAGTATTGTGGATCATGGGCCCGGATGAAGAACTTGTTCATCTTCTCTTCTTCCAATGCCGGCCTTACTTTTACAGCTTCCGATCTCCATCAAGTAGCATACTCGCGGAAAGTCTCTGTTGGTTTCTTTTTGAGATTCTGGATATAGAAGACATCTGGCACATTCTCTGTATTAAACCTGAACCGATCCATGAAATCCGATGCCATGCTTACCCAGCTAACCGACTTCTTTGGATTTTGGCTGATGTACCACGATAGGCGTCTCTAGTGAGGCTTCTCATGCACAGTTTCATGCGAATCCTTTCATATTTTCTAACTCCTACGATCTTGTCACAGTATGTCCTTAGATGCACCTTTGGGTCACTTGGTCCGTCAAACATCTTGAACTTAGGAGGTTTGTAACCCTCCGACAGTTCTACGTCTGGCTGAATACACAGATCTTCATAATTCAAACCCTCGATGCCTTTACCCCCTTCGACACCTTGGACTCGGCTTGTGAGCTTCTTAAGTTCCTCTGCCATATTCTTGATGAGCAGGTCCTTCTAGGTGGATTCCGGTGTATATGGGGTTTGTTGAGTGGGGTGAGGTTGGGTTTCTACATATATGGGGTTACTTTGGTGGATACCGGAGATTTGGGTATAGTGATGATCATTGGTTGAGTTCTGCGGATCGAGGGTAGGTTGCGGTGTATTTTGAGGAGTATGGTAGGTAGTAGTTTGTGGATACTGAGTCGGAAGATGTTGGTGTTGAGGAGGAGTTGGCACTGGTGGAGGGTTAGGATTTTGAGGAGGTGTGGCATATTAATGAGGTGCATGAGGATTTTGTAGATGTTAGTTTGGTGTGTTTTGAGGAGGTACTGGGTTTGGGGCATTCTGTTGGTTAATATCTGGGACGTTTAAGGTGAGGGAGAGGTTTGCCAAGTTGCGGACCTGCTCAAGTTCCCCTTGCAATTATAATATTTTCTGCTCCAACCGTAGAACCAAATCATTCTGTGCCGGAGTACTCCGACCATCTGAAGTTTCAACATTTTCCGCATGCGCAGCGTTATCTTTCGTGATACCACTCATGTCATCCATCTTAGCCTTCCCCTTACTTTTAGGATCACTTGGAGGAGGAGGAGGTGGAGGGCCTCTGGATCTGGTATGATACGTTGATGATGCCAGTATGCAAGAACCAACCTTAGGGGATGGGAATAATGAAAACAAAGAAAAGCAAAAAGGTAAACAAGTCAGTAGGGTATTTTGGAAGGATATTTGTAGTATTTAAACATGTATTGCGGAATTATAAATTCGCGTCCTAATTTTGGGGACCTCATTGTACCTGAGGTAGGCCTAGAGACACATAGATTTGGAGAAACTTGATGCCGATAACCGCCTCATTTCATTAATATAATAAATAGATCAAAACTCTAAAATGACAATAATTAAAAGAGTTGCTAGTGGCATTTGCCTTATTACAATCAATTTCTAAAACGACTCTAGAAAAGCAAATAAACAACAATTCTATTCTATTTGGTCCCGGAGGGACCCTCTCCAAGCTTGGCCTTCTTGACCCCATCGATCAGATTCCCCAGGTCGCGCATGTCCAGCAGTAGATACGCCCTTGCTAGGTGTCCTCCTTCGTTTCCCTCTGCATTCTGACAATCCACGATCCTTTTCCTTATCTTCCCTTCAAGTTCCATCAGACCCTGCTCTAAGCACTCTAACCTCTCTGTTGATTTTGTAGCAACTTCCCTCCATTCATTGATTGATTCCATGTCTATCTTGTGTTTTTCCAAATGTCTGGATTCAGACTCGAGGATTCTATTGCACAACCTCTTGTATTTTACTTGTGCTTCAGCAGTATCGTCTATGACCCTGTTTCCTAGATCGGTCCCTCTCTCGACTTCTCCTGCTATGTCATCATCCAACCATGATAGGTAGAAATACACATGACCGGCATGGTACCGATCTGGTTCGATGGTATCCTTTTCCACAATAATCTTCAGATGCCACATGTGTTGGGCCTCACACTTGAATGGAATGGCACCACCCTGAAAGTCCGCTTTGAAGTGAACCATCTTAGAAACACGTGGTATGACTTGTTTTCTCCCAGCCTGTCTCATGACCCTAAGAGGAGCATAAGGATAGATACCCCTCAACCTGATCAGCACTAAGTGAGGAACATCCCTGGACCTGATGATGAACTCGCTAGTAGGGAACCACTCAAACATCCAATGGACCTTGTCATCAGTCAAATTGCTAAAGAAGTGTACCCAATCCACGGCATTTTCCGGTTGTGCAAACCTGTCTGGGATAAAAGTCATTCTTTTTGGATGGTGAAAGGCTATGTGGTCATTCCATGGTCGCCGCGGAAATTCCTGACGGTACTGTCCTCTTTGAAGATGCTCCAACAACCATATTTGCAGTAACAACCCTCAAAATGTCTGAATCCCTTCTTATAGCAGTCCAAAGCTCAGTATATCTCTGCCACGATCATTGGGACAATAGTATAAGTTTGTCCCTCAATCTATCCCATTAAGGTCTTGGTAACCATAGCCAAAGGGGTGTGAATCCTGTCTCCTTGAATTGGAAATACTATCATACCCAGAAAACAAACAATGAACACAAAAACCCGACGATGAGTCCATCCCAGGGAAGTGATGGCAAACTCATCATGATAGATACGGTAGGATATGCTGTGCCCATAATGCTCGTAGAGGAAGTCGAAAGGTATGTAGGACTTCTTCAGGCAGACTAACTTGTCATTCTTTCTAAGGCCCATCATTTTCAAAAATCCCCTAGAAGTACGATTTTCCGGTACTAGCAGACCAGGGCTATCCCAGGGTAGCCCGGCAAAACCTCCTATTTCCTCAAGAAGGGGAGTCATCTCTATGTTACCAAAATGGAAAACAACCCTCTTTTCATCCCAGAACATAGTAGCAGCCTCAATCAGTACATTGTTTGGCTGAATGTCCAGCAAAGAAGGTAAATTTCCAAGAATTCTTTTCACATGGTTCTTGTCGCTTAGCGAGAGATTTTCCCACCAGTCTAGCAATAGAGGTGAGATACTTCGGACCATGCCGAACTTGGGGACTTCGTGCCTTATTTCTGCAAAACAAACAAAGTTAGCCCTTTCCCCCTCCGGGTTTGACTACTTACACATTAATGATTAGCATATCGACATATTTTTTCCAAATAATGCACATATCACGATCGTGCCCGTTGGGATTATGGAAATCCTGATGGACTTTGGACAAGGATTTCCTTAGAGAGTTATTATGCGGAAAATATTCTAAATCATACTAGGTTTGGACATGATGCATGCACAGTTAACATCAGAGTAGGGTTTTCTATAGAAGTCTAGACCGGTACCCTCAAGCGGACAACTTGAGAGGGAAAGGCACGGAACCGTCGACTACATCGTTGATCGACTAGTTTTACCACAAATAAGCCTTTCCAAATTTAAAAAGGGTAATATAGGAAGAGCGCGAACACTCATCAAGTGCCGCTATGGTATTGATTGCGCATGAGTGGAATGTGATGCAGAGCATGTAATTATGCAAAAAATAAAACAACACCTTGTCAAGTATTTTGCATGATGAAAGCGATAAATACGGTATTTAATAAATGTAAAGACAGGAAAGAAAGAAAAACAAAGAAGGAGTTAGTTTGCATAATGGAAAAATTATAATAAAGCGGTAAAAAGGGTAGGGATTGGGAAAGACATAAATATTGAAGCCAGCGAACAAGGTTAAACGAAAAGTTGCATGTAAATTCATGTAAAAGGGAAAATAGGGAAGGGGGTGTGCATGTAGCAAATAAACGGTGAATTTGAGCATAAAATAATAAAGACATGCTTATCGAGGGAGACTAATTCACACAGACTAAGTTCATTATGGTAAGAGCCTAAGGATATCCCAGCAAAGTCGCCATGCTGTCGCGCCCTCTTTTTCTCGCGAAATCGAGTTTCGACATTCACAACTCTTTCAAAAAAAGGGAGGAATGGTTATTAAAAGAGAGTCACCACCTAACGGATTAAGGTGCGTTAGGGTACCTATTACAAATGACTCGGGTTTACTAGTTTGCATTACCAAAGATCGGGTAAGGGCTCAAATTACCTTGAGGAGAAGGTGTTAGGCACTCATCGAGGTCCACAATAGTGGGTCCCGGCCGAACTTAAATCACGTGAATTAGTCTAAGAGAGAAAAGAAACATAAAGAAAGAATTATTTTAATAGGAGTGGGGGGTCCTAAGTTTTTTAGCCTAAAAGATCACCCCGTGTAATATAAATAATACTTCGTAACTCCCCCAAGATGGGGGTGTTACTCATATTATTCAGCGGGTACATACTATCATCTCCTGCTACCCGATTACTATCTTTAAGTTATTTACCTAAAGCTCTCTAATCAATTCTAAATCGTACCTTATGCGTGCACTACCCGTCTCGTGCCTATGGCCCAAGAGGCGTTTGGGCCTCTATTTTTGGATGGTTCTAGACTTAACTTAGGTTGCTCAAAAATGATAAAAACTAGGCGACATACAAAACAAATTGGACTTTCATGTAAAAGAAAATAAGGGCTCAGGTTAACCTCCACACTTAGGCAGCAAATGCGCACAACCAAATTAGGCGTTTTGACAGTTTCGACAATTGAAGTCGTTAGGCCCTATAGACATGATTTCTATATAATTCTGGATTTTAATCATGCGAGCAGTTATGCGAAGTAATTTCTAAGTGACTGCACAGTCGTCTACTTATTATAAGTATAAGCGGTTGAAACCTATAAACATGCTATCTAGGTGATTTAACTCAGTATTTTGTAGTAATAAACACGAGAGATATTAAGAATTACTCAGTTGTTCCTATAGGCATGCTTTCTACTGGCATTCAACGAGGCAGTGTTTTAAAGCCTGATTTTAGTGCTTAACAGAGATAGTGATTACCCTATAGACATGATTCCTACCCTTGATGAATAAAACTAGTTTTAGTTCTTATATACTAAATAAGCAAGTATGACAATAGCATATCAATCAATTAAGAACCCTATGGGAATGACTTCTAAAAATGCAGATTTATAAATGACCCTATGATCATGATGCCTAATGAATATGCTGCAATGCAAATTGAACTTTGGTTATTTTATTCCCTATAGGCATGGTGTCTAAAAAAGCAGAATAGGCAGGTTATCCACAAAGCTTATTCGAGCAAGTAAACACCTATAGGCAGGTTATCGACAGAGCATATTCGAGAAAAATAAACACCTATAGGCAGGTTATCTAACATACAATAGAAGAATGTATTTAAATAAAGTAAACACCTGTAGGCAGGTTATCTAACACAATAGCAGAACGAGCAAAGTAAACACCTATAGGCAGGATTTCTACCCATTTTCATGCAAATGTTAAAATAAACCAAGTTTCCCAATTTACTAATACCCCAATTATTATTACAAATAATTATTACAGACCAAAATTTAATGAATGAATTACAAAGCATATAAAACTATAGGAAGCCTGCAACAGGCCCAAATGCACCTGGACAGGCCAAGCCTTCAACTCATAGTGGCTCCAAAAGCCCATGTTCAGAGATACACCATAACCAGCGGTGAAAGATTCACCCATATCACAAGGATAATCATACGAAACCCAAATCTCTAATGTGTCAGAGTTCCCAAGGGCTTTAAGAACCCAGGGCAGGGCTCACACTAGAGAAGAATAATCAGAGCAGTTCAAAAAAGACTAGGGACCAAATCATAGTGTGTCAGAGTTCACGAGAGTCTCATATGAACCCTGAGCAGTACTCACACTAGGGAGGCCAAGCGACAGAACCTAAATTGCTTTGGCTTTTAGCCAGCAAAGAGTGAGAATTCAGGAGAGTAGGATGGGATTAGGGGATACAGGATCACACATAGGACACAAAAAAATAGCGACACATTTGAACCTAGGCAGACTTAATTCAGTTTTCAGGAAATAAACTCAATCACATGCTAACAAGACAAGTCACAAGACAGATTTATAATGATAAAGGAGGGTCCAGATTAAGTTAAGTGCAAAAACTAGTGTCATAAGAAGAAATCAATTAGCAACAGATTATGACATGTTAGGAACTAATTAGGGTAGTTACTAGGGGTGTCAAAATATAATAGAAACAAAGTCAAACATGCCACATTATGATGCACTCAGAAATAGACTTGTTATCCTATTAAGGAAGACATATATACCTAGTTAACTATTCTATACCAAGAGATATGAGAATATGTTCAAAGAGCAAGATAATAACAAACTTAAACTTCAAGAGATTGCTATCAGTGACATATAGGTTAAGCAGAATCGAACTAACAAACTCAAAGTAGATTCAAGCATGTCTCAAACTACAAATGTAATAGCATTTAGGATAACATAGTCTAATTGAAGTAGCACATTAAACAAATAATCAGAATGAAATGGTGGAGATATGGTAACTCACCAGTTAAAATGAAACAAGAAAGAAAGGAATCCCATAGTATTGTGAATATCACCCACAGAGCAAGAACTCAGAATTTCTGGCCTTGGCTATCAGCCGGCCGGGAACCAGAGTACAGAAAAAGATTATTCAAGAGTATGGAGTATAAAATTTTAGTTTTATAGCTTTTTCATGATTTTTCCGAACTTTACCAAAGGGGAGTGGGGAGGGTTTTAAATAGTGTAGGAACTAAACACATAAATATGGAAATATAATTAATTCAAACAATCAGTAAAGAAGAAAAATTTTGAAACCCTAGTTTTTAGGTAAACTCCACAAAATCGGCAGAAAATAAAGGCAAAGAGTCACATATTGTATAAAATGAACACAGACAAGAATATTATTCACAAAACACAGAACCGAAGCAGATTTGGTTCAAATAAAAAGGATCTGAAACCCTAATTTAGGGCAAGTAAAAATAATAATCGAAAGAAATAGACAGATTCATACATAATAAGGTGAATATAGACGAGATAGTACTTAATATTAAAGCTTGAACCAATTTCGGTTCGAAACAAAGAGAATCTGTAAACCCTAACCTTAGGGTTAAGTATAAATCAGCAAGATACGAACAAACGGACTCACACGGTGCAAAATAACGTGTTTGGACTTAATGTCATCTAGATTCAAGAGATGAAGATCGATTAGGACATAATCAGAGTAGGGTATTTGCCATGTTTAGGCAAGTACTAAGTAATACCATAAAGAATCAACCAATAAAGGAAATATGTCGAAATGGTAAGTAAATGGGAAGAAGATCCCATTAGGAACGAGATTAGGGGAGGATTTTGGAGAGGCGGAGGGCTAGGGTTCTTTAGAGGGAAGGGAAATGAGGGCAGCGGTTTTAGAAAAGTGAGGATTAGGGTAGAGATGAGGGATATAAGGGAAGGGGGTCGTTAGTTGTGGGCCGTTGATCATTTTTGATCAACGACTAGGATTTAGGCGGATTGGTATTGGGTTTAATAAATGGGTAAGGGTAATTGGGTTAGGGGTATTGGGATTGGTCTGTTTTGGGTAGTTTTAGGTCCGAATTAGCTAAAATTGGGGCCAGATTTTAAATACCCAAATTTAACCAATAAAATAATTTGTAAAAATAATAGATAAATAGTAAAAATATCATTTTTGCATAAAAATGATTGAAAACAAATATTCAACATTATAAAAATATAAAAGGTTATTTTTGTATAAATAATGTAATTATATGTACATATGGGCTATTATTGTAAAATGTGCAATTTAGCCCTGAAAAATGCAAATGTAATTATACAAAATGCACTAAAAATATTTAAAACCTCATATTGGTATAAATGATAAGTTTAGATGATTAAATCATCATAAAAATAATTAGGAGGGTAATTATTTGATATTTATATAATAAAATGCAGAAATAAATTGATTTAAAGTTTTTAAAAATGGCGTATAAGCTTGCCTTGCCACCCAGCTTGTCGAGTGTGCATCCAGTATTTCATGTTTCCATGCCCTGGAAGTATATTGGAGATCTGTCCCATGTTTTGAATTTCAGCACGGTTCAGTTGAAGGGTGATATAACTTATGATGTGGAGCTGGTGGCTATTTTGGATCGGCAGGTTCGAAGGTTGATGTCAAAGGATATAGATTCAGTGAAGGTGCAGTGAAGAGGTTAGCCTATGGAGGAAGCCAACTGGGAGACCGATCGGGAGATGCATAGCAGATATCCATGCCTATTCGAGACTCCAGGTATGTTTCTAGACCCGTTTAATGATGAACGATTGTTTAAGAGGGGGAGAATGTAACGACTCGGCCGGTCGTTTCGGGAGTTATAGCCCCGTTTCCCCCATTTCTTCTTCCTTTATTCTTTTAAGCTATATTATGATATACCGGGTTAGTTGGTTCGGGTCCGAAGTGGTTTCGGAGTGGAATGAGACACTTAGTCTCTAAAGTAGAAGCTTAAGTTGGAAAAGTCAACCGGATATTGACCTATGTGTAAACTATCTTGGAATTTAATTTTGATAGTTCCATTAGCTTTTTAGGTGATTTTGGACTTAGGAGCGCGTCCGGAATATGATTTGGAGGCCCGGGGTAGAAGTAGGCTTGAATTGGCAAAATTAGAAATTTGGCGATTTTTGGCCGGCAGTGGAAAATTTGATATCGGGGTCGGAATGGAATTCCGATAGTTGGAGTAGGTTTGTAGTGTTATTTGTGACGTGTGTGCAAAATTTGAGGTCATTCGGACGTGGTTTGGTTGGTTTCGGCATCGGATGTCGAATTTGAAAGTTTAGAAGTTCTTAGGCTTGAATCTGAGGGTAATTTGATGTTGTTTTGAGTGATTCAAAGGTTTGACTAAGTTTTTATGTTGATATATAACTTGTTGGTATTTTTGGTTGAGGTCCCGAGGGCCTCGAGGCGATTTCGATATTGGATGATTGCTGAAGTTGGAACTCAGCTGTCACAATCGCACCTGCAGATGTCGCATCGCAGGTGCAAGCCCGCAGAAGTGAGCGGGATGTCGCAGATGCGAGGTTGGAGGAGCTGGGCATAAGGCGCATGTGCGATATGGTTCCCGCACCTGCGAGGTCGTAGAAGCGCACAAGAGATCGCAGGTACGGACAATATCGAGGTAGGCTGGGTCCGCATGTGCGTAGGATAGGTCGCATCTGTGAGTCCGCATATGCGGATAGGTGACGCAGAAGCGGAAGTGAGGAAGTCAGGAAGTGGCCGCAGGTGCGAGGTATTTTCTGCACCTGCGTGGTCGCAGATGCGGAAATAGAGCACAGGTGCGGAGTCTAGGCATTTAAGTGACTTACGCAGGTGCGGTTGTTTGGACCGCATGTGCAGTGGCATAGAAGCGAGAAATTGTTCGCAGGTGCGAAAAACCTGGGCAGAAACCATAAATAGAACCCTTTGCGAATTTACTTCATTTCCACCATTTTCAAGTCGGGTTTTGGAGCTTTTGGAGTGATATTTGAAGGGTGATTCACCGTATGTATTGTGATATCCCGTTGTTTAATCATGTAATAAGTGAAAATGAGGGGTTAGGGCTTGGGATTTTGGTGAGTTTAATTTAAGGACTTGAGGGACCAAACAGTGTCGAATTTCGATAAATTTCATATGTATGGACTCATGAGTGAATGAGCTTCCTAGTTTGGTAAATTTTGTCGGATTTTGAGACGTGGGCCCGGGGACTGGGTTGATCCAATTTCGGGTTTTGGGCTAATTTGATAGTTTTTCTTGTGGAATTCATTCCATTAGCGTATATTAATGGTATTGTACTGATTGTGAATAGATTCGGAGCATTTGGAGACCGAATCGAGGGACAAGAGCATTCAAGAGTAGGAGTTTTATACTGTTGAGGTAAGTAACAGTTTTAAATCTGGTTTTGAGGGTATGAAACCCGGAGTTAGTATAATGTGACTGTTTGGGGGTGGCACCCATGCTAGGTGATGGGCGTGTGGTTGTACACCATGGGGGTTTGAGACTTGGTCCCTCCCGGGAGACTGTGAAGTCTAATAGCCTTTATTTGTGTTTATGTGCATTCCTTTTTTACTAGAACTTGACTGCCTTTCATGCTAGAAGTCATGCTTAGGCTATATTCCGTTCATGGTAGTTATACTCAGTCATAGTGATTCTTGGACATGTTTACCTCAATCTCTATTATTTGTTTTTCCCTGATTATATACTGTAACACTTTGATTTGGGCTGCTTTCCTTTTCTTTATTGAGAGCTGTGAGACTAGAGAGGTTCATGATTGAGTAAGGCCAAAGGCCTGGTTGTGAGGTATTGTTCTATGGCACGTGAGTTATCCATGTAGCAGGTGAGTTGTCCGTGCGGATCCTTATGTTTATACTATGGCACGTGAGTTGTCCGTGCAGCACGTGAGTTGTCCGTGCGGATCTAGATATGATATTTTAGCACGTGAGTTGTCCGTGCAATATGTGAGTTGTCCGTGCTTATAGTGCTTGTGTTGTAGGAGCCCCTCATGAGTCTGAACACCCCCAGTGAGCGCAGGTACCTATTGAGAGTGTGTATTGAGGGCTTAGAGCCGAGAGTGTGAGGTTGAGATGGGTTGAGTGACTGCTGCCTTGAGAGGTTATACCTGCTTTATTTATTGTTGCACTTGGTTGTTATCTGTTGTTGTTGTGAAATTACTGGAAGATTCATATGTGTCTTACATGAGCGCGAACTATTTTGACTTATACCACATGATTTGAAAGCACGTTCACTCTTTGCTGAAAACTTTTAAAATGAACTGTACTGTATAGCTTGAAACTGCTTCTCAGTTCCTTATTTATTTCTATTACTTGCTGAGTTGGTTGTACTCATGCTACACCCTGCACTTTATGTGCAGATCCAGATATGTTTGATTACGGAGGTCATTGAGTTCGGGAGGATCGAGTACCGGAGACTACGAGGTAGCTGCCAGCGTCCGAAGGGCCTTGTCTCTCCTTCTATATATTTCCTTTTGCCTTGTATTGATACTTAGACACTAGTTGTATTAGTTTGGTTATCTAGATGCTCATGACTTAGTGACACCCCGATGTCGGGGTATTTTTCCTCACTTATGTTTTTATTTGGGCTTTACCCCGTATTTATAAAATAAAAAAAATAATAAAAAACTCCGAATATTTTAAATGTCTTAAATTCATTTATGTTAAATTTTGAAAGAGTCTTGGAAAGGTCGGCTTGCCTAGTACCACGATAGGCGCCATCACGACAGGGTTAGTTTGGGTCGCGACAAGTATACAATTAGTCCTTGTCCGCGGGTACGAGCTCTACTTGGTTAGGAATGCAGTACTTGAACTTGAACTCCGCCAAACTCTTGGCTATTAAAGAAGATCGTAAAACCTTAGCCACCGCCTCTGGTTGCTGCTGCATGTTCGGTTTCGCGTTAGGGTTACGGGGAATCTTCTCCACCAAGGGAAGAGCCTCCACTTCAACGGCGGTGGTGGAATCTTCCCTACGGACAAGGGCCGCAACCACCAAGGGTGTGGCAGAACCTCCTCATTTACACTAGAGGAGTCTCCACCATGGACGCCAAAAGGTAAGTTAGAAATATTTGCAAGGTTTATAGAGTTTAGGAAGGAAGAGAGTTGAGAAAATGGAAGAAAAGCTTTAGAGAATGGTGGGCAAGTAAAGAAAATGAAGAGAAAACGAAGATAATTCTAGTAGCGAAAGTGAAGGAAAGATTCAAATAACGGTGATCATCCTCCTTTTTATAAAGAAAAAACCTTGAGATTCTGAGCGATTCTTCATAATAGCAACCGCAGTGTGCTGACGCGACACATCGAGAGCAGACGTCATCATGACGAATGACGTCACATCTCATCCACGTCATGTTCTCTCCAAAGGTCACCCAGGAAATTAAAGACGACAAAAGTTTGAAATATGCGTCTCTCATAACGCCACTTCATCCACCTTTGATGACGACCACGACCTCTACTATCCACTTATCAAGCCCGTCCCTGAGGACAACCTCGACAAGCGGAGGGACTAACTGTATGGACAAAAACTTCGTTTTATGTGTTTGACCCGGTCAACGGTAATAGAGCCTGTGAAAGCTATGACGTGTCAACCTAACTCCAAAATGTCGAGGTCAGGTGTGGAGGATAAATCGCTGTGGAAGGTCGAAATAGCTTAACAGAAGTCGAGGACGAGGAAGAGCATCCGCATTCAGTACGAAGTGACGACCAATTTTAGGATTTAGATTCCCTAGAAAATATTCTAATGGATATTCCTTTTTGTTGTACTATCTAGGGTTTTGTGGCACATGTGCTCTTACAAATAGGAAGATATGTATATCAAAAAGGGGATTGGACCTTTTGTAAATATTTTCATCAACATTCTCAGTGCAAGATTCTCACTTTATTAAATAGAAACAAAGCTTAACTTTATACTTTCTTTTTCTTTTATCCCTCTCCCCCGATCCAAGACGGATTAGAATACAAGGTTGCTCATCATCATCCATGATTGTCAGAAAGACATTCAAAAATCTCATCTTTGTGGGGTTATCTTTATTTCATTTACTATTTAGAAGTTATTTATTATCATTTATTGCTATCCTTTACACTTCTAGGTCTGTATCGCTTCTTTATTATCTAAAGTTATCTTCTTTAGTGTTGAACTTTAACATATTTATCATAAAACACTAGATCTGTCCTTGAATATTGATATTGATTGTGATTAATACCGATTTTCTGGTAATTTAATTATATAAAATCAAAAATCTATTTTTTGGGTCATACAGTCAACTTCCTAAAGAAATTAAAATAAAGAAGATAAGTGCAATATTACAAACCAGAAGAAAATTAGTGTTATGAAAATGAACTTAGAGGCGCTCTGTGAAATTGTCACAATCCAAAATCCACAAGTCGTGATGACACCTAACCCAACCTGCTATGTAAGTCAACAGTCACATGATATCAATGAAAATGAAATAACATAGTCTAATAACTCAACAACGGAAAAATACCATAAAAATATCTGAGAATAAAATAACACCGTCTAATAACTCAAAAGCGGAAGAATACCATAAATATATCCGAGAATAACACCGTATAATAACTCAACAACGGAAGAATACCATAAAAATGTCTGATAATAAAATAACATCGTCTAATAACTCAACAACGGAAGAGTACCATAAAACTATCTGAGAATAACTCAACAGGGGATCCTGCCCAAGTGCTATTATAATCATTTAGCCCAATAATGAGGTCTGGGGCACGCGTCGCCCCAAAATAATAACTCTTAGCCCAATATAGGCCTGACGTACGCGTCACCTCAAAATCAATACCAAACCGGCTCTAAGGCCAAAACTCAGTCATTTACCGTTCAATTCTCAGATAAACACATCTCAAATACTTAGTTAACAGTTTTACCCTTAAGTGATATCAATAACATGTGAGGAATAACATAAGAAGTACTAAGATAGAGATATCATACACGGATGTAGTATCATGACTGAGAACATGTGTGCAATTAATGTATATAACTCAGAAACAACAAGAATATCCCTATCAAGTCTCGAACAGTTAGCACATAGCCTAGACATGATGTCTAACATGATTCACAGTTCAAATAATCAAACAAGTAGAGGGAGCGTGGGGATAACATGATATGATAGAAAAACAAGTCCGGTAATAGCCAAAGGCCTCCCCAACCATGAACACACTGGTGCACGCACACACGCCCGTCACCTAGCACATACGTCACCCCAATATCTTTCATACAACGTAGTTCTCTAGGTTAAATACCCTCAAATCCAAGTTTAGATGTGTTACTTACCTCAAAACACGCAAATCACAACTCCAACAAGCCCTTCCCACGCATATTGGCCTCCAAGCGACTCGAATCTAGTTATAAATAACTCAATATCAACAAATAATGCCGTAGGAAATAACTTCAAACAATAAAGTTTTGATCTTTATCAAAATAAAAAATTCAACCCTGGTTCGTATCTCGTAGTCCGAAAAAATTCACCAATTCTGGACACCCATTCGATTACGAGTCCAACCATACCAAAATCATCCATTTCCGACTTCAAATCAACCTTCAGACCTCCATTTTTATTTTTGAAAAGTTTCCACCCCATTTCTTCACTTTAATTCACTAATCAAATTCTAAAAAAAAGATAGAATCATGAAATAATAACAAACCCGAGTCGAAACACTTACCTCTATCCAAATCTTGAAAATCCCCTCAAAAATAGCCCAAAACCGAGCTCTACAACTCAAAATATGAAATAATAACTCTAACCCTCGATTTGAGTTTTTAAATATGCTGCCCAGGTATTATGAATAGCGATCGGGGGACCAAACTCGCGGTTGCAAAAAACAAATGATCACTGCCCTCAAAATACACTACGTGAACACGAAGCCACAGTCGCGAACGCGATGGTTGCCAGGCCTAACTCTTCGCGAATGCGTGCACAATACCGCGATCGCGTAGGCTTGAAGCCTGACGCTCCAGTTGACCACTCCTCTACGCGAACGCGTGAACCTTCTCGCATCGGTGATGACCTGATACCTCAATCTTTGCGAACACGTGCCCAGTATCGCGGACACGATGAATGAAATCAGCAGTCCAACCAAGATCAAATTGAAGCTGAACTTGATCTGAATCACACCTGAGGCCCCCGCAACCCCATCCAAACAAACAAACAGGTCCTAAAACATGATACGAACTTAGTCGAAGCCTCAAATCACATCAAACAACTTTGAAATCATGAATCACACCCCAATTCAAACCTAATGAACTAATGAACTTCCAACTTTTAAAACTAATGCCGCATCATACCAAACCAACTCCGATTGACCTCAAATTTTGCACACAAGTCGTAGATGACACAAAGGACCTACTCCAACTCTTGGAACTGAAATCCGAACCCATTATCAACAAAGTCAACTCTCAATCAAACCTCTCAACCTTCCAAACCTTCAACTTTTCAACTTTCACCAATTAAGCCAAAACGACCTATGGACCTCCAAATCAATATATTGACGTACGCACAAGTCCAAAATTATCATATGAATCTATTGGAACCATCAAAACTCCATTCCAATGTCATCTACACAAAAGTTAAACTCCAGTCAACTTAAGCCTTCAACCTTGGGACTAAGTGTCTCAATTCACTCTGAAACTTCCCCGGAACCAATCCAACCACCCCGAAAAGTCACATAACCATAATTAAGCATAGGGGAAGCGATTAATGAGGGAACATGGATACAATTCACAAAACGACCGGTCGGGTCGTTATATTCTCCCCCTCTTAAACAAACGTTCGTCCTCGAACGGGTCTAGAATCATACCTGAAGTCTCAAATAGGCATGGATATCTGCTCCGCGTCTCCCACTCGGTCTTCCAAGTAGCCTCCTCGACTGGATGGCCTCTCCACTAAACTTTCATTGAAGCTATATTCTTTTATTACAACTTTCGAACCTTGCGATCCAAAATGGCCACCAACTCTACATCATAAGTCTACTCCCTATATAACTGAACCGTGATGAAATCCAAAACTGAGATGGATCACCATAATACTTCCGGAGCATAGAAACATGAAACATTGGGTGAATACCTGATAGACTAGGTGCCAATGCAAGCTTGTAGGCCATCTCACTAATCCTCTCAAGCACACCAAAAGGGCCAATATACCGAGGGCCCAAGTTTCCCTTCTTTCCGAACCTCATCACACCCTTCATGGGAAAACTCTGAGCAATACATTCTCTCCCACTATATTGGCAACATCACGGACCTTTCGATCAATGTAACTCTTCTATCTAGACTGTGTTGTACGAAGCCGATCCTGAATCAACTTGACTTTCTCTAAGGCATCCTGAAAATCAGTACCCGACAACCTAGCCTCTCCTGGCTCAAACCAACCAACTGGAGAACAACACTGCCTCCCATATAAGGTCTCATAAGGAGCCATCTGAATACTCGATTGGTAGTTGTTGTTGTAGGCAATCTCTGCAAGTGGTAGAAACTGATCCCACGAACCCCGAAAATCGATAACACAAGTGCGTAGCATATCCTCCAAGATCTAAATGGTACTCTCGGACTGTCTGTCCATCTAGGGATGAAATGTTGTACTCAACTCAACCCGTGTGCCCAACTCTCACTGCACTGCTCTCCAAAATTATGATGTGAACTGTGTGCCCCGAAAAGAATAATGGACACTGACACACCGTGAAGACGAACAATCTCACAGATATAGATCCCAGCCAACCGCTTTGAAGAATAGGTAGTCACAACTGGAATGAAATGCGCGGACTTAGTCAACCGGTCCAAAATCACCCAAACTGCATCAAATATCTTCAGAGTCTGTGGGAGCCCAACAACAAATTCCATGGTAATACACTCTGATTTTCACTCGTGAATCTCAAGTCTCTAAAGCAAACCGCCCGACCTCTAATGCCCGTACTTCACCTGTTGATAGTTCAGTCACCGAGCCATATACTCTACAATATGTTTCTTTATTCTTCTCCACCAATAGTGCTGCCTCAAGTACTAATACAAATTTACGGTACCCGGATGAATTGAATATCGTGAACTATGGGCCTCCTCAAGAATCAACTCATGAAACCCATCCACATTGGGCACACATATCTGACCCTGCATCCGCAACACCACAGTATATCCAATAAAAACCTCTTTGGCATCACCGTGTTGCACCATGTCCGTAAGGACAAGTAAATTGGGGTCATCATACTGACGCTCTCTAATGCGCTTGAATAAAGAAGACCGAGAAACCACGCAAGCAAGAACCCGACTAGGCTCCGAAATATCTAACCTCACGAACTGATTGGCCAAGGCCAGAACATCTGATCTAGCGGTCTCTCATCAACTATAATATATGCAAGGCTACCCATACTCATACCCTTTCTACTTAAGGCATCGACCACCACATTGGCCTTCTTCGGATGATACAAAATTGTGAAATCATAGTCTTTTAGCAGCTCCAACCACCTCCGATGCCTCAAGTTTAGATCCTTTTTATTAAAGAAGTGTTTTAGGCTCCGATGATCCGTGAATACCTCGCAATACATGCCGTAGAGATAGTGCCTCCAAATCTTAAATGCATGAACAATAGCTACTAACTCAAGATCATGAACGGGGTAGTTCCTCTAATGGGGCTTAAACTGGCGTGAAGCATAAGCAATCACCCTACTCTCTTGCATCAAGACACACCCAATACCGATCTGAGAAGCATCACAATAAACCATATATGAACCCGATGCTGAAGGCAAAACTAGAATTGGAGTTGTGGTCAAGGCAGTCTTGAGCTTCTGAAAGCTCTGCTCACACTCATTAGACCACCTGAATGGGGCACCCTTCTGGGTCAATCTAGTCAAAGGTGCAGCAATGCATGCAAAACCCTCCATAAAACGACGATAATATCTAGCCAAGCCAAGAAAACTCCGACAGTAGCTGGAGACGGTCTGGGCCAACTCTGAACTACCTCAATCTTCTTCGGATCTACCTTGATCCTCTCACTAGACACCACGTGTCCCAAGAATTCCACATAATTAATCCAAAACTCACACTTGTAGAATTTAGCATATAGCTTCTTCTCCATCAACGTCTGGAGTACAATACTCAGATGCTGCTCATGATCCTCCTGGCTGCTAGAGTAAACCAATAAATCATCAATGAATAATATGAAAAAAGAATCAAGATATGACTAAAATATACTGTTCATTAGATGCATAAATGTTATTGGGGCATTGGTCAATCCAAAAGATATCACAAGAAACTTGTAGTGACCATAATGGGTCTTAAATGCCGTCTTCAGAATATTAGAATTCCGAATCTTCAACTGGTGATACCCAGACCTCAAATCATTCTTGGAGAATACTCTAGCACCCTGAAGCTGGTGAAATAAGTCATCAATGCGCGGTAGTGGGTACTTGTTCTTAATTGAAAAAATTTGTTCAACTGCCTGTAATCAATGACATCCGCATAGTACCATCCTTCTTCTTCACAAACAAAATTGGTGCACCCCAAGGTGACATACTAGGGCAAATTTATTCATTATCAAGTAGCTTCTGAAGTTGTTCTTTCAATTACTTCAACTCTGCCGGTGCCATATTATACGGAGGAATATAGATGGGCTGAGTGCCCGACACCAAGTCAATATCAAAATCAATGTCCCTGTCTGATGGCATGCACGACAGGTCTGTAGGAAACACATCTGGATAGTCTCTCACTACCGAAACAGACTCAATGGTAAGAGTATCAGCAATAACATCCCACACAAAGGCCAAATATGCCAAACATCCCTTCTCAACCATCTGTTGTACCTTCAAGTTTGAAATCACTCTACTGGGAACATAATCCAGGGAACCTCTCCACTCAACCCTAGAAAATCCCAGCATTGCCAACATCATGGTCTTAGCGTAACAATCCAGAATAGCATGACATGGTGACAATCAATCCATGCCTAAAATCACGTCTAAATCAACCATACTAAGCAGTAAAAGATCAACTCGCATCTCCAATCCCCCAATAGTCACCACACATGACTAGTACAAATGGTACACAATAAGAGAATCACCCACTCGTATAGATACATGAACATGCATAACTAAGGAATCACGGGGCATATCCAAATAACGAGCAAAGTACGATGATACATACGAATAAATGGAACCAGGGTCAAATAATACTAAAGCATCCCTGTGTCACACTAAAATAATACCTGTGAGTACTGCATCTAAAGCAATTGCCTCTGGCCTGGCATGAAAAGCATAGCATCGAGCCTGACCACCACCTGTCTGACCTCTCCCTCTGGGGCGACCTTGATGTGTATGACCTCCACACCGAGCTAGCTGAGTGGGTGGTGTAGCAACTGGTGCAGAGGTCATAGACTAGCCTCCCTGTTGCACTAGACCTCTGTAGTGATGGGGACAATACTTCCTCACATGTCCCAACTCTCCACAATCATAACAACCTCGAGCCGGGAATGATAGTGGGCATGCATCAGACCCGAGAACTAGAATAGCCATCGGAAGAACCCATTACTGATGAACCCTGAATTGATGGAGCATGATACGAGCTCTGAGCTGGAAGTGCATTAAAAGATGCCTGCCCCCGGTTAGTACTGTATGAACCATGACTAGCTGATGCACCCCGATGAGCCGAACGAGCCATATGAGTGGGACTGTAAAGACAACCTCTGTTGTGATTTGACTGACTTCCAGATAAGGTACCACTGAAACCACCAAATCCATAGGGCCTCTTACCCTCCTGCTCCTCGCGCTCAAGCATTCGAACCAACTCTAAGCGCGTAGCAATCTTGACCACCTGGTCAAACCTAGCATCTGTCTCGTCCTCTCGGGCCAATCTGTAACGTAGGCCATAGTTGAGGCCATCAATAAACCTCCTGATCCTCTCTCTTTATGTGGGAACCAACCATATAGCATGACGGGCCAAATCTGTGAATCTCATCTCATATTGGGTCACAATCATATCTCCCTAGCATAGCTGTTCAAAATCTCTACGCAGCTCCTCCCTACGAGTTTGTGGGCCAAACTTCTCTAAAATGAGAATGGAGAACTCATGCCATGAAAGTGGTGTTGCGCCAACGGGCCCGCTCAACTCACAGGCCTGCCACCATCTGTAGGCTGCCCCTGTTAGCTGAAAAGTTGTAAATGCATCTGGTCTCTAATATACCCATTGCGCAAGGAATCCACTGACACCGATGTAGAAAATCCTTAGCATTTTATAATTCCTCTCCGCTGAACTTTGAAGGCTTAAGCCTCAAACTGCCCCAATCTCTTCTACTCCTCATCACTCATAGGTGGTCCAACCTCGGCCCGAGAGCAGCAACCGGCTGGGCTGGTAGTACCCCCGATGCCTGGAGTCCATGAGCTACCTGCTATGGAGTACGAGTGGCGGGGATATGAGCACCTCCCCTAGCCTGTGAAGTGGATGATGCAGCTGGAACAGAAACCGCCTGAGCAAGGCTAAGGCATACAGTCAAAATCTGGGCCAATGCCTCCTTAGTGCCTGGGATCACAATGGGTACTGCTGGTGCCTGAGTTGGTCCCACTGACTCAATAATATCTGGTATATGTCCCTCTGCTGGGGCAACTAGTGTCTCTGCAGGTGCTGATCTAGCTGTAGTACGAGCCACACCTTGCCCTCTAATGCAGCCCCCACCTCTCGCGGCCCTAACTGGTGGAACTGTGGTCGTCCACTTGATCCGGCTGCACGTGTCCTCACCATCTGTGATAGAATATAAGAGTCAAGTTTCGAACGTCGGAATTAACAAATTCGCATGATAAGAATGCAAGAAAGTGAAGTTTCCTAATATTTTGATAGCCTATCGAAGATAAGTATAGACGTCTCCGTACAGATCCACAAGACTCTACTAAACTTGCTCGTGACTCGTGAGACCTAAGCAACCTAAAGCTCTGATACTAACTTATCACGACCCAAAATTCACAAGTCGTGATGGCACTTAACCCAACCCACTAGGTAAGCCAATAGTCACATGATATCAATAAAAATTAAATAACATGGTCTAATAACTCAACAACGGAAGAATACCATAAACACATATGAGAATAAAGTCAAAATGCTACTACAACCAACCCCAAAATGTGGTGTCAATGAGTACACGAATACTACTGAATAACAAGGTATAAGCAAATTCTCTAATACAACTGTCTGAATATAAGAAAAGTAAAGATAAAAGAAAATAGGAAGAGAACTTCAAGGACTGCGGACGATATGGCAGCTATCTCGTAGTCTCCCAAAAGCTAGCCCAACTCAGGTCTAAAAATCACCTCGATCAGATGTACCTGGATCTACACACGGAGTGCAGAGTGCAGTATGAGTACAACCGACCCAATGTACTCAATAACGTAACAACACTAACCTTGGTTTAAAGTAGTACGAGCTCAGAACAATAGTCAAATGGAAATACCAGTAACTGATAATAGTTCAGAAAATAAAGGATAAATCATAGAAACAGTAGCTCATAAATATCAAGTTTAACTTTTTTACATTTCAGTGATTTAGGCATGCTTTAAAATATAACTATTAAAGGCCAACACAGATAAAGCAGGTCAATTATCAGATATCATGAGGAAAGTACATCTCTATGCCTACATGTCAAGTATACATGTAAATCAACAGTATCATAGTGGATCCATCAAAAATATTTACACTTAGCACTATACGGGTGCCTCGCATAACTTCCCATCATCAAGCACATATATAAAATACTGTGCCTGTGCCCGCTACTGGCATGTGAGACTCCGGAGGGGGCGGATCCTGCCCAAGTGCTATTATAATCATTTATCCCAATAATAAGGCCTGGTGCACGCGTTGCCCCAAAATAATAACACTTAGCCCAATATGGGCCTGGCGTACGCGTCACCTCAAAATCAGTACCAAACCGGCTCTAGGGCCCAAATTCAGTCATTTACTGTTCAAGTCTCAGATAGACGCATCTCAAATACTCAGTTAACAATTTTACCCTTAAGCCGTATCAATAACATGTGAGGAATCAAGTAAGAAGTACTGAGACAGAGTTATCATACACGTATATAGTATCATGACTGAGAACATGTGTGCAATTAATGTATATAACTCGCAAACAACAAGAATAGCCCTATCAAGTCTCAAACAGTTAGCACATAGCCTAGACGTGATGTCTAACATGATTCACAGTCAAATAATCAAACAAGTACAGGGAACGCAGGGATAATATGATATGATAGCAAAACAAGCCCGGTAATAGCTTAAAGGCCTCCCAAAGCATGAACACACCGGTGCACGCACACACGCCCATCACCTAGTGCGTACATCACCCCAATATCTTTCATACAATGTAGTTCTCAAGGTTGAACACCCTCAAATTCGAGTTTAGATGTATTACTTACCTCTAAACATGCAAATCACAACTCTAACAAGCCCTTCCCACGCGTATCGACCTCCAAACAACTCGAATCTTGTCATAAACAACTCAATATTAACAAAATATGCCGTAGGAAATAACTTCAAATAATAAAGTTTCGATCTTTATCAAAAGAAAAAAGTCAACCCAAAATGTCAACCCCAGGAACATGCCTCGAACCCGACAAAATTCACATATTTCGGACAACCATTCGATTACGAGTCCAACCATACCAAAATCATCCAATTCTGACCTCAAATTGACCTTCAAACCTCCATTTTTTATTTTTGAAAAATTTCCACAAAATCCCCCATTTCTTTAATTTAATTCACTAATTAGGTGCTAATATAAAGATGGAGTCTTGAAATAAAAATAAATTTGAGTCAAAAATACTTACCCTGATCCAAGTCTTGAAAATTCCTTCCAAAATCGCCCAAACTCGAGCTCTACAAATCAAAATATGAAATAATAACTATAACCCTCAATTTGGGTTGTTAAATCTGTTGTCCAGGTATTATGAATGGCGATCGCGAAAAATAAATGATCACTGCCCTCAAAATACACTACGCGAACGCGAATCCATAGTCGTGAACGTGATAGTTACCATACCTAACTCTTCGCGTACGCGTGTACAATACCGCGATCGCGTAGGCTTGAAGGCTGACGCTCCAGTTGACCACTCCTCTACACGAACGTGTGAACCTTCTCACATCCGCGATGACCTGAGATCTCAAAGCTTCGCGAATGCGTGCCCAGTATTGCGAACATGATGAATGAATTACCACCTGCCAGTGACAACTCTTCGCGATCGTGTTCCTCTTTTCGCGATCGCGTAAGAGGAAACCAGATATTCAGAAATCACTAGTCCAACAAAGTCCAAAATGAAGCCGAACTTGATCCTCCGAATCACACCCGAGGCCTCCGGGACCCATCCAAACATACCAACAGGTCCTAAAATATGATACAAACTTAGTCAAAGCCTCAAATCACATCAAACAATATCGAAATCACAAACCGCACCCCAATTCAAGTCTAATGGACTAATGAACTTCCAACTTCTAAAACTAATGCCGAATCATACCAAACCAACTCCGATTGATCTCAAATTTTGCACACAAGTCATAAATGACACACGGACCTACTCCAACTCTCGGAACTAAAATCGAAACCCGTTATCAACAAAGTCAACTCTCAGTCAAACCTCTCAACCTTCAACTTTCCAACTTTCGCCAATTCAAGCCAAAACAACCTACGGACCTCCAAATCAATATCCCGACATACGCACAAGTCCAAAAACACCATACGAAATTTTTGGAACCATCAAAACACTATTCCGGAGTCATCTACATAAAAGTCAAACTCCGGTCAACTCTTTCAACTTAAGCTTTCAACCTTAGTACTAAGTGTCCCACTTCACTCTGAAACCTCCCCGAAACCAATCCAATCACCCCGACAAGTAACATAACCATAATTAAGCATAGAAAAAGCAATAAATAAGTGAAATGGGCTACAATACAAAAAACGACTGGCTGGGTCGTCACAGAAATTATCCCTTTTATAATTTTTTCACTCTTTGCAAACGTCAAAGGAAAACTTAATTCACGCGAAAGGGAGGGACGCAAAAAGTGCAATACAAAAAAGTGCATGCGTCCTAATTTTGAGATATTTGGTTGGGTCAAAACTATCCCTATCATTTGGTGATTTAGAATTGCCCTCCGTCCATCTATTGGTATAAAAATACCCTACCTTTATTTCTATTGCTAAGACGAGAGAAACTCTATGAGGATTTTTGCGAACCAAATGCAAAGTGGATACAACCATTCAGTACTGGTTATGATAGGCAAGCTACTAGTTCACCAGCAATTATCATCCTAGCCACATCATGAATTGACAATTAATTGCAATGTAATATCCCACAATTGATATATAATAGGAGAAGACGATCTTAGTTGCACAAGAACGATCTTATCTTCTAGCTTATAATGAATTGAGCTATGTGCTATATAGCAAATGTACTGCATGACAATTAGACAAAATTGGTGGCTTTGTACTATGTGATTCCAGGTGAATTCTACATAGATAAAGCATAATATATAGACGAAGTTGCAAATTTGAGAGATAATTAAAATTGGAATGAGAAGTTAGTATTATAATCTTTTCCCGGTGAAATTGAACATCATATACTACTAGAATTCAGCCTCCAGATAGTGATGATTACTGGGATATATCTTGGGGAATGCTACAAGTTTAGAGAAATCTTGTGCGATCAGTGCATGGGGTATTAATAGACACGTGGCTCTAGCTCAAAATCATTACAAGCTAATGTGGGCGAAAGAGATTCCATTTAAGATCTTATTCTTCATGCGGAGATTGTGGAAATTTAAATTGCCTACTAATGATAGAACTGGAATTGTTGTTCCATCTAGGTGTTGGTGTTATGTTCCGTCTCAATATAGGACTATGGATGTGTTTGGTATAACAGAAAATATTTTTAGTGAAAAACAACTGGTAATCTTATTCATTTTTCGGTGTTTGATATGCAAATTAAGGAAAATAACTTTTCAAGAGTATTCATAAATAATTTAGATACAATAAACATGAAGCCATAATCTTTCGAACCAACAACCTTCCGAACTCACAAAGTTCATAAACTTCTGAACCGCTAAACTTTCAAAACCGGAAAATTTCGAACTCGTAAACTATATAATTAATAAACCCGTAAACTTTCAAACACATAAACCTTAGAACTCATAACTTTGGAACTTGTAAAATTTCAAACCTGTAAACCGAAAGATGAAAAAACTAAAACTGAAAATATATTAAAAAAATATTTTTTTTCCCGGGGGGGAGGGGGAGACAGGAGGGTGTACAGAAAAACAAAAATACAAAAATTTGAAATTATAAAAACAAAAGTAAAAAAGCAATTATGTGCGGAGTGGGAGGAGGGGGGACAGTGGGGTGGGGTGGGGTGGGGGAGGGGGTGGGTGGCGCAGAAAAACGAAAAAACAGAAATTTGAAAATTACAAAAAAAAAAAGTAAAAAAAACTTTTTTTGTGCGGGGGTGGGGGGAGGTAGGGGTGGGGTTGGCGGGGGTGGGGGTGGGGGCAGGTGGTGCAGAAAAATAAAAAAAATAGAAATTTGAAAAAAAAACCATTTTGGAGAGAGGGGGTGGGGTGGGGTTAGGTGGTGTAGGGGTGTGGGGTAGGTTGGTGAGGGTGGTTAATAGGGTGGGGAAGGTTGAGAAGGAGTTTTGGAAAATATTTTTCCTTCTCTTGATAAGGAAAATATTTTCCTCCAATTGGAGGAAAATGAGTTTATAAGGAAAATATTTTCCAAAACATTTAAGTCAGCCAAACATGAAAAAATTGAAAAACTTCAATACCAAACACACCCTATTTCCCATTTATTTCTTACCAATCACTTACAACTAGGGTATGGAAATACTTCTGTTCAGCTCCTGGCATTCATCGAAAGTTCAACTCCATCAAACTGCGAGAGTACGATGTGATAATGAATATTATACCAAACTAAAACTCTTATATCAAGCTACACCTGCCATGATGTTATGAGAGATATGGAAGAGGAGAAATATAGTTAAACATGAGGGGTCAATCTCTTACAAAACAGTGGTGCATGAGATCAATAATAATATGTACTATTTGGGAACATTGAGGTACTCTTGGCTAATTGATAAAATTGAAGGTTATTTCCCTATGATTAGTTGCAAGAGGGTGGTCTGGATTTGCCTTTCCGTGGGATTATATAAGTGTAATAAGATGGCCTCAAGAGGAAAACTAGGTCCTAGCTTTGCAGGTTTCGAAATAGTGATAGAAATTTGGTGTATGCTAAAGCTGTGGAGCCGGAAGAGACCACCAATATTATAGCCGAGGCCAAATCTATTAAACAAGGATTAGCTTATTGTATTGTACATTAATTGTATCATGTTATCATGAATATCGGATTTATCAGTGATCAAGAAGATTTTGGGGGATATGGGAAGTACCATGTTGTATTATGGTTAAGGTTAATAAGATTGAATAATTCGTAACCAACTTCTATGTTATCTCCACTCATGTCTCGAGGGAGGACAACACACTAGCTGATTATGTAACTAACCTAGGTTTTGATTTTTTGTAGATGTTTTTGATTTTGTAAATGAAGTCACTTTTCATTCTTTCAATGATCTACTTAGCAGAGGCAGGAAATTACTCAATCTGGACAAGGTTCAAACTCCCAATTTTATGTATCAGAAATATCAAGAGGATGATTCAAGGATGATGGATTTGTATGCAATTAATAGTTGCTGCTTGATCATAAATTTTGTAAGGATATACTTTCAAATTATACCTAGGAGATTTTGGAGTTGTATATGTAATGAAGAGTTAGAGATTACTGATTGAAAGCTGTCCAGTATCATACTAAAGATCGAAGTAGATGCTATAGTTAATTCATAACAACCGAACTGGTTATTTTGTGTCTAAGCACCTCATTCCGTAATTTAAAATTTTTCATAAGTTCATTTGGTGTTTTATTACTTTTGGCTATGAGTGGTTTGGACTCCAACAATCTCGAGAAAGATTTGGAATCTTATCATATATTTGGAAGTTTAAAGAGCATAAGTAGCAATATTACCCATCGATTCTAGTAGTATCATATTTGGTTCATATTTTGAAGCTTCCAGTAAGTTTATATGATGCATTTAGACCTATACATATGTTTGGATTAGGACCAAAAGGGCTCGGAAGTATATCAGTATTATTGCATAAAATTGGAGCTTTAAAGAGCCTCTAAGTTGAATTGAGTTTTCATTTTGGTTTGTAGAGTTTTGGTTCATGTTTTGAGCCTTAGGATAAGTCCATATGGGGTATTTAAACTTTTTTGAGATAGTTTGTAGGAATTTTGGGAGGCTCAGGGTATGTTTCGTGGTATTCGGGGAAGGTTTTAAGTGAAAACCAGCCAAATTTGCACACACGCAGACCTAGCATGGAATGTTAGGGCAAATTCCTAGTACCTTTATTTAAATAGTCTTATTTCGTATTTGAGCTTATTTCACTATTTTGGAGCTTGGGATTTCATGTTTCGAGGATTTGAGCAAGATTTTCGTCTACATCATTTGAGATGAGTGATTCTAACTCGAATCTGTGATTATATTATGAATCTACCATCAATTGTCTTAGAAATAAGGAATCAAAGATCTCCCTATTCTTGTCCACAAAAATCAGTTTCACATTTAAATTTTACGGACGTCCTAAGACCTCCCTATTCTTGTTCGAAGAGAAATAGGCACCTCCCTACGACATATAAAACCAGTTGCACTGTGGAAAGTGTGGCACACTCGCTCAATATCTTCTCCATGTACTACCACATCATATATAATTTGATATTATTGTTTTACTCTTTTTTCCCTTTTTTGTCACCCCTTTTATTTATTTCACTATTTTTCCATTTGCATCTCCTTCTTTATTTTTTGTTCTCAAAATACTTCCCCGGGACCCCTCCACCGTTCAC
Source organism: Nicotiana tabacum (assembly GCF_000715075.1). NCBI lineage: Eukaryota > Viridiplantae > Streptophyta > Magnoliopsida > Solanales > Solanaceae > Nicotiana > Nicotiana tabacum. The sequence goes on from NC_134103.1 coordinate 38,640,638, forward strand.
TACAACTGTTCAAGCCACCAAAAGAATTCCAAAATTCTTGAATTCTAATTTGATGGAATAATTGCAATTCACAAGTAAAGACTTTTTGCATAGTAACACTAAGAGAAAGGAGGTTTGGGATGAGCTATATAAATGTGGTTGAAGATTGACCGGAAAAAATGGAAGCTTGCCGGAAATTTTTTTTCGACCGACATATGTTGACGTTGGGGGAGCAGTTTTAGAATTAGCCTTTGATTTTCTCTTCCTTGATGAATACTGAATAGCCATCAACTCCCACCGAGCCCACTTGTAGATCCTTTGTGGTGTTGGATTTTGGTGTGAGTAATTAAACAATTGCTGGATATTTTTTATTTAGATAATAATGTTATAATTCTGTATTGCTGTAATAAACAATTAAACTTTCTGAAAAAAAAAAATAAAAAGTTAGTAATACTTGTTTAACGAAATAGATTCTGAAAAATAAAAAACAGTATAGGAATAAATCGAGCTCACAGAATACACAGTGTGTCCTTAAGGAAATTATTCCCCTTAAGTACCCGAGGTGCTGGAATATATCCTCCCAAGATAGAACGATTTAACTCACCGGAGTGTTGGTACCAAAACGCCGGTGAACAGCGAGCCACTCGAAGGCTGTAAAATACACTGGAATTTATTGTGCAGAAGAAGAAGAAGAAGAAGAAGAAGAAGAAGAAGAAGAAGAAGCAGCTCAGAAAATTTCGTAAGGAAAGATTCTGGGATTCAAACTCTATTTATAGAGTTGCTGGCATTGTTTCTGAAAAGGTTTGCAACCTTTCAGAAACAGCCATGACTGTTGGAAAAGGGTTGTTTGAAATATTACGGGAAAAATGTATTTAAAATAATCTGGGAAAGAAAATGGGCCTGACCGAACCGGGTCGCGGGTCATGGGTTATTCCGGATTGAATTTTTTCGTTAATTATTTAATTAATTAATCAAATAATTGAAAGAAATTTTGTCCAAAAAGATTAATCAATCAATCGATCTAAATCCGAAGCCGAGCGAGGACGACGACGGCGCGAGACTTGCCTTCTTCTTAACTCTTTAAGAGCTAGAAGAAGAGCAATTATATATATACCCATCAAAAGCTTTTTCTTCCTCCGATATGGGACAATGTCCCTTTGCCAAGGGAAACTCAAATATTTCATTTTTCCTCCATTTCTCATTCACCCTCTTTAAGCTACACAAGCTTAAAATCCCAACAAATAATTATTGTGATCTTCCAGATATATTATAAGAAGAATAGAGAAGAAAAGTAGGCATTTATCTATCACAAAAGAAAATCAATGACGGAATCGGCAGATATGGAGTCCGATGGTGGAGAAAAAGGAGAGAAAAGAAAGTTAGAGAAAGAAAAAGGAAAAAGAGAAAAATGTAAAAGACAAAATAAAAAAGAAAACGGTCCCCACAAATAATTAAGTGTAATTAGTTATATAATGTTCAATTAAAATTTGATATGTGTATAATTTAATCAATTTTAACATACTTTTTTCTCTCCACTCGCGTTTAAGAAAATATTTTTTTTCCCTCTGTCATGTCATCATTTAGGGAGGTATTAATTCTACTTTGAACAAGAATAGGAAGGTTTTAGGACACCGATAAAGATTAAATGTAAAACTAATTTTTGTCGACAAGTATAGGGTGCATCTTATGTATTTTTCCTATTATATATGTTATTTTAATGCATTCATACATGCACTGGACTTATTAGCCGTGATAGGGTGCATCACTTTATATGCTCTATCTAGAGGGTGTTTGGATGTGCTTAAAAACTGAGTCCTTTTTTATTTTCTGGATTGTTTGGCAAAAAAAAAAAAAAAGCTAAAAAGTGCTTAAAAAAGTCAAAAGCAACAAGTTGGGTGAACCAACTTTTTTGATTTTGACTTAAAATCCATTTTAGTTTGACCATTAAAATTATTTTCTTCTCCATTATAAGTTTCAATAATACCAAAATTACCCTCAGTCAAAGAAATTAGCTTCCTTCTACTTTCCATGGATGTAACTGCATATTTAATTTTTCAAGAGTAAATGGACAAAAGGGGAAAGAGGAATTCAACAAAATAATTTGGTATTTTAAATAGGTTAGACTTTCATGGAAGTTTACTTGATTGAAAGTGGTGAAAAATGAGCATTCAAGAATTATATTTATAAAAATTATCTAAAGTAATCAATTAAATTAAAATTAAATAAAAATATAAATTATTTTTTATTTGCATTAATTCATAATTAAATATAGTATAGTAATCAGCTCCTTTATAATGTTAACAATTTTAAGGATATTTTTTTCCTTTTAATAGAAAAAAGTGGTTACCAGCACTTGTTTGCCAAACACTTCAACAACTTTTTTTTAAATTTCAGCACTTTTATCCAAACATGTAACTGCTTATTTATAAAACAAGCTCCAGCACTTAAAAGCCATTTTTTAAAGTCAATCCAAACGGGTTCCTAAACATATTTTTGTATGCTTCGACTATAATTAGATTATTATGCTGCTTCTTTACACTCTCTCTATTGTTACTATGTATATGAACTGCACAAGTCAATAATGTAGTATTTTAACTAAAGCCTGCCACTACTTTATTAGAAAAATAGTTAGTGATAATTAATGAGCACTCTGTTGCTCTACTTATACTATACTTTTATACCCTATATGCTGATATTGGAGTTGAGTGGTTACAGAGTTCTTGAGAGAGCATTTAAAGATATATCATTCCAATTGCGATTCATGTAGCTTAAGACCTTGTATCTCTGTTTGCATTTCGAATAGTTATTGTATTTTTCATGTTAGTGTTGTATTCCTATTCTTAATAGCTCATGAATTGTGACACCAGTTCTTGGAGTAATTGTATTACATTAAGTAATATTTTTGCTGGTTGGTTTGCCTAACAGGTTGGGTTAGGTGCCATCACGACTTTGTAGGTTTTGGATTGTGACAAAATGATATCAGAACCTCGGTTTCAATGTCTTACAAGTTAGCATTAGTAGCGTCTTGTTTATGGATATATAGAACTCCATATCTCTATATAAGCGAGAGGTTACATAGGCATTTAGGAAAGTGTTCATTTTTTTCGTTCATTCTTCGTGCTATAAAACTGGAAGTAGGAATTTGGGCATTATTTTTCTTTCCTACGCTATAGTAAGATCACGTTCTCTATTGGGCACCGACAACTTGTGATAATATCGGGATGATATGCGAGATTATTTTCTATGACTTAGGTGGCCAGTCTAAAGGACAGGTAACCAGGTATAGATCGTAGCTATGCTCGAGGACCTCATTTGAATGTGATTGTGATTTAGGACAATTCAGTCCAATAAAGTCCCTAGAAACGAGAGTGACGGTAAAGTAAGCTTCGAGATAGCTATGTTTTCATACTTAGTTGCTCGGAAATTGAGCAAGTGCCTCTATAACTTTAAAGGTTAATGAAGGATAGTGTTGCCAATTTAAATTGGTACCGTTGGTGAGATGGCTATATAAAATATTATGAGTCTAAAGACTACATTTGGAGAGAGAGTTTTGATATATCAAGAATAATTTTCTTGGGACAGTAAAAGGGGAATGGAGAATGCTTTAGAAACGTCCCAGATCATTATTATGGTTATATGACATAGATGTACCAATGGACTTTCAAGTTCAGTAAAGGAATGAAACAAATTTTTACATCTTTTGGATATAGGTTAACACGGAAAGAATAGTTAATCACGTAGAGGGAAGTATCCACGGTAAGGCTATGGTGAGATGTTGGATAAGGACAAGACATGTACAATTATTTCCTGTGACGAGGTCCGAAATTGTATGACTTCGTATAAAGAGTTTTCTTTTTATCTAGTGAAATGGATGTGCTACCATGAGCGTTTGAACAACTCAAGCAAGCTGACATGACTGTCACATAGAAAAAGCGTGCATTTGAAAGATGTTGTGAGATGTGCTATGCATAGCACGATATGAGGTTATAAGAAGTTCAGCTGAGTACTGGTGTGAGATCATAGAAGTTAAAGGAAGAAAAGTTATTGTAAGATCTCAGATAGTGTGATTATGGCTTCACGCCAAGTGGGGGAGTGTTTCATCCACTATCGGATCTTACTGGCATGTGTAGTTATAGTGCCTAGACTAAGGTACACGTGCAGATCGACTACGGTTTTAAAAGGCTGACATAAAGGTCAACTCAGGCATGGAATTGGCAGATGTGTGATGTGCTACACATGAGGAAAGAATTACTTGGTTGACCACAGGCGAGGTTACTCCTTCTAGGGAGATTACGTGCATGTAGAGCAAAAATGTCATCGCCCAAAATCCCACAAAGTCGTAATAGAACCTAACTCAACCTACTAGGTAAGTCAACTCACACATATTATCACTCAAACCGAATATCATCAATAAAATAACTAAGAATATGAAAAAATTAATTCAACTAATCCCAAGAACTAGTGGTACAAATCATGAGCAACTAAGATTTGATACGCTAGCAAGAAGAAATACATCATTTGTTTGGAAGTTGCATAACAGAAATACGAGTCGTGTGCTACCATGAACAAGATGCTAGTACATGACTCGAATGGAGTAGTCTCCACTTCAATGCTCACCCTCGAACTCCGTAGTTGCTTGGCTCAATATATCAGCACGCAAGGTGTAAAAGTATAATATGAATACAACCGACCCAATGTACTCAGTGAGTATCTCAACTAATCTCAATAAAGTGGTGACGGCGTTTTAAGTTAAAAGACATTCGTTTAATATAATATATTTAGTTCATAAGTATTTAAAGTAATCGGAAAGAGATAACCAGAAATAAGTCAAGAAATAACAGATATCAATGATGAGGTACACTTTAAGGAAAAAGGTGACAACATGGCTTTCCAGCCTTCCAACTAAAAAATATATACCAAATTCATATACAGAAAAAGATATGCACTTAGTAGCACTAACTCAAATACTTATACATGAATGTAGAGAGTCTTTACATGAATAAGGTCAAATTTTGTTAATTACCAATTACCATTATACAAATGCCCTTGCATGATCCCGGTGTCATAGTATGAATGAGACTCTTTCTTTACATCAATCCGGCACCTTTCAAATATCTAACAGTTCATTAACAAGTACCATGCATACGTAAGAAAATATATGAAAGCACATGGAGAAATTTGCATGTAGGTTACATGTATGAATACATAGCTATATGTATCACATGTCAACAACTCAATTCAACAAATCACAATATTGTTGCGGCGAGCAACCTGATACAATCATAATAATGTTACACCATGTAACCCAATCCTATGGCCATACTGTACGACGTGCACCCGATCCAATTACAATATTATGCGGCACAGACCCGATCAAATATAATATTGTACAACGCGCACCTGATCCCACACTGTTGTGACGATCAACCCAATCCCATTATACCAATCCACACGAAAATAGTAACAACCAAGACAACAATCCAATAAGGTAACTATAACAATACAAGGTAGATAACGTAGATGTAACAATGTCAAAATGTAGAAGGCGTAGTTGTACTAACAACAATCAAGGTAGAGGGCGTTAATGTAGCAGTAACAAAATTAAGGTAGATGGCATAAATATAATAGTAAAAATAAGGTAGAAGGCGTAAATATAACAGTAACAAACAAAGTAGAGGGATAAATATAACAATAACAACGAGGTAAAAGGCATAAATATAACAACAATAAACAAGGTAGAAGTCATAGATATAACAGTAACAAACAAAGTAGAATGCATAGATATAGCAGTAACAAACAAAGTAGAATACACATAGGTAACACTAACTAACATATAGGAATCATAGATATAACAGTACCAAATAAGGTAGAAGACATAGTTGTAATAATAGCAAACAAGGTAGGAGGCATATATGTGTGTAAAGAATGAATGAACTTAACGTAAGGCCTAACTCCCATTCTCACTGCACGAAAACAACCATCGTGCCAATATCATACTCAATCGCACGGAAATATCCATCATCCCAATATTATGTCGAATCACACGAAAATACCCGTCATGCTAAATATTACGCTAAATCTAAACATGATTTTTAACATGTATAAGAAAACTCAAGTCGCACAAGGATAACAAGTATAGATATATGTTCGAGATATAATGCATCACTACGATCAATTCAAGTATATCAAGAGTCTCAAGATTAGTCCATCATGCTCATTTAAGATGTCTTACAATTGACATGAGTTCCATCATGGATAATTATACTTATATAGCCATAGAAGCAAATGAAACATAAATCTAAGAATATCACAAAATTCAACAATGCATAAAGAAGCATGTAATCTACCCCTAGCATAGAAAAATCCGGTACATGCATATACGCTTGTCACTTTGTATAGGCATCACCCCGACATGTAGCAAACAATATCATTTATTAAGAAAATTTCTATCAAACTAAAGATACACTAGACACTTACCTTATTCCGGAACAAGTTTAACAACCCAAAACCGCTTTTTCTTAGAAACTCTCCTCAAAATGATAGAAATGCAATCAAATATCATCTAAGGAAGTGAAATAACGCTATAGAAAAAATTCCCAATCAATAAAGGTTCAATCTTTGATGAAATCCCGAAAGATAACAAAAGTCAACCCGGGCCCACATGGTCGAAATTCAAAATTAAGACCAAATCTCGATGACCCATAACCCTAGTCCAAATATGTAATTAGTTTAAAGATTCGACGTCAAATTGAGGTTAAAGTCCCTAAAATTAGCATTCTTAAGTTCAAGCTCAAAAATCCAATTTCTACACTTTGAAATCCTAGATTTAAGGGTAAAAATCTATGAAAAATTATTAAAATTAATCAAAACTAATTTAAAAATACTAACCTTTAAAGTTTGGGTGAAAATCCTCTCAAATGTCGCCTCAACCCGTGGTCTAAGTCTCAAGAATAGTGAAAGATAGCCAAATTCCGATTTTCTGGATAATTTATACCCCTGGCACCTGTGTTCATCGCGTTCACGATGCCCTGGTTGAATTCACGAAGGGCAATGGCCTAAGGCCATCGCGTTCGCGAAGGCCAAACCCCCATAGCTTTCGCGTTCGCATAGAAGGAATTTTCCCTATCCCAAAATGCTATCCAGAAATGCGAAACTAGCTTTGCGTTCACGAAGCACATTATTGTACAACAACATATTAGCAGCTGCAATATAGAACAAAATAGTCTGAACCACCCCGAAACTCACCCGAGCCCCTCGATCCCCGGTCCAAAATAACCTAGCAAGTAAATAAACCTAGCACGAACTCGCTCGTAAGCTCAAAGCATAAAAAACAACATCAAAACAAAAAGTCAATCAAACCAAATATTTCAAAAATTCTAAAGTTCAAATTCTTAACTTTTGACTAGAAGCGCCGAAATGACCTTGGTTCACCCGAGACCCAAACCAAACATACGTACAAGTCTAAAATTATCATACGAAACTAACAAAACCGTTAAATCACCAATCCAAGGTCGTTTATTTAAAAGTCAAATACTGGTCAACTCTAACAATTTAAAGCTTCCAAAAGGAGAATTTTTCTTCCAACACTCCCGACCCTCGCAAAAATCAAAACCAACCTTACACGCAAGTCATATAATATCAAATGAACCTACTCAAAGTCTCAAATCGCAAAACGGATCACTAGAACTTAAAATGACCGAGCATGTCATTATATTCTCCCCCACTTAAACATACGTCCATACTCGAACGTGCCAAGAGTCGTTTCGTAACCGTCAAATAGCTGAATAAACTCATCATACACATTCTCATGGGTGATCCCATGTCATTTCATGCATTATAATCCCCTATCACATCTCGATGGAAGATGTTCTCTATCGACCTCTATTTGTAATGCTTCAAACTCATGTTCAATATCTGGAACTTCCTTCCACAACTTAATTCTCACAAGCCTCTATCATATCAACCTCAATAATTGCTATTGAGTCATAGTAGAACTATCAAAGCATAACTACATGATATATTCCGCATCATTCACATCTCTAGCCACACTTCTTGGTCATAACATCGCTGACAGCCAACCTAGTAACAGTCAAATGAACCGACTCAATAGATCTTCATTCCAATCCTTCATATAAAAGACCTGTAGAAATTCGTAATCACTCATCATATCAACAAGTCATGGAGTTCTCGCTTCCGACAAGGCACTGCCAAATTTTGAGCTATCCAACAACATTTTTCTTCCAAACATACCTTATCTAAATCTGATCCCGCTAATTCCAGGTCCAATAACCTTGTCTTACTCTGTACAAGCTGCTCGACTAACAAGTCAAACCAGATGCCACATGGAATCTCATACGATGCAGTCATACACCATAAAAGCAATAACCCGAGCATGACAATTAATAGTAAGAGACTCAAATAAGAGAACTATTAGGTGTGATTAATAGATACGGCAAACAAATAATACCCTTATGAGCCACACAAAAAAGAAGCACCATACATGAAATAAGCACAAGTAACCATATCCGAACATAATATTGTTGCAGCGCACAACATGATCCAACATGATACCATTGCGTCATGCAACCCGATCCAATCACATTAATCCACATTGGAGTATCCATGGAGAAATAATTCTCATGCTCACCAAACACATATAAATCAACATCAAGCATGGTAAAGTGCATAAATATAACTACAGGGATATGAATAAGCATAATACACCACATAAAAGGTAAGCACCACTAAGGTGAAACAAGCAAATCAATATTTCAAGAGCCATATCGCTCATATATCGCAACAAAGACCTAACATGACCACAACATGTGTGTGAATAATCAATAGTCTCACAATCGGTCATAGTATAAGAGAGTAACATATGTAACAAACCAGGGCATGAGTAAGACTAATTCTACTTGATGACACCCCCATAGTAAATAATGCATTGTGTAAGCAATTCCAATCCAGTATAAAATACACATTCTCATTGGGTCTACCAATAGGCCCCAAACCGAATCAAACCATTCCGAAATAGGTAAACAGCTTTCCAAAAGTCCATAGTGACACTTTCCATCACACATACAATCATTTGTCTAATCATTAACACACATCTACTGTCCGCAGCCAAAAGGATAGTCTACCTCAAGAAGATCTGACCTCTAAACCTCAAGAATACAAGAGTCTCCATACCTTATCTCTAACTTTTCTACTTAAATGATTACCACATCACACATATACAATCACCTCATGAAAAATACTCCCATTAATCTTTCGCATTAATTAGCAAAAATTTGAACATCAACGGTTAGAAAACATGCGATCCCGGTAGTACTTAGTCAAAACAACCACAATCACTACATAATGCGTCTTCTACAAAATACACCCTTATCAGGCGATACAAGATAGTAATAGTATTCTCTTAAATATTTGAAATCTCTCATGCTATCTCAAACTCATGTCTTTCCTTCCGAAAATGAACCGCAACCTTTTTAATTCAACCCCAATCTCACACGACTCCCACACCCATCATGATTCCATATGAAATTACAAGAATCCCAATCTCAACCTCAAAGTCGGGGTTAAAATCATCATAAACTTTTCAAAATCTATTTTCACATAACCAAGCCATCAGAATTGAATCTCTCTAAATCAACCAAGTCTCTAGGCCACCAAACCCAAAAGTCCAATCGCAAAAGTATATGAAATACCTGATTATACCGAATAAACCGATCAATGTTATTGCCATACTGGCCCAAGCTACCGTTGTCTGACCCATCTTCTTTGATTACTCTAGATTACATCAATGCTGATACTGAAGTGCCCCAAATCCTTGTCATAATTCTATGCCAATTGCTATTCCCAAAGCAAGCAAAGCGCTTGGTCAATCCTCAAGCATCATTTCTTGAAACTCAAATCAATTGGAACCATATTCCGGTAGTCAACCACTTTACTCTAGTGCCACAATGTGTAACCAAACATAACGAACAATCTGTTTCCCATTGCACATCATCCCATCCAGAAGAAGTAACCTTGCCCAAGAAAATAAAGCGAATATCTCCCATTCCACACTATAACCACAATGAATGCCTAACCTAACTCATTCAACAATCCCCATATATCATGCAGGCATAGTACATCACATATTAGATAAATCCCTATCTGATTCAACCTCGATGCTACTCTACTCAAGTTACAATAGGCCCACAAATGCATCTATGCTTAGAAATTATAACAACACACACCCACATGACCCAATAATCGACGATAAGCCCCCTCCCCCTCCCCTACTTGGCCTAAAGCCATATTCATATCATCTCAGAACACCCAATAACCTCATAAGGAAAACCATACAACCTGGAACCTTATCATGAAATATAACCAACATGTTAAACCTCAACGCGACATCTAACTGTGACTTAGCCACGATTACTACTTTTATATGATCAACCAATCCCCTTTAGTACAAGACTTGTCAACAAGATGCCAGAATCTATTCTATTCCACTAATGAACAACTGAAGATCCATCAATACACCTTTACCTTAAGACTGCGCTACACCCCGAGGTGATAATCCAACGTCTATACCTCGTAGCATCTCCACAAACGCTTCTTATTATTGTAAAGCTCTCCAACAGCAGTCCTTAGACACATAATGCTTATCACATAGCTGTCTTGCAACACTTCCATGATATCATCACAAGCATCCGATGCCCAATAAATAACATGCTCTCAACAACACATACAAATTCATGAATAAAAATCAAAGATTAGACTTCAAGCTGAATCAAGGCCGTACAATAAGGAGAAAAAAGGTCATGTTTTTCGAGATGTCCTATTGCCTCTGGAAGATAAGTATGGACGTCATCATACTGATCCGCAATACTCTAATAGATACTTGCTCATGACTCGTAAAACCTATGAACCTTGAGCTCTAATACTAACTTGTCACGACCCAAAATCCCACCAAGTTGTGATAGCACCTAACTATAACGACATAACTAATCATTTTGGGTATTTGCACCTTGTTCCCCTATTTGATGCTTCTTATATATTTGTTTGATTTTTTATGATTTGAGGGGATGGGTGGTTTGGTTTTCATGGGGTTCGGGAATGATTTGGACCACTTTGTTTAATTTTGGAATCCTTAAGTTGTAAGAGTTGATTAAGGTTTGACTTTTGTATAAACGATACCAGATTGGTAATTTGAGGGTGCTAATATATTCGTATTGTAATTTTTGACTTGGGCGTATGTTCGGATTTGATTTTGGACGCTCCTAGAAAATTTTGACTATATTTGCCGATAGTTGGCAATTTGAAGAATTGAAGAGTTTTTAAGTTTGACCGCTAATTCACTTTAGGATTATCGGACTTCGATTGTTAATTCAGGACTTGGAATAAATTAATTTTGGTGAATGGAATGTTTTTGCAATGTTTGGTTGTGATCCGAAGTGCTTAGGCATGAATTGGACACTTGGTTGGAAGTTCATAAGCGGACATGGAGGTGAAGCTTGATACACAAGTTATCCACAAGAGAGGTAGTTTCAAGTACCTGGGATCTATTTTACAAGGTAACGGGGATATTGATAAGGATGTTATGCACCGTATCATAGCTGGATGGATGAAGTGGAGGCTCACTTCTGGTGTCTTGTGCGATAAAGTTGTGCCGCTGAGACTTAAAGGTAAGTTCTACAAGGTTGTAGTTAGACCAACTATGTTGTATGGCACAGAGTATTGGCCCGTCAAGAACACTCATATCCAGAAGATAAAAATAGCTGAGATGAGGATGTTAAGGTGGATGTGTGGGCATACCAGGTTGGATAAGATTTAGAATTAAGTTATTCGGGATAAGGTAGGAGTGACTTCTGTGGATGAAAAGATGCGGGAGGCAAGGATGAGATGGTTCATGCATGTTAAGAGGAGAAGTAAAGAAGCCCCAGTCAAAAGGTGCGAGAGGTTAGCCTCAGTGGGTATCAGGAGGGGTAGAGGTAGGCCTAAGAAATCTTGGGGCGAGGTTATTAGGCGGGACATGGTGCAGCTGGAGTTGAATGAGGACATGGCCCTAGATAGGAGGGTGTGGAGGTCGAGGATTAGGGTAGAAGGCTAGTAGGTAGTCGAGCGTATCTCTTTGTCTTTCCCAGTTCGCTAGTATTAGTATTAGTATAATATCCTTTTATTCATAGATTGCTATTATTACCTAGAGTTTAACTGCTTTGTTGGCTTCAGTATTTTTATCTTATTTTTACATTTTCTTGTTGCCATTACTTTTGTCATCCATTTTTCAGCCGAGGGTCTATCGGAAACAGCCTCTTTGTCCTTTTAGGGTAGGGGTAAGGTTGTGTACATCTCACTCTCCCTAGTCCCCACTCGTGGAAAAATACTGGGCTTGTTGTTGTTGGTTGGAAGTTCAGATGTTTATGAACATAAGAGAGTTCAATGTGTGTTTTGGCCTTTGATTCTTAGATGCGATGATCTCGTTTATGTTTGGAGGATTTGGATAGGTCTGGGTAGTATTTATGGACTTGTTAGTATGATTAGATGCGATCCCGGAGGGAGGGGGGACTGAGTTTCGAACCACCCGAAGCATGTTTGAAGGTGGCTGATATACTGGTGTCTAGTATTCTTTGCGATCGTGGAGCAGGTCTCGCAATCGTGAAGAATAATTTGGGGATGGAGGCAGTTTCTCATCGCGTTCACAAAAGGGGTGCCGTTTTTGCGAATAATGAGGTGAGGCATGGGAAAAAGCATTTGTTTCGTTGCTTTCGCGTAAGTGTAGCAGGCAAAGCTTCACGATCGTAATGCTGCTTCCAAAATCACTAAGGAGGATTTTTGACAAAGTCAGACTTGTGCTTCAAGAATGCGAGTCTAGGTCCGCGTCATGAAGGGTATCCCTGGATAGTGCATTTAAGTGGGAATTTCGGGATCTTTTCCCATTCTCTCATATTTTGAATGCTAGACTTGGAGATGGGCGATTTTTCAAAGAGATTATCATACAAAGCTTGAGAGTAAGTGATTTATACTCATTTGTGATTACATTTCATGAATCTACATGGATCTTTACACCTAAAACATAGAATTTTGAAGTGAAATTTGAGAATTTTTGCCTACAGCTTAAGAGAGTGTAAAGTAAAGTTTTGAGCAATATTTTGGAATTGGATTTGAAAACTAAATATATATTTGGACTCATGGGGTCATAGTTCTGATTGACGATACACGAGATGGTGTTAACGAGAGGATATGCTGGAGGTTTGGAAACAAACTCTAGAGTTTAAGGTTTCAAGTTGAACATGACCAAGACTTAATAGTTGGAGTATGAGTTCAGCAATGTTACCTAGGAAGCGGACATGGATGTGAGGCTTTATAGACAAGTCGTCCCCAGGAGTAGATGTTTCAAGTACTTGGGTCTATAATACAAGGAAATTGGAAATTAATAAAGATGTCACACATCGTATCAGTGCAGGATAGATGAAATGAAAGCTCACTTCCGGTGTCTTGTGTGATAAGAATGTGCCACTAAAACTTAAAGGTAAATTATACAAAGTGGTGGTTAAACTGACTAGGTTGTATGGGGAAGAGTGGTGGCCCGTCAAGAACTCCCATGTCCAGAAGTTGAAAGTTGTTGAAATGAGTATGTTGAGATGGATGTGTGAGCATACTAGGTTAGATAAGATTAGGAATGAAGTCATTCTGGATAAAGTGGTAGTTGCTCCGTTGGAGGATAAGATGCATGAGGTGAGACTGATGTGGTTTGGGCATGTTAAGAGGGGAAGTATAGATGGCTCAGTTATGAGGTATGAAAGATTGAACTCAGTGGGTATAGGGAGGGGTAGAGGTAGGCCAAAGAAGTATTGGAGAGAGGTGATTAGGCAGGACATAGCATAACTGGATCTTAATGAGGACATGAATCTTGATAGGAGGGTATGGAGGTCGAGGATTAGGTTAGAAGGTCAGTAGTGCGTATTCCCGTTTTCTTTATTAGTCCAGTAAAATTAGTGTTAGTATGGTTTCTTTTTATTCTTAGATTGATATTACTACCCATTGTTTGATTGCTATCTTTGCTTCAGCTTTCTTAATATTTTGTGTTCGTTTTATTCTTATATTGCTATTACTACATATTGTTTTATTGCTTTCTTTGACTCAATTTTCTTAATATCATGTATTGTTACTACTTGTCGTTGCTGCTCCTTCTCGTCTTTTCTTCAGCTGAGGGTCTACCGAAAACAACCTCTCTGCCTTTCCAGGGTAGGGGTAAGGTAGCGTACATCCCCCCTCCCCAAATCTGACTTGTGGGAATACACTAGGTTTGTTGTTGTTACCATAGACTCGGGTATTGACCATGTGGGTCCGGGTTGGCTTTTGTTAACTTTTTGGAAATTAATTAAAGATTAAGACTTTATTGTTTGGAATTGATTCCTATGATGTTATTTGACATTATTAAGTATTTGTTTGCTAGATTAGAACTAATTGTAGGTGATTTCTAAAGGAAAGACAATTTTGGAGGGTTGAATTGACTTGCTAAGATAAGTATCTTGCCTAATATTGGTTTGAGGGAATAACCTTTAGGATATGACCTTGTTTGGTTAATTGAAATGCATGGGAAGTGACGTATATACAAGGTGATGAGCGTATATGTAGATGCTATATATGACTCATGACCAGATTAGACTTTAGGCTTTTATTGTGCCTTGTTTGATTGTGTGCCTTTCATAATAATGTTTTAATCAATTGTATGACTACGTGAGCTTATCCTTTCATGCTATTACCCATGATTGGGATTACTATCTCTTAATTGGCCAATATGGGCTATTCATGAAATCGTTGTTATACTTGATTTAGCCATAGTCATGCTTCACATCCTGAGCACACATCCGCACCTTTATTTATTATGTCCTTGTGCACCTTATTTATTATTTGTGAGTATGCTTCTTTAGAGATGAAATATTATCTTTGATTGCTATGATTTTGGCACATTTGGACATGCTGAGTAGATTGATCTGGCTATGGCACAAGGTTTCAACCGTGCAGTTATTATGATATTGTTATTGTTATGGCACGAGATTTCTTTCGTGCATTTATGATGATATTGTTACTGTTATGGCACGAGGTCTTTGCCATGCAGCGTGTAAATAATAATTCATCCCCATAAGGTTTCCATCTCATGTTTCTCTCTTGATGGCATACACGCAGATTGTGATAAATTGACAAATGTTTGGTTGATTCTAATATAGAACCAGATTTGGTTAGTTTTGAGCATAAAGGTTGAAGCTTTGACCATTCAAGTGAATCCTTTACTCCTTATCATGCATTCTACATGCCTTCTATGTTGAATTATAACATGCTACTTGATGCCTCTTTTTTTATGCTTTAGACTTTCTAGTCGAGAAAAACTATCCATGCTGAGTTTATATCTCTTGGTATAATATTTGGTAATACTTCATCTCTTTTCATAGTCTTGTTTTGTATAACTAAGAATTGTAAAGGTTTATTTGATTTATAAGTACCATTCGAATTAAACCTCATCACTACTACACCAAGTTTAGTCTTAATACTTATTGAGTACACGTTGTCCTACACTCATTCTACATTTCTGTATATTTTTGTACAGATCCGGGCTTTGGCAGTAGTGAACTTCAGGAGGGCATCTAGTAGTTATCAGAGGAGACCTGAGGTAGTGCTGTATGATCGCTCGTAGACCCTTGGAGTCCCTCTCCTTCTATTTTCATATTGTTGTTTACGTTTCAGACAATATTTGTATTATTGAGATATTTTGTTGTATCTTGTTTTAGAGAACATGAGTCTGTACTACTAGGTTTTTGGGGATTGTTGTTGTAGTTCCTTTATAGTTTCTATTGTTGAAAGACTTATTCTGCTATTTATGCTATCTCAGTTTTATTACATTTTTATTATGTTTGGTTTGCTCTATGTTGGGTGTTGGATTACCTAGTCATAGAGGTTAGGTGCCATCACGACCATTGGTGGGATTTTGGGTTGTGACAAAGTTGATATCAGAGCTCTAGGTTAATGGGTTTTATGGATCATGAGAATGTCTAGTAGAGTCTTGCGGATCGGTACGAAAATATCCGTACTTATCTTCGAGAGGCTGTGGGACAATTAGGAAACTTCACTTTCTTCCTTTCTCTATCATGCGACTTTATTTCATCCTAAAGTTTGAGTCTTTACTCTTTTATTCTCTAAAAGATAGTGAGAACGCTTTCTTCCCTAGTAGCCTAGTAGGAGATAGTACCCCAAGCTAGAGCCTGGAGAAGTAGGGGTTGGGGCAGGGCTAGAGTACAGGTCCTGTGAGAGGTGGTTTGCCTGCACTTACTCGTGCCTGCTAGATCAATTTTTGAGGAGCCACCTGTAGCTCTCGTAGTAGAACAGACTCCAGTTCTTGTTGTTTCACTGGGTCCAGCTCAGGTTCCCGAGGGTTTTATTGCTACCCTAGTGCTTTAGGACACTATGGTTCGGATCATGAGTTATTTTGATTGGTTGGAATAGGCTTGTACAATTCATATGATTCCATCTACTTCCCATACTGCAAGGAGAGCACAAACCTCAGCTATTCACACTCTGGAGCCGGCCACTACTATGTTTCAGACTTTAGGAGTTTTGGTTTTTCCACCAGTTAGGGTGGTTCAGCCTGTTGCTAAGGTTAAGCTCGAGGTTAGACCTGTTATGAGAATTGAGGAGCAGAAGATGATGGATCAGTTTTAGAAATTAGATCCACCATCTTATATCGGTGATCCCACAGTTGATGCTTAGGAGTTCCTGGATAGGTGCCAGATATGCTGGGAAATTTAGGACTTGTGGAGTCCAATGGAGTTGATTTCACTATATTTTAGTTGAGAGGGCCAACCAAGATGTGGTGGAAGACTTATGAGTAGGGCATACCAACATGGTCACTTCATCTCACATGGGCTCAGTTTTTAACTCTCTTCTTAGAGAAGTTCATTCCACCCACCAGTAGAGAGGAGTTGTGCAACCAGTTTGAGCACTTGCAGTAGGATGGTATAACCGTTACACAGTATGAGATGAGGTTCACAGCGTTGTTACGTCATGTAGCTTTCCCGGTTCCTACTAAGAAGGAGAGAATACAAAGGGTTGTTGAGGGTCTCAACTACAATCTTAGGTTTGGGATGACACAATAGGTGGAGACTGAGACTACCTTTCACCAAGCTACAGAGATTGCTAGGAGATTGGAGCGTATTTTCAGGCAAGAGAGGAAGGACATAGAGGCCAAGAAGCCTCATGGTACTAGGGGATTTGGTGGTGCCTACTCTGAGGGAAAGGATCATCATGGTAGAGGTTATTCTACTAGGCCAGTTCAATCAACATTTTAGACTTCACGTGGTGCTCCAGTTAGTCATGGATTTTAGAGTACTCACCTAGGGCAGTCATCATTAAGTGCACCTCTCGCACGTGGTATTACAATGGCTATTCCAGTCGTCCCGAGCAGGTTCAGTCCCAACAACCACATCAGTATAGAGCTTGCTTTGAGTATGAGGATTTGAAGCATATGAGGAGTAATTGTCCTGGTCTTTGGATGGGTGCACCTTAGCGGGGTACCTAGACCATGATTTCTACATCAGCTGCTTTACCACCAGCATAACCAACTAGAGGTGGAGGTTAGACGGGTAGAGATCGTCCTAGATATAGAGGCCAGACTCATTATTATAACTTCCTGGTAGGTCGGAGGCTGTTGCATCTGATGCAGTCATCATAGATAATATTTCATTGTATCATAGAGATGCTCCAGTATTGTTTGATCCGAGTTCTACTTATTCATATGTATCATCTTACTTTACATCGTATTTGGATATTCCTCATGATTCTTTGTATATTACTATTTATATGTCTACACATATTGGAGATTCTATTATGGTGGATCGTGTCTATCATTCTTGTGTGGTTATTATCAATGTGTATGATACTATGGTTGATCTCTTATTATTGGACATGGTTGATTTTGAGGTGATTCTTGTCATGAATTTGTTATCCCCGTATCATACCATTTTAGATTGTCACGCCAAGACTGTGACTTTGGCTATGCCATGATTGCCTAGATTGGAGTAGCGAGGGTCACTGGGTCATTCTACAGGTAAGGTGATTTAATTCCTGAAGGATCAACATATGATTGAGAAGGGATGTCTAGCATATTTGGATTTTGTCTGAGATTCTAGCACAGAGGTTCCTTTCATGGATTAGGTATCGGTGGTGAGAGAGTTTTCGGAGGTGTTTCCTATGAATTATTTGGGTATGTCACCACAAAGGAATTTGATTTTGGAATTAACTTGGTTCCGGGCACTCAACCTATATCTATTAAACCATATTGCATGTCTCTAGTAGAGTTGAAGAAACTGACGGAACAATTGCAGAATTTGCTTGATAAGGGATTTATTAGACCAAGTATATCTGTAATGACCCGGCATGTCATTTTATGTATTTGAGACTCATTTTCCCTGTTTGATATTTCCTGCATGCTTGTTTGTTATTTTGTGACTTGCAGGGATGGTTGGTTTAACTTTGGGAAGGTTCGAGCGTGAATTGGAATACTTAGCTCCATGGTTGGAAGCTTAGGTTATAAGAATTAACCAAGGTATGACTTTTGTATAAAAGACCATAGATTGGTGATTGTATGGTTTCAATAGATACGTATGATAATTTTGGACTTAGGCGTATGTTCGGATTCATATTTGGAGGTTCCTAGGATCTTTTGTCTCTATTTGTCGAAAGATGGCAATTTGAAGATCTGGAGAGTTCATAGGTTTGAACGGAAGTTAACTTTGATGATATCAGATTCAGATTGTGGTTCGGGGACTTAGAATAGGTTTGTTTTATTATTTCAAACTTGTGTACAAAGTTTGGATATAATCCGAAGTAGTTAAGCATGAATCAGACGCTTGGTTGGAAGTATAGAGCTTTTGAGCTTCAAAGAAGTTCAATTTGTGGTTTGATCTTCGATGCATAGATGTGATGTTCTCGTATGTGTTTGGAGGCTTTGGATAGGTCTGGGTAGTGTTTACAAGCTTTTTGCTATGATTGGACGGGGTCTCATGTGGCTCGGATAAGTTTCGGACCACCCGAAACATGTTTTATATTGCAATTTTCTTGGTGCATGGTGTGCTTGGCTATCACAGAGAAGGAATTTAGAGTAGGCTAGTTTTGTTCTTTGCGTTCGCAAGCTGGGGGTCGCATTCGTGGCGGGTTGTGACAGTTGGTCTTCGCATTCATGGGAAGGTGCTCGTGTTCGCGTAGAAGTGAGGCAAACTTGGAGTTGACTGGAGGTTGGCCTTCGCAATCGTGAGAGGGGGCTCGTGATCGTGAGAGGGGGCCCGCGTTCGCTTAAGCCAATAACATTTGTGCATCATGTTCGCGATGGTAGTTCAACATTCTCAATGGGTTATTTTGAGGATGTCACCATTTGTGCTTCACGAACGCAAGGCAGTGACCGCGTTCGCAAAGGGTTTCGCTGGATAGAACACTTAAGTGTTATATTTTGGGATTTAGACAATTCTTTCATATTTTGAACCATATACTTGGAGAGGGGCAATTTTTGAAGGAGATTTTTACACAAGGCAAGATGGTAAGTGATTTCTACTTGATTTTGGTAATATATCTTGTTTCCTGATGGATTATTATACATTGATTATGGAATGTGAAAGAGAAATTGGGGTTTTGACTACAATTTTGGAGAGTGTAAATTGGGAATTTGGAAGTCTATTTGGACTCGATTTTGAAATCTAATTATATATTTGGACTCGTGGAGTTATGGGTAGTCGAGATCTAACCCTGGACTTGGGTTTTGATCATGTGGGCCTGGGTTGACTTTTGTTTACTTTTGGAGATTTGATTAAAGTTAGAAACTTTATTGTTTGGGATTGATTCATACGGCTTTGTTTGACGTTATTGAGTTGTATTTTACTAGATTCGACTCCTTTGGAGTTTGACTTGAGAGGGAAGGCTATTTTGGAAGGTTGAAGACTACTAGGTGGAGATAAGTATCTTGTCTATCCTTGTAAGAGGGAATTCTCCCCATAGTTGACCAATTTGTTATTTGTTGCTCGGTATAGGAGCCACGTATATGCAAGGTGATGATCATATATGCGTAGCAAGATAATGACCATATCCGGTATACATTTGGCTTATGTTTATGCATTGTTTTTGTCACGCCCCAAACTTGGGGAGCGCGACCGGCGCTCAACCGAGAGAACCCGGCCGAGCAAGCCTGTTAGATTTTCTTCTACCCAAACTCATCCATGAATAAAGAGGAGATGTACTCCATTAATCAATCACTAAAAAGATTTTATTTACAACATCCTTTTCATTCCCATTAGCAGCTTCATTTATAATTTCCAAAACATTACGAGTTTATAGAATTAATGAAAAACATGATTTCCAAATACCAACATTTCTAGTTCAATTCCCAACTTCAACCACAACCCACAACCTGTATACGAAGCCTCTAAATACAATAGAAGAGTAATATAAAAATGCCAATAACAAAGCCCCGGCTATACCTCAAAACACAGTACATGAGAAACAAAAGATACATGACCCCAAAATGAAGTGGGGCTCACCAAATCAGTTAAAAAGAGTGTACTGCTATCACTGATTGATGTCGCCTGCTGTAGAACCACTTGTATCCATTAAAGATGCAGTGCCCCTGGCAAAAGGGACGTTAGTACTGTCGAATAGCACTAGTATGTATAGCTAAATATCCTCTTTCAAAATAGAATGCTCATATAAGAAAGCGCAACACATAAAAACAGCAAGTCACAATCAACGATATCCAAATGTCCAGTTTAAACATAATAATTTTCAAAATATGAACTTCATATATAATTTTGGTTGGGAGATCATTAGCACCGATATACCACCGTCTTTGTTAGCACGGAGTCCGATCACGCCCGATCGGCTAGGCCATATCCCCACGAATAATGTAGTTTGATAGGTGATTCGAAAGAAAGTTGTTACCAAGAGTAGTACCACCATGTGTGCAACATGGCGTCTGATCTCCACCCGATCAACCAAGCCGCCTTCCCACATATGCCGTGCGGGTTGACTTTTCCAATCCACAAAAGTTCCAGTTTCATCCCAATTAAGGGGAATAATATCATAATTTCCCAGAGGTTCCAATTTTATCCCAAATAAGGGGAATAATCCTAATCCACCCCTACACCGGCACAAGCAGTTTCAGGTGTAGGCCTTATGACCCACCCTTCCTCGGTATTGCTAATGATGCTCCTAAAAATATTTTTGATTTGATTTGCAAATAGAAATATCATAAATAAAATTGTACTCACAACAACAACTTTCACATTGTATAAATTCTCATAAGTATTTCCAGTCATTCATAACGACAATATTTTCTTGGCTCATTATGCCATTCACAAGATTCTTTATTCCTGGCACGATGGCCGTATTTCATATTCCACACTTTAACCTCTTTCAATTTCAAAGATCACCAACAAATATCAACATATAGAATATTTCAAAAATCATATACTTCAAATCCATTTGAAATGGGAACTTCAAACACGAATGGTTTCTTCCCAAAGAATGAGGCATACCAACCAACAATATAAACACACATGAAAAATCATAAATAATCAATACACCATTTATTCTTGCAATACTCTTCCCCAAAAATGACAATGTACAATTTCAACACATGAGTATATAGAACTCGAATCACACTGGATATATTTATAAAGTAAAGCATTAGTTAAAGCAGCCACTAATGGGCATGAATTGAGTATAAAAGCTCTTAGGCAAATTCTATTTTTCCAAATCACTTTTAAAACGGTGGAGTCGAGGCTCATTTCATATTCTTTATCGCATCCTCTAAAATCATATCCACTACTAGACACAACATAACTTAAATTCTTGGCACGTTGGCCACACTTTATTTCTTCAATCCTCTTATTTCATTTTCAAGCATCTTTAAAGATTATCAACAACAAGACACTTCCAAATCAAGACTTTAGATACACATATGAGCAATTAAGAGTCTTAAGAATATTGAGATTTTCTCATACAATTTGGCATACTATCTTTCATTGAAACATGACTCAAAGCCATAACCTTTTAATACACAACCCATACTTTGAAACTTACGGAATCATTATGAAATTCAATTCCAAGAGAGAAAGCTTAGCCAATATACCTTGCTTTGAGCTTTCCTTAAATTACTACAACGTTCCGGAAATTCTAGCAATCCCAATATATTTTGAGACATAACAAAAATTAAACCATTATTAGGAAGATATTCATGATCTCAGCTCATTTGAGCATTTTATCAAACACTAGGTGTGCAAATCTAACTACAAGGTTCTTCTATAAGATTTCCTTCACTCCACAACCCAATCTTTACTTATTTGAGCTCAACAATATTTCCATAAATCTTATTAGTACGTGAATGTATAAATAATGCTCTTATACCCAAGAATCATACTCCAAATGAACCATCTTTTACCCAAATTCAAAATTGGAAACTAGGGTATGGAACCTTACCTCTTAGATGGAGATCTTATTATTAGCTTCCTTGATTCTTGAAGATTGGTGCAAGATTGGATGATTATAATGTTAGGTTCCCTCCTTCTCTCTCTAAAATGCTCTTACCTCTCTCTAAAACCCTCAGAAAAACACCCCAAAATAAGCCCCAAAGCCTATTTATCAAAATGGGGTTGGGTTATGAAAAGAGGAAAATTAACCCTCCGAATTTAACTATGCGGTCGCACAGTGGACCGCACAATTGGTGTGCGTGTTGCACAATGGTGGCATAATTCGGTGCCTAGAACTGGGCTGTTCTGGTCCATTCTGTGACCAATTTGCGGTCGCATAACCATTTTGTGATCGCATAATGGTCGCAGAATTTGTCGTAGAATCGTATTCTGACAGCCTTTGGTAACTTGGTCATAACTTTTTGTAGGAATGTCCAAATGATGAATGGTTTAAAGCGTTGGAAACTAGACTCAAAAGGATTTAATTGTATAGGTAATAAATCATATAAATCTTCCTATCAAGAGAAGTATGATTGTTTGAAGTTAGATCTTGTGCGAACTCACTTGAAACTTTATCCCATCATAAAATTTTCAACTTGACTTAGCCTTGGGGACCTTCTTAGATCATAAACCATTCTTAATGAACCTCATAAATATATTATCATGATCAATTAATATCATTCATATAATAGTCCTTGTCTACATACAAAATAATATAATTAGCATACATTGACTTTCTTAATATCGCTTAAGTACTTCGAAATTTTCCGGGGTGTTACAGTTTTGACTATGTGAGCTTACCATTCATCGTTCGTTGATTCTATGACTACGTGATGGATTGTATTTGTTTCTTAGAAGCATGTGTAGAGTTATGAATTGTTGAAACTGTCCGTAAGTGATTACTTTCCATATTGAGCTTCATTTCGAGCCGTAGTCACATACTTGTCTTATCGCTTTATGAGTTGATGGTTAAATGCTTATTTCATTCATGTTAAATATTGTGATAAAACTCTTGAACGATGAAATTGTTTATTATATTGTTGAGATGAATTAAATTACATGATTTGCCATAGCCATCTTTTAGCCATTTGTGCTTTTCCTCCTTTTTATTATTATGATTCGGTACCTTTTATTATGTTGCATCATATGCATACATCTATGAGTCGGAGAGTTGAATATTGTGAAAAGTTAGAGTTTTGGCCCCACAAATATTATGAGCAGATATTGATTATTAATGAGATTGTTGTGGATTAGGTTACAAACTGCAACGATATTATGTGTGGATCAGGTGGCATGTCGCTATGGTATTATGTATGGATCCGGTGGAATGCCACCATGGGTACATGTGTGGATCGGGTGGTACGCTGCCACAGGATTATTTGTGGATTGGGTTGCCGACGCAATATTATATTATTTATACGTGGATCGGGTTGCACACCACAATGAAACTTGGATTTTGTGTTGTTCCTTCGGACTCAGGTTATTACGCATGTTACCTTGGGCATTGTGAGCCAAAGATATTTAGATTGGTATTTATTTTGACACTCGATATGTGTCGGTTATATGGACTAGTGCAGAGGATTGGTATTGTGTTGTGAGCTTGCACTGGTAGCTTAGACTCATGTAGTGTATTTTATGATTGTTGACTGTTGATTGATTCATATCTTAGTTGTGTAATATTTGAGATACATGATATTGTGTGCTATTTCCTATTTGAAAAGCATGTTACATACCAGCGTTATTGTGTTGTTGTTGATAGAGTGAATTGATGATATCATGCTTTATTTCATATCTTGTTCATGCCTTTTATGATTATTGAGCTGGTAGTATCTTCGACTATTGACATCTCGCCATTACTTCTTCGAGGCTAGACTTAATACTTACCGAGTACCGTATTTTATACTCATACTACACTTCTGCACATTTCTTTTGTAGGTTCTGAGGCTAGCTTTGGTGGCATACACCCAACGAAGTAGGAGTGCTTATAGGAGACTTTGTGGCAAGCTTAATACTTGATTCAATCCACCTCACATGTAGTCCTTCCTTCCTTACCCTTTATATCTGTCTTGTATTAGTCATTTCCAGAGAGACTTTGTATTCATTTGAATCTTGTACTTTTGTTAGATGCTTGTGACTAGTTGTGACACCTGGGTTTTGGGAAGAGTTTGTGAGACAATTGTGGTCATATACATCGTGTATGAGATTTATGCATATTTGGTATATTGATATGACTTATTCCGCTTATTTTGTTATCTTAAATTAATTAATGGCTTAATAATTGAACATTGATGATGTTGTTGAGTGTTGGCTGGCCTAGCGAGTGGTTATGCACCGTCACGACCTTTTGATGAATTTCGAGTCGTGATAAATTGGTATCAAAGCTCTAGGTTATGAGGGTCTCGCAAGTCACAAGCATGCCTAATAGAGTCTTATGGATCGATACAGAGACGTCAATATCTATTTGCGAGAGGCTATAGGGCTTTAGGAAAACTTCTCTTTTCTCGATTCTCTATCATGCGTTGATTATTGTCTAAGCCTAAATTTTCTCTTTTACTCTTTCACAAATGGTGAGAACAGATGCTTCAGCATCAACTAGTGATGAAGAGGAAGTACCTCCAACTACAATAGGGGTAGGGCATGGGGTAGAGCCAGGGCACCCACTAGGGACTGCACAGTGGTAACTAGGAGTAGAGAACCCGCTAGAGCCCAAGAGCATGTTCGAGAAGTATTAGTGGATTCTCCTGTGGATCTGTTTGTTGATGATCAGATTGAGGCCCCATCTCCCACATAGCACCAAGAGGGCTTTGTTGCTTCCCTAATATTCTAGGAAGCCATGGCCAAGATGGTCAGTTTCATTGATACTTTGACTAAGTCTAAAGTAGTTCCAGTGGTCCCAACCACGTCTCAGGCTAGAGGGGGAGTTGAGACCCTAATTACTCGTACTATGGAGTAGCCTTCTGCAGTAGCTAGGCCCGATAGTTTGCCTACCATGTTTGCCGATAAGAAGAAGAGATTAGTGAGGTTCCAAAGGTTGTTTCCTCCGTACTTTGAGGGAAGTGTTTCGGAGGATGCCCAGGACCTTTTTAAACAGATGTCATCAGATGCTTCACAATCTAGGATTGGTAGAGTCTAATGGAGTGGACTTCAATACTTTTCAGTTTAGAGGGCCGCCCGAAGATTTTGGAAGACTTACAAGTTGGGCAGACTAGCAGGTTCAACTCCACTTCCGCGGGCTAATTGTTCCTTATGAGGCATATCCCACACACCATGAAAGATGAGTTGAGAGACTAGTTTGAGCGGCTTTGGCAGGATCATTTGTCCGCGATCGAGTATGAGGCGAGATTCACAAATTTGTCTCATGATGCTGCTATTTTGATCCCCACCGAGGCTGATAGGGTGAGGCGTTAGGATTTCTATGGCTCGAGAGTTGGAGATTGGGACTACTTTCCAACAGGCTGTGGAGATAGCTTAGAGGATCGAGCATATTCGTAGTTAGGGGTGAGAGGCTATGGAGAGATACAAGAGGCCTCGTCGTTCTGGAAGCTCCAGTGGTAACTTATCTTGAAGTAGAGGCCAATTTAGCAGTGATCATCATGGTAGAACAACTCATTCTACACCGCATATGGCCCATGGAGTAGTGTATCGACCTTCATTCAGTACTCCAGCTCCGTCATCTTTCAGTGCCCTCCCAGCAAGTTCATACCATGCTCCGTCTATTTAGGGTTCCTCCAGTTGGTATTTAGGCCATCAGGGGCAGATTCTGTTCCAGTAGCCTCTGTCCGCGAGAGGTTGTTGTGAGCATGGAGAGCTTGATCATATGAGGAGGCACTGTCCTAGGTTGTTAGTGTCGCTTCTCCACAGTTTTCTTAGCCAGCAATTTTGGCACTCATTGCTCGACCCCCTGCCTAGACAACTAGAAGGGGAGGACGTGCAGCTAGAGGTCGCCCGAGAGAGTGAGGCCAGGTTGGAAAAGCTTCGACTAGTGGTGGTTGGCTATCTATGTCGGGGTTTCCAAGGTTGGAATGGAGGGGTTCTCTTTGAAGGCTCAAAAGATGGCTGGGAAAAGGTGTTTGGTATATCTAGATTTTGTTAGAGATGTTAGTGCTGATACTCTTACTGTCGAGTCAGTTCCAGTAGTGATGGAGTTTTCGGATATGTTTCTCGTTAACCTATCGGGCATGTCACGCGATAAGGATATTGATCTTGGTATTGATTTTGTGTCCATTACTCAATCATATCTATTCAACCGTATCGCATGGCTCTAGCGGAGTTAAAGGAATTGAAAGAATAGTTGCAAGAGTTGCTAGATAAAGGGTTCATCATGCCTAATGTACTACCGTGGGTTTCTCCAGTGTTGTTTTTAAAGAATAATAATGGTTCTATGCGAATATGTATTGATTATATGAATTTGAACAAGATTACCATCAAGAACAAGTATCAACTGCAACACATTGATGATTTATTTGATTAGATTCAAGGTTTCTCAAAGATTGATTTGAGATCAAATTATCACTAGTTGAAGATCAGGGCTTCCTACATCCCTAAGACGGCTTTGCGGACTCGTTGTGGGCATTATGAGTTCTTGGTAATGTCTTTTGGTTTGACTAATGCCCCAACAACTTTCATGCATTTGATGAGCAGTGTGTTCCATCCTTATTTAGATTCTTTTGTCATTGTGTTCATTGATTATATATTGGTGTATTCCCATAGTGCTACGGAGCACGAGTAACATTTTAGGATTGTGCTCCAGATTCTGAGGGAAAAGAAGTTATATGCTAAGTTCTCCAACTGTGAGTTTTGGTTAGACTCAATGGCATTCTTGGGCCACGTGGTACCTAGTGACGGGGTCAAGTTGGATCAAAAGAAGATTGAGGTAGTTCAGCCTTGCCCAGACCTTCTACCGTTATAAAGATTTGGAGTTTCCTAGGTCTGGTCAGTTATTAATGTCGTTTACCAAGTTGACTCAGAAGGGAGCTCCGTTCAGATAGTCTTTCGAGTGTGAGGAGAGCTTTCAAAAGCTCAAGACTACTTTGACTACATCTCAAGTTTTGGTATTGCCTTAAGGACCGGGGTTGTATAATCTCTATTGTGATGCTTCGCATGTTGGTCTTGGGTGTGTGTCGATACAAGACGACAAGGTGATTTCCTCTGCGCTGTGCCAGTTGAAACCCCATGAGAAGATCTATCTGGTACATGATTTGGAGTTAGCTTCTATTATGCATGCGATCAAGATTTGGAGGCACTATTTATATGGCATGTCTTGTGAGGTATACATGGATCATCAAAGCCTTTAATATTTGTTTAAGTAGAAAGATTTGAATTTGAGTCAGCGAAGATAGTTGGATTTATTGAAGGATAGATATCACTATTTTTATTATCCGGATAAGGCTAATGTGGTACCAGATGCCTTGAGTATAAAAGCAAAGAGTATGGGAAGTTTAGCAATTATACCAGCTGTGGAGAGACCTTTAGCTATAGATCTTCAACCTTTGGCTAATAGGTTTGTGAGATTGGATATTTCTGAGTCTAACTGAGTTCTCACTTGGGTTATTGTACATGCATTCTTGTTTGAGAGCATTAAGGCTCGCCAGTATGATGATCCTCATTTACTTGTCCTCAAGGATACAATGCAGTGAGGTATTGCCAAGGATGTGACTATGGGTGATGATGGTGAGTTGCAACTTGAGGGTCGAGTTTGTGTTCCTAATATCGATGGCTTGAGCGAGTTTATTCTTGAGGAGGCTCATATTTTGCGGTATTCTAATCATCTAGGTGCTACCAATATGTACTGTGACTTAAAGAAACATTATTGGTGGCGTAGAATTAAGGACATGTTGGGCATATGTCGTATTTTTTGAATTTCCAACAGGTCAAGTATGAGCATCAGAGGTTAGGTGGTCTGCTTCAGAGGTTAGCGATACCAGAGTGGAAGTAGGAGCTCATTACCATAGATTTTGTGGGGGTACTTCCATGGACTTTGAGGAGATTTGACGTTGTTTGGGTCACTGTGGATAGACTAACCAAGTCTGCTCATTTCATTCCGGTCATGACTTTCTACACTTTAGAGAAGATGGAACATATTTGTATTAGACAGATTGTCCACTTTCATGGTGTATCAGTTTCTATCAACTCGAATTCGGGTACTTAGTTAACATCACACTTTTGGAGAGCTATTCAGCGTGAGTTGGGCACATAGGTTGAGTTGAGCACTGCATTTCACCCACAGACAAATTGGCAGTCTGAGTGGACCATTCATATTTTGGAGGATATGTTTAGGGCCTGCACTATTGATTTCCGAGGCTTATGGGATCAGTTTCTACTATTAGCGGAGTTTGTATACACGAACAACTATCAGTATAGTATCCAGATGGCTTCATACGAGGCCTTATATAGGAGGTAGTGTCGTTTTCCAGTTGTTGGTTTAAGCTAAGTGAGGCTAGGTTGTTCAGCACAGATTTGGTTTGTGATGCTTTGAGAAGGCGAAATTGATTCAGGAATGGCTTCGTACAACACAGTCTAGGAAAAATAGTTATGCTTATAGAGAGGTTCGTGATGTGGTTGTAATGGAGGGTGAGAAGGTTCTTCTTCGAGTTTCGCCTATGAAGGGCGTGATAAGATTTGGGAAGAAGAGCAAGTTGAGCCCTTGGTATATTAGTGAATTTGAGGTGTTAGATAGAGTTGGTGAGGTGGCCTACAGACTTTCATTTGCCACCCATCTTGTCGGGAGTTCATCCGATGTTTCATGTTTTCATGCTTTGGAAGTATTATGAGGATCAATCATATGTGTTGGATTTCAGTTCAATGCAGTTCGATAAGAATCTAGCTTATGAAGAAGAGTTGATGGCCATTTTGGATAGGCTAGTTCAGAAGCTGACAATGAGAGAGATCAACCGGTCGAGGAGGTGACATGGGAGACCGAGCATGATGTGCGGAGCAGAAATATTTATCTTTTTTACGTTCCAGGTATAATTCTAAACTCGTTCAAGGATGAATGTTGCCAAATAAATCATGAATCAAGATGAGCACATAATTAAAGCAAGGCATAAAGTATGTCAATTCTACCCCGGACATAATATAACTCGGTACGTACATATGCGTATACCACCCCACATATATACCACCCTTAATACCTTAAACACATAACAATAAAGTCAATCCTAGGTGGTTTTGACGAGCTCGAAATACACACACTTAAATTAAGCTCGCTAGTCAAAGATAGTATAGTATAATATCATATCCACAGGAATTGGAGTTAAACATTATTTTCGTAGTTTCTAGCTTGATTGATATTCATTAGAATCAACAATTGAGATTTATATGATTAATAACTACAATTAACTAAGAGCCTGAAGCTATTGACTAATGACAATCGAAACAAGGAATAAGCAAAGACAGTTATCAATGGGAGAATATAGGGTTTTGATAGGATGGGTGCAAGATAATTGTATTGGTAATTGAGTCTCTCGAATTCACTCAATTATTAGTTCAAACGTTCAACAAAAACTCCTCTCTCGATTAAGTTTTAACCTCACAAGATGAACCAATTTAAGCATGTGAAGATATGCAAGAATGCGTAATGGATTGGTTTTTAGGAGAACCTCTCTCCATTATCCTCCTAACTAGGTTTAATCAATGATTCAACTAGCCTCTTTCGATTACTAATAAGAATTAATGAACTCAACCAACAATATAATGCAAAGATACCACAAGTTATGCCTCTCTCGATTACATAAACAAGTAAATGTAGATGCAACAGTTAAATCATCCAAAACACTTCAATACATAAAACTAGAGTTATAATCCCCAAACAATCATCAATACACCATATCCATCAAACCCTAAAGGGAACTACTCCATAGATATGGAGCAATTCATCACAAATTAAACTAAAGTATAGGAAAATATAAATTCAATCCAAACTCGGGTCTTCCAACTCCTCCTTAGCCTCATTAGGTCGAATATGTGTCAAAAGTCCAGGAAATAACATTTTCCATTTATATATACTAAGTAGGGTCGGCCCCAGACGAAATCACCTTCTCCTAGCCAAAATAGGATTGTCATTTTGTAAAATTTGCACAGGCGCACTGCATGGGGAGACATGCCATGCGGGGCATTAGTGGGATAATCCAGAGAGCTAGTTTTGACTGGCATCAGGAATTTTGCACAGTCGCGGTGTGCCACACGCCGCCCCACGCACAACACTAGTGCACTTTTCTCAGAGTACATTTTTCTTGCGTTTTGATGTCTAGACTTGGTCCTCGACCCCCAACACGATCCAGGCTTATTCCCTTGGGCTTTTACTCAAACTCCAAAGCTCGAAATCACTCAAATTAATTCCATAACATCTATATAGCTCAGAATCACTACTACAAGGTGTACAACACATAATTAGTGCAAAACACTATCAACTAAAGCTCAAAACGAATAAAGTGCAGTAAATTGGAGTGCAATAAGCGACTAAAATATGAGATTATAGCCTACCATCAACACCCCACACTTAAACCATTGCTCTTCCTCGAGCAATCAAACTACACTTGATATAGACACGAGCTTTTTCAACAACTCTCATAACTCATCATACCGGGAATATTTAGAACAAATTAAGTACAATACCGTAACATCCTAGCCTCAAAATCTGACTCAAATGCACCACGAATTATTTATAACCCACTCACTTATTCTAACACATAGGTCAACGATATTACCTTTCCTTCATGAATTAAGTGCCCTCACACAATAATAGAGAGTAGTTCCACACATAATAGAAATTAAGAACAATTAGGACCTCAAGATAGAAAGAATTCTCTCACTCTCATTAACAACATTCATGTGCCGCAAAAGATGTACCATAAGCTTACCCGTAGTGTACTACTCAACTAATCGAGCTCATTCAGTCAAGGATCAAGTAGGACTTTAACTAGTTGTAATGTAGGCTGCGGGACGGATAGGATACATTTAGACATAAGAGTCACTACACCTACCAAAGCACTTTAATACATACATTTCATTGTTCAAAATCCCACACTTATGTCAAACCAAAACTCCACCTTCACAACAATATAGATTAACTCCCTACTTTTTTAACCACAATTACAGCAAGAGTTACCACTATCAAGGAATATGTTTTCACAATCATATAATTATTTTTTTCTTCCATTTTTAATTCAAGTGGCTCTTACTTTTTCAAAACATTGCACTTTTCTCATTATTTCATTAGTTCCACTCAAAAGCCAAACCAACCACCCCACACTTCAACTTTTTCAAAGTTCATAACAAATTCAAGTGCTCACGAGAGGTAAAGGGTTCAAATAGATGATAAATTCAAACAAATGGGTAAGTCTTGTAATGTGGTTGCCAAAGAAATAGAATTACAGGTTCAACGGGGTTAACTAAGATACATAACAATTAGGTGGGTAATAGCATATAACTGGCTCAACAAAGACACGCCCAAATAACTTCCAAAACTGAATAAAACTACTATTTCGCTTTGTAAACAAACATGGAAAGTTCTAGACATCAAATGTAATGCACAGAATAACACACAATCTCACACACACATGGCACATAACTCACTCAGGATCAGATTATCAAGTCACTCTAGTCAAAGTAGTTAAGCAAAGTTAAGATCAACTAATTTAAGGCACTTATACAAGAGTCAAAAACTGAGCCTAAGCGTCACAACTAAACCACTTACTATTCTCAAGGCATACTAAATTTAACAGATATTGCTTTCAATTCAATTCATAGCACAAGGTTTCCTACTCCTAAAAAAACTAACTACACCTGGTTCAAACAAAATCCTTTGGAAACGAACCGCGACACAAAGAAAATCTAAGGGGGAATTATTACACTACCTAACAAAAGAAAATCTTTTTATCTTTTTATTTCGACTTTAATCCCTCAAGAAACCCGTCGAATGATATCCATTGTCAGAAAAAATCAAAATTTTCGAATTGTTTTCAATTTTTATGGTTTTTTTTCAACACACACACACACACACACACACACACACACACACACACACACACACACACACACACACACACACACACACACACACATATATATATATATATATATATATATATATATATATATATATATATATATATATATATATATATACACACACATACACACAACATACAATTATCTCCCACCCCACACTTTAAGAGCTGGCATGCCCCCATGACACACACATAAAAAGCATAAGGTAAAGAAAATTTCCCCGAACATCTAGTCGGGGTCTGAGTCGAAGTCGGGCTCCATATTTCGCCTTCGGACTAATGCGCACATCCAGGAAGACAACTTCTTCTCAGCCTTTTTGGGATATACCCCACACTTATCTTTCTCACTTAATGCAGTCTCTCTTTAGACCCCTTCACTTTCCGTTCAACACTTGCAGCTGGTTTTTCCTTTTGTGCCCCCTTTTCTACATTCATATCAAACATCACCGTCTCCTCACCCACTATAAGCATGAGTTTCCTCTCGTGTATATCCAATATTTCTCTACCCATTGCTAAGAATGGTCCTCCTAGGATGAGGGGAGCCTCTTTATTCTCCTCCATATTCACCACTATAAAATCTACAGGAAATACGAACTTATCCACCCGAACTAACACTTCTTCCACTATTCACTCGGGTATTAAGATCATTTGGTCTGCCAGCTGCAAAGATATTGGAAAAGACCTTATCTCTCCAATCTCCTTCGATAGTTTCCTATAAATAGATAGAGGCATTAAGTTAATTGATGCACCTGACTCACATAAAGACTTATCAAAACTTATAGTCCATAATGAGCAAGGTATAGTAAAACTCCCTGGATCTCCCCACTTTTGTGTGAGTTTATTTTTGCAATATAGCATTGCAATGCTTTGTAAGCTTGACCACCGAGGTCTCCTTTATTTCTCTCTTCTTTGTCAAGATCTCCTTCATAAATTTGGCATAAGCAGGTATTTGTGAGAGCACTTCTGTAAATGGTAAGTTTACATGGACTTGTTTTAGCACATCCAGGAATCTCCCAAACTACTTGTCCAGCTTTTCTCTACATAGCTTTTGAGGGAAAGGCAAAGCAAGCATATGCTCGCTCTTCTCAGGTTCCTCCCTTCTCGATTTTTCTTCATTCTTCTTCTTCTTCTCAGTTTTCATTGGGCCTTTCTTCTTCTTGTTATCATCACTTTTCGACTGCTCCCCACTTTATTTTGCAATTATCACATCTTCTTGGATTGGGGTGGGATCCTTCAACACTTGCCCACTTCTCAAGGTCACAACATTTACTTTTTCTTTGGGATTTCTCTCAGTATCAACGGGGAGACACTACTAATAAATCAGGCTTTAGCGACGGACAAATTCTGTAACTAAACAAATAATATGTCGCTAATCTCATTTAGTGACGTATTAGCAATGTATTATCAAATTCTTCTAGTTATGAGCGTTTTAGTGACAGATTAGCGACTACGTTCGTAGCTAATTCTAGTGTTTTTTGTAGTGAGAGTTCCTGGAATCCTCTCAGACATTAGAGTGGCTAGCTGCCCAACCTATCGTTCCAAGTTTCAAAAACCAATATGTATTCCTTTGATAGCTACTACATGTTCCCGTACAGATGCGCTATGAGTTTAAAGCCTCTCATCAGTTTTTAGAATGAAGGCCTTCATGAGATCTTCTATGCCAGACTGAATGGGCTGTTGAGGCTGAAATTGCTTCCTCTGCTGATTTTGGAATGCTGGAGCTCCTTATCCCTGGGATCAAGAGTTATTATATTGTCATGCATTTGTTGTACCCCAGGTGAACTCCATGAAAACTGGGGTGCTTCTGACCCATTGCATTGAAGTTATAATTTCCCACAGCATTCAGTTCCTCCGTTGAGGCTTGACACTCATGAGTAGGGTGTCCTCTTCCACATATATCACAAGATGCGTGAGGCTCACTTTGTATCGAGGCTAAGGTCAGCTTCCTTATCTCTTTGGCCATAACATCAAGCTGTACCTATGTGTTAGCATCAACCTCGTGAACACCTGTTGATCTTCTTCTTTCAACTCTCAGAGGGCCACTGATTAGCATCTTCAAATAACTCATCAAGAATTGTAACTATCTCCTCTGGAGTTTTCTTCATCAACGGGCCTCCAGCTGCATTGTTCAATGTTCTACGTGAGGCCGGTGTCAATCCATCCCGAAAGTCCTGGAGTTGCATCCGGAGTTCAATTCCACTATGTTGACATTTTCTAACAATCTCCTTAAACCTCTCTTATTCTTCAAAAATAGTTTTATTCTCTTTCTGGAAGAAGTTATGGATTTCTCTTCTAAACTTGCCCGTCTTAGCTGAGGAGAAATATTTATTAAGGAATTTTCTTTTCATCTCCTCCTATGTTCTGATTGATCATGTGGGTAAGCATCGAAGCCACTGCTTTGCATAATCTTTAAGAGAAAAGGGGAATGCCCTTAGATACACTGCATCTTGTGACACACCATTGGACTGAAAGGTGTTCATAATCTCCTCAAAGTCCATTAGATATGTTTTTGGATCTTCGTTTGGCTTCCCTCTGAAGACACAACAATTCTGAAGGGTTTGAAGCAACCCTTGCTTTAACTCGAAATTATTTGCTGTGATTGGAGGTGGTCTAATACTTGATAAACCTTGATTGTAGACCGGTCTAGCATAATCGCCAAGTGGTCTCCCAGGCAAGGGTTGATGTTGATTAAGTCTGAGACCCCTCTCTTCTTCATAGATGTTCTGCGGATCTCTAAGAGCTACTTCCTCAGCATCCCGTGCAGCTTCTTCTCTTCATTGGGCTGCTTCTCTTGCAGCCAAATCCATATTATCTTCATAGTTTCGAGCCACAAGTTCGTTGGTTGAGGATTGCCCAACATTTTGTCTCGGTGAGATATCTTTCCTTCTTCAGTTGTCGCAGTTGTTTTTCAATTTCTGGCTCGTATGGTAACACTTTTTTCGCAGAAGTTCTAGTTAGGCACCACTCTGAACCTGTAACATGTGCACAGTCAAAGAACACCTACTGTAAAAAGGGAAAAATAAAATGAAATAAAAATAAAAATTTCTAAATTAGTACTACAAACTATTTCAAGCACTATTGATTGCCAATCTCCGGCAACGGCGCCACAATTTGACGAGCCCGAAACACACACTTATATTATGCTTGCTAGTCAAAGAAAGTATAATATAATATCGTTTTCACACGGATTGGAGTTAAACAGTATTTTTGTAGTTTCTAGCTTGATTGCTATTCAGGAGAATCAACAATTGAGATTTATATGATTAATAACAGCAATTAACTAAGAGTCAAAAGCTATTGACTAATGACAATCGAAACAAGGAATAAGCAAAGAAAGTTAACAGTGGGAGAATATAGGTTTTTGATAGGATAGGTGCAAGATAATTGTTTGGGATCTAACTCTAGATAATTCACTTTTATTGTTCAAGTGTGTCTCTCGAATTCACTCAATTATTAGTTCAAATGTTCAACAAAAACTCCTCTCTCGATTAAGTTTTAACCTCACAAGATGAACTGATTTAAGCACGTGAAGATATGCAAGAATGCGTAGTGGATTGGTCTTTAGGAGAACCTCTCTTGATTATCCTCCTAACTAGGTTTAATCAATGATTCAACTAGCCTCTTTCGATTTCTAAGAAGAATTAATGAACTCAACCAACAATATAATTCAAAGATATCACAAGTTATGCCTCTCTCGATTACATGAACAAGTGAATATAGATGCAACAGTTAAATCATCCAAAACACTTCAATATATAAAACTAGAGTTATAATCCACAAACAATCATCAATACACTATATCCATCAAACCCTAAAGGGAACTACTCCATAGATATGGAGCAATTCATCACAAATAAAATTAAAGTGTAGAAAGTGATAAATTCAATCCAAACTCGGTTCTTGAGTGAGGAAGGAATGATGAAATCCTTCTACTCGTGTTCTTCTAACTCTCCCTTAGCCTCCTTAGGTCGAATATGTGTCACTCTGTAAATATTTCACAAGCGCGCCGCATGGGGCGACGCACCATGCGGGGCATTAGTGGAGAAATTCAGAGAGCTAGTTTTGGTAGGAAGCAGGAATGTTGCACAGCCGCGGCGCGCCGCGGCGCCTCCCCGCATGCCGCACTAGTGCACTTTTCTCAGAGTACGAATATTTCTTGCCTTTTGATGTCTAGACTTGCTCCTAGATCCCCAACACGATCTCAACTTAATCTATTCGGCTTTTACTCAGACTTCAAAGCTCCAAATCGCTCAAATTCACTCCATAACATCTACATAGCTTTGAATCATTCCTATAAGGCATACAACATACAATTAGTGCAAATCACTATCAATTAAAGCTCAAAACGAATAAAGTGCAGTAAGTTGGAGTGCAATAAGTGACTAAAATATGAGATTATAGCCTACCATTAGGTTACCCTCTTAACAAGGTTAGCCAAGAGATGTACATCCACCCGGTAGATATAAACCAATCAAAACTCGCCAAATTGTCAAAATCCAACTCCAAACAGCTCGAATCTACTCAAATACAACCCAATAATGTCAAACAAAGCCATAGAAATCGATTCCAAATAATAAGGTTCTAGTCTTTAATGAAATCTTGAAAAGTCAATAAAAGTCAACCCAAGCTCACATAGTCAATATCCGAGTAAAGGGGTAGATCCCGACTACCCATAATCCTACGAGTCCCAATATGTGATTAGATTTCTAAACCGAGTCCAAGTCGACACCCAAATCCCTAATTTACGCTCTCCAAAGTTATAGACAAAACCCCTAAATTTCTCTTTCAAATACCAAATTCTATGTGTAGAAATCCTTACCTCCAAGTCGTGGGTGAATATCTCTTACCAAATCTCCAAATCCGAGGTCTAGGGCTCAAAATATGAAAAAGTGGGCAAAAGTTCCAAAAATAATATTTTAAGTAGTCTGCCTAGTGGTATGAATCACGATCATGACACACCCTTCAAGATTGCAAAGGCCAAAAAATTTACCTAGCTGAAACTCTATTTTGCAAATGCGAAGTAGCTCACGCGAACGCGATGTCCTGCCTAGCCTATGCGAACGCGACCCATGCCTCGCGAACGCGAAAGCAGCCCATTTGCCTTACGCCAAACCTTCGCGAACGCGGTTCCCTACACGCGAATATGAAGTACTAGCCCTCATCCCTATGCAAACGCAACACCATTTACGCCTACGCGAAGAGTAAAGCTTTGCCTGCCAACTCTCCTTCTCCTCGATTGTGAGACTCAGCTCCGCGATCACGAAGCACTGCTTCACACCTACAAACCAGGCGCTGCAAATCAAAGGAAAATAGTCAGAAACCATCTTGAAACACACCCGAGTCATCCGGGATCCCCTCCAAACATACCAACAAGTCCATATACTTAATCCAAACTTATCCAAGTGCTCAAAGCATCACGACTAACATCAAAGCCAATAATCTACGATGAAATCCTTCTCTTAAGTTTCAAACTTTCCAACTTCTAACCAGGTATCTGATTCAAGGCTAACTAATCCGGATTACATCCAAACTTTGTACACAAGTTCAAAATAGCAAAAAAAAACCTATTCCAAGTTCCAGAAAAAAAAACTGAATTCGATATCATGAAAGACAACTCCCTATCAAACATAACTCTCTAAACCTTCAAATTGCCAACTTTTGGCAAATGGAGTCAAAACATCCTAGGAACCTCCAAATCCAAATACGAACATACGCCTAAGTCCAAAATCACCATACAAACCTATTGGAACCATCAAACACCAATCTGAGGTCGTTTATACAGAAGTCAAACCTTAGTCAACCCATACAATTTAAGCTTCCAAAATAAGACTAAGTGCCTCAATTCACTTTCAAATCTTCTCGAAGCCAAACCAACCACCACCACCACCCCCAGTAAAACAATAATAAACAACATACCAGGAGAATCAAATAGGGTAAACAAGGCTCAAATACATAAAATGACCGGCCGAGTCACTATATTCTCCCCCTCTTAAACAAACGTTCATCATTGAAGGGGTTTCGAATCATACCTGGAATGCCAAAAAGATGAGGATATCTGCTCCGTATATCATGCTTGGTCTCCCAAGTCGCCTCCTCGACTGGTTGGCATCTCTACTGAAACTTCACTGATGCAATCTCTTTCAACCTGAACTTCTGAATATGCCTATCCAAAATAGCCATCGTCTCTTATTCATAAGCCAAATTCTCATCCACTACAATTAGCTGAAATATAACACATGTGACTAATATTCATGGTACTTCTAAAGCATGAAAACATGAGACATCGGGAGAACTTCCGACAAGCTGGGTGGAAAAGCAAGTCCGTAGGCAACCTCATCAACCCTCTCTAACACCTCAAATAGACCAAAATACCGAGGATTCAACATGCTCTTCTTCCCAAATCTCATCACTCTTTTTATAGGTGAAACTCTAAGAAGAACTCTCTAACCTCCATGAAAGCCACATCACAAACCTCCCTATCAGCATAACTCTTCTTCCTAGACTTTGCTGTACTAAATCGCTCCTAAATCAACTTCAACTTTTCTAATGCATCATTAACCAAATTTGTACCTAACAACCAAGCCTTACCCATATAATGCCTCGTATAGAATGCTAGACCGGTAGCTGTTGTCGCAGGCAGACTCAGCTAATGATAGAAAT
Organism: Nicotiana tabacum; assembly: GCF_000715075.1. Lineage (NCBI taxonomy): Eukaryota > Viridiplantae > Streptophyta > Magnoliopsida > Solanales > Solanaceae > Nicotiana > Nicotiana tabacum. The sequence goes on from NC_134103.1 coordinate 38,679,783, forward strand.
TGATTCCACTGGCCTCTCAAAACTATAACAAAGGCCCTCAACATATCCTCCAAGATCTGTATGGTCCACTCGGACTACCCATTCATCTGAGGGTGAAATGCAGTACTCAACTTCACTTGTTTGCCCAACTCACACTGATAGCTCTCCAAAAGTGTGATTTAAACTGGGTGTCTCGATCCGAGATGATAGACACAGGCATACCATACAAGAGAACAATCTCTATGATGTATATCTTAGCCAACTTATCCGAAGTGTAGGAAGTCATGACCGGAATGAAATTTGCAGACTTGGTCAATCTGTCCACAATGACCCAAACAACGTCAAATCTCCTCAAAGTTTGTGGCAACCCTACCACAAAATCCTTAGTAATGCACTTCCACTTTCACTCTGGTATATCTAACCTCTGAACCAAACCATTCGGCCTCTGATGCTCAGACTTGACCTGTTGACAATTCAAAAACCACAAAACATGACCAACAATATCCTTCTTCATCCTCCGCCAGCAACAATACTACTTCAAATCATGATACATCTTTGTAGCACCTGGGTGAATAGAATACCACGAACTGTGAACCTCCTCAAGAATCAACTCCATCAAACCATCCACATTAGGAACACAGATTTGACCCTGAAGCCTCAATACCCCATCATCACCAATAGCCATGTTCTTAGCATAACCTTGCAACACCGAGTCCTTAAGGACAACGAAATGGGGATCATCATACTGATGAGCCATGATATGCTCAAATAAGGACAACTGCGCAACAACACAAGCGAGAACTCTACTAGGCTTGGAAATATCCAATATGATGAATCTGTTGGCCAAAGGCTTAACATCCACAGCCAAAGGCCTCTTTATAACTGGGATAAATGCCAGACTCCCCATGCTCTTAGCCTTTCTGCTCCGAGCATCCGCTACCATATTAGCTTTCCCCGAATGATGCAAGTTAGTGATATCATAATCCTTCAACAATCCCAATGATCTCTGCTGCCTCAAATTCAAATCCTTTTGCTTGAACAGATGCTGAAGACTTCGATGATTCATGCCCTCACAAGACACGCCATACAAGTAATACCTCCAAATATTGAGTGCGTGCATAATAGCTGCTAACTCCAAATCATGTACCGGATAGTTCTTCTCATGGGGCTTCAACTAACGCAATGTGTAGGCAATCACCCTACCGTCCTGCATCAAACGCACAATCTATATCAACACCAAAGCATCACAATAAATAGTATATATCCCTAATCCTGAAGGCAATACCAAAACTGGAGTCATAGTCAAAGCAGTCTTAAGCTTCTGAAAGCTCTCCTCACACTCGTCAGACCATCTGAATAAAGAAATCTTCTAAGTCAACTTGGCCAATGGAGCTGCAATAGATAAGATCCTTTCCACAAAGTGATGATAGTAACCAGCCAAACTTAAGAAACTCCTGATCTCTATAGCATTAGAAGGTCTAGGCCAACTCTGAACTGTCTTAATTTTCTTCGGATCCACCTTGATCCCATCACCAGACACCATGTGGCCAAAGAATGCCACTGAGTCTAACCTATAACTTCTTCTCCCTCAGAATCTGAAGCATAATCCTCAAATGTTCCTCGTGCTCCTCCACACTACTGGAATATACTAAGATATCATCAATGAACACAATGAAAAAAGAATCCAAATAAGGTTGGAACACACTGTTCATCAATGAAAGCGACTAGGACATTAGTGAAATAAAAAGAAATCAATAAAAACTCATAATGCCCATAACGAGTCCTAAAAGTCGTCTTACGTATGTCCGAAGCCCTAGTCTTCAACTGAAGATAGCCCGATCTCAAGTCAATCTTCAAAAACACCTTGGCACCCTGAAGCTGATCGAATAAGTCATCAATGCAAGGAAATTGATATTTGTTCTTGACAGTCACCTTGTTCAACTGTCTATATAGTCAATACACATCCTCATAGAACCATCTTTTTTCTTTACAAACAACACTGGTGCACCCCAAGGTGATACACTAGGCATGTTGAACCCCTTATCCAACAACTCTTGCAATTGTACCTTCAATTCCTTCAAATCAGTTGGAGCCATACGATACGACATAATAGATATGGGTTGAGTGCCTGCACAAAATCAGTGCCAACATCAATATCCCTATCGGGTGACATTCCTGATAGGTCTATAGGAAATATATCCAGAAACTCACTTACTACTGGAAGTGACTCAGCAATGGGAGTATTAACATTAATATCTCTAATAAGAGCCAGAAAGGACAAACACCCCTTCTAAACCATGCGCTGAGCCTTTAGAAATGAAATCACTCTACTAGGAGTATGACCAAGAGAACCTCTCCATTCCAACCTTGCCAACCTCGGCATTGCCAACATCATGGTCTTAGCATGACAATCGAGAATAACATGATACAAAAATAACCAATCCATACCCAAAATCATATCAAAGTCCACCATGTTAAGAAATAGAAGATTAAAACTAGTCTCATAACTCCTAATGGTAACCACACAAGGCTGATACACACAATCCACCACAACTGAGAAACCAACAGGTGTACATACATGAACAATGATATCAATAGAACTACGAGGCAAATCCAAATGCGATACAAAGTACGAAGGCACATAGGAATAAGTAGAACCAGAATCAAATAGGACTGATGCATCTCTGTGAAAGACTGAGACAATAACTGTAATGACTGCATCGGAAGCCTCTGCCTTGGATCTACCATGAAATGTATAACAGTGGGCCTGACCTCTGTTAGACTAACCTCTGTCTCTAGGATGCCCCCGACTACCTAGGCTCCCTCTCTAGCTGATGAGGCTGGTAGTTTAACATCTAGCACTGGAATCACGGCTTGATGCATCTGGGGCAATCCCTCTTGATATGCCCCCACCTCTGAACTGCAACTCTACCACATATGAGGCAATCCCTCTTGATATGCCCCACCTCTCCACACTCGAAACAACCTCGAACTGAGAAAGGCTACTCAATCTGAGGTTACTCTACCAACTAGAACAACCCTGGACTGAAGGAGTATGATAGGAACTCTGTGTTGGTAATATACTAAATAAAGACTGAACAAGAGAGCCACGAGCGGGCTAATAAACTGAAGGAATTGGCCTGCTAGGATGGCCTCTCCCAAAATGGTCCCTACCTCCAGACGAGGTATCACTAAATCTGCCAGAATGTTAGAGCCTCTTGCCCCTCATCACCATGGTCTCCCTGCTCTGAACTTGAATGCGCTTAATCCTACATGCTACATCCATAGCCTGAAGGAATGTAGTCCTAGTCTTCGCCTAGCCATAACAATCTTGATACCAAAATTCAACCCCTCAATGTACCTCCTCACCTTCACAACCTCGGTGGGGGTCTAGAAAGTTACATGACGAGATAGCTCAATTAATCTCATCTCATACTCGATCATAGACATGCGACCCTATTGGAGGTGCTCAAATTGACCATACATATCCCTCTTCATGAGGGGAATGAACTTCTCTAAGAAGAGATGTGAAAATAGATTCCAAGTGAGTGGAAGTGACCTTTCTGGCCTGCTATGCTCAAATTATTATCACCACCTCTTGGGTGGCCTCTTAAGCTGGAAAGTAGTGAAATTGACCCCATTCGACTCAACCAAACCAAGATTCTGCAGAATCTCCTGATATCCATGTAAGAAATCTTGTGCATCTACAAAAGGATCACCATCAAACTGTGGAGGACTCATCTTCTTGAACCAATCAAACCTCTTCTGGTCCTCTTCAGACATAGCAGCCTCCTCTACTTTCCTAACAACAACCACCAACATGCTCAGGAGTGTTCGAGGCGAGCGTTTGTGCACCTCTCCCAGGCTGAGAAGTAGCTGGTTCCATAGGAAGTACCCCACCCTGTGTCAAACCCTCCACAAGTCCAACATGACAAACAAGAGCATCCTAAAGTGCTGGTGTAGCAATAAACCCCTCTAAGATCTGAGCCAGTTCAATTAGCTCAAAATAATCCGAAATCTGATCCTCAACGGGAGATGCTAGTGGCTCCACGACGACTGCTCAAGCAAGACCTCCAGCTACGACGTGTTCCACCTTGCCTCTTCCTCGTCCTCGACCTTTCACGGTTTTGACCTGGGGTACTGGCACCTACCCAGATGTACCAAAAGAATGTGTCCTCACCATCTGTTAGGGAATAGAAGAGCAAATATTGAAACTTGGGGATAAAAGAATCTGCATGATAGAGAATGAAAGAAAGAGAAGTTTTCCTAACAACCATGTAGCCTCTCAATGATAAATACAGATGTCTCTGTACCGATCCGCAACACTCTACTAGCCTTTCTCATGAGTTGTGAGACCTAAGCAACCTAGGGCTCTAATACCAACTTGTCACATCCAAAATCCCACCTTAGGTCGTGATACCACCTAACCATACTTCCTAAGCAAGCTATCTCGCAATCAATAGAAAATAGCCCATATTCCTTTAATTAATAGAATCATGACATACATAAAGACGGAAATAGTCTCAAAATGGCATAATACCTAATGCAATCATCACATAGTCCAATCACGGCCAAAAATCGTACAACACACAGGACTAGGTGGCACAAGTACACGAGCAACTACCAAATAAGTGTAAGTCTGAATACATGATCAACACTGTTTGAGATAACGAAATATACAGGAATAACAAAAAATAGAGACTCTAGCATTGCGAAATGAATCCGTGGAGTGCAGCTTACCCTAAGTCTCTAAGCGATTGCCTAGGCTCAATGAGAGGTATCTTTATTGCCCACCTGAGGATCTGCACAAAAAGTGTGCAAAGGCAGAGTATAACTACACCACAATTGGTACTCAGTAAGTATCAACCCTAACCTCGAAGAAGTAGTGACGAGGCTAAATGCATCAGGATACTTGCAACACAGGTATAAATGACAGAGCTCAAGTCTGAACAGTAAATAATCTCACGAACAATAGATTTCAACGATGTAAGATAGTTGACAGATATAAAACATGCCTTTTTAAATTCAAGAGATAATCATTACATTGCTCAGATATGGTATTTGAAGATGTCATGCTTTTCAATCAACGGAGCCGAGGTGCCCAACTAGCATATATATATGAAATGCAACAATTATCATTTAAATGAATGCTTCTAAGTGACTCGGGGATGTATATGTATGCTCAAGACTCTATCACTCACCACAACAAATGCAAGATCCATGTATCACCAATCCCGATACAAAATCCATGTATAACTGAAATCCGATAAAAAATTTAAGGTAGACCATGCTCACAGGACCCAAAGTAACATGGATTATCATCTGAATTCGGGGGGACGGATCCTTATCAAAGCTCAAGAAGGATCTTGATAGCTCACTTATAATCAAATATTTGCTCATCATGTCATGTGTTCCATAACTGTATTTCATCCGCACTACCTTACCTCTCGTGCCACAATATTAGTCCAAAACAAGTATCCAAATATAATACGTATGCATATGCCCAAATATTATATATAAAAGATGCACAAGGAATTAATTATAATCATATGGATACGTGTTCATGGGATTTCTATATGACTACGTATGATTCAAACAATTCATCTTTTCAAGAATAAGCTTCCATGCTTTCATAAATAATCATAGACCTAGGCATTATCTTGTCATGACCCCAAAATCCCATCTTAGGAATCGCGATGGCACCAAGTCTCTAAAACTAGGTAAGCCTAATACTTGACGTGGATTTAGCAGATATAATGACTAAGATATAAATTTTTAAACTAATAAATACCATAATGAAACCAAAGCAGACCCACAATCATACAATCCCAAAACCAGTGGAGTAGAGTCATAAGCTCTAAAGAAGTACACTAGGAATATCTAAATACTATAATGTTTTGATATGAAGATAAACAGTAGTAAAGTCAATAGCAGAAGGTGACTTTGAAGCTTGCGACCGTCAAACCCCTTATCTCATCATGTGGATTCAAGTAATTCTCTTACTAGCAACACACGTATAAATCCCACCTTATCTTGCCACATGCGAATCAATATCACAACACAATAATCAACTCGCACCACACATGCCCATATGCCACTACATTTTGAAAATCAACAACACCAATGTCACCACAACACATAGCCCATGGCTCCCATAATGTTCCCAAGAAACTCAATAACAACAAAAATAAATGGAAAATAACTTAACAATGGAAAATACTGCATAAAAACAACTTCAATTAAAACATGTCAGACACTTGGTTGTGATTCTGCCCAAGAAACCAACCATCCTTGCAAGTCACAAAACCACAAATACACATACGAGAAGCTTCAAAAGGGGAATCGGGGCTCAAATACACAAAATGACCGATCGAGTCGTTACATTCTCCCCCTTTTAAAACAGACGTTCGTCCTTGAACGTGCATAGAGACATACATGAAGTGCCAAAAAGATGAGGATAATGACTCTGCATGTCGTGCGTAATCTCCCATATCACCTCCTCAACTCGTTGATCCCTCCATTGAACCTTCACTGAAGCAATGTTCTTTAACCTCAACTTCTTGACATGCCTGTCTAATATAGCCATTGGCTCCTCAATATAAGTCAAATCCTTGTCCAATTAGATTGATCTGATATCTAATACATGTGATGGATTACCATAATACTTCCTGAGCATGGAAACATGGAATACCGGGTGAACTCCCGATAAGCTGGGTGGCAGTGAAAGTTTGTAGGCCACCTCACCAACTCTCTCAAGGATCTCAAAAGGACCAAAATACCTAGGGCTCAACTTGCCCTTCTTCCCGAACCTCATCACACCCTTCATGGGTGAAAATCTAAGCATAACCCTCTCTCCCACTATGAACGCTACATCTCGAGTCCTTCGATCAGCATAACTCTTCTGCATGGATTATGGTGTACGAAGCTAATCTTGAATCAACTTGACTATCTCCAAGGCATCCCGAACCAAATTAGTGCCCAACAACCTAGCATCCCCCGACTCAAGCCAACTAACTAGAGAACGACACCTCCTCCCATATAAGGCCTCATAAGGAGCCATCTAAATACTTGATTGGTAACTGTTGTTGTAGGCGAACTCTATGTGAGGTACGAACTGATCCCATGAACCAAAAAATCCATAACACAAGCACGTAGCATGTCTTCCAATATTTAAATGGTGCGCTCGAACTTCCCGTCCGTTTGGGGATGAAATGCCAGGCTCAGCTTGACCTGTGTGTCTAACTTACGCTGCACAGCTCTCCGAAAATGCGATGTGAACTGCGTGCCTCGATTGGAGATAATGGACACTGGCACACCATGAAGACGAACAATCTCACAAACATAAATCTAAGCCAACGACTCTAAAGAGTTAGTAGACAAGACCGGAATAAAGTGTATAGACTTGGTCAGTTTGTCTACAATAACTCACACTAACATCGAATTTCCTCACGGTCCGTGGAAGCCCAACTACAAAATCCATGGTGATATGCTCCCACTTTCACTCTGGAATGTCAAGCCTCTGAAGCAAACCACCCGGTCTCTGATGCTCGTACTTCACCTGCTGGAAGTTCAAACACCGACCCATATACTCCCAATGTCTTTCATCATTCTTTTCCACTAGTAGTTCTACCTCAAATCCTGGTACATTTTTGAGGCACCCGGATGAATGAAATACCTGAACTGTGGGCCTCCTCAAGAATCAACTCAATGCAACCCATCCACATTGGGCATACAAATCCGGCCCTGCATCTGCAAGACCCCATCATCTCCAATAGAAACCTCCTTGGAATCACCATTCTACACCGTGTCCATAAGGACAAGCAGATGGGGATAATCATACTGACGTGCTTTGATGCGCACAAACAGAGAAGACCAAGAAATCACACAAGCAAGAACCCGGTTAGGCTCCGAAAAATCCAACCTCATGAACCAATTGTCCAAAGCCTAAACATTTAATGCTAACGGTCTCTCTCCAACTAGAATATAAGCAAGACTCCCCATGCTCTCAGCCTTCCTACTCAAGGCACCGACCACTACATTGGCCTTCCCGAGATGATATAGAATGGTGATATCATAGTCCTTTAATAGCTCTAACCATCTCTGTTGGCTCACATTCAGATTCTTTTGCTTAAACAAGTATTGTAGACTCCTGTGATCTGTAAATACCTCACAAGACATACTATAAAGATAGTGCCTCCAAATCATCAATGCGTGAACAATGGCTGCCAACTCTAAATCATGTAATGGTAGTTCTTTTCATAGGGCTTCAACTGACGCGAAGCATAAGCAATCACCCTACCCTCTTGCATCAATACACATCTAATGTCAATCTGCGAAGCATTATGATAAACTATATAAGAACCCGATGTTGAAGGAAAAACCAGAACTAGAGTTGTGGATAAGGCAGTATTGAGCTTCTGAAAGCTCTCCTCACACTCGTTGGACCACCTTAATGGGACACCCTTCTGAGTCAATCTAGTCAAAGGAATTGCGATGGATGAAAAACCCTCCACGAAATGGAAATAATACCCGGCCAAGCTTAGAAAACTGCGAATCTCAGTAACAGAAGATAGTCTGGACCAACTCTGAACTGCCTCCACCTTCTTTGGATCCACCTTAATCCCCCCAATAGATACCACATGGCCCAAAATTGCCACCGAATCAAGCCAAAACGCACACTTGGAGAACTTAGCATATAGTTTCTTCTCCCTCAAGGTCTGGAGGACGATTCTCAAGTGCTACTCACGATCCTCCCAGCTACGAGAATACACAAATATGTCATCAATGAACATGATGAAGAAAGAATCAAGATATGGCTGAAACACATTGTTCATCAAGCGCATAAATGCTGCTAGGGCGTTGGTCAACCCAAATGACATCACACTCATAGTGTCCATAGCGAATCTTGAAGGTCATCTACGGGATGTCTGAATCCTGGATCTTCAACTGATGATACCCTGACCTCAAGTCAATCTTCGAGAATACCCGAGCACCATGAAGCTAACCAAAAAAATATTCAATACGCAGTAGTGGGTACTTGTTATTGACTATTATTTTGTTTAGTTGCTTGTAATCAATACACATCCTCATATATCCGTCTTTCATCTTCACAAATAGAACTGGAGCACCCCAAGGCGAGAAACTCAATCAGATGAAACCTATATCAAGCAACTCTTTAAATCGTTCCTTTAATTCCTTCAACTCATTTGGTGCCCTATGATATAGTAGAATAGAAATGGGCTGAGTGCCCGGAACTAGGTCAATACTAAAATCGATGTCCCTATAAGGCGACATGCCCGACAAGTCTGCTGGAAACATATCCGGGAAATATCTCACTACCAAAACTGACTCAACAGTAGGAGTATCAGCACTGATATCCCTCACAAAGGCTAGATATGATTCACACCCCTTTTTAACCATTCGTTGTGCCTTCAGAAAGGACACCACCCAGCTAGGAATATAATCCAATGTATCCCTCCACTCTAACCGCAGCAACCCTGGCATAGCTAATGTCACGGTCTTGGCGTGACAGTCCAAAATAGCGTGATAGGGAGACGACCAATCCATGCCTAATATCACGTCAAAGTCTACCATACTGAGTAGTAGGAGGTCAACTCTGGTCTCATAACTCCCGATAGTGACCAAACACAATCGATAAACACGGTCTACAGTAATAGAATCTCTCCCAAGCGTAGAAACATTTACAAGGGCACTCAAATAATCATGAGATATATCAAAATATGGAGAAAACTAAAATGACACATACTAATAAATGGAACCTGGATCAAGTAAGACCGATGCATCCCTATGACAAATTAGAACAATACATGTGATGACAACATCCGATGCAACAACCTCAGTCCTACCCAAAAAAGCATAACAACGGGTATGGCCTCCCCCTATAGGATGACCTCTACCCGCCTGACCTCCACCCCTAGCTGGCGGTGCAGGTGGAGCGGCAACTGGAGCAGCAACCATAGCTTGTGGACCCTTTGGAATCTGTGGAGCCAGTATAGCCTGTGGAGGTGCACCCCTCCTAAGTGTAAGACGGTCTCTCACTATATGACTAGTATCACCACACTCGAAACAACCTCTATGCAGGCGTGGCTGCTGAAACTGAGCCTGACTCGGTCGGCTAGACTGACCGCTGAAGGCACCCCGTGTAGGAGGTGCACTGGAAAGTGGTTGTGCCTAATAGGTGACCTAAGACCTCGGAATAGCTGCAGCACTGCGAGTAGCTGGAAGTGATGAATAAACTAGTCGACTCACAAAGCCTCTACCAGTACGAGTTGAAACTGTTGTGTGGGCACCACTAAATACTCTAGAATCTTGGGGCCTCTTGGCCTCCCCATCCTCCCTCTCCTGGACACACACACACACGCTCCATCCTCCGAGCGATCTCCACAACCTCCTGAAACAAAGTATATGTCTCCAACTCCCAAGCCATATTGAATCTAAGACCATAACTGAGCCCCTCGATAAATCTACGAAATCACTTTCTCATAGTAGAAACCAAAGCGGGTGCATGACGGGACAACTCACTAAACCTGATGGCATACTCTGACACTGTCATAGTCCTCTAACGGAGCTGCTCAAACTTTGTGCATCACGTATCCAGAAGGGTCTGCGGGACAAACTCCCTTAAAAACATATCTGAAAACTGGGACCAAGTGATTGGCGCTGCATTAGCTGGCCTACCCTCCTCATAAGCCTACCACCACCTATATGCTGCCCCTGACAGCTGAAATATAGTAAAGGCGACTCTGCTCACTTCCACAATGCCCATGCTGTAGAGAATACGGTAGAACTTGTCTAGAAAACCCTACGCATCCTCAGTAACAGCGCCACTGAAAGTAGGAGGGTCATACTTCTTGAACCTCTCAAGTCTCCTCTGCTCTTCCTCTGATGCCTCTGACCTGGCCTCAGGTTGAACCGGGATAACGGGTTGTACTGGCATAACTCCCAGAACCTGATCAACATGGACCCACTGCTCTAGAGTACGGGTCACGGGATTTTGATCGCCTCCCCCAGCCTGAGATGTTGGATGTTGCTAGTGCAACTGGGATCAATCTCGCATGAGCTAATGTACCGAACATACTCCGAAAATATGCTAATATCTCTGGAGTCCAGGGGTAGCGAAGGCACCTCGGGCTCTTGCTCCCCAATCGAAGCTACTGGTGGCTCAACAGGTGTTGCTCTAGAAGGTGCTCTAGTTGTAGCACGTGGTCTTTCTTGGCCTCTACCCCGTCCCTAGCTTCTCGCGGCTCTAGCGGGAGGTGCGGGTGTCTGATCATCTGATACACCAGTGCGTGTCCTCACCATCTGTGAGAGAATAGAAAGACAAGGGCTCAGATTTTTAAATCAACAAATCCACACGATAAGGAATGAAAGAAGTGGAATTTCCTAATACTTCAGTAGCCTCTCGAAGATAAGTATACACGTCTTCGTACTGATTCGTAAGACTATACTAAACTTTCTTATGACTCTTAGCACCTATGAACCAAGAGCTCTGATACTAACTTGTCACTCCCCCAAAGTCCCACCTTAGAAATCGTGATGACACCTAGTCTCTAAGACTAGGAAAGCCTAACACTTGACGAGGATTTAGCAGATATAACGACTAAGATATATATTTTTATACTGATAAATACCTTAATAAAATCAAAGAGGAACCACAATTATACAATTCCAAAACCAGTGGTACAGAATCATAAGCTCTAAAGAAGTACACTAGGATCTCTAAATACAATAATGTTTTGATATGAAGATAAACAGTATTAAAGTCAATAGCAGAAGGTGACTCTGAGGCCTACGAGCGTCAAGCAGGTATACCTTGAAGTCTCCAAAATGTCTGAATCAACTCACTGGCATCCGGCATGGGCAGAAGCACCTGGATCTGCACAAAAATGTGCATAAGCATAGCATGAGTACACCACAACGGTACCTAGTAAGTATCAAGCCAAACCTCGGTGGAGTAGTGACGAGATCAGGTTAAGACACCTACTAGACGTAGAAACCTGAACTGAATATTAATGTAATCTAACAACGGGAAGTAAAAGCAATAAATGAAAATAAAGAGTGAACATATAATAAAAACAATAAATGATCAGATACAGTCAAAATACCAGTGAAATGAATTAAGAAAAGACAATAACCATTCGTATCAACAAGTCGTTCCAACATAGAATGTACAACAAGAATCACACCGAGGCACCACATCTCATATTCACATTTCACAAGTCACAATCACAATCTTTCTTATACCGCCGTGTGAGCCTTGCATTTATTTTAGAAATATTTTTCCCAAAATAGCTTCACATGCTTTAGCCCCCTTATCTAGCCACGTGGCTTCAAGTAATTCCCTTACTAGCAACACGCGCATCAATACACCATCCTTATACCACCGCATGTACACCAATACACCACCCTTATACCACCGCATGTGCATCAATATCACAATATAATAAGCAACTCGCACAACACTTGCCCTTATGCCATAACATTTTTAAAACCAACAATATCAATATCACCACAACACATATCCCACGGCTCAATCACAATGTGCACAAGAATCTCAATAACAACAAAAATGAACGGAAAATAATTCAACAATGAAAAATACTCCATAAAACAACTTCAATTAAAACATGTCAATAGCTCTCCATAACTACAACTTCAACAAATTCAACAATGAAAGATATTTTCATGAAAAGACAACTTCAATTCAAATACATAACATAAACTCATCAGTAAAAGAGATAACATGAAATAGCAACTACGACTTAATATCATTAAACAAATGCATTAAGAACCAATTTCGATTAATAAAGTTAAGATCTTTACAAAATTCTCCAAAAGACAACAAAAGTCAACCCCGGCACGCCCAATCAATACCAGAGTCCAAGGGTAGATCTCGACTACTCATAAACCCACGAGTCTATTTATGTGTTTTATTTTCAAATCTGAATTTAATTCGACTCTCAAATCTCAAATTTTTATTTTTCAAAACATAGACAAAATACCCCAAAATGTCTCTTCAAATTCCATGGATTAGAGGTTAAATCTTATAAATATTCATGTAATATAATTGAAAATTGATCAAAATCACTTACCCAATAGTTGTAGGTGAAATTCCCTTCTCAAAATCGACTCCTACCGAGTCTAGGGTTCTAAAATAAGAAAATGAATCAGAGTCCCATTTTTTCCAGCCCTTTTGTTCAGGTGCAGGAGTCGCAATTGCGAACCCTCGCAAATATAAACAATAGCTCGCAAATGTTGCGCCTGACAGCCCAGGGAAATGTAGCAAATGCGACACTAACTTTGCATTTGCAAAGTCTGCCCCTTCCGCAAATGCGACCTACCGAGCCTAAGCCTAAACTTTGCAAGTGCGAGTAAGACATAACTTTTTCAATACCATATCCCTCCCTATTTACTTTGCAATTGCGATGCTAGTGCTTACAATTGCGATACCTGAGGCACCAGCGCACCATCAACCTGGAGTGAGTTCAAACCAATCCAAAACACATCTGAAACTTACTCGAGCCCTCTGGGCTCCACACCAAACATCCACACAAGTCTAAAAATATCATACGAACTCGCTCGCGTGATCAAAACATCACAATAACATCTGAAATGATAAATCGGACATCAAAACGTATGAAATTTAAAATGAAACTCAAGAACCTCTAAAATCACAACCAAGCGTCAATGCTATCAAACCAACTTGGTATGATACCAAATTTTGCAGACAAATTCCAAATAATAAAATGGACCTATTCCAAGCCCCAAAATTAAATTTCAAACCCGATATCCATAAAGTCAACCTACAGTCAAACCTAAGGTATTTCCCAACCTTCAAATTGCTAATTTTCGGCAAAACAAGACAAATCAACCTAAGAACCTTCGAATTTAATTCCGGGCATACACACAAGTCCAAAACACCATTTCAGATCCATCAAAACACCGTTCCGGGGACATTTTCACAAAGTCAAGCCTAGGTCAATATTTCCAACTTAAGCTTCTAAACCTAGACAAAGGATCTAAATCATTCCAAAACTCCCCCCCCCCCCCCAACGAAACCAATCTTCCCCGCAAGTCACAAAATAACAAATACACATAAGGGAAGCTTTAAAGGGGGAAACAAGGTTCAAATACACAAAGCGAGCAACGTAGTCATATAAGACAAACAAGTCATGAATCAAGATGAGCACAAAATCAAAGCAAGGCATAAACTATCTCAATTCTACCCCGGACATATTATAACTCGGTACGTGCATATTCGCTCGCCACCCCGCATATACACCACCACCAATACCTTAAACACATAGCAATCAAGTCAATCCTATGTTTGTTTCCCTCTTAACAAGGTTAGCCAAGAAACTTACCTCCTTCTGGTAGTTATAAATCAATCAAACCTCGCCAAATTATCAAAATATAACTCCAAATGACTCGAATCTAGTCAAAGACAACCCAATAACTTCATACAAAGCCATATAAATCGATTCCAAACAATAATGTTTAAATCTTTAATCAAATTCCTAGAAGTAAACACGGGGACACATGGTAAAAACCCTAGTCAAAGGGTGGATCCCGATAACTCATAACCCTTTGAGTCCAAATATGTGATTATATTCCAAAATCGAGTCTAAATCGACTCCCAAATCCCAATTTTATACTCTTCAAAATTATAGAATAAACTCCCAAATTTCTCTTTCAGATACCATAATCTATGGGAAAACAAGATATATTATCAAAACTAGTAGAAATCCTTACCTCCAAGTAGTGGGTGAAAGTCTCTTAAAAAATCTCCAAAATCCGAGGTCAGGGCTCAAAATATGAAAAAATAGGTAAAAGTCCCTCAATCACATCTTAAGTAGTCTGCTCAGTGGTATGAATCGCGATCGCGACACACCCTTCACGATCGCGAAGGCAAGAAAATCTGCCCAGCTGAAACTCTACTTCGGGAATGTGAAGTACCTCGCGTAAACGCGATGCCCAGTCCTGCCTTGCCTACCCAAACATGACCCATGCCCCGCAGACGCAAAGGCAACCCATCTGCCTGACCCCAAACCTTCACGAATGCGTCTCCCTGCACACGAACGTGAAACATCTGCCCTCCGCGAACACTGCAAAACTCACACAAACAAAAAGAGTAAAGCTTCTTGCCAACTCTCCTTCTCCGCAATCGCGAGACTCAGCTCCACGATCGTGAAGCACTGTTTCACAACAACAAACAAGCAGTTGCAAATCAAAGGGAAATCATCCGAAATCACCTCGAAACATGCCCAAGCTCCCGAGGACCCCATTAAAACATACCAAAAAATTCATATACCTAATACAAACTTATACAAGGTCTTGAAACACCACTAATAACATCAGAACTAAGAATTAATGATCAAAATCCTTCTCTTGAGCTTCAAACCTTCCAACCAAGTGTCCGATTCAAGCCTAACCAATTCGGATTACATCTAAACTTTGCACACAAGTGTCAAATAGCAACACAAACCTATTCCAAGTTCCGACACAATAATCCAAATCATATATCATCAAAGTCAACTCACTGTCAAACTTAGGAACTCTCCAAACCTTCAAATTGCCAACTTTTGGCAAATAGAGCCTAAATATTCTAGGAAAATCTAAATCCAAACCCGAATACATTCCTAAGTTCAAATTCATCATATGAATCTATTGGAACCATCAAAATACCAATCTTGGTTCGTTCACATAGAAGTCAAATCATAGTCAACTCTTACAATTTAAAATTCCAAAATTAGACTAAATGTCTCAATTCACTTTCAAACTTTCCCGAAGCCAATCAATCACCCCCGCAACTTACAAAACAACAAATAACATGCAAGGTGATAAAATAGGGGAAACCATGCTCAAATAAACCAAACGATCGTCCGGGTCGTTACAATAAATAGCTACATTTTGCATTTATAACTTATTTTACCAATTTTGTGAGCTAGATTTTTAAAGATTTAGAGCAAGATGTTTTCTATATCATTGGGGTAAGTGATTCTAACTCGAATTTATGATTATATTGTGAATATATTGCCAATTTTATCTTATAAACAAGGAATCAAAGAGGTAAAAATGGGGTCTTAGACAAAAACTTATGACAACATATTATGAAGATTGAAATACCAATTTTGACTTGGATTGTAAATCTAATTATATATTAGGACTCTAGATTTTATGGGTTTGCAAAATTTGATCTTTATTTTAGGTTTGACCATATGGGAACTTTTGTTGATTTTGACCTACACATATCCTTTGCTTATGCAATTAAGTTCCATAGATATATTTGAATTTGTTTAGTACTCTTTTGACTATATTGTGGTTATTTGGCGGTTTGTGCGCGAGAAAATAGCATTATCGCAACAAAGCTTGCCCTGGATAGAGGTAAGTTAAGAGTTGGCCTCAATGAGGAAATATTTCCCAGATTGTCTTGTTTGCCACATACTACAATTTTTGGAGTAATGTATATGCGTAACGACAAGCGTATATGCAACTTTGATCGATTTATTAAATGCGTTGACCGAAGATTAAACAAAAAATCGATCAAAGTCGATTGATAATTTATCCGAGTTGATTAGTTATTTTTACGAAAAATACGGTTGAAGAGTATAAATAAGATAAACAAAGGTCCTAGGACAACAAGCATCAATGGTCTAGTGGTAGAATAGTATTCTTTCACGGTATATACCTCTGTTAAATTCCTAGGTGGTGCATTTTATAATTGTGCAATTTTACAAAATCGACTGAATTCGATATGTTTTTCCATTTTTTTAGGCCAAATAATCGACTGCGTCTCAGTCGATTTTTAATACTGACCATTATTTTTTTTGGCCCACCCAATTTGATTGTTTCCGATCGATAATCATTCAAAATCGACCGACCGCGTTTGGTCAGTTTTTTCGGTCCAAAAAGGCCTTATTTTTACTACTATAGCGTGTACAAGATCACAATATTGTTTGTTATTTGACGAGGAATTACTTTTCATGATAACTATTAAAGTATTATTCATGAAAAATAAATTATATTTACATTCAAGTTCTTTGTATTTAAAATCAAGCTTCAAGCAATTGAAATTGTCACGACCCAATACCACCATCAATCGTGATGGCGTCTAACCTCATTTGCTAGGGAAGACAATCATAACATTTTCAAAACGTAATAGCCAAGGCATAATAAATGAAATTTGAAAGTCGAATAAGCATAAATAATATCAAATCATTACACAACTTCCCGTAACTAGTAACATTGAGTAATGAGCTCTACAGTACGAATATAAGTCTGATGATACAAAAATATTATGTGAAACAATAACATTAGTAAAGAAGGATAGGAAGAGACGTCAGGGGCTGCGATCGGGGAGCAGCTCTACCGTGGACACAACAAAAACTCAGCTCACAATACTCAGCTGGGTCCAACTCCTGAATCTGCATAATTAAGTGCAGAGTGTAGTATGAGTACAATCGACCACATGTACTTAGTAAGTATCATGACTAACCTCAGCTAGATAGTGACGAGAATTGCCAATGATACTCACTTAACAACTTGCTCAGTTCATAAATACGCAAGTACACAGCAACGGTACAGAAACTAAGCATAAAAACCAAATACAACCTATCAAGGTATATAGACAAGATGTGCGCTTTAACAATTTAACAGCTCAGCATATAGAGAAAATATATGTCTCATACCAATGAATCATCAACATTTGTGTATAGAAAAGATATGCCTAAATAATCAAGTCAAGGTGCACAGATTAACATATAGAGAAGATATGTACCCCGATTTTATTCTTTAATCAAGCAGCATATAGAGAAGATATGCATAAAGAGGTATGTATACATTCCAAAACTAGCATATAGAGAAGATATGTGATAAGATCATGTTTACATCCAAGGTATTTGCATATAGAGAAGATACGCAAAAACTAAACACTAATCTATTTTTCTAATATTACGTGTACGTCACTAAGAGAGAAACAAGAGAGGATGACCCTGGGAGAATGAATCCTTATCCACACGATGTACAGACAACTCACGTGTCATCATATAACAACCACACGGAGCACTTACGTGCTATGATAACTCAATCCGCATAGACCACTGACGTGCTGACAATCTAGTCCATCGCACAAAAAGCATCTAAAAGGATACATGTATACGAATAATAGTTATCAAATCACATACTCATGGACTGATAAAAAGTATTATGCTAAGGTGTATGCATTAGTGAAGTGTGATACCACATCTATGATTAGGCGGATATGCCCAAAGGTAACAATTATCATATTGAACATGAAATCAACCTACACACGATTTCTGGCATGATTCACAAAGTTCACGAGGTCATAGAAAAATATGAAGCATGATAGCAAGAGGCATAGTATTCAAAATAAGGCATAACATAGCCTAAAGACTAACCGGAATATGGATAAAAACCCAATTCATGCCCACATGCTCGTTGTCCTATATGTACGTCACCCTCGGCATGCCGCCATCGACAATAAATCAAGCAACTAGACCCTCAACTAAGGTTAAACACGATACTTAACTCAAACGAGCAAAAATCAATACTTCAAGAATGCCTTCCCTCGCGAATCGGCCTATGGACGGCTAATCTGGTCAAATAACACACCACGGTGTCAAATAATGCTAAAGGGAATAATTACAAAGCATAAAGGCTCGATCTTTAATTAATTACAGTCAAGCCAAATCCAATACCTGAAAACCGGCAAAACTCATAAATTCCGACTATTCATTCGAATACGAGTCCAAATATACAAGTTTTATCCAAATCGGGATTCAAATCCCAATTATTCACCTTCAAAAATCTAGCACCAAAACCCCAAAAAAATCCTCTTTCAAATTCATGCTCTAAGTATACAATTCCATGGAAAATTGAGATACATAGTGGGCGTTTGGACATAAGAATTGTAAAATTCCGGAAAAAAGTGAAATTATTTTTTCAAGTAAAAATGGTATTTGAAAACTAGAGTTGTGTTTGGACATGAATATAATTTTGGGTTGTTTTTTAAGTTGTGAGTGATATGAGTGAAAATTTTGAAAAACAACTTTTTGGATTTTTAAATTTTTGAAAAATTTCAAAATCCATCTTCAAGTGAAAATTTGAAAATTTATGGCCAAACACTGATTTTGGAAAAAAGTAAAAAAAATTCGAAAAGAAGTGAAAATTGTCCTATGTCCAAACGGGCTCATAATTAAATCCAAGTAGAAAATACTTACCTAAAGTGGTGATGAAAATCTCCCCAAATATTGCCTCTAACTCAACTCCAAAACTCAAAATAATTAAAAATGAGCTAAACCCTCTTAATAAAATAGGCTGCCAGTGATTCCGAATCAGCGAACCTCAGCGTCGCTTCTGCGACACCACTTATGCGGCCAAAACCTTGCATTTGTGAGCTTCAATAATCAACAGACTCCTCGCACCTGTAGAGCTAAACTCCGCTTCTGTGCATCTGCTTCTGTGCAACAACCCTCGCAGAAGCGGTCCTTCAGATCCCAGGTCCTGCCCACATCTACGAACCAACTGCTCGCAGGTGCGACTTTGCACCTGCGCGATGTACCAGCACTAGACCTACCAACAAAACCAAAATGGTCTGGAACCAATCTGAAACACACCAGATCCCCCCTGGACCCATCCAATCATACTAACAAGTCGGGATACATAATCCAAACTTATTCCAAGGCTCAAAACATCGCAATAAGATCCACAATCATGAATCACGTGTCAAAACTCAAGTTTGCAAAACTCTTAAGTTCAAGAACTTCAAACTTCCAACCAAACGTCCGATTTATGCCTAACAAACTCGGATCACAACCAAATTTTGCATACAAGTTCCAAACCACTTAATGAACCTATTTAAAGTTTCGGAACAATAATCCAAATTCGATTTCATCAAAGTTAAATCCCGGTTAAACTTATGAACTTTCCAAACCTTCAAATTGCCAACTTTCAGCAAATTAAGCCAAAAAATCCTAAGTACCTCTAAATCCAAATTTGGACATATGCCGAAGTCCAAAATCACCATACGAATCTATTGGAACAATCAGATCACAAATCCGGGGCTACTCAAAAGTCAAACCTTAGTCATCTCTTACAACTTAAGCTTCCACGAATGAAACTAAATGTTCAAATCATTCTCAAGCCTTCATGCAGCCCAACTTACCAATAACGCAAGTCACAAAATAACACACACACACACACACACACTTATGGGAAACATCAAATGGAAAAAATGGGGCTCAAATACATAAAATGACCTGTCATTACAATTTTCACTCTTAAACAAACATTCGTCCTCGAAATTGTTTAGAATCATACCTGTAATGCCAAAAAGATGAGGATATCTGCTCCACATATCATGCTCGGTTTCCCAAGTCGCCTCCTCAACCGAACCTCTCCACTAAACCTTCATTGATGTAATATCTTTCGGCCTCAGATTTTGAACCTGCCTAGCCAAAATGCCACCGGCTCTTCTTCAGAAGCCAAATTTCATTCAACTGCATTGAGGTGAAATCCAACACATGTGGTTGATTTTCATGATACTTCTGAAGCATAGAAATATGAAACACTGGATGAGCCGCAACAAATTGTGTGGCATAGCAACTTTGTAAGCCACTACACCAACTCTCTCAAAGATCTCAAATGTACTGATATACCGAGGACTCAACTTGTCCTTCTTTCCAAACCTTAGCATGCCTTTCATAGGCGAAACTCTAAGGAGAACTTTCTGACCCGCTATGAAAGCCACATCACAAACCTTCCTATTAGCTTAACTCTTCTGCTTGGACTGCGCTGTATGAAGCCTCTCCTAAATCAAATTCACCTTTTCTAAAGCATCACGAGCTAAATTTGTACCCAATAACCTAGCCTCACAAGGCTCAAACCAATCAAAGAACGTTATCGCCTCCTATATAATACCTCAGACGGAGCCATCTAGATACTAGACTGGTGGCTGTTGTTGTAGGCAAACTCCACTAAAGGTAGAAACCGATCCCACTGACCCCCGAAATTAATAATGCAGGCCCTCAACACATCCTCCAAGATCTAAATGGTTCGCTCAAACTGCCCATCAATCTGAGGGTGAAATCTAGTACACAACTCAAGCTACATGCCCAACTCATGTTGAACACCTCTCCACAAATACGATGTAAACTGAATGTTGTGATCCGAGATTATAGAAACAGGTATACCATGCAAGCGAACAATCTCTTTGATGTTGATATGATCCAATTTCTCCTAAGTGTAGGAAGTCATGACCAGAATGAAATGCGTCGACTTGGTCAACCGAACCACAATGACCCAAATACCATCGAAATTCCTCAAAGTCTGTGGAAAACCTACCACGAAGTCCGTAGTAATGTTCTCCCACTTCCACTCCAATATATCTAACCTCTATAGCAAACCGTCTAGTCTCTGATGCTCATACTTGACCTGCTAACAATTCAAACACCGTGAAACATACTCATCAATGTTCTTTTTCATCCTTTGCCACCAATAATTCTACTTCAAGTCACAATACATCTTCGTAGTACCTGGGTGAATAGAATACCTCGAGCTGTTAGTCTCCTCAAGAATCAACTCTCTCAAGCCATCAGCATTAGGAACACAAACTCGACCCTGAAGCCAATACACTATCATCACCAATAGTCACTTCCTTCGCACCACCTTGCTGGACCATTTCCTTAAGGACAAGCAAATGGGGATCATTATACTGATGAGCCTTAATGCTCTCAAACAAGGACGACTACAAGCAACACATGCAATAACTCTAGTAGGCTCGAAAATATCCAAGCTCACCAATCTATTGGCCAACTTCTGAACATCCATAGCTAAGGGCCTCTCCACGGCTGGAATAAATGCCAAACTTCCTTGCTCTTTGCCTTCCTACTCAGGGCATCCGCTACCATATTAGCCTTGCCCGGATGATACATAATAGTAATATCATAATCCTTCAACAACTCCAACCACCTTCGCTAACTCAAATTCAGATCTTTTTTCTTGAATAGATGGTGAAGACTTCGATTATCAATGTAAACCTCACAAGACACGCCATACAATTAATGCTTCCAAATCTTGAGAGCGTGCACAATAGCTCCAACTCCAAATCATGGAACGGATAATCCTTCTCATGGGGATTCAACTGGCGCGACGCATAGGCAATAACCTCATCGTCCTACATCAACACACAACCAATACCAATACGCGAAGCATCACAATTAACAGTATACATCCCCGATCCCGAGGGCAGTACCAAAACTAGAGCCATAGTCAAAGCAGTCTTGAGCTTCTAAAAGCTCTCCTCACACTCGTTAGACTCTCTGAATAAATCATCCTTCTGATTCAATTGAGTCAATGGAGTTATTATATATGAAGACCCTTCCACAAACCGATGATAGTAACCATCCAAATTTAAGAAACTCCTAATCTCCGTAGCGGTAAAAGGTCTGGGCCAACTTTGAATTGCCTCAATCTTCTTCGGATCCACCTTGATCCTATCACAAGACACCATATGGCTCAAGAACACCACTGAATCCAACCAAAACTCACACTTGGAGAATTTAGTAAGTAACTTCTTCTCCCTCAAAATCTAAAGTGCAATCTTCAAATGCTGCTCGTTCTCCTCCCTACTACGGGAATATACCAAGATATTATCAATGAAAACTATAACAAAGAATCTAAATAAGGTTGGAACACATTGTTCATCAAATGCATAAAAGTTGCTGAGGTATTAGTCAAGCCAAAAGACATTACCAAGAACTCATAATGGCCATAACTAGTTCTGAAAGCCATCTTAGGAATGTCTGAAACCCTCATCTTCAACTGGTGGTACCCCAATCTCAAGTCAATTTTCGAGAACACTCTGGCACCCTGAAGATGATCAAATAGATCATTAATGCGAGGTAGTGGATACTTGTTCTTGATGGTAACCTTGTTCAACTGACTATAGTCAATACACTTCGCATAGAACCATCATTCCTCTTCACAAATAATATCGGTGCACCCCAAGGTGAAACACTTGGCCTGATGAAATATTTATCCAATAGCTCTTGCAACTGTTCCTTTATTTCCTTAAACTCGGTTAGTGCCATACGATACGGTGGGATAGATATGGGTTGAGTGCTCGACACAAACTTAATACCAAAATCAATATCCGTATCGAGTGGCATGCCCGACAAGTTTGCAAGAAACACATCTGAACTCCCCCACTACTGGAACTGACTCAACAGTAGGAGTATCAGCACTAACATCTCTCACAAAGGCCAAATATGCCAAACACCCCTTCTCAACCATCCGTTGAGCCTTCAAGAATGAAATCACTCTACTAGGAGTGTGACCAAAAGAACTCCTCTATTCCAACCTTGGCAACCACGGCATCGCCAATGTCACGGTCTTAGCGTGACAATCAAGAATAGCATGGTGCAGAGATAGCCAAGCCACATACAAAATCACCTCAAAATCAAAAATATTGAACAACAAACAATTAGCCCTAGTCTCATAACCCTCAATAGTAACCGTACAAGATCGATACACATGATCCACCATAATAGAATCACCAACGGGTGTAGATACATGAACAAGAATATCAAGGTAATCACGCGGCATATCCAGACAAAAAGAAAAATATGATGATACATAAAAATAGGTAGAACAAGGGTCAATTAATACCGAAGCATCCCTGTGGCACACTAAAACAATCCCTATGATTACGGCATCTTAAGCAACTACCTCTAGTCTGGCCAGGAATGCATAACAACAGGCATGTCCTCAATCTAACAGACCTCCCCCTCTAGGATTACCTCAAACAGACTGCGCTCCATCCCTAGATGGATGTGCGGGTAGTGTAGATACTGGCCTTACTACCATGGACCGGATGCCCTGATGTGGGTACATTGCGTAGAAGCCTAGGGCAATCCCTCTTGAGATGACTCAAGTCCCTACACTCAAAACAACCCCTCCCGAGGTTTTTTGACCCTTAGAACCTAAATATATTTATTCCAAGAATCCTGAGCAGATGAAGCATGGTATGAACTCTATGATGGCAATGCACTGAAAGATGACTGGCCTGGGCAAGCACTGTATGAACTGTGGCTGACTGGAGAACAACGAAAAACCTGACAGGCTTCTTGAGCAGGCCTGAAAGGACGGCCTATACTGTGATATGCCTAGCCTCCATCTAAGGCACCACCAAAACCACCCAAACCACAGGTCTTCTTCACCTTCCGCTCCTCTCCCTCTTGCCTGCAAACACGCTCTAAGTTCCTAGAAATCTAAACCGCCAGGTGAAAACTAGTATCAGTCTCGGCCTCTCGGACCATACCAAATTGGATACCATAGTTGAGGCCCTTGATGAACCTCCTGACTCTCTCCCTCTTAGTAGGGACAAAATACTGCATGACGAGCTACCTCCGTGAACCTCATCTCGCACTAGGTCACAGTCATACCCTTTTGAAGTAAATGCCCAAACTCACACTGCAACTCATCTCTATGAGTTTGTTGTATAAAAATGAGTCCACGTGAGTGGTGATGCACAGCTGGCCTACTCAACTCATAAGTCTGCCACCACTTGTATGTTGGCCCTGACAACTGGAAGGTAGTAAAGTTAACCCCATTTGAGTCCACCGGACCCAAAGTGTGTAGAATTCGATAAAATTGATCAAGAAAACCTTATGCATACTTTGTAGGTTGTCCACTGAAATGAGGAGGATAAAGTCTTTGAAATCTCTCTAAACTCTTCTAGTCCTCAATAGTCAAGGATAGTCTAACTCGAGCTGACTCGCAATAACTAGTTGCACATGCGGAACCCCCGGTGTCTAATAACTACGAGCCAACTACTCTAGTGTATGTGCGGAGGGAGTCTGGGATTCTCCCCCCAGCCTGTAAGGTAGCTTGAGCAACAATGATCATACCCGCCTGAGCCAAACTCGTATACATGCTCAGAATCTAAGTCAAAGTCTACTGAAGTCCAGGTGTAGCAATAGGTCTCTCTGGAGCCTGAGCTGATCCCACTGGCTCAACAAAATCAGGAATCTACTCCTCAACGAGAGCGACTAGTGGCTCCATAGTGGTTGCTCTAGCAGGGCCTCTAACTACAACGCGTTCTCCACCCCTGCCCCTGCCTTGGCCCCGACCTCTCGCGGCCCTGCCTGGGGTACCGGCGCCTACCCAGGTGTACTAGAAGCACGTGTTCTCCCATCTATGAGAGAATAGAAGAGCAAAGATTCAAACTCAGGGATAAAAAAATCTACACGATAAAGAATTAAAGAAAGAGAAGTTTTCCTAACAACCCTGTAGAAAGATAAGTACAGACGTCTGCATACCAATCCACAGGACTCTACTAGACTTGCTCATGACTCGTGAGACCTAAGTAACCTAATGCTCTAATATGAACTTGTTACGACCCAAAACTACCATCGGTCGTGATGGCGCCTAACTACACTTGATAGGTAAGCCAATCATAACATTTATAGAAAATAATAGCAAGGACATAATAAATGAAACTGAAAGTCGAATAAGCATAGACAATATCAAATTATTACACAATTTTCCAGAACTGGTAACACTTATTCATGAGCTCTATAGTACGAATACAAGTCTACTAATACTATAATACTGTTTGAAACAATAAAAATAACACTAAAGGAGGATAGGAAGAGACGTTAATGACAACATTCAAGTAGCAGCTCTACCTTGGTCTCAACAGCACATCAACAACTCACCCCACAATGCTCAGATGGGTCCAACTCCTGAATCTACACAATTAAGTGCAAAATATAGTATGAGTACAACCGACCCTATGTATTTAGCAAGTATCATGACTAACCTCGGCGAGGTAGTGATGAGAATTGAATATGATACTCACTTTACAACCTGCTCGGTTCTTAAATATGCAAGTACACAACAACAATATTAAAACTAAGCATGAAATACAGATGCAAATAACTAGTGCACATAGAGAAGATGTGCGAAAGTATTGTAACAGTTTAACTGCTCGGCATATAGAGAATATATGTGTCTCACACCAATGAATCATCAATAGTTTCATACAGAAAAGATATGTGTAAATAATCAAGTCAAGGTGCACAGGTTAACATATAGAGAAGAAATGTATCGTGATTCCATTCTTTAATCAAGCAGCATATAGAGAAGATATGCATAAAGAAGCATGTATATATTCAAGAACTAGCATATAGAGAAGATATGCGATAAAATCATGTATACATTCAAGGTATTTGCATATAGAGAAGATACGCAAAAACCAAACACTGATCAGTTTTCCTCATAATGCCTTGTACGTTATCAAGAGAGAAACAAGAGAGGACGACCTTAGGGGGATAGATCCTTATCCATATGTTGCACGGATAACTCACATACCACAATATAACAACTGCAAGGACCACTCACGTGCTATGATAACTCAACCCGCATGGACTACTCATGTGCTGACAATCCAGTCAATCACAATCTACACGGCGTGGTCACATGCTACCAATCTAATCCATAACACACAGAAAATAGATATACAAGAGTACATGCACATGAACAATGGATATCAAGTTTCATACTCGTGTACTGGTATAAGTAACATGCTAAAGTGTATACATGTGCGAAATGTGCTACCATAGCTCAAATCAGGCAATTATGCCATAAAATAATAATAACACACGATTTCTAGCATGATTCACGAAGTTCACCGGGTCATACAAACATACGAATCATGATAGCAAGAAGTATATTTTTCAAAACAAGGCATAAGATAGCCTAAAGACTACCTCGAACATAGATAAAATCCCGGTGCACGCACACATGCTCGTCGCCCTGCATGTACATCACCCTAGACATGCAGCCATCATCAAGAAATCAAGAAACTAGACCCTCAACCAACGTCAGGTAACATACATACCATAAACAAGCAAAAATCAATACTCTAAGAACGCATTCCCTCTCAAAGTGGTGATAAAAATCTCCCCAAACATCGCCTTTATCTGAGCTCCAAATTTTTAAATAATGAAAAATGAACTAAACCCTCGAAATAAAAGAGGCTGCCAGCGATTCCGCATCTACGGACCACAGTGTCACTTCTATGGCCAAAATCTCGCATCTACGAGCTTGAATAATCAGCCGACCCCTCGCACCTCCGGAGCTAAATCCAGCTTCTGCGATCCCGCAGATGCGTCCCCTCTTCGCATTTGCATATTCGCTTCTACGCAACAACCCTCGCAGAAGCAGTCCTTCAGCTCCCAGCTCCTGCCCGCATCTACGAACCAAGTGCTCTCAAGTTTGATTTTGCACCTGCGAATCCCACTTCCGCTGGTGCGATGCACCAGCACTAGACATGCCATAATCACCAAAATGGTCTGGAACCCATTCGAAATACACCCGAGCCCCCAGGAACCTCGTCCAATAATATCAAAAAGTTCAAATACCTAATCCAAACATATTCCAAGGCTCAAAACATCGCAACAACATCCACAATCACGAATCAAAACTCAAGTTTGCAAAAATCTTAAGTTTAAGAACTTCTAACTAAGAGTATTATTCATGTCTAACCAACTCGGATCACAACCAAACTTTGCAAACAAATTTCAAACCACTAAATGAACCTATTCTAAGTTCCGGAACAACAATCCGAATCCGATATCACCAAAGTCAACTCCAAGTCAAACTTATGAACTTTCCAAACCTTCAAATTGTCAACCGGCAAATAGAGCCAAAACATCCTAGGTATCTCCAAATCTAAATACGGGCATATGCCTAAGTCTAAAATCATCATACGAACCTATTGGAACAATCAAATCACCAATTCGGGGTCGTTTACTCAAACGTCAAACCTTAGTCAATTCTTACAACTTAAAAAAGGGCAGTCTAGTGCACTAAGCTCCCGCTATGTGCGGGGTCGGCCGAACCACAACTTACAACTTAAGTTTCAAAAAATGAAACTAAGTATTCAAATCATTATCAAAACTTCACGAAACCCAACTAACCAATCCCGCAAGTCACAAAATAACACACATATGGGAAGCAAGGAAAAACGGGCTCAAATACACAGTCGACCGGCGGTCGTTACAGAAATATTATTAAATAAACTCAAGATTAAACTATCAAGCCTTCATATTTATTTGATAAATGGCTAAGAATCCTGGACCCGTCCTAATTGGGCGCATCGAGAAAATGAATTCAAAGAATGATCTGCAACGATCGATGTCGGTTTCCTGACGTCAAGCATTTTCATCGAGCTTTCTAAATCATACAAGTATTGTGAACTAGCCAGACAAGTGTTTCTATCAAAATCCATCATTATTCCTGAATAGAGTCACGCACTTGGCTTTCTTCATTATTCATACAAATAATTGAAGATAAGAAAACAAGGAAAGCATTAAAATTACATGGAAATACAACTGCATAACAGATATTGTAGATTAATATTCTGTTGCAATTTGAAACCAATGTACTATATGCACCTATATTCCACAATGATTATTAATCGCATCTACGGTACTATCAAAAACACACCAGCAACAAATCCAGCAATCCTTGCACTCACTGTCAGAAGTACATTGTCTCCCACAAGTCCACTCAAGATCAAGTTGTGGGAGTAGTCTCTTCTTGAGTCCTGAGAGATCATAATCTCGCGCGGACAAAACTTGTGTTTTTGAGAGCCATGATACATTGACTGAAACATTCACCAACATCATTATAAGAATCAAGTCGAGATCAGTATAACGAGAAAAATAGATGTTCAAACATCAATGTAGAATACATGCATATTCACGTATAAAAATAATATATATTAATATTATCACTTGGTATATACCTACATGTATAGTAACAAGCACAACGCTTTAGAATTACAAACTACAAATAAGGTAAAATGTGTACTAACTGATATTTGTCATGAGAAGGATAGTAAAAAAGAAGCCAAGCTTAAAAAGCGTCATATTTCGAATACTATTTCAGACTTTATAAAAGTTTCTCTCTGAGCTACTCCATTTGTTCTCCAAGGGCGTATATTTATAGTCTTACTTGTGCTGGCTTCCCTTTTCTATGAAAAAAAATACAATTTATAGTTTAGAGAGAACGTTGTGAGTGAGATTAAATCCGCATAGTTAATTGAAACACTTTAATAAAGAAATAATATAGTACTTGCCTAAATTAAGGATAATGATGTGACCTAATTTCAAAAAGTTATTTTAAAAGATGCACGAATTTATGCATTTTATTATGTATATTGATACATATACACAAACATTTATTCACACATATATACATACACACAAGCACATCTACATTTAAATGAATATTGCTTATAAAGGAAGAACAATATATCATCATGGGGAGAAAGTGAAGTATCAGCCAAGTTGTCTTTAACCTCCATGATAATTGTGCTTTTAAGCAACACACTGAGAATTTCTAGTGAAAATTCTTATACAAAGTTGTGTTTTAATTGTCCTCTAGAACAAAGGCGGAGCCACAATTTGAAATTTATGGGTTCAAAAATCTAATCTACAAGTTACTAGATTCAAAATTAATAAATCGTACTTATTCGATGAATTTTTTAAAACAAATATACGGTTTGGACAAAAGCTACTGGGTTCGGCAGAACCCGTAGTTCGTGTTGTAGCCCCGCCCCTGCTCTAGAAGTGCTAAATATCATTTTATTTTAGGTTTATTATACACTAATAGTTTAAAGGATTTATACTAAAAATTATTTGAAGCTAACTATTATAACTGTCCATAGTTAGTACTAGTTCGCAACTCTTAAAGAGTATATAAATTACCGCATTTGGCTAAACATAGTGGTAGTATAAAACTTTAATATAATCGGTGTTTATAACTTATATCCGTTCATTTTAATTTTTTTCTATTAGTGAGGTAAAATTTATTTATACAATTAAGTCAATTAGAAATTAACTGTGTCCATGCTATGAATAGTTCGATAATAATAAAAGAAGATGGTCAAGCTGTTGGACTGGCCAAATTATATTGTGTAAAGACTGTTTACACCACCAGCGGATAAAATTTATGTAGAGTTTTTCCACTTGTTTTCTTCTTATAGCAACCACACTTCACAAAGGTTTAACTTCTTGTTTACACTTTTATTTGGCACGTTTTATCTTTTTCACGCCCCTTAAGAAATAATAAATGAAATGCATAATTTATCATGATACTCATATTAATTGATGCATATTTTGTTGGATTTGAGAAAATAATTTGAAATGAGTAATAAATACTGTGGGTATAATAGGAAAAAAAATTTGTCGTTCTCTTGATATGCGTAAAGTGACAAATAAAAATAAAAATTTATTTTTAATATATATGTCAAATAAAAGTGAACGGAGGGAGTAATTAATTTTCAATCTTGGATAGCAAGTGCATGACGATTATGCACATATGCATGTAGCAGTTAATATTGAAAGAGGTAATGCAAATTGTCTCCTAATTATTTCAATCAACAATAACAAGTTGACTTGATTTCAGATCTTTTTTCGCGGATAATAAATGTGAGATATGACGACTAAGTATAAGTGCATGTGCCGGAAACATTGGAAGAAGTAAAGCAATAAATTGTAGTATTTCCTAATTGGTCCAATCAATAATGACAAGTTACTTAATTTCAGATCCAATGTTTTCGCATAATAAATGTGAGATAAGCAGATTACGTATACGGGCATATGGAACTAACATTAGAAGAAGTAATGCAATAAATTAGATTTTCTTCTAATTTGTCCAATCAATAATGACAAGTTGACTTGATTCGAAATCTTTTATTTTCGGATGATACATTGTGAAAAGTGAAGATGAACTTATCCTTTGTATGTTGAGATTTTAATATGAATGCTATAATATTTCTTCTGCTAATAAAATTGTTGTCTTTATTAAAGTCAGTGGTCGATAGCTTCGCTTTTCATTTTAGTAGCAATATTTTCTATATTTTTAAGCAGCACTATTGACAACTATCTTAAATTAGATAACTATTTTAGGCTTAGTATAATATGTAAGAAAATTGCACCCTTAGAGGTCGTTTGGTATGCGGACTAAATTATTCCGGGATTATAATCGCTTGACTAATTTATTTTACCTGGAAGGTGAGATAGAATAATACCAAGTTTGATGGGATAAGGTGGGATAAGAAGGGATATCGAGGATTAAGTCTAGGACTAAGTTTATATCATGTTTGGTTGATGGTATAAATTTATACCATCAACCAAACATGGTATAAATTTAGTACCACACTTTATACCACCTTATCCCGTGTACCAAATGACCCCTTAATGTATTGGATTAGTATCGCACTTTTTGAATCCACTAGCACTTTTTAGAGCTGTTCACGAATTATTAAGCTTTTTGAATACATATTCAGGATACAACTAGATCAAAATGGACCCTGGGAACCAAGAAATTTTTTTATTTATTATCGACAGGGGGACCTATTGCTACAACGTTATGCCATACGGCTTAAAAACATGGAACAACATACCAAAGACTAGTCACTCGAATATTTGGGGATTACATTGGCAAATCTATGGAAGTAAACATTGATGATATGTTAGTAAAATCAGTTTGAGTCGACGAACATCTAACCCATTTGAAGGAAGCCCTCAAAGTCCTTCTAAAGTACAACATGAAACTCAACCCAGAAAAGTGAGCATTCGGGGTCGGTTCAGGTAATTTCCTCGGCTTTTTGATTTTAAATAGAGTTATAGAAGCTAACCACGTACAGATTAAAGAAATTGAAAGCATACTTGAAGTGCTAAAAAGTCAGAAGGTAGTGATGAGGTTGAGCGAAAGGATAGCAGAGCTTGAATGATTCATATCCCGCTACTCCAAGAGGTGCCATAAAATTTTTGCAGCTCTAAAAAGAACAAGAACTTCAAATGGACTGATGAATGTCGATAAGCGCTACGAGACTTGAAAAGGTACTTGTCCAACCTGCCTCTTTTGTCGAAACCCGAATTGCGAGAATAACTCTTGGTCTACCTGGCAGTGGCAGAAACTGATGCAAGTGTTGTTTTGGTCCGAAAAATGAAGGTAGGCAATCTCCCATTTATTATGTAAGTATAGCACTAATAGACGCTGAAACCAAGTATCCACATTTAGAAAAACTTGCACTAGTACTCATAATAGTTGCGGTGAAGCTAAGACCATATTTCCAATGTCATCCTATTTCGGTGGTCTCTACTTTCCTCTTGAGGAGTATTCTACATACTCTTGGGGAGACTCACCAAATGGGCGGCCAAATTAAGCGCGTACGATATCACGTACCATCCTCGAACCGCAATAAAACCACAGGTCCTAGCAGACTTCATTGCCGATTTTAGTACTAATATACTCCCCAAGGTGGAAAACAGGAAATAATAGCCTTTGAGGCCGTCTCAGGAAGCTGGACCATGTATACAGACATCTTATCTAATGTAAAAGGGTCCAGGCTCGGGATATTACTCATCAAGAATATTGGTGAGATAATCCAACAGTCGATCGAGTACATTTCAATGACTAATAGTGAGGCAGAGTACGAAGCTTTTATTGCAGGACTCAAACTAATTCGGGGACTCGGCGCCGAACGAGTCGAGCTAAAAATGACTCACAAGTGGTCATCAACCAAGTGCTCGGAACTTATATGGATCGGGAGACACGAATGCAGCAATACCTTTCAAGAGTGACTCAACTCCCAGGTCATTTTCAAAAATAGAGGGAAACACAAATACCCCAAGAGGAGAACGCTGAAGAGAATGCACTAGCCAACTTAGGGTTAGCTGCAGACATCTCCAAATCAGGGGGCAAGCTCTATCATCCATTTATTACGATCGACCCTCGACTCCAGTTGAGAGGAGGTAAATACCACTAATATGATCAAAGATCAGTGCAGTGTCTTTATTGATTATTTGCAGCATGGCACAGTACCCGAAGATAAAAAGGTTGCTCGACAACTCAGAGTTCAGGCGGCGAGATACTGCCTCATCTAAGGGTACCTATACTGAAGAAACTTTAACGGTCCTCTAGCCAAATTCTTGGGACCCGGTGATATAGATTATGTGCTGAGAGAAGTTCATGAATGATACTGCGAAAATCACTTAAGAGATAGGTTGCTAGTTAGGAAGTTGATCAGAGTCGAGTACTACTACCCCCGTATGGAACATGATGCCACTGATTTTATCAAAACATATGATAAATGCCAATGATTCTCACACTGGCTGCACCAGCCTGCTGAACTACTACACCTCATATTATCTCCTTGGTCATTCATGAAATGGATGATGGACATAGTGGGACCTTACTGCAAACTCCAGCTCACGTAAATTTTACTTGTATTAACTGATTACTTTTCAAAATGGGTGGAAGCAGGTGCTTATTCACAAATTCGAGAAAAGAAAGTGATCGACTTCGTATGGAGGAATATAATCATGTAACGTCCCGACTTATCATTTTAAAAAATTATGCCCCGTTCAGTGACTTAAAGTCTCAAGAAGTCTCGCAATATGTATTATGACCCGCGTGTGTGGTCGAGTTTGATTTACGGATAATTCGAAGAGATTTGGGATACTTAGTCCCTAAGATGGAAGCTTAAGCCTTAGAATTTTTACCGTAATTGGAAATGTGTGAAGACGACTCCGGAATAGAGTTTTATCAGTTCTGTTAGCTCCGTTGGGAGATTTTGGACTTAGGAGCGTGTCCGGACTGTGAATCTGAGGTCTGTAGCTAATTTAGGCTTGAAATGGCGAAAGTCAAATTTTTGGAAAGTTTGACCGAGGGGTTGACTTTTTGATATCGAGGTCGGAATATGATTCCGAGAGTTGGAACAGCTCCGTTATGTTATTTGGGACTTGCTTGCAAAATTTGACATCATTCCGGGTTGGTTTGATAGGTTTCGGCACGAGTTTTAGAAGTTGGAAGTTTTGGAAGTTCATAATTCGATTTGATGCGCAATTCATAATTCTGGCATTGTTTGATGTGATTTGAAGCCTCGACTAAGTTCGTATGATATTTTAGGACTTGATGGTATGTTTGGTTGAGGTCTCGAGGGGCTCGGGTGTATTTCGGGGTAGTTTTGGACCAAATTGGAGCTGTTTGGACTGTTGTTGCTGAAGTCTGGTTTCCTTCTTCACGAACGCGAAGGGAGTCCCGCGTTCGCGAAGAGGAATTTGAGGGACTGAAGGTTTGGCCTTCGCGAACGCGGAGCTATGGACGCGAACGCGGAGAAGGAGCAGGGCAAGCCTTCGCGAACGCGGCCCAGGCAACGCGAATGCGAAGAAGAAAAGAAGATTGGGGCTTGGGCTCGTTTGGCCTTCGCGAACGCGAAGCGTGGAACGCGAACGCGCAGGAGTTGGTCAGCTGGTCATCGCGAACGCGACAAGGAGTTCGCGAAAGTGAAGAGAAAATGATGATGCAGAAACAGTTGGCCTTCGCGAACGCGATGAGGAGGTCGTGAACGCGATGAAGGATTTGAGGCAGTTGGGTTTTGGCCTTCGCGAACGCAAAGCAGTGGTTGCGAACATGAAGAAGGCCTATCTGGGCAGAATTAAAAGTCCCAAAAATGGGGGTTTGAGTTCATAACTCAAAAATCTAATTTGGAGCTCGGTAGAAGACGATTTTTTGAGAGATTCTTGCGTGGGTGTTTGGGGTAAGTGATTCTTATCTAGTTTTGATTAATTTCCATGATTATGTCTTTGAATCTATCATTTAATTTGGATTTAATGGAAGAAAAATCAAGATTTTTGTAAACTCTTCCAAAAATAAAAATTTAAGATTTGGAAGTCGAGTCGTTATTGGAATTCGATAAAATTGGTAGGGTTGAACTCGTATCGAAATGGGTGTTCGGATTTCATGAAAATTATGTAGGGTTCCGAGAGGCGGATCCCGCATTGACTTTTGTTGACTTTTTTGGAATAAAAATTTTAAGTCGACGTATTATTATCCGGAATTGTTTCCGATGAATTTTAATGAAGTTATACAATTAATTTGGATAGATTTGAACGTCCCGGAGGTCAATTCAAGTAAGAAGGCGATTTTGGAATATCGGCATAACTTCAAAGAGGTAAGTGTCTTTCTTAACCTCGAGTGGGGGGATTTTCCCTTAGGCATTGAGTCTTATGTGCCATTTATGTAATTGAAAATCATGTACGCGAGGTGACGAGTACGTACTTGGTTTATATGTGCAAATTTTATTGAGTTAAAGTCTTGAGCGTATTGCGTAGTAAATTGGATAATTGTTGGCATACATTTAATCATCTACTTGTCGTGCCTAAACCCTTGTTGTTATATGATAATGTGATGTGATTGTTATTTGATTATTTATGAAATTTTGTGAATTTGTTGGTTTGATAATTATTGGAATTTAATTTCATTTTTTGGATTTTTTACTATGCAAATAATTAATTAAATGAGCTTAAGAAGAGGTGTTTATATAATTATTAAAAATTTGATCTTTTATGAAGATTTTGCATTATGTTGAGTAATTTTTATCTCTATTGATTATTTTTGAGAGTTGTACACATTGCGTGGGACATTGGGCTATTTGCTGTGAAATTAATTGACTTGATTGTAGCTTTGGAATTTGGTTGTGGTCATTGGACCAATTGTGATATGAATTGATTTTTGTTATGTTGCTGTGATAATTTCCTGTGTAACTTGTTGTGTTGTGTGAGTTGTTACTTTGGGGAGATAAGGGTGGCATTTCACCGTTGATATTATGTGGTTATAAGGGTGGCATTTCACTATTGTTGTGTTTGTTGGAATATTATCTGGGCGGAGCGATAAGGGTGGCTATAGGAGCGATAAGGGTGGCAATAGGAGCGATAAGGGTGGCTATTGTCTGGGACGATATGTGATGATGTGGGGTTGTGGTGTTGACAATTTTCATGTGATGTTGTGATTTTCTTGTGTTATTTTTATACCTTGTGCAACTTGTCTTGTTGTTAGTAAATTGATAATAATCTGACTTATGTTGAAATTGGAAGCCTGTGGCTATTGCTAGGCGGTTTATAAAATAAAATGTGGGCACGATGTGCGGTGAATTGTGATATGAAATAGGGATATTGGCACGTGAATTATCCGTGCAGTTGTGATATAAAATGTGGGGACGAGATGCTGTGATGAAATGATAATGATATTTGGCACGTGAATTGTCCGTGCAGTTATTATATGAAATGAGGGCATGAGGTGCCGGAAAAAAATGATGATTTAATTATGGGCACGAGGTGCCGTAGAAATATGAAAATGGGCTGAGACCCGTATTTTGATGATTTTGAAATGAGGTATCACATGGTGACTTTTTAATTGAAAGAATTATATTCAAAATATTTATTTGGAAGGATTTTTACTTAGAAAGTATTATATAAAAGAATTGTATTTTGAAAGATATTTATTTGAGGAAATTGTATTTGAAAAGATTTAATGAAAGAATTATATTTGAAAAATAATTATTTGAGAAATTATATTTGAAAGAGAGTTATCTGGATGAACTATGTGAAAGACATTTATTTGAAGGGCTTCATTTAATTGGGTGTAATTGTGTTTATTAATTGTTGAGTGATATTTATGGTATTCTTGTTGTCTGTTATGCTTATCACTGGTTGTTTTATCCTGCCTTTATTATTATTTATTTTCTATTATTTTGTATATTATATTGCACAGGTTATTAGACTAGTGAGTGTCTTGACTGTACCTCGTCTCTACTCCATTGAGGTTAGTCTTGATACTTACTGGGCACCGCTGTGGTGTGCTCACTCTACACTTCTGCACAATTTTTTGCAGAGTCAGGTATTGAAGATAACGGACTTGAGTAGAGTTAAAGCGGGATCGTAAGGATTCAAGGTAGAGCTGCTTGGTCGTCACAGTCCCTTGGAGTCTTTTCATTTCATTGTACTGTTAACTTGTAATTAAACAGTATTGTATATTCGGTCCTCATGATCATTCTATGTATTCAGTTAGAGTTCGTGACTTAGTACTACTAGTCTTGGGAGGTTGTATATTCATATTTGTTCCGCTGTCAGTTTTGATTATTTATTTTTTTAAAAATGGCTTCAAAAGATAATTGAAATCGGCTTACCTAGTCTTAGAGACTAAGTGCCATCACGACGCCTGTGGTGGGATTTTGGGTCGTGACAAGTTGGTATCAGAGCTCTAGGTTCATAGGTTCTACGAGTCACGAACAAGTCTAGTAGAGTCTTGCGGATCGGTACGCAGACATCTGTACTTATCTTCGAGAGGCTACAGAACTGCTAGGAAGTTTCGATTTCTTTCATTCATGTCGTGCGGAATTTGTTGAATTTGGAATTTGAGCCTTTGTATCTCTATTCTCTCACAGATGGTGAGGACACGTGCTACCAGGTTAGCTGAGCAGGCATCCGCTCATACTGCTAGGGCTGCAAGAGGCCGGGGCCCAGATAGAGGCCGAGGTAGAGGTTGAGGAAGGGCACGTGCTGCGACTAGAGCACCTGTCAGAAAAAACATTTGAGGAGCCACTAGTAGCTCCAGTTGGGGGACAGGTACGAGAAGCACCTGTTGTTACCCCCGGACTTCAGGAGACTTTGGCATAGTTCCTAAGTATGTTTGGTACATTAACTCAGGCGGGATTGATCTCTGTTGCACCAAACATTCCGCAGATTGGGGGAGTAGCTCAGACTCCTATCATAACTTCAGAGCAACAGGTTCACATTGGTCAGATTCCAGGTGTAGTACCGGTATAACCTGTTATTTCGGTTCGGCCTGAGGTCAGGCCCGAGGCATCAGAAGAGGAACAAAAGAGACTTGAAAGGTTTAAGAAATATGATCCACCAACTTTTAGTGGCACAGCTACAGAGGATGCCCTAGAATTTCTAGAAAATTATCACCGTATTCTCCGCACCATGGGTATTGTGGAAGTGAGCGGAGTTGCCTTTACTATATTTCAACTGTCAGGCGTAGCGTATTGGTGGTGGCAAATCTATGAAGAAGGTAGACCAGCCGATGCCACACCACCAACTTGGGCTCAATTTTCATAAATTTTCTTGAAAGAGTTTGTTCCCCAGACTCTCAAAGATGTATGGTGCATAGAGTTTGAACGGTGGCGTCAGGGTACTATGACGGTGTCAGAATATGCTATCAGGTTCAATGAATTAGCCCGTCATGCACCGATCTTAGTTCCGACAATCAAAGAACGGGTCTGCAGATTCATTGAGGGGCTCGATTATGATATTAAAATATGTATGGCTCGAGAGTTGCAAACTGATGCTCCATTTCAACAAGTAGTGGAAATTGCAAGGAAGATTGAGGGCGTTTTAGGCGAGGAAAGGGAGTCTAAGGAGGCCAAAAGGTCTCGAAGATCTGGAGGGTTCAGTGGATTTTACTCTTCAACTTGAACCCATTATAGCGGAGACTCGAGCAGTCGGTCAGCTCAGTCCGCACATAATATTACTCGGAGTGCTCCAGTTTATAGTGCACCACCGACACGAGATTCTTAAAGTGGTTATTCCAATAATCCGGCACAGACTCAATACGAGCAGCCGCGACCTCAGAGGGGTTACTATGAGTGTGGTGATACTAGGCATATCATGAGAGATTGTCCCAGACTTGGGAGGGGTGGATTTCATCAGAACACTCCAGCTACAAGCTTTATTCCAGTTGATACTCCACGTGCACGGTTAACTAGAGGTGGAGGACAGGCGGGTAGTGGGCGCCTAAGAGGTGGAGGACCGACCCGTTGATTTAATCACTATGATTTGGCTGAGGCCAATACACCAGATGGTGTCGTTACAGGTATGATCCTGATTTTTATTATAAAAGGATATTTCCCTTAATTTGATTCGGTTCTGAATATTGAGGTGAGTCCTCTTATTATGCTCCACTTATGGGTGAGCTTCATAAATTTGTAACCCACTTATATGTTTATCCCTGTTGGGAGATTTGGGGGTGTGAGCCCGTGTCTGTCATTTATTTTTGTACACCATTGAGGGCTATAAGTCCAAAATTAATTCTTATTATTCATTACAGTGGATTTAATGTGTTTCGGAATAATTGATTCCAATTTTTATGAATTATATGCCCTACCGGTATGAGGGTTCATTATGTGTTGTGAAAACTGTCTACAAAATTTATTGAAAAGAAGAAAGAGAGGAAATTGCAATTTCAGTTGGAATAATGTGCAAAATACTTGTGATTCGGAGTTGAGGACGAGATCCTCACATTTTTATATGATGTGAAATATTTGAACCGGACTAGAAGTCACGGTGGAAGTTATATAAGGACGAGGTCCTTGTGGTGAAATATTTATGAGTTTAAAAATTTTCGTGTGTGAAATTTAATTTGTACAATAATATTAATAGGGAGTCATGCCTGTTAGGCTTATTTGATAATGCTTGTATATTTTCTGTTCATATTCATCCATTTTTGTGCTGTAAATATTGAGTTTTAGCCTATGAGGTGAGTGCCCAGGTGGCGTTAAATGTGACTCATTAATCTGAGTAAGTAATCATGAGGTCTTCATGCCTCACGTTCTGTTGTCAGTGTTGTGAAAATTCGAAACGAGGTGATGATTAATATCAGATTAATTGATGATGTTGGAATTAATTATGAACAGCTTTTAAGACCAGAGATGTGATGATGAGCATACATATGATGTGCTTCATGTCCTGATATCATTATGATCAGGCAATGCTGAGATTAATATTATTGATATATACCCTGTGGTATTTTGTTGGGTTGTGAATATGTTGTTAGGAGTTGTTTGGGTGTTACTCTAGCAGGTGGATAGGCCCAATTACAGGGGAGACTCTGCCGAAATTTCTGAAAAATTTGGAAGTAAGTAAAATTTGAAGGATTGAGAATTCCAAAAGAAGAGACATTATGTTATGTGTTTGAGGGCGAATGATCCTAAGCGGGGAATAATGCATCACCCCAAAGAAAGTTTTGAATTACTTCAACACTATCGAGAAAATTGATGTGTGCATAGGCACGAGTTGCTATAGCCAATTGAGACTAATAATGTGCGTTGTTGTGAGACATCAGGCCTTTTGAAAATATTGGAGCATAAGAAAATGGCCTTAAAGTTTTTCAAGTATGGATAAAAGAAATAATCTCAAATGATATGATGTTATCACACTTATCTCAAATGCGGTAGCATGGAAGCAACCGTGAGTATAAGTGTAAAAGTAAAATCATCAATGTGGTAACCGCAGAATAATTCTTAGCACGTTCGAGGACGAACGTTTGTTTAAGAGGTGGAGAATGTAACGACCCGACTTGTCGTTTTAAGAAATTACGCCCCGTTCAGTGACTTAAAGTCTCTAGAAGCCTCGCAATATGTATTATGACCCACGTGTGTGGTCGAGTTTGATTTACGAATGATTCGGAGAGATTTGGGACACTTAGTCCCTGAGATGGAAGCTTAAGCCTTAGAATTTTTACCGTAGTCAGAACTATGTGAAGATGACTCCGGAATAGAGTTATGTCGGTTTTGTTAGCTCCGTTGGGTGATTTTGGACTTAGAAGCGGGTCCAGACTGTGAATCTGAGGTCTGTAGCCAATTTAGGCTTGAAATGCCGAAAGTCGAATTTTTGAAAAGTTTGACCGGGGGGTTGACTTTTTGATATCGGGGTCGGAATGTGATTCCGAGAGTTGGAACAGCTCCGTTATGTTATTTGGGACTTGCCTGCAAAATTTGACGTCATTCCGGGTTAGTTTGATAGGTTTCGGCACGAGTTTTAGAAGTTGGAAGTTTTGGAAGTTCATAATCCGATTCGATGCGCAATTTGTAATTCCGGCATTGTTTGATGTGTTTTGAAGCCTCGACAAAATTCGTATGATATTTTGGGACTTGATGGTATGTTTGGTTGAGGTCCCGAGGGGCTCAGGTGTGTTTCGGGGTGGTTTCGGACCAAATTGGAGCTGTTTCGACTGCTGTTGCTGAAGTCTGGTTTCCTTCTTCATGAACGCGAAGGGAGTCCCGCGTTCGCGAAGAGGAATTTGAGGGACTGAAGGTTTGGCCTTCGCGAACGCGGAGCTGTGGACGCGAACGCGCAGAAGGAGCAGGGCAAGCCTTCGCGAACGCGGCCCAGGCAACGTGAATGCGAAGAAGAAAAGAAGATTGGGGCTTGGGCTCGTTTGGCCTTCGCGAACGCGAAGCGTGGAACGCGAACGCGAAGGAGTTGGTCAGCTGGTCATTGCGAACGCGACAAGGAGTTCGCGAACGTGAAGAGGAAATGATGAGGCAGAAACAGTTGGCCTTCGCGAATGCGATGAGTAGGTCGCGAACGCGATGAAGGATTTGAGGCAGTTGGGTTTTGGCCTTCGCGAACGCGAAGCAGTGGTCGCAAACGCGAAGAAGGCCTATCTGGGCAGAATTAAAAGTCCCAAAAATGGGGGTTTGAGTTCATAACTCAAAAATCTAATTTAGAGCTCGGTAGAAGGCGATTTTTGGAGAGATTCTTGCGTGGGTGTTTGGGGTAAGTGATTCTTATCCAGTTTTGATTAATTTCCATGATTATATCTTTGAATCCATCATTTAATTCAGATTTAATGGAGGAAAAATCAAGATTTTTGTAAAATCTTCCAAAAACAAAAATTTAAGATTTGGAAGTCGAGGTGTTATTTGAATTCGATGAAATTGGTAGGGTTGAACTCGTATCAGAATGGGTGTTCGAATTTTATGAAAATTATGTCGGGTTCCGAGAGGCGGGTCCCGTGTTGACTTTTGTTGACTTTTTGGAATAAAAATTTTAAGTCGACGTATTATTATCCGGAATTGTTTCCGATGAATTTTAATGAAGTTATATAATTAATTTGGATAGATTTGAACGGCCCGGAGGTCAATTCAAGTAAGAAGGCGATTTTGGAATATCGGCACAACTTCAAAGAGGTAAGTGTCTTGCTTAACCTCGAGTGGGGGAATTTCCCCTTAGGCATTGAGTCTTATGTGCCATTTGTGTAATTGAAAACCATGTACGCGAGGTGACGAGTACGTACTTGGTTTATATGTGCAAATTTTATTGAGTTCAAGTCTTGAGCGTATTGGGTAGTAAATTGGATAATTGTTGGCATACATTTAATCATCTACTTGTCGTGCCTAAACAC
The DNA here is from genome assembly GCF_000715075.1 of Nicotiana tabacum. Classification (NCBI taxonomy): domain Eukaryota; kingdom Viridiplantae; phylum Streptophyta; class Magnoliopsida; order Solanales; family Solanaceae; genus Nicotiana; species Nicotiana tabacum. Next base: position 38,721,846 of record NC_134103.1, read on the forward strand.
TTGTTGTTGACTCTATTGTTATATGACAATGTGATGTGATTGTTATTTGATTATTTATGAAATTTTGTGAATTTGCTGGTTTGATAATTATTGGAATTTAATTTCATTTTTTGGATTTTTTTCCTCTGCAAATAATTAATTAAATAAGCTTAAGAAGTGGTGTTTATATAATTATTGAAAATTTGATCTTTTCTGAAGACTTTGCATTATGTTGAGTAATTTTTATCTCTATTGATTATTTTTGGGAGTTGTACACATTGCGTGGGACATTGGGCTATTTGCTGTGAAATTAATTGACTTGGTTGTAGCTTTAGAATTTGGTTGTAGCCATTGGGCCAGTTGTGATATGAATTAATTTTTGTTATGTTGCTGTGATAATTTTTCGTGTAAATTATTGTGTTGTATGAGTTGTTACTTTGCAGAGATAAGGGTGGCATTTCACCGTTGATAATATGTGGTTATAAGGGTGGCATTTCACTGTTGTTGTGTTTGTTAGAATATTGTCTGGACGGAGCGATAAGGGTGGCTATAGGAGCGATAAGGGTGGCTATAGGAGCGATAAGGGTGGCTATTGATATTGTCTGGGCGGAGCAATAAGGGTAGTTGTAGAAGCGATAAGGGTGGCAATAGGAGCGATAAGGGTGGCTATTGTCAGGGACGATATGTGATGATGTGGGATTGTGGTGTTGACAATTTTCATGTGATGTTGTGATTTTCTTGTGTTATTTTTATACCTTGTGCAACTTATCTTGTTGTTAGTAAATTGATAATAATCTGACTAATGTTAAAATTGGGAGCTTGTGGCTATTGCCAGGCGGTTTATTAAATGAAATGTGGCCACGAGGTGCCGTGAATTGTGATATGAAATGGGGATATTGGCATGTGAATTGTCCGTGCAATTGTGATATAAAATGTGGGCACGAGGTGCTGTGATGAAATGATAATGATATTTGGCACGTGAATTGTCCGTGCAATTGTTATATGAAATGAGGGCACGAGGTGCCGGACAAAAATGATGATTTAATTATGGGCACGAGGTGCCGTGGAAATATGAAAATGTGCTGAGACCCGTATTTTGATGATTTTGAAATGAGGTGTCACATGGTGACTTTTTAATTGAAAGAATTATATTCAAAATATTTATTTGGAAGGATATTTACTTAGAAAGTATTATATAAAAGAATTGTATTTTGAAAGATATTTATTTGAGAAAATTGTATTTGAAAAGATTTAATGAAAGAATTATATTTGAAAAATAATTATTTGAAAAATTATATTTGAAAGAGAGTTATCTGGAAGAACTATGTGAAAGACATTTATCTGAAGGGCTTGATTTAATTGGGTGTAATTGTGTTATTAATTGTTGAGTGATATTAATGGTATTCTTGTTGTCTGTTGTGCATATCACTGGTTTCTTTATTCTGCCTTTATTATTATTTGTCTCCTATTATTTTGTATATTATATTGCACAGGTTATTAGACTAGTGAGTGTCTTGACTGTACCTCGTCTCTACTCCATTGAGGTTAGTTTGATACTTACTAGGCACCGCTGTGGTGTGCTCACTCTATACTTCTGCACAGTTTTGTGCAGAGCCAGGTGTTGAAGATAACAGACTTGAGCAGAGTTAAAGCGGGATCGTAAGGATTCAAGATAGAGCTGCTTGGTCGTCGCAGTCCCTTGGAGTCTTTTCATTTCATTGTACTGTTAACTTGTAATCAAACAGTATTGTATATTCGGTCCTCGTGATCATTCTATGTATTCAGTTAGAGTTTGTGACTCAGTACTACTAGTCTTGGGAGGTTGTATATTCATATTTGTTCCGCTGTTAGTTTTAATTATTTATTTTTTTTAAAATGGCTATCAAATGGTAATTGAAATCGGCTTACCTAGTCTTAGAGACTAAGTGTCATCACGACGCATGTGGTGGGATTTTGGGTCGTGACAATTAACTGATTACTTTTCGAAATGGGTGGAAGCCGGTGCTTATTCACAAATCCGAGAAAAGAAAGTAATCGACTTCGTATGGAGGAATATTATCATATACATCGGTGTACTGAAGAAAATTACATGTGCCAATGGACCACAGTTCATAGGGGCCAAAGTGACCAGGTTTTTCGAAGAGTGGAAAATCAAAAGAATCACCTCCACACCATATCACACCGGAGCTAACAGACAAGCCAAATATTCAAACAAAGTTCTACTTGGCTATTTGAAAAAAAGGCTAGAAATAGAAAAAACATCAAGTGACTAGACAAATTTCCCGGAGTATTATAGGCTTACCGCATAATGGTGAAGTCGAACACCGGAGAGACTCCTGTGTACGGGTCTGAATTGCTAATTCCGGTTGAAATAGAAGAACCAAGCCTAAGGTTCGCACATGCATCCGGAGGCTCAAATAACGAAGCAGTCACGCACAGTCTAGTCTTGGTCGAGGGACAAAGGGAGATGGCTTTGGTTCATATGGACGCACAAAATCAACATATCGAAAAATATCACAGCAAAAAAGTAACCTACAACATTTCAAGGTAGGCGACTATGTGCTCCAAAGTCTATTTGCAGTATCCCAGGAGCGGAACATGGGAAATTTAGGTGCAAATTGGGAAGGACTCTACAAAAACACCGAAATAGCGTACAAGGGATCGTACAAGCTTGAAATAATATATGGAAAGCCAATAAAGGCTAATTGGAATGTTGCGCATCTCAAACGATTTTACTTCTAGACTCCATGATTTTGTTTCTCTATAACATATCTTTTAAATGTGTTGCCTTCTACTAATATTCTTAGATGATAGACAATAAACCAGCCCATCCTGGATGATGATCCCACATACCTTTCTGGCATAACCAACTAACCTCTATAGTTCTATACCAAGGTCGAATCGTCTGATAATGAAAGGGCATGGGTATCGTATTCATATAAAGAATACTCCCCCAATCCCCCAACTTCCTTATGCAGGAATTTGACCTTCGGAAAAAATGACAGGCACTAGATGACACTCAAGTGTTCGAGTCTTCATTCCTCAAACCCAAACACTAGGGGGGAATGACACCCAGTGCAGGATTCGCACAAGAACACTTAGGACAAAAAGAACATCATGAGGTCGAAAAAAGGGCGGTCGGAAGATCTCAAGGCAAAACGGAAGGCCCGTGTGCCTAAAGCTCTGAAAAGCCTCAAAGGTGTATCGCTACCGTACAGCCGAAAACCCCAAAAGAAAATGCGGGCATGATTCTTAGAAATAAGTCACCTTAAAAGAAATGCGCAACTGTAAATTCAAATTATCATAAGGCGCCTTTGATTGTATGCTAAAAATGCACCAGTACGACAAACATATTCAGAATAATTTTCCCGTTCGATTAAATGAAGTCCTATTTATTTTAAGAAATTATGTTTTGTTTTCTATTTTTTTAATATGCTTTCTGGTAAGCTTTCCAAATAAGCAAGAGGTAGCGACCATTCTAATGAAAATAACTTTCAACGCTAAGTCACGACTGACGATGATCGCTCCCAGAGCAACAACTCTAAGAAGTCTCTAAGACTAAACGAAAAATGAAAAACATCGACGAAAATGAAATAGGCACAATCAAATTTGTAAGAAAAGACATGTGCATATAAACATACTTCATTCATGTACAAAAGGGGCCTAAAACTAGGAAGTACAAGAAAGTACCTAAGAAGAACTATTGACTCGCATTATGGCCAGAGACTTGAGAAACAGAGGTAGAAGGGGCATTCGGGTCATCATTGGGTGTCAGAGGGGTTAAGAAGTTAGGTTCAACCTCTTCCCCCTCCTTGTCTAAATCAGTACTTAGCTCCTTCCTGTCAGGGGAAGGAAGGCCAAGCATTACTCAAAGCTCTCTCGCCTCGATCTCGAGTTGAGAAAGCGCGAAAGGGATATCCAATTCACCTATATGTGCCTCATGAAGGGTGTTAAGGAGAGTCTCCACGACTACCTATGCCCGATCAATGACCATCCTCATATGTAAGTTCACGAAGGCTTCTTGTGTAGAGTCTTGATCTCAGTTATTGGCTAAGGCTCTCTTCTCACCCTCTTCCCATTCGGACCGCAGGCCCCGTACCTCGTTCTCTAGCTGAGAGAAATCTTCCCTCAACCGCGCTTTAATGCTCTTCTTCAATGCCAACTCCCCTTCGAGGATTCAAATTCTCTTAGAAGCCCTGGACCACTCAACCCGGAGGGCAACCTTGCTGGCCAAAAATTCTTGCATCCTTTGGTTAGCAATTCTTTCTCCAGCTTCCGTCTGTCCTCAAAGGCATCCTTCTCAGCTCTGAGCTCCTCGACCTCCTTCTAGAACTTCTCATTTTCATCCTTCAACATCTTATCATACCTCACCACCTCCTTTTCCATGGCCATATCGAAGCGAATGTTTTTAGGCCCCGAGGAAAGGGCAACTAGCTGTTTTGAAAAGAGTAGAAGAAAAGAGGAATAATAAGCACGATAACTCCAATAATATAAATAGTAAAAAATAGATTGTAAGGTATTTTACCTTGGCGACTTTGTGGGTTATCTAAGTCACTAGCGCCTAGGTATTCATGGACTCCATCTGAGCTCATTCATGTTGATTCAATAGCTTGGGGATTTATGTAGCCATTGTCCTGGGTTTCGTGAAAACGTCGGCACTACAAGATAGGGAGAGACTAATGACCCTCTAGTCATCAATGGTCAGGCATGACAAACTAACCGGAGCATTAATAAGCGTCTCGAAAGCATCTCTCAAGGGCACCCTCTAATCCGAGGACTGCTCTATGTGGTAAGGTCAACCTTCTGAACTATGAGGAGGCACATCGTCCTTCCCTAACTTAATCTGGCCGATGTTTTGGCCGACTACTAACCCTAGCTTTTGGAATCAACTCTGTCGCCTCCTCAGATCTTAAGACCACGGGATAGGAAACCTTCTCGTCAAATTCAACTGTAGTGGGCTCAAATGAGATCGACCTCTCTTCTTCGACCCTTGGGCAAGCGGATCTCCTATTGGAAACTCGCATCATTCGGGGGACCACAGGGAAGGTGAGTTCTGAGGAAGGACCAGTATTATTTTCTCAAGACACTTCGGGAAGCAGGTCCCGAAGCAGCCTGGTAGCGTCATCCACTGAGGGAAGGCATACTTTGGCTTGTAGTTGAAAGGGGACTCTCTTCTCGAGTCCCACCCCAGCAAGAATATCATTTATATCAGCAAAAAAACGAAAAAGGTGATAACTTTGAATAGAGAAATACTCACAGCAAGAGAAGAGGTTTCCCATGGTATTGTGTTTGAATGCTGTCGAGTGAGGCAGTGATGGACTTCCATGTCCTTGAGCAGCTGTTTGAAAACTACAAGATCTTGGATACCCAATTCTCGATGTCGGGCACCCTCTCGAGAGGCACTATGATAGCTGTGAAGTTCGAAGACAAAAAATAAAAAATAGGGGTCAAAAATAAAGTAATGCAATTTGCACACTTATGATTGTTGTTCCATTTCTATGGAAATAAAATCTTGTATTTCATGTGAAGAAACTTGGTCGGAACGACCAGGTACCTTTCAAAACACTGACGATCAAAGTCATCCCCACAATCCGAGATGAGGGCATTCGATCTTCGTTGTGTCGGTTAATCACTCCCCCTCAGTAGATCTTAGGGGAATCCAGATGGAGCAGATATTGATAAGTAAAAACTACATCGGCCTTTTCGGCAAGGCGGCAGAGACATATAATGAGCCTCCAGATCTGAGAGCGTATGCCAAGCACAATTTATACTGGATGCATATTTCAGCAATTACGTTATAGATGGGAAAGAGAAATCTCATGGACAAAGGGTACGTGATTATAAATGAATACCCAGAATGATGACTGATTAATCCTTATCCTGCACGAAGAAGATCGAGGACGAAGTCCATCCGGTACTCCAATCCATAATCCTTCCGAACCTGGGGGAGGATTTTGTTGGTGATGTGAGTGGGGTGGTGGAAGATAGGGGCATTCCGATCCCTCCATCGACTTTTACTTAACGTTGAAGGTATTGTCTTTTTTCAACTCCCTAGGTACGATGTCAGGGACCGTCCTCTCTGCTAAGAAGCTATATCTACCTTTTTGGTTGTCCTCCTCTTTTTCGGCAGCAGATGGGCAGCGCACACCACCTTTTTTCTATACTAGCGTTATGCAGAGTTTACTCCCATGCTTCGTAAGGATAAGCAGACGATGACTGGTCTAGAAAGCGCTGATTTTGAGAATTCATTAGGCAAATATGAAACTTGGTTTTTAAAGAAAATGTTTAAATTAGGGAGGAGAAGATAACGTGATTCAAAAACTGTTTCCAAGACTAGAAGACTAAAAATAATGAGAGGAAAAACTATGAGACATCCTCCTTCTTTTATACCTATCCAAGCATTACATCCCCAAGTAACGATTATAATCGGGCGCGACCACGTGTTGGTTGAATCAAAGGGGCGCGATGTCAAATGCCAAGTACTTGAAAGGACGCCTGATAGAACGGCGCACCTTTCTAAGTTACTTTTCCCAAGAAACATTGAACCTAACTCTAAATCTACAAACACCAGATACGTATTTCGGTAGCTATGCAGAATCGATGTCGTAGGAGCACCACATGTCACTCCACACATAGGCTCTCTTGCGACCTGCGATAATACCCTTTGGGGCTCGAAGAGGCACAACTAATGTAATTTGGAATCGCAATTTGTAATGAAAAGATTAAAGTAAAAAGTACTCTTCATATGATCAAAGCAAGGGTCATTACAAGGCTAAGGTATAACCTCAAATGAAACGAACACAAAAGGAAGAAACATAACATAGCCAACTACGCAATGCCTTAAAACTCCTACGCACTAGCTCCACGCCCTCAATGGTCCCCATTTAGGGAATACAGACCATGGGATCCATCCCAAGGGGTCAAAGTGCCAGGACATAAATCTGAAGTTTCTTTACCGCGTCCGTCCGAAGGGCCAAAAAATCTCCCATTCCCCGGGAATCCCCGTACGGAAGAGGCCGTGTTTATATCAAATTTAGATTCCTCTATGGCTCACCTTGTCCTGTTTATGTCATATTCCAGATTGGGGATTCCTGCATGTACACTTTCCAATTTAGATAACTTGGACTTGATGTAAATAACATTCTCCGCCAGCTCTAACTGCAGCTTCAACTGATCAAGTTCTCAGACCACTTTGTCCCTCTCTTCTTGTAGCCTCGCCACCTCAGTCTGTTGGGAGCCAGAGGAATTCTTCCGCTATCTCAGGGTCTCCTCGAGGTACGATGCATGCAACTTGGTCCGAACCAAGTCATAGGACAAAGTGGCATTCTCTTCGGCCAACCGATTTGCTTGCGCCTCCTTCTCGACAAGGATGCTTCCAAGCTCTCAACCCTTCTATTGTGCATAATGTCCATCTTCTCATCCTCTTTCTTTAACTCCTCCATCTCGTCTTTGTGCAGGAAAGCTAATAGCTCATAAGTCTTCTTGTCCAAGAGCGTCATTTCATAACAAGTTTTCCAGTCTTTGGCATGCTGCCACAATCCCTCAATGGTTCTTCGTAGAATGAAAAACTTTCTTTGATCCGGGTCGAGATCACATTTGCTTGCACAGAGTCAACTTAGCCTTATGAGCAAAGAAATTAGTGAAAATGGGGAGATAAAAATCAGAGAAATTATCCGAAGGGTATAATGAATTATGTCATCGGCCAGCGCAATTTCAGATTGGGCAGACAGTTCCTCCCTCTCCAAGGGGCCTATCAATCCTTCTAGGAACATCTTTCTCTCTCCCAAGCAATTCAAAATATTGAGCTCGACTGTTATATTTATCAAAATCAGGTAAATACCGACGTCCGTTGGAGAACTAGTAAGGGGAGGGCGGGAAACAGAAGGATGTAGCGGATGAAAACCAGAAAGCCTCTCTGAGGGCTGTGCCACAGTTATTCCTTTTCTCCAATCCAAGGGTTAGGGTTCGCCTCTCGCTTACTCCAAAAGTGGGGGACTCCAAACTTTGGTCCCCGAAAACCTCTTCCGCTGATTTAAAGTAGGGGGACTCCGATACCTTATCCTCTAATTCAATGGGGGGGGGTATCTCGAGGACGCTTATATTGAGGGATAACTTTGGACACCATGAGGGCCTATCAGAAAACTAGACCTTGTTCTTTTCTAGGGAATACCCGTCAGAATGAAAATCGGGGGGTCTGCTCTTCTTTTCAATACAGAAGCTACCTCACCCTTTCCCGAGCAGAGTCAACAGAGGTGGGAATACTTATCAACACTTACGGATCGACCTTCCTCAGAGGGATTCTTAGAAGGGGATATAAAAAAAAGACGTTAGAATAAGAAGCTCGGGCGGTTGAAATGCAGTTGATACGAATACTTACCATGATCTTTAGCTCGCTACTCGAGACATAAAATATTAATCTTGAGGAACTCTACGTTATTGGAGAGGATGTCAAGATCTTTGTTACCCACTCTTCACTGTCCGGAATACCTTTTGATGCTACCAAAATGGCTATCGAAAAAGAAAAAGGATGATTAGAGCAATGAAATATAAGGAAAGGGGAGGAGAAAATAAGGAATGGTAATGCAAATAAAGGAAACTATGCTTACGTCTTTCATTCCATCTTTCTAAAATAAGCCCATCCTCGGGCTTGACCAACTCATGAGTGAAGACTGTAACAAAATGATCAAACCACCCCACGTCGTGGTCATCCTCGGCATCCACAAGGGTGTACCTCGACTAGCCATTGAAATAATGCCCCCCCTGAGCGGCTTGGGAGAAAATGGATGTAGAATGTGAGGGAGAGAGAACGAAATATTTGTTACACTACGAGCCTACGTACATTTAGCCCAACTTGACCTATGCACACGTTGAAATGACAACAAAAGTTAAAAATCACAGGATCTATTGGGTGTTTAAACCCAAGGGTAAACGGATAAGTGTATATAAAGGAGAAACCTGGTGTATGACTGGAAATCCTTTCGGTCACCCGAGGAGAATGAATGGCGGCACGATCACCCCATCGACAATCACGAAGAATCTGGGGAACATTTTCCTCACGGACAAGAGAATCTATGTTATCAATATGTGAACCCCCGCATTGTCCTACTTCCTTGTTTCACGCCTCAATGAATCCCTCGTAATCCCATCTTTTGGGAAGAACCTCCTAGACCATAGGCTCAGAGGTCTACTTCCCTTTTCTTCCTTTGCGGGATTTGGAAGCCTTTTTATGAGAAAGACCCGCGAGTTAAGCCCCCACAGAAGCGATAGATACAGAAGAGGGGACGGTTCCTAGTAGAGGTGGGAAAGAACCTCGAGCCCAAGGTGTGAAGGGCTGATCATACAGTGAGGAGAAGCCAAAACCTTGGGGGTCCATGTGAGTTATAAACAGAGGGATAGAAGAATAAAGAGTTGATTAAAAAGTAAGAGAAACGAGAAAGGTAGAGAAGAAGATCGGCAAAGGTATTTGAGTAAATGGGATGGCCCATAGCTCAGTGTATATATAGGTGGGAGAATTCTCCTTCTATAACCACCAAAATCAGTAAATGTTCCCTATCGCAAGTAGTCATCATTGCCTTTGTAATTACCCGACCGGTCGTTTTAAGCTTTAGCATTCCATTCAGTAGTCTGAGACTTTGAGTAGCTTCATAAGGTGTATCATGACTTGTGTATATGGTCGGTTTTTGGTTTTCGAGTGGTTCGGGATTGATTTGGAAGAATGACTCTTGATTTGGAAGCTTTAAGTTGGAACAGTTGACCGAGGTTTGACTTTAGGGTAAACTAACTTGGAATCGGGTTTTGATTATTTCGATAGGTTCGTATGATGATTTGAACTTGTACGTATGTTCATATTTGGTTTAGGAGGTTCCTAGAAGAATTCGATACTATTTGTCGAAAGTTGGCAATTTAAAGAACTTAAGAGATCATAAGTTTGACCAAGAGTGGACCTTTATGTTATTGGGCTCCAATTGGTGTTCCGATACTTTGGATAGGTATATATAGTTTAATTGAACTTGTGTGCAAAGTGTGGAAGTAATCTGAAGTGTTTAAGTGTGATTCGGACACTTTTGAAATAATAAAGATTTAACAACTTAAGGGAAATTATATTCGGTTTGAGACTCGATTCGTTATTGTGATGTTCCCGTGGGTGTTTGAGGCTTTGGATAAGTTTGGATAATATATTTGTATTTGTTGGTATAATTGGATGGGGTCCCGAGGGGCTCGGGTGTATTTTGGATTATTAGTTGAGAAACTAGTTAAGTTAAGAATTTGGAGTTTGACCATGGTTAATATTAGATCAAGATGACTAATTTTCGGTATTTTGAATGCTCGAGCAGGTTCGTAGAGTATTTTATGATTGAAATGCATATATGATTTATGTCCGAGAGGTTCCGAATAAGTTTTGGGTGCCAAAACAAAGATTTTATTATTGTTGATTTTTGTGTAAATAATTATGAAAATGTCATTTATGTCTCTGAAATTTTTCGACTTCCTTTGAAACTTCAAAATATCATATCTCCCTCATTTTAAGGCAAAATTGAGTGATTCAAAAGGCTATCTTGGGTGTAATCTGGCAAGCATCATGTTGGGCTTACGTGAGCTTTGGTATCATCTATGATCTGATTCAGGCTAGGACAGCGGCTACAATTTTACTTGTTTCGGAATTTAGTTACTTTTTTCACAAGGTTTTGGAGCTAGATTTTGGGAGATTTTGGAGGATATTTTCACGATTTGGATTCGGGTAAGTATTTTTGACTTGAATTTATTTATATTTCACGATTCCAGCCTCGATATTAGTGTTTGATTAATGATTTGAATTGGAGAAATTGGGGATTTCAATAAAAACTTCTCTAAAACATAAGTTGATGATTTGAAGGCTGATTTGAGATCAGAATTAGATAATTTTGGTATGGTTGGAATCATATCGGAATGGGTGTTCGAAATTTGTGAGTTTTGTCGGGTTTCGATGTGCGAGCTCGGTGTTGACTTTTTTATTTTCATTAAAGAACGAAGCTTTATTATTCGGAATCATTTCCCACGGCTTTTATTTATGATATTAAGTTATTTGGCTAGATTTGAGCCGTTCCGATATTGTTTCATGCGAGAAGGGCTTATTAGAGTATTGATTTAGCTTATTTGAGGTAAGTTTCATGCCTAACTTTGTGTAGGAAAAACTACCCCGTAGGATTTGTTCTAATTATATTATTTGAATTATGTGAAAGGCGTGTACACGAGGTGATGAGTGTGTACCCGGACTTATATGTGAAAATTGACCGGTTTAGTCTCTTAGGTTATCAGTATTCTTTTAATTGAAGTTGTTGTTATATGAAATATCATTCATTTTGTTGCTGTTGAAATTCTTGTATACATTATTGTTCAGCCGTAGGCTATGCTTTATTGTGATATTTGGTATTATTGTTTTGGCAATATTGTGGCATATGTAGACATGTTGTGTTGATTGATTGTGTTGTGCGGAGTATAAAGCAGGCATTAATTGTATGGAGTGATACGGCTGGATATTGTATTATTGTCGGACGGTATCAGGGAGACGGGTGGCTATGTATGGTTTTGACTGGAATAGACTGTAGGCTATTAATATGCCTTGTTATGATAATGAACGTTATATGAAACTTGTGAAATCACTTTATGACTATTTGATCATGATCATTTCCTTGACTTAGCCATAGACATGCTTTATTTATCGAGCATCCCTCCGCTTCTATAATTATTTGCTATGTCCTTGTGCATGGTTGTTGAAAGTTGTGAACTTATACTTTAATGACACTTTGGTATTATTGTTGTGATATTGTGGCACTTGGCATTATTGTGTTGTGGTACCATGGCACTTGTGGGAATGTTGAGCGGATTGATTGTGGGTGTCAGCACGAGGCTTTTGCCGTGCGCTTTGTGTTTATGGTTGTGCGAATGGGGCGTAAATAGGGTAGCATTATCTCGGGCTGCCCACGTGGAATAATAAGGGGGGTATATGCGCATGTGGATAAATAAGGGTGACATGTTATTTTTATGTGCACATGCGGCTTAATAAGGGTGGCATATTGATGATGTTATGTGATGGCCTTGGGGGTTGTTGATGGCATAAGAGTATTCTGGTTGTTGCTTTTGACTTCCTTGTGTGTGTAATGCATATTACGTGATTTGTTGTGTTATTCCCAATGTGCTACTAGGTGTCTCTGATATTACTTGATAATTTGAGCTGTGATAGTATAGTTGCACATGCATACACCGTAACATGTCATTTATATATGTCTAGGAGGATGAAACTTGATGTTCATTGATTATGTACATGTATTCTTGTATATCTGATTTCTCTGTGATATGGTTTGGACGGGTAGCCCGTGACCATGCTGGATGGATTATGATATTGAGCATGTGACCACGACGTGCGGATTGTGATACTCATCCTATGACTACACCGGGCGGATTATGATATTGACACGTGAGTTGTCCGTGCAGCACGTAAGTTGTCCAAGCGGTTGTGACATATAATTTGGGCACCAGGTTCTATGTGTATAAGATTCGTCATTTGTAACTTAAGATTTGTGGTTATGAGGTGTCGTGCCTCATTGCGACTCTTGTTATAAATCTTGTGTCGGATCGGTTTGTTGATTAGAACTGTCACTATTTTTCCTTAATTGCTTTTACTTGTATTTTATATGTGCTTTGATTGTTTTGCTATTTTATCACATGATATCACTTTGTGCCATTTATTTACTTTGATTTACGTCGCTAGCTTTATATTGAGATTCTACACAGGTTATTTGATTAGTGAGTGTCTTGACTTGAACCCTGTTACTGCTCCGCCAAGGTTAATCTTGATACTTACTGGGTACTGACCGTGGTGTACTCATACTACACTTCAGCACATTTTTGTGCAGATCTAGATATTGGAGCTAGCAGACTCAGGTAGAGTTAGCTTCTTGATCGCGAGGATTCAAGGTAGAAGTGTTTGGTCATCGTAGTCCCTTGGAGTCCTTTCGTTATGTTTATACTGTCAATTCTTTATCAAAACAGTATTGTATCTTTGTTTTGAGATATTTTCATGTATCCAGCTAGAGTTCGTGACTCTGTACTACCTAGACTTGGGGATTTGTTGTGATTATTTCCATGTTGGCTTCTATCACCTTTACTTCCCGCTTTTATATTTAAACTCTGCTTCATAATATCATGCTTAATTGTTTTAGCTGTTGTTAGTGATCGGCTTACCTAGTTTTAGAGACTAGGTGTTATCACGATCCTTATGGTGGGATTTTGGGTTGTGACAAAGTTGGTATCAGACCTCTATGTTCATAGGTTCTATGAGTCACGAGAAAGTTTAGTATAGTCTTGCAGGTCGGTACGAAGACGTCTGTACTTATCTTCGAGAGGCTACTGAACTATTAGGAAACTCCACTTCTTCCAATCCTTATCGTGCGATATTGATTCAGCTTAAAGCGTATATCTTATATTCTCTTACATGCACTCGTATATGATGTTGCGCACTCGGTATCAGTGATGCACCGGCGGCTTGAGATGCTTCGAAGGTGCTGCAAGGGGATATGGATGCCCGATTATTGCCTCGATGTGTTGTCCAGGTTGAGGATATAGATGTGTTGGTATACCTTTCAGTTGTTCGCGTATGGGATGCATCGGGTTCTTGTATCTGGTTGGTGAGTACAGACTCGAGAGGATTTAATTGATTTCCTAGTTGTTGTGATCATGGTAGGGTCATAGGGGATGTTGATTTGAGGCTAGACAGGGGGATTTGAGGTTGTGTGTTTCGTAATGAGGCTTATATTCAGTGGAATGCATACATTATCATTTGAGGGCACTTGAGGAAGTTTTCTTGACTCTCACAAGGCTGAGGATGCGCTTGGCAGAGTCTTCGGAGTGTTTTATGACTAGATTCACATACGTTTATGAAGTATTTACCTAGTTAACAATGCTAGACCGGGTAAGCTATGAAGGAAGGGTGCTATGGGTTACAGACGGTGTGTTATAGGTCTTGGAGACAAGTGGGGGAGCCTTCCCTCGAAGATCAGATTGTATGGTCATTTGTTATATTAGCTCTCGAGCTAGGATGTGTTTACGGATTGACTACGACTTGTGAAAGATTTCATCGAGGGTGAATTAGAGCAAGGAGAACAACTTTTGAAGAGGTTCTAATGGGTTCCGGAGAGTTGCGATGGTTCGGCCACAATTTGCGGTTGATGCACTCTACATGCATGGGGAGTCTGCTATGTGTTATGATTTTTCTCCTAGATGGGGTCATGAGTGCTAGATAGCATAGACGTTTCCAGATATTTAAAAGAATGTTGGCACTATCTGGTATCACCTGAGAAGGGTGCGCATTTCAGAAGACGCACTGTGTTTTGACTTACGGATTCTTGGTTGGTATTACGGTAATCGCCTGGTTGATCGACTACTGATGTTCAAATTTTGCTATATGGCACGGAAGAATTATGGAAGTATTTCTTGTGAGATAATTGTGTATGAGGGATGTGTCAGTCATTTGAGTGGTGGAGTTGGGATCAGACATAAAGATTATTGTATTCTAAGGGTTTGAAGACTGGGAGGGTTCTCGAAGGCAGATTTTTCCTTGGTTGCGAATAGTGAAGGTATGTTATGAGTTTACGACTGATTATACGTGTTATGGATAGGTTATTATGGACTTTTTGGAGGTTATCTAATCTATTTTGGGAGAATCGTAATTGATTTGGAGGCCACGGGTAGGCCTAATGAGAATGTATATTCTATATCGAGTCGGATTTGTTTAATCAGTACATCTACTGTTGAGGGTGGTGTCATCGATTAGAGTTGATCTTCTTTGTGTTCTAATATGTTCCATGAGTTACTCTCCTATGCTACGGTGAGTTGTGAGACTGTTGACTATTTGCACACATGATGCAGTACTGTTTGGGCCTTGTGGCAAAATTCGAGTGGGATGGCTCTTGGGGTGTTGCATGGTTGATTGTGCCTTGGTTATGGTTTTCATGTTTGTGTACATTGTGTTATCATTTTTTCCATGGGTGCACTTCGAGTATTTGCTATTGATATGCATATGGTTGTGGATTGTGAGTATCATGACTCGAGATGTCCCATGGTGATCGGTATTTGTATTGGGTCACGCATCCCAGTGACGTTATGCTGGGATATAAGACTTTGTGTTTATTTCGTGTGTTTTGGTTTCTCCTTGTGTGATGGATTGATGGCATTGCGCTTTATGGTGGTATCTATTGATCTTGCGGTACGGTTCTCTCATTTGATTCTCTTTCCATCATTGGGTACATTCGAGTTGTTGCTTTTTGGTGTACGAATTGCATCGTATGTGATTAAGTGGCATTTGGTATGGCTCGTCAGTCGAATATCTTCCACTGAGTGAGTAGTTATGAGTTTCTACATGTTTCTTACATCATTAGCAGTATTGTGAAGGTTTGGAACAAGGTTATATTTGATATGAGGTATGTTACTAGTACCAGGTCTGGTAATGGGCAGCTATTGTGGTCAGAGATATTGCTGCGGACATATGAACGATGGGTTACATCGTGTGGCTATATCTCGGGAATATCTCGGGAATATATTTATGATTTGCTACAGCTTGTTGAGATTGATATAATATGTATATGGGAGAATCGGATCGTATCAGGAATTTCAAATGTTGGAATGTGGGTCTATAGTTGATATATTAAGGTTGAAGAAACAATCTTCAGTTACGTTGTGTTGATGGGCTTGATAAGTAGGGATTTTGACTACTTATTAGCGCCTTTTAGCTTTTGTTTCAGTCTAAAAGCAATGAATTGTGTTCCCAAAACTAATGAAATTTTGCAAAATTGCAGGAATGCTGGAAGTTGATCTCCCAAGGTGAAACCCGACTCAAAAAGGAGTAGTCCGAAGCACAAGGCAATAAAAGCCGCGAAAGCACAAATGTGCGGTCCGCAGAAGGAATTCTGCGGCCGCAAAAGAAATTGCAGACAGTAGAATTCCATCTGCGACCGCAAACAAAGAAGGAAAATGTACCAGACATTTGTGCAAATTGCGGATCGCACATGAATTGTGTGGATGCAAAGCTGGGCTAAGAGTCGAAGATCATAGAGTATGAAAAATGACCAGGTCAAGAGCCTCAGTGAATTTCGGACCGCACAAGAATTGTGTGGCCGCAGAAAAGTGCCCTGCGGCCGCAGTCCTAAATCTGCGGACCGCAGAAGAGTTTCCTTGCCGCCGCAGTCTAAAAATATGCGGCCGCAGAAGAAATTCTCGCAATCGCAGTTTAGAATTGTGCGGCCGCAGAACTCCAGATCCTACCAAATGAAGAAATCTGCGGACCGCATATGGAATTGTGTGGCCGCAGAATCTCCCGAGGGGAATTTTTATCTGAGATTTTTAGCCTTGTATAAATAGACGAGTTTCACAAAATTAGGTCAAGTTTGAACCTCTGAAGTTGTTGTAGCCGTTTTTCTTTGCTATTTTAGGAAGTTTTACTTTGCTTTGGTGTATTTACAATAGATTTAATCATTTTTAGCTTCCATTATGAGTTTAATTAGTTGTTCTTCTCTATTTTCTTCAAACCCAATTATGAGTAGCTAGATTTCTACTAGGGTTGTGACCCAACCCTAGTATATAAACCTTATGGGTATCTAATTTAGTTCTTGTATATAAATGGGTGTTCATTATTTAGCTTAGTTCATACTTTAATTGTGGAGTTAATGGTTGGAAGTATTAGTTCATACCTATTTCACTTAGTCTCTACTTGAGAAAGAGAGACTTAGTCTAGGATAACTTAGCAAACAAGAAATTGGGTAAATTGAGATATTGATTAACCTAATTAAAGGGTTCAACCTAGAGATAGTAATAACTCGACTTGACCTCTTATCAACTATTTTGCATGATACCCATTTGGTCTTGAGAAAGCCAAATTTGGCAAAACCACTCTCTGACCGAGAGGTACTAAGTAGATAAATTAGAGTTGATAGCTATAATATACCCCAATCAAAGAAACAAGCATTAAAGTCTTTATCCCGTTAGGCAAACACCTAGGTAATAGTCATAACCCTATGCTTTTTATTCATTTGGAAAAACCTTAAAAACAATTTTGTCTAGTCTTCTTCCTTTATTTTTCAATCAATAGAGTAAAATTAGAAATAGAAAATAAATCTTTGTGCGGAAGTGCAATCTAGATAATTCAATCACTCACAATGAAATATATACCCCTAACCCCCATATTAGCTCCCTGTGGATTCGACCCCGACTCTTAGTTGGGTTTCTATTATTGCAAATGACCGTTTCATATCTCTTTTGAGGTGTGTTTTGGACGTGATCAATTTTTGGCGTCGTTGCCGGGGAGTTAAAAATGGTATTAGCTATATATTTGGGTATGTTTTGGAATATCTTCTTTTCCTTCCGTGTTACTAACTTGTATGAGAAATAGTAGGTATAACCATGGAAAACAATGAGCTCGAAAATATTGCTTTGGGGATATGGAGGATGAGCAAATTGATGAGGTTCCTCTTGAACATCAAGCCAATAGATGAGGTCGAGTGCCTTATGACAATGTCCCCGCTCCACCTCCACCTCCACCACGAGCGGCTCCACACCGGGTGTTACCCAATGAAGAATATGCAAGTGCAATAGTCCATCCCCGTATTAGGGTGGGCAACTTTCAAATCACGAATGTGATGCTCACCTTTCTAGAGCAACGAGTTTTCTTCACCGGTGCCCCAAGTCAAAATGCATACAAATATTTGAAGGGGTTTGTGGACACTTGTTGGGGGAGCAAACAAACAAATGTCTCCGAGGATGCATTGAGGCTAAGGATTTTTCCCTTATCTCTAAGGGGGAAAGCTTTAGATTGGTTGGAACGTTTGCCGAACCATTCCATTCACACTTGGGATGAGTTGGCAGAAAAGTTTATTTCTAAGTTCTTCTCTCCGGGGCACAGGGCTACACTTCGGGATGATATTTTGGCATTCAAGTAAGAAACAAATGAACCACTACATGCGATATGGGAATGCTATAGAACAATGGTTAAGGAATGTCCCAACAATGATATGACGGAGAATACGATTCAACAAATTTTCTATCGTGAGATCAACACAACCAACAAATGTGTAATGAATCAACTTGCCGGTGGGAACTTCACGACTACGCCTTATGCGGAGGTGTGTGAGATTTTGGATGAAATGATGAAAACATCATCGGCGTGGCAATCTCGGGCTAATGTTCCACAAGGTGATTTGAACGTGATCCACTTTCAACAAGTGCAAAATCCTAAGCAAGTCAATGCCATGGAGGGGGTGAACATGATGGTGAACAAAAGGAGAACCATGTTTCCACAAGTGCAACATCGAGTGGACAATTTTGTGCAAGAGGATAGTGATTTTGATCAAGATGATTCTTACAATGACCAAGAAGAGGAGGTGCAATATTTGAACAACTTTCAAGGACAACGAAACAACTTCCAAGGCCCAAACCAACAACAATGGCAACCTCAAAACAATCAAGGCAATTGGAATTCTAACAACCTAGGAAATTGGAGTGGCGGAAACAATCAAGGGAATTGGCATAACAACAACAATCAAGAAAATTGGAGCGACAATAAACAAGGAAATTTGGGGGGTGGGGGGGTAACAATCAAGGCAGATGGAAACATAATCAAGGCAATTGGGGGTCGGGTTTTCAAAGTCCACCGATGTATCAACAACCGAACAACTTGCCTCCTTATCCTTCCCATGGTCCTAATTCATCAACCAAAGAGATGGGTCGTATTGAGAACATGTTCAAGCAAATGATGGAAAAGAATGTCGATTCGGATGCTCAACTTGCCTAACACAACACATCGATCTGCAACTTAGAAGTTCAAATGAGGCAAATCTCTCAAGCTCTAAATTCTCATCCTAAGGAGGCACTACCAAGTGACACGGTGGTAAACTCAAATGGTGGAAATAACACGGGACATGTCATGGTCATTACTACAAGAAGTGGAAGAGGTGGGAATCCATCCACCTCAAGTCAAAAGCAACTTGTGGATGATGAGCTAGTGGAACAAGAAGAAGAGGTCCCGAACAATGTGATGCAAGCAAATGATGAAGTTCAGATTGATATTGATGATAGTGTGGAAGAGACTCAAGAGGAGGTGAACTACTCTAGGGATCACATTATTGACATACCGGAGCCGGTAGTGCAAAGGGCTAAGGCACCATTTCCTAAGCCTCCACCTCCATACCCTCAAAGACTTGCCAAACAAAATGGCGAGAATTAATTCAAAAAGTTCATTCAAATGATGAAGAGTCTCTCAATCAATGTGCCATTAATTGAAGCTTTGGAACAAATGTCTGGTTATGCAAAGTTTATGAAGGATCTTGTGACAAAGAAGCGGTCAATTAATTTTGAATTTATCAAAGTCACTCATCAAGTGAGTGCAATTATGCATTCAATGGCTCCTAAGTTGGAAGATCTTGGTGCTTTCATTATTCCCTGTACAATTGGAAGTGCCGAGTTTGTTAAAGCTCTTTATGATCTTAGGGCAAGTATCAATTTGATGCCCTATTCGATTTTCAAGATCTTGGGAATTGGGCAACCAAGACCCACCTCTATGAGATTGCAAATGGCCGATCGTACCATGAAGAGACCTTTGGGACTGATTGAAGATATCTTGGTTCGTGTTGATAAATTCATTCTTCCGGTGGATTTTGTCATTCTAGATTGTGAAGTTGATTATGAGGTGCTGATTATTCTTGAAAGACCTTTCCTTGCTCTGGGGAAGGCTCTTTGAGATATTTAAGCCGGAGAACTCACTTTTCGGGTGGGTGATGAAAAAGTGGTATTCTATGTATGCAAGTCCATGCGGCAACCAAATAGTAACGAGGTGTGTTCTTTTGTGGATTTGGTGACCGATGTTATTGTTGATGATACAAGTGTCACGATCAATGTTGGTGATATGTTGGAGGTTGTCTTGCTCAACTTTGATGATGACGAGATGGATGGCTTCATGGAATGTGTGAACTCTTTGCAAGGAATGGGGTCGTACAATTATGCACCCCAGAAAGTATCTTTGGATCTTGAAAATAGGACAAATCCTCCTACAAAGCCTTCCATTGATGAGCCTCCTACCTTGGAGTTAAAGCCATTACCCCCACATCTTCGGTATGAATATCTTGGCCCTTGTTCTACTTTACCGGTTATTCTTTCCTCTCATTCGACTAATGTGCATGTAGATTCTACATTGGCAGTGCTACATAAGAGGAAGAAGTCTATTGGGTGGACATTGGCGGATATTCGGGGGATAAGCCCCGCATTTTGCATGCATAAGATCAACTTGGAGGAAGGAGCCAAACCATCTATTGAACATCAAAAGAGACTCAATGAGGCTATGCAAGAAGTTGTCAAAAAGAAGATTATCAAGTGGTTGGATGCCGGGGTTGTCTACCCCATTTCCGATAGTTCATGGACTTCTCCGGTTCAATGTGCCCCGAAGAAGGGAGGCATGACAGTGGTCACCAATGACAAGATTGAGTTGATTCCTACAATAACGGTGACCGTTTTGAGAGTGTGTATGGACTACCGCAAGCTTAACAAAGTCACAAGGAATGATCATTTCCCACTTCCTTTATTAGATCAAATGCTTGATAGATTGGCCGGCCGTGCTTTATATTACTTTCTTGATGGGTATTCGGGCTACAGCCAAATATTTATTGCTCCGTAGGACCAAGAGAAAATAACCTTTACATGTCCCTATGGTGCTTTCGCCTTCAAGCGGATGCCATTTGGTTTGTGTAATACACCGGTGACTTTTCAAAGGTGTATGATGGCTATCTTCACAGACATGGTAGAGGACTACCTTGAAGTTTTCATGGATGACTTCTCGGTGGTTGGGGATTCTTTTGATGATTGTCTTACAAATTTAGATAAAGTGTTGGCAAGATGTGAAGAAACGAATTTGGTGCTCAATTGGGAGAAGTGTCATTTCATGGTTGAGGAAGGCATTGTCTATGGCCACAAAATCTTAAAGAATGGAATTGAAGTTCACAAGGCAAAGATTGAGGTGATTTCTAAACTTCCACCTACAACTTCGGTGAAGAGTGTGCGGAGTTTCTTAGGCCACGCGGGGTTTTACCGGCATTTCATCAAAGATTTCTCTAAGGTGGTGAACCCGTTGTGCAAGCTCCTTGAGAAAGATGCTAAGTTTAACTTCAATGATGACTACATGAGAGCTTTTGAATTTTTAAAGTTCAAGTTGATAACTACTCCCATCATCACCGCTCCAAATTGGAGTGTCCCTTTTGAACCTATATGTGATGCAAGTGACGTAGCCGTTAGGGCTGTTTTGAGACAACGCATCAACAAGACTTTTCATCCGATCTACTGTGCTAATAAGACCATGAATGGTGCCTAAGTCAACTATACCGTTATGCAGAAATAGATCCTTGCCATTGGGTTTGCAATTGAGAAGTTCCACCCGTACTTGATGAGTGCGAAAGTTATTGTCCACACTGATCATGCGGCACTTCGTTATGTTATGAGCAAGAAAGATTCCAAGGCTCGGTTGATGAGATGGGTGCTTTTGTTGCAAGAGTTTGATATTGACACCCAAGATAGAAAATGTAGTGAAAATCAAGTGGTGGACCACTTGTCTCGTTTGGAGGAGGAGGGGAGGCCGCATGATGGCCTTGAAATCATTGACTCTTTCCCCGATGAGCAACTCTTGGCCATTTCAATGAAGGAGGTTCCATGGTTCGCGGATCTAGAAAATTTCCTTGTGTGTGGTATCATCCCGGATGAGTTCTCTTCAAACCAAAGGAAGAAGCTCAAACGGGATTGTCAATATTATTATTGGGATGAACCATACCTTTTACGACTTTGTATGGATGAGGTGATTAGAAGATGTATACCAGAAGAAGAGCAATATGAAATTCTTGGGGCTTGTCATTCTTCGCCATATGGTGGTCATCATGGTGGAGCAAGAACGGCAGCAAAAGTGCTAAGTTGTGGGTTTTATTGGCCCACTCTTTACAGGGATGCTAGTGAAAATATGTGATGAATGTCAACGGGCCAGTGGAATCTCAAAGAAAAATGAAATGCCTCTCACCACCATTTAGGAGATTGATATTTTTGATGTGTAGGGTGTTGACTTCATGGGTCCTTTTATGAGTTCTTGTGGAAACACCTACATCTTGGTCACGGTGGATTATGTATCCAAATGGTTGGAGGTCATTGCTCTGCCCAACAATGAAGCAAGAAGTGTGGTGGTATTCTTGAAGAAGAATATTTTCACAAGGTTTTATACTCCGCGAGCTATTATAAGCGATGAGGGGTCACATTTTTTGCAACAAGGCTTTCGACACTTTACTTAGCAAGTATGGTGTTACTCATAAAGTCACGACTCCCTATCATCCACAAGCTGGACTTCCCAGAGCATGGACTTGCCTTACTTATTTATATATATTGTGATGAAATTTTCCTGGACATGGATCTTGTCCGTATCATTTACATTTGGGGATACATTACCCCAGGGCTGGATTAGCCTTATACGGTACTGAGTGACTCACTATCAGTCGATGTGTATATATATATACGGGATGGAATATCCCTGGGCTGGATTGGCCGTAAACAGTACCGAGTGACTGAATAATTTGTAACCAGTATTTACCTGAGGTCTTTTCTACTGAGATGTCATATTCCTCATATCATGTAGTATTGATCTATTTCACTTGTATTGGGTTTAAGTGCTGAACTTGAAAGCATGCCTACATTTTGTACCATTATTTATAATGGACTGTACCTCCGGAGCTCGCCACTACTTTTAGCCCAGAGGTTAGTCTTGTTACTTATTGTGTTGTTTGTACTCATACTACACTCTGCACCTCGTGTGCAGATCCAGGTGCTTTCGGATACAGCAACTGTTAGATCTAAGAGTGCTATCAGTTGGAGACTATCAAGGTAGTTGCCTGGAGTCCGCTGACCTTGTCTCTCTTTCTTTCAGTTATTGTACTATACTATACTTTCAGACAGTGTTTATCAGTCAGACTTTGTATTTATATTAGATGCTCATGTACTCAGTGGCACTAGGTTTTGGGAGTGTTTTATATCTGTATTTGTGAGATTTTCTTCCGCTAAATTTAAATATTTATTTTTCCAACGCAAAAGATATGGTGGTTTATTGATATTGTCGGCTTGCCTAGTATTGATATAGGCGACATCACGACATATGAGATTTTGGGTCGTGACATATGTGCACACGCAAAGTAATAAGGGTGGCATATTGATGATGTTATGTGATGGCTTGGGGGCGCGTTGTCGATGAAAGAGGAGTATTCTATTTGTTGCTTTTAACTTCCTTGTATGTGTCATACATATTATGTGATTTGTTGTATTATTTCCAATGTGCTACTTGGTGTCTCTGGTATTACTTGATGATTTGCGCTATGATAGTACACTTGCACATGCATATACCGTAACATGTCATTTTATACCAGTCCAGGAGGATGAAACTTGATGTTCATTGATAATGTACATGTATTCTTTTATATCTGCTTTCTCTACGATACAGTTTGGACCGGTATCCCGAGACCACGTCGGACAGATTGTTATATTGGCACGTGAGTTGTCCGTGCAGCACATAAGTTATCTGTGCGATTGTGACTTATAATATGGGCACGAGGTACCATGTGTATAAGATTCGTGATTTGTGACTTGAGATTTGTGGTTATGAGGTGTGGTGCCTCGGGACGACTCTTGTTGTAAATCTTGTGTCGGATCGGTTTGTTAATTAGAAATGTCTGTTACACCCCATGTTTTCGTAGGTAAGAGTACCTCGTAAGTCAATTGATGTAAACTCATAAATGCGATCATCTTTGAAGGTAAATAAAGCGAGTTAATCATGTTACCTTGGAGGTTACAAATATTAAGATCATGAATAACAAGTACCAAGAGGGTTGGAAGTCTTAGAAGCTAAACGAATTGAAGAAATACGTTTCGTCGAAAGTCGACAACTTGAAAATGTTATAACATGTACTTTTGGGGTGAGACTAGGGTGATTAACATGATAACAAGGTTATGTTATGATTTATTTTAGTCGTATGATAGTCGTGTGTTACGTTTTGCAATCAAGCGAGCTGTGGAACAAAAGTTGGCAAAGGTCATCGCAAGTTACATTCATATATGTGCTGAAATTTAGATCAAATGTAGCTGATCCTTTCTCTTAATACAATTGGAATTAGGGGATGTAGCATATATCAAATTGAATATCTACGAGTCTAGTTTCTAACGTATTAAACCATTCGTCGATATGATATCGGAGAAGAGCGATATTTGCATTTTCACGATACTGCGCAAGCAGCTCCCTATGGGACCCACTTAGGCGATTGAGAATATCTTGATATATATGTGACGCCTAAAGACCGTTTTAACTCATTATTCTTCACTCTCTTCAGACTCTAGACACCTAAAAACTTTCTCTCAAAGTTCTTTCATGATCCAAAACCCAAACAAAGGGCAAACAACAAAAATCAAGTGTCGGGAATCCCATGGCGCTAGTGAGTTTCTTATTTTTCTTGTGGTTGCTGATATTGGTGTGGTTCTAGCTCGTGTGGGGGATTTTTTAAAGTGGTTTAAGTTTTGTAAAATACTCTCTCAAGGTTTTCATATCAACCCTAGGTGATTTCAAGTCTTCCAAAGTGATTCTAGTGTCGAGAAACCCAAATTGAATGCTAGTTTCGCTTCCTTGTTCTTGTGGCTGCGTTGGAAGGATATTTTATGGTGAAGCAATCTCAAATTGGAGTTGTTATATCTTTTTAAAGGTAAGTAACCTCTTACTCCACATGTATTTTAGTTTATCCAAGTTACGACTAAGTCGTTGAAGCTAGAACTTATGATATATCGATCAAAAGGGTGGTTAGAAATGTTGTTGATTATTGGACTGTTTGGGAGGTGTTCTTGCAACGTTTTATGGCTTAAAAATTTATGGAATAACCTGAGTATATTGTGTTGTAATTATAAACATTTTCCTGAATATAAATAATAGGGAAATGGCTCAAAATATAGTGTTGTTAATCATGAACCGAGCTTGCCGCTCGACGTGTTATTGTGATGGTTGTGTTCCATATAGCTACTGGTTGTTGTTTGGGATGTTTGGTGACTTTTAGTAACTTATGGGATGTAGTAAAAAAATAGGGGAAGTGTTATCCGTTTTCTCGTACAATATTGGTTTCGAAATATGAGAGTTATAATGCTTATATGATAACAACAAAGTCGGTTTACTCATTGTAGACGTAAGAAGGTCATATTGAGCTTGGGCAACGATTGGAGAGAAGATTGCAAAGGTATGTTAAGGCTAAACCCTTCCTTCATTTTGGAATGATCTCGTAACTACATGCATTTGATAATGAGATATAAAGAGAAGCTTCTACTCCTGAATTTATGTACATTATCCTAGTCTCATAAGTTATAGTATTGTCCCTCTCTCTCTCTCTCTCTCTCTCTCTCTCTCTCTCTCTCTCTCTCTCTCTCTCTCTCTCTCTCTCTCTCTCTCTCTCTCTCTCTCTCTATATATATATATATATATATATATATATATATATATATATATATATATATATATATATATATATAGACACACACACACACACCATCAAGCTATAATCGGTGGGCAGGCCCCTATTGGGCAACCTCTAATCAGATGGTAAGTTATATACGAGCTTACTATGGCCGAGCGCCTATGAGCGGACCCGGAATGGCCGATATACAGAGCCTAGTATGGCCGAGTGCCTATGAGCGAGCCTACTATGGCAGAGAAGTTATACGTACCGATCCTTATAGGGTCGGACAGCTATTGTACTTACTATATTGAGAGAGTTGAGTCAGTATCAACAGGTAAGCATATCTTCAAATTATCTTTGACTCCCAGTTACTTTCAGTTATTATATTATCAGCTCAGTTTCAGCTATCACTTATTCTGTTGCCTTACATACTGGGTACATTATTTTGTACTAACATCCCTTTTTACTGTGTATTTTGTATGTTAGTATTGTAGCCTTGCCATCCCTGTGTACATCTTCAGTTTGGTATTGCTTGTTGTAGACGTTCATGGCGGCCTCGCCAGCCTGTACAGTTATGTGTATGAGCTTTTGGGTGTGTTTACCCCTCAAATGAGAGAGATTTTATTTTCATATGATTCATAATATGGCCTCATCGGCCGTGATTGGTATTGTCAGTTTGCAGGTAGGCCTCGTCAGCCTAAGTTAAGGGTTACCCCTCTAGAGTTCACAGTTACCGAGTGGTACTCTCGAGCCGAGAATGGTACCGGGTGCTGACCACGCCTCCACGGGTTTAATACGTGACAAACTTGGTATCAGAGCGGTTCTATCCTAGGGAGTCTACAAGCCATATCTAGTAAAGCCTTGTTTATAGATGTGTTGTGCACCACATTATATAAACAAGAAGCTACAAGGCATTTAGGAGTTTGTTACCCTTCTTTCAAATCCAAATCGTGTTATAGAGCTGAGTCATAAGAGTTTGAGTCAGGACTTATGTTTACTAATGATACAGAGATATTTGCAACTAGGAAGATTACAACTAGCCAGAGCGATATTACAGCAACAGGTAAGAGCACTAATAGAGAGAGAGTTCTTGACGACGTGGCCCTGTCATATCGTGCACACTAGATGTGCAAATTTCCCCTAAGATGGGAATATCAAGCATACCCCGTGAATAGCAGGCCATGGGAGTATCAGAAGGTAAAAGTATAAGTTTCAACAAGTAACAAAAGCTAGGTGAAGGAGGATATGAGGTACCCAATTAGTGAAGATTATCAGTGTTTACAATTCATGCAGAGAAATATAAGCATTTTGAGTTTCCTTCAACACTAACAGAGGTATGTATAATTGGTCACACCTATCTCAATTATGCCCTATGGGAGCTAACATATATAGTTTAAGAGAAGGATGAGATATCAGGATCCAACTGGGGTTAGAGTAACCCAAAATAGTGGGCAAATTGTTAGCGTTAGCTAACATTCCTGAAGGATATTGCAAACATGATAATAGTTCTCCCTGTGAGACACCCCGGTGATGCATTCTAGAATAGTACTGTCACATATGAATACTAGAATATTCAGAAAGCTGAGAAGATAGGCACTGGCATCCTAGAAGGGATAAATATTTACCTTAGTATAACTCCCGTCCCTAGTAAAGAGAGAATGTTTGGCGACCCGAAGACCTGGTGAGATGGAGCAAGGGGAGATAAAGTGAAAGAATGTTTCGTTGAATTTTTCAGAATAAGGTAATAGATAAAAATATTAGCAGGAGAATAAAAAGAGAATAATTGAAGCATTATGAGTAAGATGTGATAAATGGGTGATAACGGTAAATCAAAATATACATAGCATGACAGAGTCTATAGTCAAGTAAAGGAAAAGAAAAGAGGTGACAGGCCTTGAGACAATAAAAGAGTATAAGCCATAAAGTCATATCCTCATTTCGAGAAATGACATGGTGACTCCAACGTGATTACCAGAAGGAAAAGTTAGACCCTCTGAGTAATAAAAATCAGTATGGGCTAGTGAACCAGATAAACCGAACATGAGGGACCGGAGGATTTGATAATAGCTGATGTTGATACCCAATTTTGCCCTCATATTTTATAAAGTATTCTATATGCTTTCAAAATATCATTTTGCACTATTACCCAATTTATAGGGGTTATAAAAGTACTTTTTATAATTTTTAAAACTTACAAATTTGATTTTCTTGCATCTAATTTGTTAAAATATTTATCAATTATCCCTTCAAATTAATTTTAGTGTGATTTAATCATCCAAATTTATCATTTTATACCTAGATGCATTTTATAATATTTTATCTCATTTTATAATTACATTTATATTTTTTCTATTTTATCTACACTAGTTACAATAATAGCCTATATTTTATAAATAATTGTGTTTATCATATTATTTATGCTAAAATAGCATTTTATATTTTTATAATGTTGAATTATTATTTTCGAGCATTTTACTGTATAAATAATATTTTTTTACTATTTATTAGATATTTTAATAATTTTATTTTTATTAAATTCAGGTGTTTTAAAGTTGGCCCAGAATTAGGCCAATTTTCGGACCATTTTAAACGGCTCAAACGGCCTGAAAATTCTTGCCAAGTCCTTTTAGCCCGAACCAAACGACTTCTTCAATCCAACCCAGTCGCGCTAAACGACCCACCCGCTCAAGTATTTTAATCCTGGTCATTGATCTCTCAATATCAACGGCCCTCGTTCACCTACCTCTTTAATTACCCAAAACCCTACCCATTTCCCTGAGATTGCCGCCCTAAAATCCTCCCATTCTCTATTCTCTAAATGAAACCCTAGCCGCCCCCACTCAAATCCCAGTCCCAATCCGATATTACATGAAAATCTTTCATGTTTCCTTTCCTTCTTTGCACACACGGCGATTCTTACCATCTCCTCAACGTTACAGTGCGTTTGGTACTCAGTTATTTATGGAAGTTAAATCAACGAGTGTTCATTCGACTCTGATTCTGCATTATCTCCATGTTCTTGACTTGATACATTCACTACCAGGATATATGGATCTGATTCAGTGAGATCTGTGACTATTTTTTGTTCTTCGTCTTGAACTAGGATTTGCTTGATTTTTCTCCTAAATTGATTCTAAATCCATTTCACAAACTTTTCTTTCCTTATTTGTGTTTGATTGACTGTGATTCCTTGTTTGTGTGTTTAATTTATACTACTATAAAAAACCCTTTTCCCGAATTCCCCTAAGAGAGACTCTTGAGTATTGTTATTATCTTACTCTCACACTTTCTATACTATTCCGCACTCTTGATTGTGGCCAGCTGAAAGCTAAGGCCACCGGAATCTTCTCTATGACCTCCCTAGTGCGATCACTTCTCGGGGCTCTTTCATGCTCATGTGAACTCTAACGCACTAGGATTTGGGGGTTTTGTTGTTCTCTTTGCTACTGATATTCAAGTTGTTGTTGGCACTTGGTTTTCTCTTCTATTTGTTTGTTGAATCTACAAACTTGTGAGTACCTTGACTCTTGCAATTCTATCTTCTTTTGCTTGTGTTCAATGCTCTGTATAACCATGTTGTTTGAACTTTGTGAACTAATATAACTTCAATATTATGTTATTTTTGTTTGCAATCCTACTTGCTTTGAAGCTATTCTGCAGTTCTGAATTTTCTAGTATCAAAACCTGCTTAATTGAAACATCAATATATGCTCATTATGTTCAACTTGAATGATTTTGACTATCTTTAGCATGCTCTGCTATTCTGATCGCCTATTATTTGTTGCGAGTCTTTTCTCATGCCTTGTCTTGGATTTTCGTACCGAAATTCTTAGGGAATCATCTCTTACCCAAACTTGCTTCTTTATGATAAATGCTTTATGTGGGCTCTGCTGCTTTCCCTGCTTGCATGGATCCTATTGTTGTCTTAATGTTTTAACCAAAAATGTTGCTTTGTTGTTGAGAACTCTAATGTGGTGTTTGGTCAATCCTATACTCTTTAGTATTGCCTAGGCTTCTAGTTGAATCCCAATACACTTAGTTTATGTTATTATGCATAGTTGACTGGCTTAAGTTCTGGAGTCTACCTATTCTATTTAACCTTGAGTTGATATGTCTTCCTACCATGATATCTTTGGACTTGGGAATACTCAGCATATTAGGCTTTTTATTGACTATTATGGATCATGCCTACTTGCCTGTTTGTTATGTGTAATTGTCATTCCCTGACTATGAATCTATCAGACTTTCATGACTTAGACTCATAGGTTTAAAATCCCTTTTAGACTAACTCTGGATCATGCTCTACTCTGAACTCATTCTGGAAAGCTTAGCATGTTCATCTTGTATGTGTCTAGTATGTTTACCCTGTTAACCCCAAATGGCATGTCTCATCAGCTCTACTAATGTTATGTTTATCACCTGCTGAATAATTGAACATGTGTTTTTAGTTTGCCATGTCAAACTTACCATGTTGAAACCAAGCCCTACTGATTCTCCTAGTTTTCATGTTCTTTTGTTTAATCAATCCTGTCATTCTAAGCAAAAATGTTTCCTGTAAACCTGTCATCCTGTCCCTATGGGAGTTGTTGTTATTAGGCTTCAGAATTGTTTAAATGATTGCCATATGTGATTCGTTAGTTTATGTAGTCAAGTTGTTAATCTGCAAACTACTGGGTAAGTGGGACTTCTATCTGGGCTTGATTTGGGTCCATGTGTGGGCTTGAGCTGTGCAGTTGATACACTCTAATGTTTGAGTTGAGTTTGGGTTTGGGTATGCTACTTGTGTGAAGAATGAGCCCGTTAAAGGCCCAGGCTGTACTGGGTTATCTCCTCTTGGGCATGTAGTCATTTATTTGAGCTTGTTTTTCTTTTATTTTTGAGCATGTACTAATTTGTAAACAAATAATGGGGAAATTAGTAAAAATGGGCCGGGGTACTCTAATTCTCTCATAAATGGGTAGAAAACATGCCTATAGGGTCTAAATGCATTATTTTCTATCTTGTTTGGCATGCTCTATTTCTATACACTAATAGAAAGCCTGCCTATAGGAACCTAAGTACTTCACTTATTCAACATGTCCTATTTCCGTACACTATTAGAAAGCATGCCTATAAGAATCTAAGTGTTTCACCTGTTCACATGCTCTACTTCTAAACGCTATTAGATAGCATGCCTATAGGATTTAAACATCATTGGTTATTTTCTCAACTTGATCTATTGCTATGTGTAGTTAGATATCATGCCAATAGAATCGCATTAAGTAGTTAAGATTCCTCCAGCCACGTGACTCATCTAGATACCACGTCTATAGGACCTTAATTGATTAATTAAACTGCCATTGTTGCTATTCTTATCAGAAGGCCCGCCTAGAAAACATGTCAAGAAGGATAAACAAAACGAGTATGTGTTCAAATACCAACTGTTTAGAGGACATGTCTATAAGGTATTACTATTCGCCTAGAAAGCATGCCTATAGGGTGAGAGACGCTGAATTTCCTCAACTAGTCTTTCATTCTATGTCACGAACCCAAATTCCCTCCGTAGGATGTCTTGATGGCACCTAGTCTCTAAGACTAGGTAAGCCTATCAATGCGGAATAATAATAAATATCTGAAATAATTAAACTACAATTCAAACAATTTCAACACCCAAAACCCGGTAGAAATAAGTCACAAGCTTCTAAGAATTTATTTTCAATGTCTCTATATATCAAGGTCTAAACAAAAATAAGGAAGCAACATGAAAATGGTAGAAGGGGACTCCGGAGTCTGCGGACGCTGACAGATATACCTCGAAGTCTTCTTACGCAGGTAACTCACTGACGTTTAAGCTGGTAAGATGTATCTGGATCTGCACAAAAAGATGTGCAGAAGCGTAGTATAAGTACACCACAGCGGTACCCAGTAAGTGCCAAGCCTAACCTCGGTAGAGCAGTGACGAGGTCAGGTCAGGCCCTACTGGAGAATAGATAATGACATGGAAAAATGTTTAAACAATCTAATAAGATAAAATGACTATGGAAATGAATCAAATAGTATATCACATTTAATGACACCAAATAATTGCAAATAATATCTCGTGGAATCAAAACATAATTCCTTTCAACTTTATGAAAATCACAACAATTAATCGAAGGCAACTATGGCCATAAATCAATATCAACAAGGGCACTACCGAGGTACCTCCTCGTAGTCCCAAATCATAAATAAATTCACAATATCTCATTTCCTTATCTCACCACGGGAGCCTTCACAATTTATTTGAAAGAAAATATTTTTTCCGAAATAGCATCCCGCGTTTTAGCCATCCTTATCACACCGCATGACTTCTAGTAGTTTCCCCTGCTAGCCACGCGTATCAAGCCACCCTTATCTCACCGCATGCGTTTCAATACCTAGACCTTATACCACTGCATGTGTATCAATATCACAATATATTACAATTTGCACCTCAAGTGCTCAAATAATGTAACTTGCCAAAATAATTCAACAATAATATCTTTCCATAATAAAGAGCTCACGGCTCGTGCCAAAATAAATCATCAATAATATTTTTTCCAGAATAAAGAGTTCATGGCTCCATCACAATGAGTACAAAAAAAACTTACAAAATATTCAAGAATAAATAATTCAGGAAAATAATATTTCAAAATCATTAATACGTTGCTTCAATATCAAATTTAAAATGTCAAATACTTCATATTAAAAATGTTTAATTTAAAGAAAATCACCCTTCAAGTAATGCACAGAATAAAAGAAACCAAGTTTCAACTAAACAGGTATAACAATTAGCAAGAAAAGGTCACACAAATTTAAGGCATATATATCTCACATCAATAATGAAGAATATAACAAGATAAAATAATTTAATAAATGCACAACAATGATCTACACAATTTAAAAATATAATCTTTTACAGTAAGCCCGTGTACACACTCATCACCTCGTTTACACGACTTTAAACACATTTCAATAATCACATTAATATCAATTCTAGGGAAACATTTCCCCACACAAGGTTAGACAAGTCACTTACCTCGACTTGCTCCAATTTAACCAAGTAATATGCTTTTTCCTCGATTTTCCGATTCCGGTCGACTCGTATCTAGTCATAATTAATTCGAGACAGTCAACAAAAATTATAGAATTAATTCTGTAAGAAAATACTACATTTTTTAATAAAAATCCAAAATTAACTTAAAAATGGTCTCGAAACTCGAAAAAGTTACAAAATCCGAAAGTCCATTAAACCACGAGTCTAACCATACCAATTTTATCAAAATATGATCCCAACTCGACCCTCAAAGCTTCAAATCTTATTTTTAAATCCCTAAGTTCTAACCCCTGATTTATACCTCAAAAACATGTAATCTAGTCGGATTATTTGATGATAATTCAATATTATGGAGTAGAAATGATCACAAGGGACTTACCTCAAGTTTTCCCGTGAAAACCTTGCTCAAAATCGCCCAACCCGAGCTTGAAATGCCCAAAATATGGCAAAAGCTCGGAACCCCTTTGTTTTTGTACTGTCCAGGGATTTTCGCATCTGCGGCAACTTGTCTGCTTCTGCGCCAACCGCATGTGCAGAAAAAGTCCCTCATCTGCGCACCTGTTTGTGCTCCTGCGCAGGCCGCTTCTGTGCGCGTCCCTCTGCATCTGCGCTCACGCAGGTGCAAAATTTCCCTCGCACCTGCAACCATTGCCCCATAGCCCATTTGCGCATCTGCGCTTGCCAGGCTCGCTTATGCGAGCTCGCACCTGCGATAGAATTTTCGCATGTGCGAATGCAGCAGAGGGCAGAAACTTCAGCTATTTCTTCTAAGTCCGAATTTGATCATTTAACCATCCGAAACTCACCCGAGGCCCCCCGGGACCTCAACCAAATGTACCAACAAGTCCTAAAACATCATACGAACATAGTCGAGCCTTCAAATCACATCCAACAACACTAAAACACGAATCACACATAGATTCAAGCCTAATGAACTTTGAAATTTCTAATTTCTACAAATGACTCCGGAAACTATCAAATCACGTTATTTACCTTGAATTTTGTGCACAAGTAATAAATGACATAATGGAGGTACACAAATTTTCAGAATCGGATTTCGACCCCGATATCAAAAAGTCAACCCCTCGGTCAAACTTCCCAAAAATTTAACTTTCGGCATTTCAAGCCTAATTCCACTACGGACTTCCAAATAAAATTTCGACCACGCTCCTAAGTCCAAAATCACCATACGGAGCTGTTGGAACCATCAAAATTCTATTCCGGGGTCGTTTGCACATAATTCGACATCCGGTCATCATTTGAACTTAAACTTTTAATTTTTCATCAAAATTCTATTTCTCAGGCTAAGGACCTCGGAATTTGATTCCGGGCATACGCCCAAGTCCCAATTCACGATACGGACCTACCGGAACTGTAAAAACATTGATCCGAGTTTGTTTGCTCAAAATGTTGACCAAAGTCAACTCAGTTGAGTTTTAAAGCTCTAATTCATATTTTAATCCATTTTTCACATAAAAACTTTCCAGAAAATTTTACGTACTGCGCACGCAAGTCAAGGAATGATAAATAGTGCTTTTCGAGGTATTAGAACACAAAATTAATTATTAAATTTAAAGATGACATTTTGGGTCATCACGTTCTCCACCTCTAAAACAAACGTTCGTTCTCGGACGGAGTTAGAAAAAGTACCTGAGTTGGTGAATAAGTGTGGATAACGACTGCGTATCTCATGCTCGGTCTCCCAAGTCGCCTCCTCGACCGGATGACCCCTCCACTGAACCTTCACTGAAGCAATGTTCTTTGACCTTAGCTTTCGAACCGGCCTATCTAAAATAGCCACTGGTTCCTCAACATAAGATAGATCCCTGTCCAACTAAACTGAACTGATGTCTAACACATGAGACGGATCGCCGTGATATTTCCGAAGCATAGAAACATGGAATACCGGATGAACCCCAGAGAGACTATGTGGTAGTGCAAGCTTGTAAGACACCTCTCCAACTCTCTCAAGAATCTCAAAAGGCCCAATATACCTAGGGCTCAACTTGCCCTTCTTCCCGAACCTCATCACAACCTTCATAGGCGAAACCCGGAGCAATACCCGCTCACCAACCATGAATGCAACATCACGAACCTTCTGATCCGCATAACTCTTCTGTCTAGATTGGGTTGTACGAAATCGATCCTGAATCAACTTAACCTTTTCCAAGGCATCTTGAACCAAGTTTGTACCCAATAGTCTAGCCTCGCCTAGTTCGAACCAACCCACTGGAGACTGGCACCGCCTACCATACAAGGCCTCATACAGAGCCATCTGAATGCTTGACAGGTAACTGTTGTTGTAAGAAAACTCCGCAGTTGGTAAGAACTGATCCCAAGCACCCCCAAAATCTATCACACACGCACGAAGCATATCCTCCAGTATCTGAATAGTGCGTTCGGACTGCCCGTCCGTCTGAGGGTGAAATGTTGTACTCAACTCTACCCGAGTACCCAACTCACGTTGTACTGCCCTCCAAAATCGTGAGGTAAACTGTGTACCCCGGTCAGAGATGATAGATACCGGTACACCGTGAAGCCTAACAATTTAGCGAATGTAAACCTGAGCCAACTGCTCTGAAGATTAATTAGTAACCACAGGAATGAAATGAGCTGACTTGGTAAATCTATCCACAATCACCCAAACTGCATCGAACTTCCTATGAGTCCGTGGGAGCCCAACAACGAAATCCATAGTGATCCGCTCCCATTTCCATTCTGGAATCTCCAACTTCTGAAGTAATCCACCCGGTCGTTGATGCTCATATTTCACCTGTTGACAATTTAGACACTGAGATACATACCCCACTATATCTTTCTTCATCCGCC
Organism: Nicotiana tabacum; assembly: GCF_000715075.1. Taxonomy (NCBI): domain Eukaryota; kingdom Viridiplantae; phylum Streptophyta; class Magnoliopsida; order Solanales; family Solanaceae; genus Nicotiana; species Nicotiana tabacum. The sequence continues at coordinate 38,757,231 of NC_134103.1, forward strand.
TCCACCAATAGTGTTGTCTCAAGTCCTGATACATCTTTGCAGCACCAGGATGAATGGAGTACCGCGAACTGTGAGCCTCCTGGAGAATCAACTCACGCAAACCATCCACATTAGGCACACACAGCCTGTCCTGCATCCAAAATACATCGTCATCTCCAATACTGACTTCCTTGGCATCACTGTGCTGAACTGTATCCTTAAGGACAAGCAAATAGGGTCATCATACTGACATTCCCTGATACGATCATAAAGAGAAGACTGAGAAACCACGCAAACCAAAACTCAACTCGGCTCGGAAACATCCAGTCTAACAAACTGGTTGGCCAAGGCCTGAACATCCAAGGCTAAAGGCCTCTCTGCTACCGGTAAATATGCTAATCTGCCCAAACTCTCCGCCTTACGACTCAAGGCATCGGCCACCACATTGGCCTTCCCAGGATGATAGAGAATGGTGATGTCATAATCCTTAAGCAACTCCAACCATCTTCGCTGCCGAAAATTAAGTTCCTTCTATTTAAACAGATGTTGTAGACTCCGGTGATCGGTGTAGACCTCACAATGGACACCGTACAAATAATGCCGCCAAATTTTAAAGGCATGAACAATAGATTCTAACTCCAGGTCATGTACAGGATAATTCTTCTCATGCACCTTTAACTGTCTGGATGCGTAGGCAATCACCCTACCGTCTTTCATCAACACTACGCCGAGACCAATACGTGACGCATCACAATACACAGTATAAGATCTTGTACCTGTAGGTAATACCAATATTGGGGTTGTAGTCAAAGCTGTCTTGAGCTTTTGAAAGCTCTCCTCACATTCCTCGGTCCACCTGAACGGAGCACCCTTCTGGGTCAATTTGGTCATAGATGCAGCAATAGAAGAGAAACCCTTTACAAATCGGCGATAATACCCAGCCAAACCAAGGAAACTCCGGATTTCCGTAACTGAGGACGGTCTAGACCAACTCTGCACTGCTTCAATCTTCCTTGGATCTACCTTGATCCCCTCGCACGAAACTATATGACCCAAAAATCCCATTGAATCAAGCCAGAATTCACACTTTGAAAATTTTGCATATAACTTCCTTTCTCTCAAAATCTGAAGCACAGTCCTCAGGTGTTGTTCATGATCTTCCCGACTCTGGGAATACACCAGAATGTCGTCAATAAACACAATGATGAAGGAATCAAGATAGGGATGAAATACACTATTCATTAAGTTCATAAATGTTGCTGGGGCATTGGTCAGCCCAAAAGACATCACAAGGAACTCGTAATGACCGTACCGAGTCTTGAAAGCAGTCTTCGGGATATCTGGCTCCCAAATCTTCAATTGATGATAGCTTGAATGTAAGTCAATCTTAGAGAATACTCTGGAACCCTAAAGTTGATCAAATAGGTCATCAATACGTGGTAATGGATACCTGTTCTTCATGGTAACCTTGTTCAGCTGGCGGTAATCAATACACATCCGCATAGAACCATCCTTCTTATTCACAAATAAGACAGGAGCACCCTAAGGCGATACACTAGGCCGAATGAAACCCTTATCAAGCAATTCCTGTAACTGTTCTTTTAATTTTTTTAACTCTGCTGGGGCCATACGGTATGGTGGAATAGAAATGGGTTGAGTGCCTAGTAACAAATCAATGCCAAAATCAATATCCCTGTCGGGTGGCATACCCAGAAGATCCGCTAGAAATACATCGGGAAAATCCCTTACTATAGGAACTGACTCCACAGTAGGAGTATCAATACTAGCATCTCTTACATAGGCCAGATACGCATCACACCCCTTCTCAACCATTCGCTGAGCTTTAAGAAATGAAACAACCCTGCTAGGAACATGATTTGAGGTACCTCTCCACTCTAGCCGCGGTAGACCTGGCATAGCCAACGTCACCGTCTTGGCGTAACAATCAAGAATAGCTTGATAGGGCGACAACCAGTCCATGCCCAAAATAATATTGAAATCTACCATATTGAGCAATAATAAATCAGCTATGGTCTCAAAACCACTAATAACAATTAAACATGACCGATACACACGGTCCACAATAATATATTCACCCATAGGTGTAGATATATAAATAGAAGAACTCAAGGAATCACGTGATACTCCCAAATACGGGGCAAAATAAGATGACACATAAGAGTAAGTGGAGCCTGGATCAAATAAGACTGATGCATCTCTATGACAGACCGGAATAATACCTGTGATAACAGAATCGGATGCAACAGCATCTGTCCTAGCAGGAAGGGAATAATATCTGGCCTGGCCTCCCCCTTTAGGGCGACCTCTACCTGCCCGACCTCCACCTCTAGCTGGCTGTGCAGGTGGAGTGGAAACTTGCAGTAATCATGGCCTGAGAAGCCTGAGGACCCTGTGGAATAGGTGGGGCCTGAGAAATCCGTGGAAGTGCACCCATCCTAAGTCTGAGGCAATCCCTCATGATATGATGAGTGTCACCACACTCAAAACAAGCCCTCGGAGTATGCGGCTGCTGGGACTAACTCGGGCCTGATCGACTAGACTGCCCACTGAAAGCACCCCGTACGGGAGGTACAAAAGACACTGGCGGTGCATAATATGGAACCTGAGGTATGGGAGTAGCCGGAATACCACTGGAAGCTGGAAGTGCTGAATAAATAGGACGTCTCACATAACCTCTACCATGATGGGCAGCAACTGGGGCACGAGAATTATTATATGTGCCAGAATCTCGGGGTCTCTTAGCTTCTCTCTTTTCCCTCTCCCGAGTCTGCATACCCTCAAATCTCCTAGCAATTGACATCACCTATTGGTATGTGATATCCATCTCTAGATCTCGGGCCATACTGTATCTGATACTAGGGTGGAGACCCTCAATAAATCTGCGAACCCGCTCTCGAACAGTAGCAACTAAGGCTGGTGCATGCCTAGCCAAATCACTGAATTAGACCGCATATTCTGACATGGTCATAGAACCCTGGCGCAGCTACTCAAACTCTACGTTCCATGTATCTCTAAGACTCTGAGGAACATACTCCCTTAAGAACATATCTGAAAATTGAGTCCAAGTGAAGATGCCTCAGCGGGACTATCCAACTCATATGCCCACCACCACTAGTAGGCTGCTCCTCTAAACTGGAATGCCGTGAAAGAAACCCCACTGGAATCCACAATACCCATAGTACGAAGGATACGGTGACATCCCTCCAGAAAATCCTAAGCATCATCTAAAGCTAAACCGTTGAAAGTGGGAGGGTGATACTTTTTATACCTCTCGAGCCTGAGCTGCTCCCCCTCTGATACTGCTGTCCTAATCTCAGGCTGAGCTGGGACAACTGGCTGCACTGGTATAACCTCTGGGGCATGGTCAACTTGGGCTCAAAGCTCTAAAGTACGGGCGACGGGAGTCTGCGCTCCTCCCCTGACCTAAGATGTGGCAGGAGCAAGTGGAATTAACCCTGCCTGAGCTAGAGTTCCAAACATGCTCAAAAACTGGGCAAGAATCTCCTGAAGTGCAGGAGTAGTAACAGGCGTCTCAGGTGCCTGTTCTCCAACTGGAGCTACTGGTGGCTCTGGTGCAGCAGCTCGTGCAGGTACTCTGGCTGCACCACGTGGTCTTCCTCAGCCTCTGACCTGGCCTCTGCCCCATCCCCGACCACTTGCGGCTCTAATAGGGGGCGCGGGTGTCTGATCATCAGATACAGTTGTGCGTGTCCTCACCATCGGTAAGAGAATAGAAAGAAAATTGTTTAGAACTTTGAAATCAACAAAGGCGCACGAAAAGGAATCAAAGAAGTGAATATTTCCTAACAGTTCCATAGCCTCTCGAAGATAAGTACAGACATCTCCGTACCGATCCGCAAGACTCTACTAAACCTGCTTGTGACTCATAATACCTATGAACCTAGTGCTCTGATACCAACTTGTCACGACCCCAAATTCCCTCAGTAAGAGGTCGTGATGGCACCTAGTCTCTAAGACTAGGTAAGCCTATCAATGCGGAATAATAATAAACATCTGAAATAATTAAACTACAACTCAAACAATTTCAACACCCAAAACCCGGTAGAAATAAGTCACAAACTTCTAAGAATTTATTCTCAATGTCTTTATATATCAAGGTCTAAATAAAAATAAGGAAGCAACATAAAAATGATAGAAGGGGACTCCGGAGTCTGCGGACGCTGACAGATATACCTCGAAGTCTCCTTGTGCGGGTAACTCACCGACGTCTAGGCTGGTAAGATGTACCTGAATTTGCAAAAAAATATGTGCAGAAGCATAGTATGAGTACACCACAGCGGTACCCAGTAAGTGCCAAGCCTAACCTCGGTAGAGTAGTGACGAGGTCAGGTCATGCCCTACTGGAGAATAAATAATGGCATGGTAAAATGTTTAAACAATATTATAAGATAAAATAACAATGAAAATGAATCAAGTAGTATGTCACATTTAATTACACCAAATAATGGCAAATAAATACCTCGTGGAAACAAAACAGAATTCTTTTCAACTTTAAGAAAATCACAACAATAATCAAAGGCAACTGCGGCCATAAATCAATATCAACAAGGGCACTCCCGAGGTACCGCCTCGTAGTCCCAAATCATAAATAAATTCACAATATCTCATTTACTTATCTCATCGCGGGAGACTTCACAATTTATTTGAAAGAAAATATTTTTTCCGAAATAGCATCCCGCGTTTTAGCCATCCTTATCACACCGCATGACTTCTAGTAGTTTCCCCTACTAGCCACGCATATCAAGCCACCCTTATCTCACCGCATGCATTTCAATAACCAGACCTTATACCACCGCATGCGTATCAATATCACAATATATCACAATTTGCACCTCAAGTGCTCAAATAATGTAACTTGCCAAAATAATTCGACAATAATATTTTTCCACAATAAAGAGCTCACGGCTCATGCCAAAATAAATCATCAATAATAGTTTTTCCACAATAAAGAGTTCACGGCTCCATCACAATGAGTACAAAAAATATCTTACAAAATATTCAAGAATAAATAATTCAAGAAAATAATATTTCAAAATCTTTAATACGTTGCTTCAAAATCAAATTTAAAATGTCAAATACTTCATATTAAAAATGTTTAATTTAAAGAAAATCACCCTTCAAGTAATGCACAGAATAAAAGAAACCAAGTTTCAACTAAACAGGTATAACAATTAGCAAGAAAAGGTCACACAAATTTAAGGCATATATATCTCAGATCAATGATGAAGAATATAACAAGATAAAATAATTTAATAAATGTGCAACAATGATCTACACAATTTAAAAATATAATCTTTCACATTTAGCCCGTGAACACACTCGTCACCTCGTGTACACAACTTTCAACACATTTCAATAATCACATTAATATCAATTCGAGAGAAAATTTCCCCCACACAAGGTTAGACAAGTTACTTACCTCGACTTGCTCCAATTTAACCAAGTAATATGCTTTTTCCTCGATTTTTCGATTTCGGTCGACTCGTATCTAGTCATAATAAATTCGATACAGTCAACAAAAATTATAGAATTAATTCTGTAAGAAAATACTATATTTTTCAATAAAAATCCGAAATTAACTCAAAAATGGCCCATGGGTCCCACGTCTCGTAACTTGACAAAAGTTATAAAATCTGAAATCCTATTCAACCACGAGTCTAACCATACCAATTTTATCAAAATTCGACCCCAACTCGACCCTCAAAGCTTCAAATCTTATTTTCAAATCCCTAAGTTCCAACCCCCGATTTACACCTCAAAAACATGTAATCTAGTCGGATTATTTGATGACAATTCAATATTATGGAGTAGAAATGATCACAAGGGACTTACCTCAAGTTTTGCCGTGAAAACCTTGCTCAAAATCGCCCAACCCGAGCTTGAAATGCCCAAAAAATGGCAAAAGCTCGGAACCCCTCTGTTTTTGTATTGTCCAGGGATTTTCGCATCTGCGGCAACTTGGCCGCTTCTGCGCCAACCGCATGTGCGGAAAAAGTCCTGCATATGCGCCTTTGCCCGCATATGCGCGCCTATTTGCGCTCCTGCGCAGGCCCTTCTGCGCGCATCCCTCCGCATCTGCGCTCACGCAGGTGCAGAATTTCCCTCGCACCTGCGACCATTGCCTCATAGTCCATTTGCGCATCTACGCTTGCCAGGCTTGCTTCTGCGAGCTCGCACCTGCGATAGAATTTTCGCATGTGAGAATGAAGCAGAGGGCAGAAACTTCAGCTATTTCTTCTAAGTCCGAATTTGATCCGTTAATCATCCGAAACTCACCCGAGGCCCCCCCGGGACCTCAACCAAATGTACCAACAAGTCCTAAACAATCATACGAACTTAGTCGAGCCTTCAAATCACATCGAACAACATTAAACACGAATCACACATAGATTCAAGCCTAATGAACTTTGAAATTTCTAATTTCTACAAATGACTCCGAAACCTATCAAATCACGTCTGATTTACCTCGAATTTTGTGCATAAGTCATAAATGACATAACGGAGGTACTCAAATTTTCAGAATCGGATTTCAACCCCGATATCAAAAAGTCAACCCCTCGGTCAAACTTTCCAAAAATTCAACTTTCGGCATTTCAAGCCTAATTCCACTACGGACTTCCAAATAAAATTCTGATCACGCTCCTAAGTCCAAAATCACCATACGGAGTTGTTGGAATCATCAAAATTCTATTCCGGGGTCGTTTGTACATAATTCAACATCCGGTCACTATTTGAACTTAAACTTTTAATTTTTTATCAAAATTCCATATCTTGGGCTAGGGACCTTGAAATTTGATTTCGGGCATACGCCCAAGTCCCAATTCACGATACGGACCTACCGAAACTGTCAAAATACTGATTTGAGTCTGTTTGCTCAAAATGTTGACCAAAGTCAAATCGGTTGAGTTTTAAAGCTCTAATTCATATTTTAATCCATTTTTCACATAAAAACTTTCTAAAAAAATTTACGGATTGCGCACGCAAGTCGAGAAATGATAAATAGTGTTTTTTGAGGTCTTAGAACAAAGAATTAATTATTAAATTTAAAGATGACATTTTGGGTCATCACACTTATAGATTATGCCTATAGGTTTTTAATAGTGATTATAATCAGCAACTTCGATAATTCGTCTAGAAGTACTGTCTACGAGTTTTATCAGTCACGTAAAAACCATGCATATAGGTTTGAACAACTCTAATGCGTTTCAACTCCACAAATGCCTATGACTATTTACTACATAATCTCGAACCTTGTTAGCATGAAACTCATGACTATTTTGCGTGCATTTGTGCCTATGTGTGGAGGCTAACTTGAGCTCTTGATTGTAATTATGTGCATTCCTACCTGTTTTGAATGTGCGCCTAGTTTTATCATTTTGAGCATCCTAAGTAAAGTCTAGAACCACCCAAGTAGTAGGTTCAAAGCCTCCAGAACCATAGGCATGGGCCGGGTAATGCACGCATAGGACGCGGTTTAGAATTGAACTAGAACATCTTAGGTTAACAACTTTTAGATAGTAATTGGGTAGCAGGAGATGATAGTTTATGCCCGCTGAATAATATGAGCAACCCCTACGTTAAGGGAGTTGTGAAGTATTATTTATGTTGCACGGGGTGATCCTTTAGTCTAAAAAATGTTGGACCCCCTATATACGTTTACTACTTGCACCCCTATTTATTCGAACTTAGATCAAACTAGGTAGTACCTTATAATCCTCAAAGGATTACACCAATAACTAATTAATGCATAGTTTACTTCCTTCATAAGCGGAATCTTCTATATACTTGTTTCACATTGTAGTTGGATATTTAGATTCCTTATCTTCCTTTAATTTACATGATCACATAGGACAATTATAATCAAATAATCCCACATAGCGTAAAATTCAGCCAGGACCCACAGTTGTGGATCTCGAAGAGTGCCTAACACCTTCTCTTTGAGGTAATTTGAGTCCTTACCCGATCTTTGGTGATACAGACTAGTTCTAATCACAGTTATCTGCAAATAGGTGCCCTAACACACCTTAAAATCGTTAGGTGGCGACTCTTTTCTTTTACTACCCATTTAAAAGATTTGTCATATGTCGAAACTCAATTTTGCGAGAAAACAGGGTGTGACAGCCGACATCATAGAAATTTTCAGAGACCGTGTTACGACAATAATAGAATGGAAGATAGTAGAACAGCATTTAAAGGTCATTCATGAAGACATTTCGCTAAAGCAAGCGTTGTGAGCAAAGTTAAGCTTAAGGGACTAAGTGCTCCAGTTACACTAGGTGTCACTCTCGTCGTAAGAAATTCAATTATCCCTGGTACAAGAAGGGCTATTGTAGGCGAGTAAGGGTTATTAAATAAATATGGAAAGATGCCGAAGATGAAGAGGTAAAACATTTGCATGTAAAGCTTCAAAGCATTAAATGCTAGTACTCCCCTAAAGGGGGGGAAGATTGTGTGATATGGTATTAAGTCGGAGTTAAGTGGTCCAAGTAACTATGGAATGGTAAAGGAAGAATGTGACAAAAATGTGAGAGGGATGAGACTGCACTTATTCAAATCCTACAGATATGTTAGGACCCCGGAACATTATGCAAGCACGACATCAGGGAGAGGCAGTAAGAGTTCCCGGCCAGGATGTTATTGATAAATAAGTGTGAATGGACACTTGATACATAATGAGTTAGTGCGAGTGGTAAGTTAAGACAAAGGACATAACTTAAGAGAGGGTACGCGGGATATAAATGTGAGAATGGACCAACGAGTAGTTAGTAGTTAATTCAGGAAGAGCCTAGCTATTGCTAAACAAGAGGTCACAGATAAATCAGTTGATCGTGCAAGATAAACGTAGTGAACCCTAGCATAGGCAATTCCGTCTCGCAGATACGAGATCGTAATCCTTGAAAAATATTCAAATAAGAGTTGGGGTATATAATGGTATTGTATAAGTGTTACGGATATAAAAGAGAGTCCCATTGGGAAGACAATCAAAATTTGAGTTCGGAAGTAACCCAAGGAGCACAAGGGCATTGAGGTAAGTAACCAAGAATAATTATAGGAGAGTAAGAACATCGAAAATTTTGTCAGGTATATGATGTAATAAGCTCGCAGCTTTAGAAGAGTCAGAGGGTCTTCCCCAAGTACTACAATGAAAGACTAGCTAAGGAAATAAGGAAGAAGTCTTCAACCTAAGCATAGAGACCTAAAGAAGAAATGATCGTGTAACAACAGTCTCACTACAACATTGTATGCACTCTATAAAAAATTGGCACCTATCGTGGCTAATGAACGGGAAGTTTAAAAAATCAAAAGTAATATTCGAGATCTTATGAGTTTCACGAAATTCCAATATGTGTGGGCACTAAGATAAGCCAAGTATTTATGAAGCAAGTGGCAGAACGTCCAGGAAAAGTAATTGCTTATGTTTAAATACAACTGAGATGGCACGAAAGGAATTATTCGATCTACGACCTAGAGTTAGTTACGTTATGAACACACTTAAGATTTCGGAGTATTATACATGCAGCATATATGTTGACATTGATACAGCTATAGGAGACTCGAGTATAAGTTAAAAGAAAGAATTGAGTCCACATCACAGATAAAGGGTTGAATTGTTAGAAGACTATATCATAGATGTTCCATAGCGTCCATGAAAGGCTAGAGTAATACTCCACTAATACCTTGAGACGCATATTGGAAGATAGCCTACTGAAAGGCTGAGAGATAAGAGGAAACTAACGAGTTACATCATCTAAGTAAATTAGGAGTATGATTATTAGATCTACATAATTATAGAAATCACGATTTAGAACATTGCAGAATCACTCTTAATATCATAGGTATAAGAGATATAGTACAATGGCCATATTCTATAATGGCTCTACGATAAAGCCAGTTAGAATAGTACCAGCCTCATAAGAAGTCAGTATGAAGCTCCCGCCGGATTGTGTATGCACCAGAGATGTAAGTATTATAGTAGAGCTTCTAGGTGTGGATGTGAATTCCACCTATGTTGGAGGGAGGTTATGAAAGATATGGGAGGTACGATGCGAGATTTAAAGGTAAGTAAGTTAAAGCCAAATAAAGTACGAGATACTCAAGTACAGAAGGTTATGAATAGTCCAGACTTCATATAGAGGGCTGGAAGTGACGTGATTTCGTATCAAGAAATGATAGTGGTGTCGTCAGTGGCATATCTTCCAGCCTATGGTTTCCAGGTACCGAGAGGTCTAGTTAAGAGAGTAAATAAGAGTTAGAGATGATGTGATGTCTCTCTTGAGGTTCCAGAATAACATAAGGAAATCTATGGTGCTAGAGAGTTAAAGGAAGGTTGCGAGTAGTATAAATAAATATGTGTAGGTCGCAAGCTAAAGTATGGTAGAGAGACGAGGCTTTAGGTAGACAAGAATAAGGATAAGAAAAGGTAAGTGAGAAGGTGACGAGAATAGGTAAGTCATCAGGATTAAACCCATCACAACAAGAGAACTAATGGTTTCCGTTAGTTATAGAAATCTCAGTATAGCCTGAATGAACTTAGAGGAGTCTAAGACTAGGAGCACTTAGAAATGATGGAATGTTGCCCTAGAAGTAGATTATGTGGGAAATTGTGATTGATATGAGGATGATATTTAGTCCTTCGATTGAGTAATGATTCAAAGAGAATGGAATTCATGAATTTCACAGGATTGGAATACCCCCCATAAGATGAATCACGTTAGGATGCTATGAAATACTGTTTTTGAAGTATAGTATCGTCCCTAGGTGGATCAGACAAATAACTTTAGATATTCCCCAATAAGACGTGAGCCCTAGTTTACGTAAGAAGTTTCAAGTTAACAGTGGTAGATTACAGATCAACATTAAGGTTAATCAAAAATAGATGAAACAACATTCCATTGTATGAGACGAGATTAGTCTGTCATTCTTAAGATGAACAGTAATGAGAAAGCATTAAAGGTCTTAGATTACTGCATATAGGATAAGCAGCGAGAGAGTAAACTATAGTTAGGTAGAAAACCTCAGTAATAATAAATCGAAGTAAGTATTATGGTATAGTATGACCTACCTAGATGCAATAAAGGAATAAGGATAGATAATCGAGGCTATGAAACAAAATATAGCAATAATCGCAAGTTCGACAAAGTACCAAGCTAAGAACTTCATTACACTTATAGATGCCTAGAGGAACATCTTGTCATAATTCTGTATATGTTCACAAAGTGAGGCCTGGAGATGGGCTAAAAGCTGGAGGAAAAAGGAGAGAAGAGTCGCATAGGCGCACATACAAGGACAGATTCGTATAGGTTGCATGACAAAGGTTGCAACAGTTACGAGATTGGAAGAATTCCGACCATAAGTTGTGATATGAGAAAGAGGCCTAAAGGGGGGAATACCATGGCCTTTAGATTTATTCACAAGACGGTTTGCTAGATGCCAAGGACAGTATTAAAGTATTCATAAAATCTATAGGTTATGATACTGATAAGCGCACCATTCAACATTCGAGGAAGAATGTTCCAAAGGGGGGAATGATGTTACACCCCATGTTTTTGTACGTAAGAGTACGTCATAAGTCAATTGATGTAAACTCATAAATGAGATCATCTTTGAAGGTACATAAAATGAGTCAATCATATTACCTTGAAGGTTACAAATATTAAGATCATGAATAATAAGTACCAATAGGGTTGGAAGGCTTAGAAGCTAAACGAATTGAAGAAAATAAGATTCGTCGAAAGTCGACAAATTGGAAATGTTATAACATGTACTTTTGGGGTGAGCTAGGGCGCTTAACATGATAAGTAGGTTATGTTATCAGTTATTTTAGTCGTATGATAGTCGAGTGTTACGTTTTGCAGTCAAGCAAGTTGTAGAACAAAAGTTGGCAAAGGTCATTACAAGTTACATTCATAAATGTGCTGAAATTTTGGTCAAATATAGCTAAGATTTTCTCTTAAAATTGTAATTACAGGATGATCCACATATAAAATTGAAGATCTACAATTCTAGTTTACAACGCATTAAATCGTTCATCGATATGATATTGGAGTAGAGAGATATTTGCGTTTTCGCGAGACTGCGCAAGCAGCTCCCTATGGGATCCACTTAGGCACTTGAGAATATCTTGATATATATGTGATGCCTAAAGCCCGTTTTAACTCTTTATTTTTCACTCAAATTTCTCTCATGATCCAAGACCCAAACCAAGGGCAAACAACACAATCAAGTGTCGGAACTCCCGTGGCGCTATTGAGTTTCTTGTTCTTCTTGTGGTTGCTAATTTTGGTGTGGTTCCAGCTCGTGTGGGGGGCTGTTTAAAGTGGTTTAAGTTCTTTAAAATAATCTTCCAAGGTTTTCATATAAACCCTATGTGATTTCAAGTCTTCCAAAGTGATTCTAGTGCAGAGAAACCTAAATTGATTGCTAGTTTCGCTTCTTTGTTCTTGTGACTGTGTTAGAAGGATATTTCGTGGTGAAGTAAGCTCAAATTGGAGTTTTTATATCTGTTTAAAGGTAGGCAACCTATAACTCTACATTTATTTGAGTTTATCTAAGTTACATCTAAGTCGTTGAAGCTAGAACTTGTAAGATATCCATCGAAATTCTTGTTAGAAATTTTATTGATTGTTGGACTATTTGGGAGGTGTTCTTGCAGCGTTTTATGGCTGAAAAATTTATGGAATAACCTGAGTCTATTTTGTTGTTATTATAAAAAAATTCCAAAATATAAATAAGAGGGAAAGGGTTCAAAATATAGTATTATTAGTCATGAATAGAGTTTGCCGCTCGATGTGTTATTGTGTTGGTTTTGTTCTATATAGCTACTGGTTGTTGTTTGGGCTGTTTGGTGACTTTTAGTAACTTATGGGATGTAGTTAAAAACATGGAAGGTGCAATCCATTTTTTTGTAGAATATTGGTTTCGAAATATGAGAGTTACAACGCTTATATGATGACAACGAAGTCGGTTTACTCATTGTAGACGTAAGAATATCATATTGAGCTTGGTTGACGATTGGAGAGAAGATTGCAAAGGTATGTTAAGGATAAACTCTTCCTTCATTTTCGCATGATCTCATAACTACATGCGTTTGATAACGAGACATAAAGAGAAGTTTCTACTCCTTAATTTATGTACATTATCCTAGCCTCATAAGTTATAGTATTCTCCCTTATCGGGACTTTATATTCAGTTAAGTATTGTCTTCTTTCAGTCAAGAGAGTAGAATATATATATATATATATATATATATATATATATATATATATATATATATATATATATATATATATATATATATATATATATATATATATATATATATACACACACACACACACACACACACACACACACACACACACACACACCTATTAGGCAGTATTATAGTATTTTCACCACCATCGAGCTATAATCAGTGGGCGGGCCCTTATTGGGCAACCTCAGATCAGATGGTAAGTTATATACGAGCCTACTATGGCCGAGCGCCTATGAGCAAGCCCAGAATGGCCAAGATACAGAGCCTAGTATGACTGAGGGCCTATGAGCGAGCCTACTACGGTAGAGCAGTTATACGTACCGAGCCTTATAGGGTCGGACAACTATTTTACTTAATATATTGAGAGGGTTGAGTCAATATCAGTAGGTAAGCATATCTTCAGATTATCTTTGACTCCCAGTTACTTTCAGTTATTATATTATCAGCTCAGTTTCAGCTTTCAGTTATTTTATTGCCTTACATACTCGGTACATTATTTTGTACTAACATCCCTTTTGCTAGGGACGCTGCATTTCATGCCTGTAGGTCCTGATTGACAGCTGGATAGACCTTTGTGATGACCCAAAATGTCATCTTTAAATTTAATAATTAATTATGTGTTCTAAGACCTCGAAAAGCACTATTTATCATTCATCGACTTGTGTGCACAGTCCGTAAAATTTTCCAGAAAGTTTTTATGTGAAAAATGAATTAAAATGTGAATTAGAGCTTTAAAACTCAACTGAGTTGACTTTGGTCAACATTTTGAGCAAACGGACTCGGATCAGTGTTTTGACAGTTTCAGTAGGTCTGTATCGTGATTTGGGACTTGGGCATATTCCCGGAATTTAATTCCGAGATCCCTAGCCCGGGATATGCAATTTTAATGAAAAATTAAAAGTTTAAGTTCAAATAGTGACCGGATATTGAATTATGTGCAAACGACCCCAGAATAGAATTTTGATGATTCCAACAGCTCCATATGGTAATTTTGGACTTAGGAGCGTGATCGAAATTTTATTTGGAAGTCCGTAGTGAAATTAGGCTTGAAATGGCTAAAATAGGAATTTAAGTTTGGAAGTTTGACCGGGAGTTGACTTTTTGATATCGGGGTCGGAATCCAGTTCTGAAAATTTTAACAGCTCTGTTATGTCATTTATGACTTGTGTACAAAATTTGAGGTCAATCAGACTTGATTTGATAGGTTTCGACATCGAATGTAGAAGTTGGAAATTCTTGAGTTTCATTAAGCTTGAATTGGGGTGTGATTTATGATTTTAGCGTTGTTTGACTTGATTTGAGGTTTCAAATAAGTTCGTATGATGTTTTAGGACTTGTTGGTGTATTGGGTTGAGGTCCCGAGGACCTCGGGTGCGTTTCGGATGGTTAACGGATCAAAAGTGGGACTTAGCCGCTGCAATTTTTCTGCTGGAAATGCTGTCAAAATCGGGCTCCCTGTCAAAATCGGGCTCCCTGTCAAAAATCGGACTCCCTGTCAAAATCGGATTGCCTGTCAAAATCGGGTTGCCTGTCAAAAATAGGACTCCCTGTCAAAATCGGGCTGCCTGTCAAAATCGGGTTGCCTGTCAAAATCGGGCTCCCTGTCAAAAATCGGACTCCCTATCAAAATCGGACTCCCTGACAAATCGGGCTCCCTGACAAATCGAGCACCCTGACAAATCGAGCTCCCTGACAAATCGGACTCCCTGACAAATCGAGCTCCCTGACAAATCGGGCTCCCTGACAAATCGAGCTCCCTGACAAATCGCGCTCCCTGACAAATCGGGCTCCCTGACAAATTTAGCTCCCTGACAATCGGGCTCCCTGACAAATCGGGCTCCCTGGCAAATCGGGCTCCGTGACAGATCAGTTAGTTATAAAAACAAGGGACTTCGTCCCATTTGCCATTTTTGACGAATTGGAGATTGAGGAGAGGCGATTTTGATATATTTTCAAGGAAAAATATTTGGGTATGTGATTCTAACTCGGATTTGATTGATATACACGAATATATCATTATTTTCACCATTTAATTAGTGTTTTGAGATAGAAATGTGGGAAAATTTTAGAAATCTCATAAAAAAGAATTTTTGAGATTTCGGTGTCGATCCGGAGTCGGATTTGAGTGAAACTGGTATGTTGGACTCGTAATTGAATGGGTTCGGATTTTGTGAGTTTCGCTGGATTCCGAGATGTGGGCCCCACGGGCGATTTTTGAGCTAATTTCGGATTTTATTGAACAATATAGTATTTTCTTATGAAATTGATTTCTATAATTTTTGTTGATTGTATCGAATTAATTATGACTAGATACAAGTCGATCGGAGTCGAAAAATCGAGGAAAAAGCATAATACTTGATTAAATTGGAGCAAGTCGAGTTAGTGACTTGTCTAACCTTGTGTGGGGAAAATTTCCCTTAGGATTGGTATTGATGTGATTATTGAAATGTGTTGAAAGTCGTGTGCACGAGGTGACGAGTGTGTACACGGGCTAAATTGCGAAAGATTATATTTTTAAATTGTGTAGATCACTGTTGCGCATTTATTAAATTATTTTATCTTGTTATATTCTTCATCATTGATCTGAGATATATACTTCAAATTTGTTTGATCTTTTCTTACTAATTATTTTACCTGTTTAGTTGAAACTTGGTTTCTTTTATTCTGTGCATTATTTGAAGGTTGATTTTTTTTAAATTAAATATTATTAATATGAAGTATTTGACATTTTTAAACTTGATATTGAAGCAACGTATTAAAGATTTTAAAATATTATTTTCCTAAATTATATTCTTTATCATTGATCTGAGATATATACTTCAAATTTGTTTGACCTTTTCCTACTAATTGTTTTACATGTTTAGTTAAAACTTGGTTTCTTTTATTCTGTGCATTATTTGAAGGTTGATTTTCTTTAAATTAAATATTACTAATATGAAGTATTTGACATTTTTAAACTTATTGAAGCAACGTATTAAAGATTTTAAAATATTATTTTACTGAATTATTTACTCCTGAATATTTTTGTAAGATTTTTGTACTCATTGTGATGGAGCCGTGAACTCTTTATTATGGAAAATTATTATTGATGATTTATTTTGGCATGAGCCGTGAGCTCTTTATTATGGAAAAATATTATTGATGATTTATTTTGGCATGAGTCGTGAGCTCTTTATTGTGAAAAAATATTGTTGTTGAATTATTTTGGCAAGTTAAATTATTTGAGCACTTGAGGTGCAAATTGTGATATATTGTGATATTGATACGCATGCGGTGGTATAAGGTCTGGGTATTGAAACGCATGCGGTGAGATAAGGGTGGCTTGATACGCGTGGCTAGTAGGGGAAACTACTAAAAGTCATGCGGTGTGATAAGGATGGCTAAAACGCGGGATGCTATTTCGGAAAAAATATTTTCTTTCAAATAAATTGTGAAGGCTCCCGCGGTGAGATAAGTAAATGAGATATTGTGAATTTATTTATGATTTGGGACTACGAGGCGGTACCTCGGGAGTGCCCTTGTTGATATTGATTTATGGCTGCAGTTGCCTTTGATTATTGTTGTGATTTTCTTAAAGTTGAAAAGAATTCTGTTTTGTTTTCACGAGGTATTTATTTGCCATTATTTGGTGTAATTAAATGTGACATACTACTTGATTCATTTCCATTATCATTTTATCTTATAATATTATTTAAATATTTTACCATGCCATTATTTATTCTCCAGTCTGACCTGACCTCGTCACTACTCTACCGAGGTTAGGCTTGGCACTTACTGGGTACCGCTGTGGTGTACTCATACTACGCTTCTGCACATCTTTTTGTGCAGATCCAGGTACATCTTATCAGACCAGGCATCAGTAAACTAGTTGTACGAGGAGACTTCGAGGTATATCTGCCAGCGTCCGCAGACTCCGGAGTCCCCTTCTATCTTACTATGTTGTCTTCCTTATTTGCTTTAGACTCTGATGTATAGAGATATAGAGAATAAATTCTTAGAAGCTTGTGACTTATTTCTACCGGGTTTTGGGAGTTAAAATTATTTGAATTGTAGTTTATTTATTTCAGATATTTAATATTATTCCGCATTGATAGGCTTACCTAGTCTTAGAGACTAGGTGCCATCACGACATCCTACAGAGGGAATTTGGGGTCGTGACAACCTTCCCAGTAGACAAAGTCAAATATCAGCTTGGTTGGTAAGCTCCACTTCCTCGGAGTTACCAGGTTTAGACCTTGGAGTCCATTTTATATATACAGATTTGATGGGTAGGTCGAGGCCCTGTCCCGACCATGATATATTTCAGTTATCTCTAGAGGTTTGTAAACGAGTCTTGTTTATTTTGTATATTAGTATTGTGGCCTTTCCAGCCTCGTGTACATGTTCAGTTTTGTATTGCTAGTTGTAGACATTCATGGCGGCCTCGTCGGCCTGTACAGTTATGTGTATGAGCTTTTGGGTATGTTTACCCCTTAAATGAGAGAGACGTTATTTTCAGATGATTCAGAATATGGTCTCGTCGGCCTTGATTGGTATTGTTAGTTTAAAGGTAGGCCTCGTCAGCCTATGTTGAGGGTTACCCCTCTAGAGTTCACAGTTAAAGAGTGGTACGCTTGGGCCGAGTATGGTACCGGGTGCCGGCCACGCCTCCCCAGGTTTTGGGGCGTGACACTGTCGCGTTTTTCCTTAATTTCTTTTACTTGTATTTTATATGTGCTTTGATTATTTTGCTGTTTTATCACATGATTTCTCTTTGTGCTATTTATTTACTTTGCTTTCTGTTGCTAGCTTTATATTGATATTCTGCACAGGTTACTTGATTAGTGAGTGTCTTGACTTGAACCTCATCACTACTCCACCGAGGTTAGTCTTGATACTTACTGGGTACAGATCGTGGTATACTCATACTACACTTCTGTATATTTTTGTGTAGATCCAGATATTGGAGCTAGCAAATTCAGGCAGAGTTAGCTTCTTGATCGCGAGGATTCAAGATAGAGTTGTTTGGTCATCGCAATCGCTTGGAGTCCTTTCCTTTGGTTTATATTATCAATTCTCTATCAGAACAGTATTGTATCTTTGTTTTGAGATATTTATATGTATTCAGTTAGAGTTCGTGACTCTGTACTACCTAGTCTTGGGGATTTGTTGTGATTATCTCCATGTTGTCTTGTATCACCTTTACTTCCCGCTTTTATATTTAAACGCATCTTCATAATATCATGCATAATTGGTTTAGATATTGTCCGTGATCTTCTTACCTAGTTTTAGAGACTAGGTGCCATCACAATCCTTATGGTGGGATTTTGGGCCGTGACATGCCTAGGAACTGTAGCAGGTGAGGAGTCCAATGAAAAATGGCCACGTGTTCTGGCGTATTGAGTATGGACTGCGCACGAGTCGCATCGGTCCTAGAAATTGAGTTTTGTTGAAACTCTTTCTTACTAAGGAAGAAATCTCTATAAAATTGGTCCCTACCAAGAAAAGAATATTACCGCTTGTCGAGCATTCGTCATCGAATCGCCCGAAAAGTTGGGGGACTAACTGTGTGGGTAAACATTACCCTTTCCAACTGGCATGGCCAAAAGGTTTCACGCGGCAACTAAGGCCTAGATGTCAAGCAATGGGACCCAATTCTGAGTTCGGAAGGTGCTGAGATCATGGTCATTGAATGGACAAATACTCGAAGGGTGGATGATATTATTCGAAGACCCAGTCAACCTTATCCACAAATCGTGGATGTCAATGTTATGTCAAAACGGAAGCCATTATCGGAGGTCGCGCTCCCCACTACCTAATTCACTGGCGTGCTGGCTTGAAACTTGAAATGGCAGTTCACCTCTTATCACTATAAAAGCCGCCCCAATGCTCCAAAGCAGGGGCATCAAAAACACGAAAAAAAACTCCCTTTATAACAAAATATCATCTTATGCTAGCCTTTTTCAGATTAAACTTTGTAATCCAGTCATATTCTTGATTGGAGATTGCTCAGAACTGGAAATAAAGAAGAATTTTCTCTGTTGCACTATTCTTTTTAAATCTATTTTGCTACTTCTTTTTTGTATTGACTTATTATCCGCAACCGCTTCGAATCAAACAAATTATTAGTAGCCCTTAAAAAATATATATTTAATTGTTTAATCTCAAAATCAGTTTTTGGATCAAACAATTATGCTCTTCTTTACCCAATAATTCACACAACAAAAATAAATAAAAATATTATATTTGACATCGTTCAAAAATTACATACAACTTTCTAGTGAAGTAAACTATAGAACATTAGCAACAAAATACCAGTGAGAATTGTGGAGTGGGAATTTATTAGTGGGAAGCAAGTGTTCTAAAGTTCAAAATGTTACAACTAAACATTAGTTTGAAACTTTGAGCTACAAGTAATTTCACGAAATAGCATCCTGAAGTTCAAAGCACTACAACTAAACTTCAAAATACTGAAGCACTATAACTAATTTCGGGATGCTACATCCCGAAGTTTTGAACTATTACAAGTGAACTTTAGAACACAGTATCTTGAAGTTCAAAGTACAATAATTAAACTTAATGATATTGTGTCCTGAAGTTTCAAGCTTTATGACTAAACTTCAAGATGCTTAGTCCTAAAGTCTAAAGTACTATAACTAAATTTCAGGACGTTGTGTCCTAAGTTCGTATTGTTACCAGTGAATTTCAGCATACCGTGTCTTAAAATCCAAAGCACCACAACTAAACTTTAGGACGTCTAACTACCATAAGTGAACTTTGTCCCAAATTTCAAATTGTTAGTTCTTGATCTGAGGATGAAATGATGTGCTCAACTCAACCCGCGTACCCAACTCACGCTGAACTGCCCTCCAAAAATGCGAGGTAAACTGCGCACCTCGATCATAAATGATACACACGGGCACACCGTGAAGACGGACGATCTCACGAATATAAATCTCTGCCAACCTCTCTGAGGAATAGGTAACTGCCATAGGAATGAAATGCGCTGACTTAGTCAGCCTGTCCACAATGACCCAAACTGCATCGAACTTCCTCTGAGTCCGTGGGAGTCCAACAACAAAATTCATAGTGATACGCTCCCACTTCCACTCAAGAATTTCTAACCTCTGAAGTAAACCACCAGGTCTCTGATGCTCACACTTTACCTGCTGGCAATTTAGGTACTGAGCTACATAGGCAACTATGTCCTTCTTCATTCACCTCCACCAATAATGCTACCTCAAGTCCTGATACATCTTGGTGGCGCCCGGATGAATAGAATACCGAAAACTGTGGGACTCTTCAAGGATTAACTCACAAGTCCATCCACATTAGGCACACAAATACGACCCTGCATCCTCAAAACTCCGTCATCTCCAACAGTAACTTGCTTGGCACCACCGTGCCGCACTGTGTCTCTAAGGACAAGTAAATGTGGATCGTCATCCTGCCGATATCTGATGCGCTCAAACAAAGAAGACCGAGTGACTGTACAAGCTAGAACACGGCTGGGCTCAGAAACATCTGACCTCACAAACTGGTTGGCCAAGGCCTGAACATCCAATGCAAGCGGTCTCTCACCAACTGGAATATATGCAAGGCTACCCATACTGACTGACTTTCTACTCAAAGCGTCGGCCAACATGTTGGCCTTCCCCGGATGATACAATATGGTGATATCATAGTCTTTCAATAGCTCCAGCCACCATTTGAAAAAAATACCACCACCACCACCACCACCACCACCACCACCACCCCCTCAAACCTAAGACACTAAATAACTCTAGCAATTGGTAGTGAATTTCAAATATTTTACAAGTAAAATTCTAGCATAGGTGCTGAAGTTCGAAAAACTCTCTACAAGTGAAATTTCAATACACGATATTGGACTTTAGAGCTTTTAAAGGTAAAACTCCTGCACACTATACTGGAGTTCAAATCTTTATAGGTTCAAACTCAAGCAACAATTATTGGAGTTCAAATCTTTATACGTTCAAACTCCAGCCACGATTAATAAAGTTGAATATTACTAGCAGGGGCGGAGCTAGAGCTTTGGACACGGGTTCGGCCGAACCCAGTAGCTTTGGTCAAAATTCTATATTTTCCTTTAAAAATTTATTGAATATGTACAAATTATTAATTTAGAACCCAGTAACTTAGAATGAATAAAATTCCGAACCCATTAGTTTCAAATCCTAGCTCCTCCTCTGATTACTAGAGGCAGAAGCGAGAAGACCATCAAATAGGAGATTGAAAAAGTGTGCACTAGAAGCGGCCTCCATCACGTAATTTATCGACGTTGTTTTCTCCAGCACCGGCGCCATATTTGTAGAAGTGAGAGGCTATCAAATCGGAGACCGAAAAATGTGCACCAGAAGCTACCTCCATTGTGTAATCTATTGTCGTTGTTTCCTCCGGCATCAGCACCAAATTTGCTTCTTCTTTTCTGCTTAAAAATCATAGAATAGTGATGAACATGGGAAGGTCAAAAATAATTTAGTAATTTATTGGCAGAGGATTTATATGCAAATCCCAGTAATTATTGCATGTGTTTAAACCTATAAAGGTTTGAATCCTAGTAATCGTTGTTGGGATTTGAACCTATAAAGAAACTCCAGTAATTATTGTTGGAGTTTAAACTCAAGTATAGCGTATTGCGGTTTCACTTGGAAAAAGAATTTAAACTCTAGCAATGATAGCAGGAGTTGTTAAGTGTTTTAATTAGGGACTAAATATCATTAATCAGAGCAGTGGCTACTTTATTAATACATTTAAAAAGCTGAATAAATTCTAATAGCCGGCCCAAAAAGTGGCTAACCCAATTCCCATATATATATATTATAATAGAAACTTATTTACTTATTTTCTCTAGGTTTTGTAGTTTCCAATAAGTATCTATTTTTTTCTTACAAATTGTATACATTCCCTCTTAAAAGGCTCCCACCCCATTATTAGTGCTTTCAATCAAGGGATTCAATTACATCCTTTCCTTTCTTTTCTCTCCTCTCCTCTCTCCTTCTTTTTTTTTCTTTCCCTAATTTCTTCAGTTTGTATACCTAACACACTCATCCACAAATTGGTGCATTCGAAGATCAAAAATACATATGATTATCGAGCATAAATACATACAATTAGTATAAGTATAATTCTCGAGCATTTGATACATTAGCGAGATTCGATATCAATTCAACGTTGAATTATCTTCTTCTCTAAAATTCTATGACAGCATTAGCGATCATGTTTTAAAATAATCAAAAATGATTACTTTTTGTATGTTGATATTTTCTCAAAAAGGAATCTTATACAATTTTAAAGATCCATCGCAAAAATCACAAGGAATTTGAAAATTTTCTACCTATCATGTTTCTACTCTGAAAAAACTGATACAATATTGTATTATACTTGTATTAATATTGTATCAAGTATTGTTTCATATATTAATGCATCAGATACAATTCTGATACAAATTTGATACAATCCTGAAAAGAATTACGACATAATTATGATACGATTCTGATACAACTTAAAATCAATTCTAAACTTAAACTGATACAATATTGTATTATACTTGTATTAGTATTATATCAGGTATTGTTTTAGGTATTGATGTATCAGATGCAAGTTAGATACAATTGTGATATAACTATGATACAATTAAGATACAATCGTGATACAATTCTACAATATTGTGATACAATTTCTTCAGCTTCTTCATGTTTCAATCTGAAATTTTACCTAAAGTCAACTCTAAAATTAAGTAATGATATGGTACTATATTATACTTATATTAGTATTATATCGGGTATTATTTTAGATATTGATGTATCAGATACAATTCATATACAAAGCTGATACAATTATCATACAATCGGGATACAATTCAAAAATGTCTTCTTATTTGAGTTTAGATCTGAAGTTTCACCTAAAATCAACTCTAAACTTAACCAGTCTCCTTCAAAATTGAGATATAAATTTCAAAAAATATTCTCAATCGTTTGCAGAACACTCAATCTAAATAAATCACAAATTCGTAAAACCATAATATTGAATTCAAAGCTTCAAAATTTTTTTAATCGCTGTCAATGGTGAACCCTCTGTTGCTACAAATTTAGAGATAATGTCAATGGATTTGTCAATGGTTGAAGTTTTTTAATGATTGTTGGTGGAATTGATTTAGAAAAACATATGATGCTACAATTTTAGAGAGATAGTCACTTGATTTGTATGAAAGAGAGAGGTTTTGGTTGATTTGCATGAAAGAGAGAATGATTTTGAAATCTTTGAAATTGGAAAGAAAACCGTGCTTGTACGAGGGCAATTAAGTTGGCAGACGTGGGGAATAGGAAGGGGGAGGGTTACAATTACAATTAATCCCTAAATTTAAGGGATCCTTCTTTTATCATGGTTTTGTATATATATAGTAAACATAGATACACAATATAATTTTTAAGAAACCTACAAAAAAATGGTAAATAAGTTTCTAATATAATATATCTAGGTAAAAAATTCATTCCTCATCAATCCTATAACCCACCACTTAACCTTCGCCTGACCCATTACCCAGGTAGTTTAAATCAACTGACCCCTTTCTTCTTTCGTACTGCCCATGGAAATAGAGCAGTGAAAAAGGAAACATTATAAAAATTATTTCCAATTGTATGAGGTTTACAGAGACGGCCCATGAGATATTTTTGTTTACTGGAGAGGTGGGTTTTTATGTAATACAAATAAGAGATTTTTACTTTTGTATACACTATTTGAAACTTTATTACCCTCCCTACTGATTTTTACCTTCCGTACTACTTATTTGCACTATTTTATTTTAGTTTTAGCTCAAAAATACTTAAAGGTATTTCCGAAAACTGATAAAATGTGCTTACTTGCATGAGCATTAGAAAAAGAGCCAAAACGATGAAATTCAACTCAAGAAGGAGTATTTTTGGACAAGGACTAAAACCAAGCAAAAAGAGTAAAGTGCGGACCGCATAATATTGAGTGCGGCCGCAGACTATGAAGGACCTCTGACAGAATTCCTTTGCAAAGTGCGGACCGCATAATTATTGTACGGATGCAGGAGATGATGTTCAGAGAGATGGAGTTTTTAGTCCATGAAGAAGTGCAGACCGCACTATTATTGTGCGGCCGCAGAATTCAAGAGTGCGGCTGCACTCAAAAATGTGCAGTCCGCAGAAGTCCCTCCTGTCAAACTCAAATTCAAGAGTGCGGCCGCACTCAGAAATATGTGGTCCGCAGAGTCTGAAGACGTGCGACCGCAACCCAGAACGGCCACAGAAGTCCATCCTGTCAAGCCTAGCTTCAAAGTGCGGACCGCACACAGAATTGTGCGGCCGCAGAACCTCCGCAGGGGTAATTTTGTCGGATAATTTTATCTGATAATCTCTAGCTAGGGTTGTGACCCAACCCTAGTGTGGGTACCTAATGGGTGTTTGATTTAGGGCTTATTTAAGATTGGGTGTATGATATTTAACCTAGTTCTTGCTTGAATTGAGGAATTAATGGTTACAAACATTGATTCATGCCTAATTGACTTAGTCTCTACTTGAGAAATCGAGACTAAGTCTAGGAAAACTTGGCTAACAAGAATTTGGGGTGAACTCAAGAAATTGATAGCCCCAATTAAAGGGTTGAATCTAGAGATAGTAAGACCCGACTTGAGCATATATCAACAATTTTGTGAATTACCCATTTGGACTTGAGAAAGCCAAATTGAGCAAAATCACTCTAACTACCGAGAGGTATCGAGTGGGTAATCGCGTCTTGATTGCTATATTACTGTCCGACCAACGAAACATGCTCTAAAGCCTACAGCCCGTTAGGTAATCATCTAGGTGGAAGTCACAGCCCTAGATCTTTTATAAACTTGAAAAACAACAACACCAAAAATATCGTTCTATAGCTTTACATTTACAAACAATAGCATAAATTTTAGAAGTAGAATGAAACAACCAAGTATGTGGAAGTGCATTTTAGGCACGTCAGACACCTAGTCTAAGTATATACCCAATCCAATATAAGCTCTCTGGGGAATCGACCCCGACTCAAAGTTGGGTAATTATAATTGCATCGACCGCTTCACAATCCCAATCAGTGGTGTGAATTTGGGCGACATTACCTACTCAAGTTTCAATTTAATTACATAGGCATATACAATTTACCAATTATATACACTTTAAAAATTAAATGAGTATCCCTTTATATTAGGAATTGAATAAGGAATCAATTATTTCTCATCCTTATTCTCTCTCTCTCTCTCTCTCTCTCTCTCTCTCTCTCTCTCTCTCTCTCTCTCTCTCTCTCTCTCTCTCTCTCTCTCTCTCTCTCTCTCCATGTCTCTCAATCCCTAATTCCAATAATGTAGAGCAAAGGGAAAGAGAGCAGCAATTCCACGCTTATTGAAATTCCAGTAATATAGAGCTAAGGTGTTGCACAATTGATGTTCAAATTCCAGTAATGTTGTACAATTGGTATTCAAATTAAAATTGTCAATCAATAAATTTTGAAGGTGTTTGACTCTCCACCATTGATACCCATTAAAAAGCTTTGAATTCGAATTTGGATTTTCAAAAACCATTATATATTTTGATTGGGTGTTGTTGCAAATAATTGGAAATATTGTTTGGAGTTTATATCTCAATTTTGAGGGTATTTGGTTAAGATTAGACTTGATTTTGGCTGAATTTAAGATTGAAGAAGAAGAAGAAGAAGAAGAAGAAGAAGAAGAAGAAGAAGAAGAAGAAGAAGAAGTAAAAAGCTTTGAAACTTTGAATTCGAATTTGGGTTTTCAAAAATCATTATTTGTTTGGATTGGGTATTGTTGCAAATAATTGAGAATATTGTTTGGAGTTTATATCTCATTTTTTAGGGTGTTTGGTGAAGATTAGACTTAATTTTGGCTGAATTTCATATTGAAACTCGTCGAAGAAGAAGAAGAAGAAGAAGAAGAAGAAGAAGTAAAAAGCTTTGAAGCTTTGAATTCGAATTTGGATTTTCAAAAACCATTATTTGTTTGGATTGGGTGTTGTTGCAAATAATTGAGAATATTGTTTAGAGTTTATATCTCAATTTTGAGGGTGTTTGGTGAAGATTAGACTTGATTTTGGCTGAATTTCAGATTGAAACTCGAAGAAGAAGAAGAACTCGAAGAAGAAGAAGAAGAAGAAGAAGAAGATGATGATGATGATGATGATGATGATGATGAAGAAGAAGAAGAAGAAGAAGAAGTTATCAATACAATCTTTTTACATAAAGTTATTGATATATATCAAAATTGTATTAAGAGAGTAAGTTTTGGTTGGAATTTTAGAGAGGAAGAAGCACACACCACAGACGAAATATATACAAATCATATACAAAATAAATACAAAGACATATTGTATAAAAATTGTATAAAAATTGTATAAAAATTGTATGATATTGTAGTTGTCTATAACTGGGTATAAATAATGTATGAAAGTTGTAGGTAAGTTTTAAATAAGTTGTATAATATATAATTAGATGTATGAAATTTATTTTTACTATATATAAATCAGATACAAAATATACAAAAGACATATTGTATAAAAAATATATTTAAGTTATATGATATTGTAGTTGTATATAACTGGGTAGAAATAATATATGAAAGTTGCAGATAAGTTGTAAATAAGTTGTATAATATATATTTAGTTGTATGAAATTTATTTTTACTATGTATAAATCAGATACAAAATATACAAAAGACATATTGTATAAAATTTGTATTAAAATATCAAATATTGAACGCAGAAAATTCTACTAGTACTTTTATTTATTAATTTTAAAACAAAGGAAGATAAAAGAAAAGAAATGATCAAACAAATAGGGGGCTACTGATCCAGCATATCTCTTATTATTGATTTTGTTCAGTTATTTTCCAGGCAAGACTAACCAGTATGGCCCCTACCCTTAGATATAGTGTCAATAAAGTTACATAAATGTTAGTGTCAATAGAGTTTAGACACTTGAATTTATTTGATAGTTCCACTTCAATGGGATTGTCTGGCATCAGTGATTATGCGTGACAAAGGGGAAATGAGAAATCTCACTTTCTTAAATAAAAAAAAACATCTTCACATCAGAAGATTAAAAGAAAAATATAGAAGAAAGGGGAACTAACCGAAAGGAAAAGCAATTTTTTTTTACTCTCTTTTCAGAATATAATTAATATTACTAGTACTTTACAATAGATTAAAATTTTGGTGTCGAGATTTAAAAAGTTCTCAATCTCCTAGAGTAATATCTTGAAAAGGGTGGAAGGTCCGGATAGAAGAGGGGAGAGAGGAGAGAAAAAAGGAAAATGGTATAACTAAATCTCTTGATTGAAGACACTAATAATAGATTGTGAACCTTTTAAGGTGGAATGTATATATTTTGTAGCTAAAACGTGTTTAGGTCGGGTAAATACAAAAATTTGGATATTTTTCATAATAAGGTTTCAAATAGCGTATAAGAACGAAAAAATCCGAACAAATAATACACATGGCCGACAAGAAATTGCCACGTGGCGAAGTTAAAGTCTACCAAGTTAGGTCTGTTAGATATAGGAGTAAATTTGAGCACAAAAAAAGTTAGGGGCATTTATAGTCCAAAAGTTTAACGAAAGGTATTTTAAGCCATTTTTTATACGTTATGGGCGTTTTTAGCTCTTTTCCGTACTTTTAAGGAGATTTTGGTTGGGATTTAGATTCGTCTCTCTACAAAATTTATCACTAATTTATACAATGTTTCATTGCTATTATCCTATTCCTCATAAATGATAAATGATGAGTACTTACATAAGTTATGAGTATAGCTATTTACTATTTTATGCGGGTACAATATAAAATAAGAAGGAAGAGCAATACATGAATTAAAAACACAAAAATGACCCACAAAATTGTAAAGAAAATTTTATTTTGCTTAAAAAGTAAAGATAATATGCAATGTATACTAATATGTATTAGATCAAACTAAATATTGAATAGGAGATAATCCCTACATTATAATACATATTACTAATCCCTGCATTATAACCTCTACATAACTTGTCTCTAAAACAAACAACCCCTAGAAAGTACGTGACAATCCTTAGCCTCATTGGTACTTAACACACATATGGAGTAGTTAAGAATGCTCCATAAACGTATTCTTCCCAATGCATACTGAACCATACCACAAAAGAACTCTGGATCCATTAACTAAACCACAGCTAAAGTTGTGTGTGTGTGTGTTATGGTGAAAGAAGTTAAACTTTGGCGTCCAAGAATATCAATGACTTTTTGGTACATGTTATTTTGGAAACGAAAGATCAAACTTGAGAGGATATACAAACACATATTTCTCATAAGATGGACACAAAACGCATGCCTCCCACCACAATACCCTTTTCTTTACCTCCTATCACAGTAGCTCAACGGGAAGTTCTCTTATGGTAAGTGCAAAGTTCAAACCACAAGTCCTAAGGTATAGTACTCTTGGCTAAGTGCAAAACGTCACGGTTCAGATGCCCCCCTCCCTAACAGTTACTGTGATCATTTAACTGACACAAGAAAAAGAAGGGAGTAGAGGGTGCATGGAAGAAGGGTGCTGCAATTAGAAGGATGTTTCTGATCATTGCGAATGGATATGCTATTGAGAAGATGCACATGGGTTTCACTGGAAAGGAACCCTCTAGAAAGCATTCTTGACAAGACCAACCCTACCAAGAAACACCTTCATATCCAGGATTAGATGGTTTGACAAAATTTTAAATTTGATTCCTACTAGAAGAAACTAGTTTAACTTGGGTGCTACAAGGAAGACTCAAGCCTTTCAACTTCGTACCTTCCTTAATATGTCGTCTTCTTCGCGTACATATTAATGTTTGTAGATTTATAGTAGTACCTTTTCTCCTAATTCCCGATTTTCATTGCTGCTCAAATCACCATCCTCTATCAGGATCTCACATAAACTCTGCCCAACAGAGAGAAATGCAAACAGGAACTCACCAAAAAAATAAAAAAAGAGAAAAGAAAGGGAACCACAAGGCTTTAATCATTAACAAATGCTATGTCATATGAAAGCTAGTCTTTGTTATACAAATTTATGAAAATATACCTAAAACAGACAGCAATTACATATATTCCACCATCGTCTTACACAGTCATTACAAAAAGCCCTATCAAGACGCAAAATGCTTTTAAGGAGATGTTCATAACCACACTGACTTGAGAAGAAAAAATTAACTAGATAAAAAAAACCCGCCTGCATCCAGGATCAACCCGCAATAACAAATCTGCATCACTTTAGGCCTGTAAAAAGAGGTGGTGACAAAATAATCAGAGGCAACCTATGATTCCCCTTACCCCACCCAAAAAAATAAAGCAGCATATATTCCAACAGCTTTATAAATATGATATAACTACCTTGTTAGCGATGTTGTTAGAAAGCCAATCAAGTCCCTCATAAAGCCCCTCTCCAGATGTTGCACAAGTGCTCTGGATGTACCTGACACAGCAAAGAACCAATTTAGGAAGTCTTCAAAAGAATGCAAAGGAGTCACAAGCACTAGCAAAGCGCTTACCAGTGACGCTGCCTGAGGGAGTGCAGTCCAAGCTTATCAGTTATTTCAGCAGCATTCATTGCATTAGGAAGATCTTGTTTGTTAGCAAAAACTAGCAGCACAGCATCCCGAAGTTCATCCTGGGACAAAGAGTAAATGACAAAATGTAAACCACAGGTCACTCAAGAAAGTATAACTCAAATTATGAGATCTCCAAGTTCATCTTGCTCTTGTTATCTAATATATAATGAGAAGTAGCAATGAATGCAAAAACAGAAGACAGATAATAATGGCAAGTATGAGCTGCAGCCTGTAGGCAGCAAGAAAATTTCAAACTAGGTGGTTTTCTCATAGATTGCTACCTCCCGTACTGTCCCTTGCCTATTTTATCTGTGTTCTTGAAAAGAACAAAAATAAAAAGGAATGTAACATGCACATTGGGTGATGCAAAGCACAGTGAGACAAACTTCAACTACTCTGATATTTGCTTAAATGGCAAGTTGAAGGAAAATTTCTCTCTTCCCAAACCCATTCTTACAATTCCGAATATCTTCTAGATACATTACCAACTCATTAGCGGAGAATCTGAAATCTGAAATACGAGAAAGAAACAACCTGATGAACCACTTCAATTACTATTTCATTTCACCAACAAAAACATCTTAAAAAGTAAGAAACAAGGTCGATGAACTTTTAGTTCAATTATCATTACTTTCACCAATAATGACATCCTAAAAAGTAATGAATCAAAGAAAAGGCAAACAGCATGAGGAATATTGGGTAGTGAATCACACACTGGAACAGCACCTTTGGTTCATTTGAACTTAAGAGAATTGAATTGGATTAGATGCAATCTAATATTGTCAAAAACTATTTAGCATTTTTTACCCACCTTCACCCCCTCCTGGGGGGTGGGATCAATAGTGGTTTCCGACTTTCCAACCTTTGGTTACTCGAACCCCAACCTTATGGTTGGAGTAAAGGGCTCTATTACTAGAGCAAGCCTACATTGGCTTTAAGCCTTCTTTAAATTTGGATCAAAGTCACTTACCTTTTCTCTGCTAATATTGGAATTTACTTATATTGGTACTCGACTTTCTTGATAAGGATATGGGTACTCGATTATAATGAAAAACTGATATTCACAGAGAATTCTGTCAAAGCGGATCCAAGTACATTTACAATCAATCATCTTCTAGACGCCAGATGTTTACTTTCTGGAAACAATAATAACCATGAACACAGTGTGGGCAAGGATCATTACCTCATTCAACATCCTATGCAATTCATCTCTTGCTTCTACGACACGGTCTCTATCATTACTATCAACCACAAAGATGAGACCCTGAGTGTTCTGGAAGTAGTGCCTCCACAATGGACGGATCTGCCAAAATGAACCACAAAAGAAATTAGAACTACCAGATAATTGACCAAAATCTTCAGTCCATGTGAAAGAATAAAGCTACCAGCAAATACGAAAAAAGATGTATCAGACAGAAGCAGAGGTAAGGCTTATTTTTTGCTTATCGTATAAACAAAGGCCAAATCAACACAACTTACTGCCTTTGGGGAAAAAAAGAAGAGATTATACCTTGTCCTGACCCCCGACATCCCAAACAGTGAAGCTGATGTTCTTGTACTCAACAGTCTCCACATTGAAACCTGAAAATTGCCGATTATTACTGATAGCTTATCCAAGCGGTAAAGTATTATTTGCAAATCAGTGTACACTTTCTATAAGATGACAAGTATATCTCTCAGTACAAGTTATGTTTTCAATAGAAAAACAGACACTATTATCTAAATGTTAGCATCGTAAAAATTATCATACAGAATAAATTAACAATCATTATGAGTCTGCATGACAAACTGTCACTGATAAACTTTCAGATGTTTTAAGCACCAGTTAGTTGCTAAGACTACTCACCATACAGAACAACCAAAGCAGAGAGAGGCAGACGATAGGAGGGATAGGTTATTACCAACTAAACTTTTGCAGCAAACAACAGCAGGAAGAAGGATTTATAATGCTGCATACCTTCATTCATATTATTTATTTACTTAATCAAAATAATAAGTTGGTTAATCTTTCGAGTGTCACATAAGTGATATAAGAGAGGGCAGTTCAAGTGGAAATCTCCCTCCACCCCCAACCTTGATATTGGGGGTTCGAGCCACCACAAGCAAAGTGGGAACAGGCCACTATTGACTCCTAGGGAGAGGGTTGGGGTGGGAACATGTGGTTTACCAATAAAAAAAGGTTGCAGAACATAAGTCGACCCGTAACAATAAGATTTGGCACTAATCGATACAAATCATGCAACATACCCAATCATATCCTCGACCAGAGACCAACTCAAAGTGATAAAGTAAATATTATGCCTAACAACTGCATATGGGAAACAGGCAAAAGGTGCACACAAAGATCATTATGGAAAGAACTTTGCTCTATGCAGTGATCTACATACCAATGGTGGGAATGGTAGTGACGATCTCTCCCAGCTTCAACTTGTACAATATGGTAGTCTTACCAGCTGCATCAAGACCAACCATTAGAATGCGCATTTCCTTCTTGGCAAAAAGCCGACTGAAGAGCTTGGTGAATGTCAGCCCCATTTCGCTTCCTTGTTGATGATCCCTATACACCATAATATTACACAATCAAATCATATAACTTAAATCCATGGTCGCCTTCAAAATTCAGGTTCATATGCTGATTCATACCAAGTTGGAGCTATTCTATACATGGATCTGAATGACAAGGCAAAATGATCACATTGACACGACCAAAATAAACTTTTAAAAGCTCAAACTTAAGTTTACACGATTCAACCCCGATACATTATAATTTTCAAGCTGCAATGACTCAATTTTCAGATCATGCACAGAAACACACAAGAAAATGCATCAGTGGCTGTGAACCTCTAAATCTGAGATAGGTAACCACAAATCACAGAAGCACCAATTGCGCACAAAAAATGTAGCCAAAAAATCTCTATCAAAATTGAATCTTAACATTAAATTGAACAGATTATAGCGTAAAATCAATCAGAAACTTTCTCAAATCCATACAAAACGACTTTTCCTATAGACCAAATCAAAACAATGAGTCAATATTCAGATCATAAAGAAAACACAAATTCACACAAAAAAATGAAACAAAAAAACGAATCAACAGCTACGAACCGCTAAATCTGAGATCAATAACCTCAAATCACACAAATATCAGCCGCCTACAACAAATTACAAATGCGGCCCCAAATTCTCGAAATATCTGAATCTTTTATCATTAGATTGAATACGTTAGAGCCTAAAATCAACCGCGAACAGTCTCAAATCCAAAACACGAGTTTAACAGCGAATTTATCGAAAAAATAAAAATAAACAAAAAATTGTAACTATAAAAGTATGAAACTGAACAAAAAAACGAACCTAAGGTTGATGAAATACGAAGATCTACCTGAAAAGAGCTTTTGGAGGAGGGATCTAATGAGAGGAGAAACCTGAGAATAACGCTGAAAAATATGTAGAGAGCGGAAAGGAATTTGATTGCAATAAATAAAGGAAAGGAGATCTTTTTTATGGTACCAAAATGGCATTTAGAATTTGATGAAATGACGAGAATGCCACTCTATTCTAACGGTGGGTGCGTTTTGCACCGTCAGTCTGTTTCATGTACGTTGGCAAGTGCAATCAGATACTGACGCGTGTTAATGCTTAAATTTCTGGTTAAAGAAAGGGATTGTTAATTTAATTAGTTCTTAGGTTTAGCTTTGATTTTGGTTTGTTACAGTGTAGCAATTTTTACATGAGAAATAGTTTAGTCCCTTTTCAGCATTTTCTACGTAATATTATACTTTGGATTGGAAAACTTTCCGATAGGAAGCATTTTAGTTCTTTGTTGGAGTTACGAGTTATCCGGGTGACTCCAAATTAATCATGTAATGGTTAAACCAAAAAAATACATTATAGTAATCTCTCTCATGAGAATATATATTGATGTTTTCAATAGTATAAATATTTAATATGTATTGTAATTTGATCGGTATTTTGGTTTTAACATGTTATAATCCTTCCTTTTATGTTAAATTTCTTACCTTATATAGGTTGCAATTGACTTTTGAATGACTTGATCGTTCAAATATTACAACCACCTAAACTCTTGATTATTGGCATGTTTATTTGAGCATTATAACCATATAGACCCTCACTATATTTGTGTATTTCGTTTAGTTTGCAAATTACTAAATAGAAGGTGGATTTTTTCCATGGGATTTGAGAGGTTGGGCTAACTAATTTAGAAAATACCTTTGGTTTATGAAAAGAAACCTATGGTACTAAGCAAATGAAAACTAACAAGAGAAATTTCCTTAGTCAGCTTTCTTTGCTACAAAGGTTTTGAATCAGTCGACATCAACTGTACTTCTTATGTAGTAGTAATTGTTTATGTTATCATTCTCTTTTAGTAAAAAGATATCATTAAAATAATACTCCTATACAGAGTTTGGATTTTAAAGGAAAACGGTTGTCATTCACTGTTTTCCGCCGGCATTGACAAGTCGAATAACTTTCCATTCTCCGCCATCCGAAGCTTCTATGCATAAGTATGAACTACCAACAATTTTCAGAAAGTATTAATGTTTAGTGACTATTAACTTCTTATAGTTATTATATATATAATTACTTTTTATAGTTACTATTTAGTTGTTACGCGACTGTATTCATGAATAAAGTAGCGGCATTCGCCTAAAAAATAAGAAAGTCCAGTTGTTTAATAACGAAGAGAGAAGCGTGTATCACTCCTAATTTAACACAACAAAATCAATTCTACAAAATTTCGTTGCTATTGTGTTGTATTCCATGTATTTGCACGACTGTATTTATAAATACAGTGAGGTAATCCGCCTAAAAATAGGGATTACAACTGTTTAATTATGTATTCCATGTATTCGCGCGACTATATTTATAAATACGGTGAGGTAATCCTCCTAAAAATAGTGATTACGTGTGTTTTATAACGAAAAATGCAATATTGAATTGTCTTCAATTTTACTATATTGAATTCGGCTGTATTCAAACAACAAATAAATTAAGAAATAGAGTGTATACCGTTCTATTCAATTCGACTGTATACATTGTATTCAATTCACAGATATTCATTATTCACTATTATATATTATTTTCAATTACTGTATTCAAACAACAAAAAATCACAAAAATAGTGATATTCGGTTGTATTAAAAAAATATAGACCTTCGGAATACATAAATACATGCGAAAAAATAATGTATTTATACAAAAATATAATGTATTTGAGTGTATTTGTATCTTTGTACGCGACTCAATAGCAAAGAAGAGACGAAAATTCGCCGGAGATGGCGCTTTTCGGCCAACTGTATATATTGTATTAAAACTAAAAATGAAGACGAACAAAAACTCGCCCCTCAAATCTTCTCCGGCATGGATATTTTATATGCTGACTATGAACCTTCAGATGTGGATATCTTATATGCGGAGGGTGTTACTTCTTCCAATGGACTTTCATGTGTGGATTTCTCATTCCCAGATTCATAAGATTATACTAATAATCTTGACAGCAATGATCATCCTAATTCTATGCTCAGATTTGAAAAGAAAAAATTAATATTTGGTTTACTCACCCTTGCACTGTTATGCCTTTGAAGGGGAAGCACTTTTACCTCATTGACTTACTACTGTCTCACTAATGTGGATTCGCATGGCTGGTGCGTCAATCTCGGGTTCATGATAAGTAATTGATATGAGAAAGAGATTTGAGGGAGAAAAGAGAGGATTAAGAATCTTGCTGATAGAAAGAGAGGGAAGAGAGAGATAAAGAACATAATTAGCGTAATTCACTACTCAATGGTAGGGTATAAAATAAATACATATTTTGCTATAAAATAGAAAAGGTAGCTATAAGTAATAATATTTCTAAATTGTTTTAGTTTATAATAAATAGGGTGTTTTAGTTTGTTATAAGAGTTAAAATTTCCTATAAACTTTCGGCTCCTCATGTTACAGTTGTAACTTTAAGCTTTGGACCATTCTATTAGCATGCTATTTTTGCTACAAATCTACAATAAAAGAAGGTCGAGATCCATCTGGTTGGTGATCCACAGCCTTATTATTGTAATGTAGCTTTTGGATGAAAGGAGTAGTCTCAATCTTGTAGGTATTGTAGTCTATTTGTGAGACAAAGAGCAGAGTCCAAAATTCGTTTGCCAGTCACAAACTGCGGGGTTCTCCAATCGAATCAGCATTCCTATATGACAAACTACGCCTCAATCCCGAGTAAGTTGAGATTGGTTACATGAATTCTCAATAACAATGTCACTCCATTTCGACTGTTTTATTCCAAATAATTTCCATACGAATAAACAAATAAAAAGAAAATTTTATTACTATGGCGTAATTAGTACACCATCATAAGGAATGCACTAACAGATTACAAGAACAACAATGGAACTCAAGGCAGCCGGGGAAACTTTGAGAAATCTGGTCGTCTGCGTTCATTATATGCATTTTTGCCTTCGCTGCCTTCTTCAGTTCCATAAAATAGAAGAGTGGCATCTCCCCCAAGGCCCTGAGTTAATTTTAAAGAATGAAAATGTGTATCATAAGTATTTGCCTAGTAGGAACATATATCTGGATGTCCAGAATTATCGAGATTTATGTTTTGTGCTTTGCTTTATACAATGAAGAGAGAAATGCATAGAATAGAGAAGGACGGCTAAGGAAAATGAAAAGTAAATAACTGGGTAAAGTTTGCTAGCTCTAATATGAGAACATTTTGAAATATAAGGGAAAAGTGGAAAATATTTGATGTTGAATATACCTGAAGTCCAGCATGTCCATCATCAACTGCATTGAGAGCTGATTTTAGCACCCGTATTGCTGTAGGACTATTTCTTAAGATCTCTCTACACCATTTTATTGTTTCTGGTTCCAACTTGTCTAACTGTAGAAGGAAACAAGACATTGCATTAGAAAACTCCAATGCATTTCCTATGACGGAGGAAGTAAAACTTTCTCTAAGCTTAAGGAGACCTATAAATTTGTTGGGAGGAGTATAATTTTGAGCTAACTGGCAAGTATGTTGTGGTAAAATGGAATGGACAAGGAAATGGAATGCTAATTTTGATTAATTTTCCTCTTGCTTCTCTATGGTTGTTACACTAATGGTAGCTCTTAGGGTTAAGGAAGTAGTGTCAGTGATATACTCACTGGAACAACAGTATTCACAAGTCCCATTTTCTCTGCTTCAGAGGCAGTGTAGAACCTTGTCAAAAACCACATTTCACGAGCTTTTTTCGGCCCAACCTGTTCAGCCAGCAAAAGATTAAACCAATATCAATGAGTTAACTTAATTGTGATTGAGATGCGCTTTGCGTGTTTTTACACCAATACTTGATCAAGAAGTTCTATCGACATGAAAATAAAAAGACCAATCTGTTATCCATAAAGGAAAAAACCAAGATTAGATGCTCACCAAACGAGACATAATTGAACTTCCATAACCAGCATCAAAACTTCCTACCTGCAATTTGCAAAAGAATCAGATCTCATGAATCCTTGTCTGGCATCAGATTTTAACTTTATGTAGATTATTCGTGCAGAAAGGGCCTCAAAGTGTAACACAAAGGAAAAAGAACAAGAATAAAGTCAAGAAGGCTATAGTAATAAGAATAGGAATAACAAGAAGTCAATTGACTATGTAAATGAGCTGGGATATTCATTCAACATAGAACATCGCTTTATTCCAAACAGTACTTGAATACATGCTCATTTACTGATTTACTAATAAATGTATTCTCAAGTACACATGTAAAAAAGATGTAACTGATAAAAGCACCTTTGGGCCTGTCTGACCAAATATAGCATTTTCTGCTGCAATTGTTAGATCGCAAACCATATGCAAGATATGTCCGCCTCCAACAGCATAACCTGCAACCTTAGTCGCAAGAAATGCAAAAGAGATATCCGAAGATAATTGAATTATGTGATAAATGGGGTCACAAAATTAAAGCACTTAACAGGAGAAAGAAAGAGATCCTTACCATTGCGATTACTGGTTTTGGAAGACGGCGAATTTGCACCTATGCAGGAAAGAAGCAGAATAAGGTAAACTCGAAAAATACATCAAGTGAAGCTAAGAATGGGATACATCAAAAACTTAATATCAGTATCCTTTTATTTGTTTATAGTCCTAAAACTAACTATCTATCTTAAGGAAAAAATGTTTTGAAATAACTTAAAGAACATGAAAGATTAGGTTACCTGTAAATCTAAAACATTGAGGCGACCAAAACTTTCAAAATCAGCATAACCATCCTTACTTCTCAATGCCTGATCACCACCACTACAAAAAGCCTTTGTACCCTGCATCAAGTCATTCTTGAGAACAAAGCATGTGGCACAGCTAAACAGACACAATCTACTGAAGTTAACACGCTATAAAAAGATATCTAGAAAGTGATTTAATAAGGTATAAAGAAGGTTTTCTTATTTATTTATTCCAACAAAATAAGCCAAAAGAGTAAGTCAAACTTGATACCTCGTCCAGGAAAAGACTCTGTAAAACCAATTAGTAGTTCTTCACTATAGGATTACCTACCAGTAGATGATTCAGACAGAAGATGATGAAGCAAATCAAAAGAGAAGTTAGTCCAAATGCATAGCAAAGAAGCAAAAACCATCACCTGAAGGGGTCAGTCCTAGTCGACAACAAATTCAATTAACTACTTTTACACTCCTATTACATCTTTTAAGAGAGTCTTGAAAGGAACAGAACAATTATAAATCAATTTACAGTCTTTCATCTCAGTCACCAAGTACTATCACAGGGTAAGGCTGGAAGCGAATACTTGATAATATGAGAAATTAGTAAATTGGACTCAAGTTCATTCCTCCACATGTGAAACTGAAATCATTTCACTAACTTTGAATTTCATAGCTTTTTGAGTTTGTACATGATATGTTTTTCTTTTATACTTACCTTTCCTGTGAGGATGATGACTCCCACTGAACCGTCATCCCTGGCATCGTTAAATGCACGAATAAGCTCCTTAATGGTGTGTGGTCGAAAAGCATTTCTTCTATCCGGTCTATTGATGGTTATCTACGAGATGAAAGGTAAACAACATGAGTTAAATTAAAGCTCCAATATTCCAGCCTCTGAGTTTCTTACATTATCACTTCAGGTCATCCCTAAGTAGTAATAGCAACAAAGAGGCCTCAGCACCAGCTACTAGTTGCTAATAGTAAAAAAGAGATGCAATGAAAAGCAAGAACCTAATGTTGCTAACAGTAATAGAGAAAAGCGCCCATGACTGAGTAGCATTGCAGCTAAATACTTTATTTGTCTCAATTTATGTGGCACAATTTTCTTCTTAGTGTGTCCCACAAAGAATGTTATATTTCTATATTAGAAATAATTTAACTTTAAAATTTTCATGTTACCTTAATGAGTCAAATGCTTAAAGCTTGTTTCATACAACAAATTTCAGAAGTCCTTATTATTTCTTTTTTAAAATTTTGTGCCTCTCGAACGGACACATAAATTGGAACGAAGTGATTAGCTTTAATTTACTTAATTTCCCACCTTAAATGAACTTACTACTATTCAGTTTCCTCCGGTAACATTGCAAAGGGTGCTAACCAGTCAATAAACATTATCAACAATAGAAAACAAAGTAGGTAACATTTTCTGATAAATGTTAAAAGGAAAAAAACCTTAGCAATGGGTTCAGCAACAGCTTTCTGATAAATGATATCAGTAAAATCCTTTCCATTCTCATCAGAAGGAATGAGCCTCCAAAGGGGCTCGTGGGTTGGGACTTGACCATGAACTCTATGGTAATTATTATCATTAATGGAAGAGCTACACCCAATTGAAGAAACAACATGTTGAGCTGAAGAAGAAGAAGAAGAAGAAGAAGAAGAAGCAGGCAAAAGATGGTTTGCAACTGATGCCACTCTCCTCCTCAAGGTGTTAAGATCCTTCTCTGACATTCTTGACATCGTTAAAGCTTCTAGACGAGTTTCGTGTGTTATAACTCAGTTGCCTATCTGAATCACCCCTTCACTTGGCTTGGTTGGTTATATAATGGAGTTGTACAGTTAGACAATATATGATCAGTTGATGGGGGTGTTTTTGATT
The DNA here is from genome assembly GCF_000715075.1 of Nicotiana tabacum. Classification (NCBI taxonomy): domain Eukaryota; kingdom Viridiplantae; phylum Streptophyta; class Magnoliopsida; order Solanales; family Solanaceae; genus Nicotiana; species Nicotiana tabacum. The sequence goes on from NC_134103.1 coordinate 38,797,224, forward strand.
GATTGGATAAGATGAGATAAGATAATTGGGTTTTGTCAGATTTTTTGGAGCCAAAATGGCATAAATTTTTACTACCTAGCCTATGTTTTTTATTAAAGAACCTAGGTGTAGTGTTGAATAAGCAAAGTTTTCTTTTTCCACATTAGTAACATCAACTAGTTCGAGATAGAGATATAGTATCTAATTACTTGATTGATTAATCATTTGATTGTGACCGGATAAATAGGGATTCTTCCGGAACTCATTTGTGGTTCTTTTTGATAAAAAGAACGAAAATGCGGGTAAAAAAAAGAGTTACTTAACTATGTATAACCCTCTTTTATAGAGCGTTATACCTTAACGAACGTTTTGGACGTTAAGGTATAGCGCTCTTTAAAAGAGCGTTATACATATATAACGCCATTATAAACCGTGTTTATACATAGCGCGATTTATAAAAGCTCTAGATGTATAGCGTTGTTATATACCGTGCTATACATAGATAAAAACGGTCCCCTTCCCTTCTTCCCCACGATTAAAACCAGTCCCCTTCCTCTTTTTTTTAAAAATCTGAAGCGCTCCCCCCCCAAAAAAAACAAATTTCTCCAAAGAAAATTCGAGTGGACCCCACCCGTCACACAAAACGACAAGATTGTAGGTCCCACATTGTAGCCAAGCCTTCTATTGTTGTGATTTGCTTGTTTCGGACTCAAATTTTTAATTTATCAACTTTCCGAAAAACATAAATCGAGGTATTCCGATTTAGTTTATGTCGAAACTCGTATAAATAATGCATATTAGTTGTTTTGAATGTGTTTTCATGTTATTTTATATATTTTTCGATTAAACTAGTATGTTATTTTTATCCGAACTAAGATATTAGTGTTCTAAAAAAATATGTAAAAATTGAGAAATCATTATTATTTGTTAATAAAAATATTTAATAAATTTCTTTTACTGTTTTATATGTATTTTCGTGAATATTTTGTGATTAAATTTATTGTTGTTTTTATCTAGTTTAGATTATTTATTTGCTTAAAGACTAGTAATATAGTGCACTTTCAGCGTAGTAAAATGTAGAGCCTTTTAGCGTAGTATCCATGTAGTTTAAGTATCTCTTATATTGATAGATCAAACACAAACTCTGTCCAATTTATAAAAATTAATTATTTAATTTACAAAACAAACATATAAAATTATGAAACTAACATGTAAAATATTAAAATTGACACACATAAGAATTCAGGATAGCTTGGTGCTACTGGGCCTCAAATATCGAGCCTGGACCCATATGTGAATACTTTATCCAATTAAATATTATATAATTATAAAAATTAATTATTTAATTTACAAAACAAATATATAAAATTATGAAACTAACATGTAAAATAATAAAACTAACACATACAAGAATTTGGGATAACTTGGTGCTACTGGGCCTCAAATATCGAGCCTGGACCCATATGTGAATACTTTGTCCAATTAAATATTGTATAATTATAAAAAATAATTATTTAATTTACAAAACAAACATACAAAATTATGAAACTAACATGTAAAATAATAAAATTGACACATACAAGAATTCAAGATAGCTTGGTGCTACTGGCCTCAAATATCGAGCCTGAAACCCATAAGTGAATACTATGTCCAATTAAATATTATATAATTATAAAAATTAATTATTTAATTTATAAAACAAACATATAAAATTATGAAACTAACATGTAAAATAATAAAACTAACACATACAGGAATTCAGGATAGCTTGGTGCTACCGGGCCTCAAATATCGAGCCTGGAACCCATAAGTGAATACTCTGTCCAATTAAATATTGTATAATTATAAAAATTAATTATTTAATTTACAGAACAAACATACAATTAATGTTGTTTAATTTACAATAGACGACATGGACGTGCCGCTTATGCATCCCGGATCTTTCTGCGATGAGCTATAAGTGTTACAGGGCGATCATAGGTCCGCCCACGTATGGGAGGGAGAGTTATTGGCCCAGACACTCCGCGCCAGGAGAGTGGATGACATGCGGGATTTTATGAAGGACACAGATCTCCATCCCCGTGTAGTCCAGCGCCTGCGGGTTATGGGCTTTTACAGGATTTGGGAGATCGGGCGGCTGCAGCTCGACTGGTATTTGGTCACGGTCCTGATAGAGCGGTGGCGACCGGAGACGCACACATTCCACCTGCCCATTGGCGAGGCCACCATCATGCTGCAGGACGTGTAGGTTTTATATGGGCTGCCCGTTGTTGGACTGCCAGTTGCACTGCCTCAGTCCATGAGAGAGATGACGCGTGGGCAGTATTTGGACATGCTGCAGCAGCTCACTGGTTTCAGGCCACAGGATGAGACTGCACACTCAGGGGCCAGTCGCATGAGTTTGACAGCTATTCGACAGCATTTGGAGATATTGCACCCCGACATCACTGCGAGACAGATGATCTGCATATTCACCGGTATACGAGGTTGTTGCTGCTCCTTATGTTTGGAGGGTTCTTGTTCCCGAACATTTCGGGGAACCTAGTCAGCTTGAGATTTCTTCATCATCTTCAGCGGCTAGATGATTTACCTCTGTATAGCTGGGGTGCTTTTGTTCTCGCCTACTTGTACAGGCAGATGTTTCGGGCGAGCATGGGCACCCAATATGACGTATGCGGATTTTTTCCACTGCTACAGGTGACAACATATTCGAATACTCTATCCATTATAACATATCTAGTAAACATTTATCTTAAATTTTACGTCAACTTTGTATGTTAGGTTTGGGCTTGAGAGCGGTTCCTGCAGTTGCAGCTACCTCTACCACTATTACCTCCAGATGTACCACCTCTGTTTCTCCCTCTAGCTAGGAGGTGGGTTCTCTGGCAGGGATACGTACATATCTATGAGGCTCGACATAATCTCCCCCTTTGCATGGATTTGTTAGATATACTGGAGGGCGCACAGGTAAATGTATGCCTAAGTTTACTTGGTATAACTTCATATGTGTTGCGCATACTCACGTTTTCTGTTGTTATTTAATAGTTCATCTGGACGCCATACAATGAGGACTTGATAGGTGGCCTGCCCGATTATTGCTCGGCCGACCGGCTGATTTGGAGCACTTCCGTCCCGCTGATGTGCCTCGATATTGTGGAGCATCATGTCACGGAGCGGGTACTTCGCCAGTTTGGCCGTCCACAGCTTGTACCGAGAGGGCCCATATGGGAGCCCACACATTATCAACAGGATGATTGTTCCAGGGTGGACGACCATATGTGGCATGGCTAGAGGCGCAGGTCGATACTTGGGACCGGCATGCTGACCTGATTCATCCCTCATCCCCCTTTATAGAGCCGAACGGATACTATTTATGAGTATATGCCCTAGTACCGCCGCGTTACCCGACTTTTCATCGGGAATCCCATTCATCAAGCTAGCGGTCGGTATGTTCCATACGTCGGGCGGCACGAGGCCCTGATATGTATTCTGGTACTATTACTTATATAACTGTAACATAGTGTTCTATAGTTTATATTTTATACGTTGTGAAGGCTATTGGCCTACATATAGTCTACCAGGTGGGATTGAAGATGCAGCAGCATGCCAGCGAGGGAGAGACCGCTTTGCACGATTATGGCCGGCAGGTTGCAGAGGTGGCTGCCCGGACACTGCAGCGAGCCCGAAAGGATCAGCGCTTAGGACATGACCCTGCTTATGTGGCGCCAGAGCAATACCAGCGAGGTAGGGGTGTCCCACGAGGTAGGGGTGTCCCACGAGGTAGGAGTGCCTCACGAGGTAGGGGTGCCCCACGAGGCAGGGCTGCCCCACGGGGTCGTGGTAGGCGACGAGGAGGTGGTCCCCAGCAAGGGGGCATTGAGGCCCATGTTGATGATGTTGATGCTGATCTGTCGGGTGACCTTAATGAGCCGGACGAGTATCCCAGCAGCATGTCGTCATACACCCTTGGGCTACAGCTCACTCCAGGGACTTCACAGGTGACCCCGTCGGGTCCATTATTGATCACGGGCATAGACATTACCGGAGAGCATTGGGATGCATACTTCCCAAGCCTATCGACCGTTGCTGAGGATCGGCCGACCCGAGATGTGGATAGTGGGCGCCGGCTGAGTTATGGCTCATCATCAAGGAGTGCTGGGGAGCTTTCACAGGTGCATGTATGTTTTTATTAGTATTTACTTTAAATTTGATTCTTCTTTTCTCATTTATTTTTCATAAATAACTTTATTAATTTTCTTATTAAGTCTTCATCCTCGCCCGTCACGGAGGCCGCTTTGTGCGATGCTGACCTGACTGTGACGGATGATTATATTTAGGAGCCCGACGAGATCGTGGTGAGATAATTTAAATTGTTGTGACTTAATATATATTTTCCTATACTAAGCTGACTTATTCTTCTGTAGGTTACTATTGGACCGACGACCCCTTCTACCGATCCTGCCAGCACTAGTGATGATCATGTTGCAGCACATCCTGCTATAAAGAGGCGACGTAATGAGGATGATCCTGATAGCGTAGCCGGACGGGATGGGATGCGCCTCAGGCCAGTGGCTACATTGAAGCACACAGGTTGTGGAATACATTGATTTTTTTTTTGTATTTGATGTAAATATTATTTTATGTAAATAATAGCAATAATTTTTATTATTTTCGTTATATGCGCATTATGTATATATTTTCTGTGTTCTTCGTTATTTTAATACTGCAACACAAACACAAACACAACAACTTAACATAATTTAAATTCGGCACATATAATGAAAATACATGACATGGAAAGCATAAAGATAAAATACAACAATCAACACATACATTGGTTTGTTTAGTCAACTATTCTCTTCTTCAACCACTCAAATTGATCTAACAACTTATTTTTTTCTTCTTCCACCTCCTTTAGTTTCTCCTTCAACGCCGCAATTTCTCGTTTATACATAACCTCATCACGTTCGTATCTTTTGTTCAAATCATGAATATACTGCAAAGTTTGTTTGTAGCATTCCTACTTACATGGTTCATCAATCCATATCTCAAAATTGCAAAAAGGTTTGTCGAAAATCCTATAAAACTTGTTCACACACATCCAGTATCAGCGCCCAACTTCACCATCATCCCAACAGTCCGCCATCATACATTTTTTGCCGCATTGGCACCTTGATACATAAAGGCATTCAGACATTTGTTAAAGCAAAAAAAAACCTTGCTTTTATGGAGAGTTTTGCTATTGGTTATTGTTAAGCGCAGAAAATAACTAGAATGTGCCCGTTATTTATAGGCAAAACAACACACATAATATAGTATTTAACCGCGCTATGCTAACACATAACATAGTATTTAACCGCGCTATGCTTCACGTGTTAAAGGTTCTTTCGGATACAAAATAGTTTTTTCGCAGGCGGACAGCTTTTCAGTTCGACAAGACAACACACATAACATAGTATTTAACCGCGCTATGCTTCGCGTATTAATGATTCTTTCGAATACAAAACAGCTTTTTCGCAGGCGGGCAGCTTTTCAGTACGACAAGACAATACACATAATGTAGTATTTAACCGCGCTATGCTAACACATAACATAGTATTTAACCGCGCTATGCTTCCCGTGTTAAAGATTCTTTCGGATACAAAACAGCTTTTTCGCAGGCGGGCAACTTTTCAGTTCGACAAGACAACACACATAAGGTAGTATTTAACCGCGTTATGCTAACATATAACGTAGTATTTAACCACGCTATGCTTCACGTGTTAAATATTCTTTCGGATACAAAATAGCTTTTTCGCAGGCGAGCAGCTTTTTAGTTCGACAAGATAACACACATAATGTAATATTTAACCCTGCTATGATTCGCGTGTTAAAAATTCTTTCGGATACAAAACAGCATTTTCGCAAGCAGGCAACTTTTCAGTTCGACAAGACAACACACATAACGTAGTATTTAACTGCGCTATGCTAACACATAACGTAGTATTTAACCGCGTTATACTAACACATAATATAGTATTTAACCGCGCTATATATATTCACATATTTATCAAAAATCTTCCTCCTCTGACAGTGTAGTTTTCTAATAATAATTTTAGCATGAAATTCGAAGGTCTACTAAAAAAATTTTCGTTTTTTAATCCAATACTATTTTTGATTACATGAACGGGAGGGAGATATTCATTAATTTACTCAACTGAAAAATGGACCATTATCAATAAGATTTAACAACAATGGAAACATAATTTTATTTGATACATCTTGCAACATAAACAAGTACATACACTTATTACAACTACATTACGAAACCCAGTTACTATGTGTATCCTTGATAGTTGGGCGCATTAGAAGAACTCCCACCAGGAGCTGGATTACCACCGCCACCCAAACCAGCCGAAGGACATTTTCGACGGTCATGTCCTGTTTGCGAGTATATACCACATTTGCGCGCATAAACGGTATCGCTAACATTCATTTGGTTCTGTATACGCGTCTTCTTCTGCACCTGTATTAGACGCAAAAACTCATTGTTACACACCAATTTAAATGGTTTCGGCGGCCAATAATGCTCAACACTCACTGCTGCAACTGCCTGTTTAAGTATGCAACAACACTATATTGTTTATCAACGTAGTTGGTTGGCCCATAAACCAACATGGTGAAAGCACCCGATGACATGTGAGCATGGCATGTGGTAGATGGACCATTTCCCACAAGAGCATAACCTTGTAGATTCATTTATGGTATGTACATTATTCCCCCGGTTTTGATGGATAGCGGTGCAAACTTCAAAAATATTTCTGTCCTGATCATACTGTAAAAATGAATGCCAATGTGCTCGCCGCCTGTATTTCTCAAATCTCTTTATCGGCAGTGGCATAAATGCAACACCACTTTCCATCAATGATGTTGCAGCTGCAGCCCTTTCAACAAACCTCTCCGCCATCTGCTTGAACGACATGCGCACCATGGTAGTGACATGCAATCCTCTTGCCGACTTCAATAACCTGTTGAAAGACTCTGACACATTTGTAGTCAGAGTTCCCCATCTTCTTCCACCATCCGCATGCAAAGTCCACTTGTCAAGCTCATGTCGCATCAACCAAAGATAGGCTCTCTCATCTTCCTGCCTGATATATTCCATGTGCCTCCGGAATTTATGCTCTTGGTGGTATGTTGCTTCCATCCACATCAAATTATGCAGATCCTTGTTGGGATGTGCCTTCTGGAAATTGGCCTTCAGGTGCCTCACACAATAATGGTGGTAGGCATAAGGTTCTTGCCATGCAGGCAAATTCTCTACAGAACTTAAGATACCACCATGCCGATCAGATATTAGACAAATACCGGAATGCTGTTTGACAACGTGCTCTTTCAAATGGTTCAAAAACAGCGTCCACGTCTCTTGGCTTTCATTGGCACAAATAACAAAAGCTAGCAGAAATATTTGTCCATTAGCATCTACTGCAACGGCGATCAACGACTTGATATCATACTTTCCATAGACATGAGTGCCGTCTATTGATATTACCGGCCGGCAATGCGAAAAACCATCAATTACTGGTTTAAATGCCTAGAACACGTAGTTGAATATATATTATGGTCTTCCCGGACTCCGCTCAAGCTTTCATTCAACAACCGTCCCGGGGTTAAAGTGTTGCAGTGCGGCCATGTACTTGGGTAGAGCTGAAAATGACTTATCCCAGTTACCATAAACAATTTCAAATGCACGTTTGCGCCTGAGAAATGCCTTTCTTTTTGTAATGGTATGGCCATATTCCTGGTGGACTGGTGTAATGCACTCTTTGATTTTATACCTTATGGACGCTTCAAGGTGTGGAATAAGGACAAGAGAAATCAAGTCAATATCCAAGTTGTAGTGATTCCCATTGAATATGTCCATTTCACATCTGTGGGTGGGAATATATTTACCCACTTTCCATAAACCTGTGTTCTTCTTGCTCGCACGCAGCATCCAATGACAACCCGTAAACCATCTGCGGCAAACAACCTTGTATACATCCGGACTTGACTCCCATACCGTCATCTCACGACACTCTTTTACGCTGTACATTTTTGCCGCCCTGTTTAGGTGCGCTTTATTAGAAAAAAATATGCCCTTTGCCAGCACCGTTGGTCTAGAATCATCCCACATTGATGTCTAAATTTCATCAAAATCCCTTGTGAGAGCATCCACATCCGACATACTTGAAAAATGATCAAGGTAGAGAATCTTCCTTGAATGAAATGACACTTGAGACTCGTATGCTTTTGGTCTAACGGGGGGTGGAGCATACTCCCTCGTCAAATCAAGTCCTTCATTCTCTTCCTCCTCATCACCATCCTCACGAGGGAAGGGTGTGTCATCTCCGGAATCATCGGCATTGTTGTCATAATCACTGTTCTCTTCCCCACTCTATGCATCTGCCAAATCTCGATTTAATATGTCGTCTTCGGGCAATTGAGACAGGATAGGTGGTTCAACTTGCTCGTTTTTACTGCACAAACAACAAAATAATAAGTTACTCAAATTAATAAATACTTTTCATATAGCTGTATCACTTCACTTACAAGTCGTAATGTGTTGACATTCCTTGATGGACATTATCGTTTTGGTGATGACTCCCGGATGGACCACCATGATCCAACACACTAGAACTACGCATATTCCAACTAGGCGTGGGTTCATAACTTGTAAAAGTCATATCTGGTCGGTACCCCCTGTGGAATATATGAGTGTTAATACAAATTCAATACAACAAAAATATACATCGTAACATTAAGGAAAATTGAAGTTTACCACTCGTCTTGTGGATTATGTAAAGCATGAGAGAAATTATTTTCTCGTTCCGCATTCGCCCGTGGTGATAAGTTTAAATCACGCAAAACTCTTTCAGCCGGAACCTGTCCGGCAAAAACTGCTCCAGAATAACCACCCGACGACTGAGGGTTATCCCTACTATGCTCAACCTCATTATTGCGAACGTCTTCGGCCTTGACGTACATTTCCAATATTTTTATCACAAGAAATTCCCGGTATTCATCCGTAGTCCTCAAAAAATCCCTCAAAATTTCATCATCGTCGATGTTAAACTCAGCGTAACAAGCAACCCCTTGCGGAGTGACGGAATACGGATATCTTCCGGTTACTTTAAGGTTCACCGAACGTATCTTCACACTCATTTTTTTTACATAACAACGATACCAATGTATCGTACTCCATTGTAAGTGGCAACTTAACATGACACTGTGGAGATAAACTGTAGCTCACAATGTTATTCGCCACCACAACCTCACCCCCCAATATAATGAACCCTTACTTTTCGCTCTTCAGACATTATAAAAAAATGCTTGAAAATTTAACAAGAAGAAAAATTTTAACAGGAGTTACGAATATTTTTGAATGGATTTTTGTAGAATCCTAATGCCTTTAAATAAGGCAATGCCTAGCTTGGGGTCGGGGGGTTTTTTTTTTTTTTTTTTTTTTTTAGGTATAACGCTCTTTTAAAGGGCGTTATACCCATTTGAATTATTATTATGTCAGTTAAATGCAAAAGACTTATTGGTGGGCCCACAAAACAGGTATAACGCTCTTTAAAAAAGCGCTATACATATAACGCCTTTAATAACAACGTTACAGATGCATAACATTTTTTTAAAGAGCGCTATACCTCAATGTTCAAAACGTTAGTTAATATATAGCGCTCTTTAAAAGACTGTTATACACAAATAAGTCACTCCTTTTTTTTCTTATTTCCGTCAAAAATAACCACATTTAGGTTGTGGATTCTTCTTGAAAACGGCTTTATTCAATGAAAAATGCTTAAATTACTAATGTACGAAGAGTACTACTGGAAAATTGGGTACGGTGACTGCGATATCTCTGCCTAGGGTTCAACCAACGGAATGCTGGGGTAATTTTCTCATCTCTTTTCTCCATTCTTTGTCATTTTGGACTCAAATTAATGTACTTCACTTTTTATCGTTGGCTAATAATACTTACCTTTTAAAATACTCCATAGAGAGAGATAGTGGGAACTCAAAAGAGCAAGGGCATAATTTCTAAAAGCAAAAACAAAGCAAATCATGTTGCAGTGGTAAGAGACTCTGCAGTTACTTTCATGCCGACACCTTTTCTTATGCTTTCCTTTTATCTTTTTTTTGATGGTTTAATTCTTCTCCCACAAATTTTAGTAATTTAGTTGCACATACAGCAATACTTTGGAAAATAAGACCTGGGATTTGTTTCCATGATCAAAAAGGCCCTTTATATAATGATTTTATAAATTGATAATTTGACAAGTAAAAGTCCAAATTGTCCTGAATGTGAGAAGTAAGTCTTAAGTGTGAAGACTAGAAAGCTTGTAGCTCATCTAGCCACATTTTTCTACTCTATTTTGCTACATCTCCCTTTTTGTTAATTTTACTTAGGTAAGTCCTAAAACCCTTGATTTAAATTCTAAAGCAGAAAAAGGGAGTGTAAATATGCACGCGACTGACGCGTTGAGTCTTCCATAATTTCTAGTTTTTATTCAATAATTTGAATGGCAGATCTAATTTTTTAATTGGTTACGGATACAGTCAAGGAGACGAGGCTTAAGGCAGTATTACAAATGATGTAGTTGAAAATGATTCCTAGCTTCATGTGATCATACATATGATGGAGGGAGAGTACGTATAACATATTTGTTGCCCAATTATTTGCTTTGCTAACTTTGATGGGATCTGAATTTTCTCAAGAATATCTCATGACAGCTAATAATAAAGTTATACCATCAATTCTTAAGATGATGATTTTGATGCTAGTCCAATAATTATGCTTAAGGTGATGCACCTTATTTGATTCCAGTTTGTTAGTTAACTACCTTAATCCATGGTATTGGTGTGCTATAATTTATTTTCTTGGTAACTTGTGGGTTTGAGATTTTAGTTAACTGCTAGATTTTGTCTGGTCTCCAGGTCCTGGTTTTATGAATTTATAAAGCTTTTTGCTGGGATCAACCATTGGTTCTTTAACGAAGATGTGCATTTGAGATTTCAATTGTCCTGTCGGAGATTTTTGTGCATCGAAATGTGACCAGCTGTAGCTGTTGAAAAGAGTATGCTGCATATGTGCTAATGTCTGTGGTTTGTTAACATTCTTGAAAACATAGAGATGCTGAGGTCCACCAGACTTTCCTCACTAAGTGTCTTATAGAAACATATGTTGATCGCAAGTATTATACTTGCTTTTTCTGGCTTCATGAATTAAACCTCAAAAAGAAGAAGAAGAATACACATCAATTACCTCTTTTTCCAGGTCTATCTTCAAAAGGTATCAGTCTCTATTTAACTTTTAAGAGCTTGTGGCCAGAAGAATTCATCAGTAGCCGTTTGGATGTGGTCTTAACCATAATTTAGGGGGAAAATGTGTGTTGATGAAAAGTGATTCATATGTGTGGTGCGCTAATGATGATTTGATTGTTGTAAAGGTTGTGAAAAGTTGTCTGTGAACAAAAAGATAAAAGACTTCACATCAGATATACACTTTATCAGTTTGCACACTATAACCAGATCCTGAATGCATGATGGCATTGTTGATTGCATGCCGTATGTTTTTTTTTTCCCACTGGATGTGATGGGGTTTAGGTATATCCCTAGCTCCAAAATATCAAAAGGCAGTATGTGATAATGATGAAGGGGATGTAATACACAATATCATTTTGAAGTTATTGAATTAGACAGATTCTAAATTGCTTGGAAACCGAACTGCATAAACCATATGTGTGAGTTTCATTTCTGCTTCCCTACACTTACTTCGGAGGTCCGCTGTTGGACTTATTCATCTAACTTTTCTTTTGTTATTTACACTGGTTTCAAAAATTTCTGCCATTTGTCAACATATTTTACTTTTTTTTTTTTTTTAAAAACTTTCGAAGGTTATAATTCTTTACATGGTTGCAAAGTATCCTAAGTTCTTTTCATTTGGTCGTCTAACAGAACATCCTTTTTGAAGTGTAACAGATAAAATATCCTGAGTAGTAAATCCTTGTGCTTTAGGTCGTCATTGGTATTGTCCGGAATGTTGATTTTTCTATAGAGTACTCATTTCAGTTAGACTCATATAAGCTGACAATCTGTGAAGTGCCTTTTCACTTTACTATAGAAATCCTTACTATTAAAAATAATTCAATACCAGCTCACACAGTAATCCTACTAAAAAGAAAAAAATTCTATACTCTTATAATGCATTAAGAATATGCAATCATTCTTTATATGGTGTAATAGGGGTCAGCAAAACTATGCCAGCCACACAAAAGAAAACACCAAAATATATATATAAATATAGGTAATAGTCTTACTATACTAGCATTGATCATGATCTCCCTGAATTCTGTTGCTCGATGGTTTGCCGACTTGTAAACAATCAATTGGCGGTAGAGTAGGAGTATACAACTCCCCGAACGTCTGCCAACAATATGGATCATACATGTGGTAACGCTCTTGTATTGGCTTTAGTTGGATATCCGTCAAGGTCACGTCTTGACATGGCATACTGTCACTGCATGCTAAATGCACTGGTTTTACTGTATATGTTCCTCTAATTCTTTCAAAGTTGATTCCTGATAAAGCCACTGCAGACGTCTGGTTCTTACATTTGCTCTTGTCGCAATAGAACTGATCAATTACAATTGGTAGTTGGACTTCTGAAACTTGAATGTTTGAGAAAAACACTCCTTGTACTGACCCTGACCCTCCCTGCAGTAGTAGAATCGAACATTAATGTTGGTTGTAGAAAACACTTGAACTCAAATTCCTGAAATCTGGTTAGTAAAAAATGTTTACTGGATGTTGAGACAACTAAACATTTGCCTGGCCATACCTGCCACGTCTTAATCCTGACACCATTCATTGTGTTTTGCATAACAACATCTTTGACCGTAATGTTTGAAACACAAGCCTTTGTGTTGTCTTTCCCCAGACTTCCAATGCTGATTCCATGTCCTGGTCCACAATTTATGTTGTGTACATACACATTGGTGCATCCAGTTTGTATGGAGACACAGTCATCTCCTGTACAAATTAAAAATAGTTTGTCGGTAAGTATATTTAGCGTGTACTAACATTTAAATTAAAGAACTATTATGTGCTTGGCTTGTTTGATGTTCATATTGTCTATGCTATCATAAAGTTCTCATCTAGGTTTGGATCTTCTTTTGAGCATTTTTGGCATCTATAGATAAATAATGCAATAGGACTGAAATAAATGATAAAGATGCAATAGAACTGAAATAATTGACAAAAGACAAATTTCCTATGTGTGGGGTTACAAGTCTCACCCTATATTGAACTTGCTCTTTTACTATCTGGACAAGATCAGTTTTTGCAGGTAGGGTCTTAAAGCTTGTGGTGCTCAAAGTATAAATAACAGATAGGCAGTTGCTAGGTGTTGAAATGTTAGTGGTTAAAATTCAAGAATGTGGTCCTTATGGAATTATCAAAGTGGATAATATTCTGGCATCTTCTCTCATTTATCAGTTATGTTAGTTGTAAAAAATTTCACTCAATGGTGAGAGAATTCTTTTACACATAGGGGTGATTGAGCTCTTAATTTTTGAAGAAATAGTTGCCTCAAGCCTTTTGGACTGGTTTGTAGTATTTAGTTGAACTGGTTGATATAAAAACTAAATTCAATGTAGGAATTACCACAAGCAATGTTGGAACTGCGGATTAGCACGTCTTTGGAGTTCTGTAAATGGATTCCATCTGTATTAGGACTATCACCAGGAGATGAGACAGTGAAATTGTATACTGTTACCCCTATGCAGTTGTCAAATTTGAGATGGCATTGTTGACTATTCTGAATTGTGATGCCTGTTACAGTAACATTAAAACTCCCATAGAATCGAAGTGCCTGCATTTTAACACATTAGTTTAGTATCAAATGAACATTTAAATGGCTCAGAATTTGAAGTGGTCCTTACCGTTGGCTTAATGCTTGGCATTTTTCCACCACCAAGTGAGCTATTTAGCTGCCACACAAATTTTGGAAAGAGTATTAGAAAGAAACAGAGATCGGAAACTCTGTTTAATGGATAAGAAATTGTGAGATAATTACAGGAATTGGAGGATATCTCAATGATGTCTTGTTTAATGGAATGATTAGTTTTAATTCGTCATCTAGAGGATCATCATATGGGGTATCTTGCCACCAAACTGCACCTCTCCCATCAATTAACCCGCTTCCTTTAACTGTAATCCCAACCAATTTGGTAAATTCAAGCCATTGCATAAGACCTGAACCCCAAGATTTGGCATCTACTGGAGCAATTATTGTTCCATCAAGCTGCAAAACAGAGCATTTTCATCACTAATGCTTCAAATTTAATACTACACAAAGTCCCTAATCTGCAATTTCAAGACTGACACACATAATGGTTCTTGAATGCTGCCTGATGTATTTTAATTAATATCAAAATTATGATTTAAAATCGTGTAATTCGCGAGGACAGAGCATAGAGGTAATTTTGTATATGCATTTGCAAAAGAGGACAGAATTATAGACCTTTTGATAAGCCTCCAGTTTTAGACTATATTATATGGACTTGTTCACAGATATGTATGCAATTATTTTTTAAATAATCTGTAGTGTACTTGAAATATGTCAAGGTAGACTAAAGATCTAAGTAACATAGGTTTTTGCATATATGCAGATAATCTATATCTTTACTAACCTGAAAAACAATGTTGTGCTGACAGTATGGACCTGAGAATGAAATTGGTCCTACAAGGAATACATATTGTGACGGAACGACAATCGTCGAAGCTTCCACTTTACAAGCAGCTGCCCATGCAGCCTGAAATGCCTGTGGTTACAACACAAGAATTAAAGATTTCATGGTTAGTAATGTAAATATATGCATTTTTACCTTATTTTTTTGTTTCTCTTGATTTGATTACTTGTTATATAAATTTTCATAACATATTCAGTTGTAAGTTAGTGTGAACTATCCCTAACGAGAATCATTTGAGTGGGAGCCACCTCATTTCTCAATGACACTGCCTGCAATATTGTCTTATCTTATTTGTTGTATTAGTTTTTTCCTATTATATATATGTTACAGTTACACCCAAAGATTGTTCAATAGTAATAAAGCAAGGAATTGTCACAGTTACCTACCTTTTTGTCCTGTAAACATGAAATTATTTATGTGAATTCCCAGGACTCTTTCATCAACTTTATTTACAATGTCTAATTGCTGACCCGTGAGACCCTCTTATTGAACTGGAAACTTTTTCTTTCTTGAACGTGATAAAGAACAAACTAATAAGTGCCAATTTGCAGCATCTACGAGCTGACAT
Organism: Nicotiana tabacum; assembly: GCF_000715075.1. NCBI lineage: Eukaryota > Viridiplantae > Streptophyta > Magnoliopsida > Solanales > Solanaceae > Nicotiana > Nicotiana tabacum. The sequence goes on from NC_134103.1 coordinate 38,812,545, forward strand.
AATAGGAATTGCAAAAAATTTAGCCTATAGTTTGTTGCTAAATTGGAGTGTGGTAGAGAGCCAATTCTAGGCCTCTAAGCAGAAACCAAAAGTATTCATGACTGAAACCCGACAATTGCCTAATACCAGATACTTTATTCACTCACTACACTTGGTGCAATTAGTCACTCTACTAGTAGATAAAGCTCAATGGACAATGATGATACGTGAAAGTTAGCCTGGAACTTTCTAGCTAGTGTCATGGCAGGTGAAAATTGGGAGTTTACCTTAGTGTCATCAGTCTTGCCATCTCCAGTGGCACCGAAACTTCTTACATCGAAGATGGTGGACGAAGGCACATCGTCGTAGCCTTTTCTTGGCGGGTTCGTTGGCATACTTGGTGGAGACGAGTGTTTTGGCTTCGACTTGCTCCCATTATTATGATGGTGATTGCTACCATGAGACTTTTCTTTCTTCTTGTACAAAGAAGCAGAGGAAGTTGTTGTTTGTCTCCAATGCCTGCCTCTTCTTGCATAACAAGTCTCTACATTTGATGACCAAACAAGAAATGCTACTATGAACATAAATGTGAAGCTCCTAAAACTAAATCCTCCCATTTTTGTCTTCAAAGGATGTTGGAAGAGAGAAGCAATGTAGGGAGGAGAGTGCCCTTTGTTTTAACTTAGCCAACAGAGGAGCTTCTGCTGGTTTATATAGGAAGGAATATGCAACTGTACATGCATACGCAAAGTTTTTGTGCTAGGCATTTATGTCATTCATTCTTGGTCCCCTATCTCTTTTATTAATTAACTTCCTTTTCTTGATGTGATTTTGTTTGGCTGAATTTTTTTTTTGTTACCCTTTCACATCCACCCTCTTTGGCATATGGAGTAAAAAAAAGAAAACTGTTGTTTTATGGCCATGCAAAATAATGTAGCATTATCTGTTAAGTTTTGCCATTTACATAAACATCTAAAAGGGAATTGCAAAATTTAATTTAGATATGCCATTATATTGTTCACCAGTCACATTTAGGATTTTGTTTTCTTGTGTTTAAGCACGTAAGGCATTTCCTTTTTCTTGTGTGTACCTTGTGTCTTTTCATGAGAAATGATTAGAAAATAATGTTATGAGTTGGTATTATTACTAGTACTAGTATGATAGTAGCAATTATATTGTTAAGGTTAGTACTATTGTTGTTTTTACCAGAATAACTATTTATTCTTGTTTCTTCTTTTTCATTATAAAAGCCAAAAAGACGCACGTGATTGGGTATATAAGTGGTCAAGGGCACTGATTATAACAGCTCTTTAGGATCACATGCAACGTTCACGGGCTTAAGTTTTTGTACACCTTTGTCTTCCCTAGCAACAGTCCCTCCCCTGAATCCCTCCTATAGCCTTAGCCTCCTCTTCTTCTTTCTTTCTTCTCACTTTATCAATCAATTAATTAACTATACTCCGACTTCGATTTCAAATTAGTTATATGAATTACTCTGTATTAAATTTGTTCATCAACTATTGACGTATCACTTGATACGTACAGATGATTTTTGTTTTTCCGTCGGACCATTTTCTTGATCTTCGATTGAGCAATGAACACGAGTAGATCGGCAGTTAGGGAAGAGAAGATCGGCTATTCACAAATTAAGAAAAAAATGAACTTCATAAGCAGAGGCGGGCAATGAGTACGTGCAATATAATAAGTAAAAGGGCACTCAGGCACTAGATATATATATATTAAACTTAGCCACAAGAACAAAAGATAAGCGAGTCAAGTGATAATCTTTAGCTCCTACTGATTTATCATTAATTTGTAAGTGTATGAAGGAAAAATACATGAATTCCTTATATGCATAGTTGGTAAATGAGATCATATATGATTGTGGCCTGGAGGGAAAATACAACGCCCATGGTTTTGTGCTAAGGTTTTATATGTGAATCAGTAGTAGTATAAGGTTTGTGTACAGTACTAAATATGATAGTATACACTTAGCGAATTGTCCAAACTGACTATAATTTAGTCCACAAAATATCAGTGTACGTAAAAAAGGATCACATGCTTTAGCTCTTTATGGAATGGTGGGTTTAGAATAAACTGTGGGGGCTGTAGTGTAGGGTCTGGAATTCATGAACGTCACAATAGAATGTAGGTATTTCTGCACTTTTTATGTGAACAGAAACTGCCCTGATTGTGACCAAAGAATTATTACCATGATCAAAGGGTAGGTTTGAGTTTTCAATAACATTAAACTCTAAATTCTTATTTTTCACTTTTTTCATGATTGTCCAACTAAACTTTTTCTCTACTTCTTTTCTTACCTTTGCATGAGTTCTTGCTTCTTTCAAAACATATGCGGAGCCAGGATATTAACTCTATGAGATATAAATTCTAGGATAGTTACATCAGTAATTGAGTTTTAAATTTAATTTATATATATATTTAATAAATTTCTTAATACAAATATAATATTTAGACTAAAATTATTGAGTATGGTCGAACTTGTAGCTCAACTTCTAGCTCTACCCCTGCCTGTCTTCAATGTCCGTAAAAGGACCAAAACTTGTAACCTTGCTATTATTCTCCTTTAAGATTTACAAAAAATGTAGGAGGCGTATAGGAGCGGGTAAGCTATCAATAAGTATGGATTTGTAGTTTGAAAAAGAATGTCAGTAAATTGTTAAGAGTCAGAGTGTAATATTAAAGTATTTATATCGTGTGTATAAAACCTTACAAAAATTTGAAAAAATTATGCTAGATGTATTTGTTTTATATTGTTTGGTTATATGTTTGTGTTTGCTTATATCTATATCTTATAGTATATCATTTTTTTTTCTCACACATATATGTGAAGGTAGGAGGAACTTGTATGTCCACATCACCCTACCTGTTAAGTTAAGACATACAGATAGGCAGTATTTAGAACCACACCTCAATTTACCACCCAACAAGTTTTGTCTTTTGCACTTTGACCTCTCTTATCCGTCATTTTCTTACAACAAGCACCAACCCTCTCGCATCTCTTTCTATCTACCTGGAGGCTGAACATTACACATTGCAATGGGTGATACATGACACTTGGTTTTCATGTGAATTTGTTCCCAAAAATACTTGACCATTTTTTTTTAATAAAAAAGAAGCATTTATTAATACATCTCTTTCAAATTCGTTATTACTGCACAAATTAGTAGAGTGGTAATTAAGTAAGAATTATATATGTCTAATAGAAACATATACAAAGAATAATCTAGACTGATATGGACCAAAATTGGGGTAATGTTTTAAAGTCTATTGTCACATTTTACATGAAAAAGGGGATCGGAAGAAAAGAACCTAAAAAATCAAAAAGGGGAATAAAAGAACCTAAAGAAAATATTTTAAAATTTGTGGTGTAAAACAAGTCATAGATATGTATTTATAACTATAAATTATCTCATTAAGGATAAAATGACAACTTTAAAGTTGTTTCTGGATATAAAATATTGTTCTTCTTAGAACAAATTTAAAAAAAATAGTGTTAGCATAAATTAGGATAGAAAGAGTATGATTTATGAAAATACAAAGATTTAAAAAAAAAAAAAAGGATAGAGAGAGGGAGAGAGATCCCCATATTTAAAAGAAAAGAAAAGAATGTCCAACTAAAAGCCTACTAAATTTTACAACTAGATGCACGTGATCGATCATACATCCATTCAAAATACCCTTTTGTAATCAATAATTAGATCCCATTTATGGCCCCATGATTTTTCCCTGTTTCATATACATTATATATTTGGGGAGATTTTATTATTCTGTAAAGGTCATCTGACAGGAATTAATACTTAAATTAAAGTCATTTCCCTCTTTCTTCACGTAATTAATAACTGTGGAAGCTGGAAATCCACCTGTATTAACGTCCAAATGACAATAGATTATATATTTGAATCTGTACAAATAATTCTATATATTAATAATCTAAGAACAGACAATATTATTTAAAGACCTGCTTTGCTAAATAACTTAAAGACTCGCTCTGTTAAAAAAAAAAAGAAAGAAAATCAAGAGCCTTTTTCCCAATGAGTGTTTAATATCAACAATTTATTGTGTGTTCAGGTACTCAATTTAAAATATGTCTTGAATCGAATATCTAAATAAAATGTACCGACAAGTTTAAGGGTTTTCTTTGATCTGTCATGATGATGATTACTCTGACGTTTTCATTTGTTAAAAGTCAATTGTTGGATGAATAAAATAAAGGAAAATAATCCGATTTTCTTTTCCAATTGAATGAGTAAAAATGGGATATTTGGAAAAGCAAAGAAGAGATTTGATGAGTAGCAAGTAGGACCTTAATAAGCCGTCTTTTAGTGGAAGCTGGCTCGTGAACTTTATTTTGATACCTCCCGTGAACTCCATGCAACAGCAACATTATAATTCAGCTAGCCTAGCTGGGGAATTTTAGTATATATATGATTGGCTTTCATTAATTGCACCCTTCTTTTCTCTTCCTTTTTGTATGCAATATTAATGCAATTGACATATGGCGGCCAAGCATTACTTTTTCGATACATACCTTATCCTATACCTGTTAATCGGGCCGGCCTGACCCGTTTACAACCCGGTTCGATCTGGGTCAGCTCGATTACTGTAGCGTTTGGGGACGGGCTGGGACGGGTTGGGCGGGGAGCGGGTTTTAGATGAAAATTTTTTGGATACCGGTTATACCTGTTAATCGGGCTGGGCTGGCCCGTTTACAACCCGGTTCGACTCGGTTCAGTCCGGTACTATAGCGTTTGGGGACGGGATGGGACGGGTTGGGCGGGGAGCGGGATTTAGACGAAAAGTTTTTGGATACCGGTGCACCGGAACCCGCTTAGCCCGGTAACCCGTTAACGGATTTTTAACGGACCACAACCCGGTCCATCCCGGTTTCCGTTACAATTTGTTTTTTTTTTAATTTTCTGGACCGTTGCCAACAGTCAAATTCAAAAATGACCGTTGGCCAACGACCCTTTTTGCATAAATGGCCATTTCGACCTACCCCTTAAGAAAATAGTTTCCCCCCTAATATTTGATAAATTATAATTTTAACCTTTTAAAAACTATAAATAGCCCCCTTCTTCATTTTTCCTCACAATTCACTCTCTTACTACTCTAATTCTCTCTCAATTCTCTCTTGATAATATTGATTATTGTTCTTAAATTCTCAATTACTTATAATTTCAAGTTTCATCAAATATTTAGTTTAGCCATTATAAAATTATTATTATTAAATATCAAGTATTCAAGTGAAGTGTGGTATCAAGTATCAACTATCAAGTATCGGTCTATCAATTGAAGTTTGATTTTTAATATCAAATTTAGTGCGGCATCCGGAATCCCGGTACACTCGTTCCATCTCTTTCTCTTCTTTGGTGTACACTTATTTTATTATTTAGAATTATTAATTTAATTTCTTAATTTAATTTACATAATGGATATATTTAGAGCAGCCAAAAAAGCGTGCACTAGTAGAGGTGGTGGTAAGAAAACTTCTATAAAATCAAGATATGGTACTAGTTTTTCTAGTAGCTTTACACATATTTCTGAAAGTTCACCTGAAAATTTAAATGTAGATTATGAGCGACTTCAAGAAAATTATGGTATAGATGATGATTTAGATGATAATTTAGATGATATTCAATCACGTAATAATCTTGAAACACCACCAGCTACACCTGGTAGTCAAACTCAAAATATTAGGAGTGGAGGTCGTGGTAATACAAGTAGGCCTCCCCTCCCTATTAAGAGGAATCAGAGATTAAGAAGTAAGTGTTGGAATTTTTTTGAAAAACTAGAAGACGATAAACATTGTGTAAGATGTCAATTTTGTAAGGAATTTATAAACATGAGACCGGTAAGGGAGGGGGAACGGGCCAACTTCGTAGGTGCATGGTAGAGCACCACCCTCTTGATTGGGGAGTAGATGAGGAAGATGGGGAAAAAAAACTTAACCCGGGTACTGGGGGGGTTAATGGGTAAATACGATATTAAAAAAGATTGGGAAGAATTAGCTAAAATGATTGTTTTAGGTTGTTTATCTTTTAGTTTTGCTGCTTCACCATATCTTGTAACTTATATTCAAAGAATTTATAACCCTTTGTTTAAAGGTATTCCTAGAAGTACTTGTAGAGTTAATATCTTTAGGTTTTTTCGACAATATCAGACATATATACGTTATTTGTTCGCCAGTCTTTCTTGTAGAGGTTTTCTTACTTCTGATATTGGTCGTGTTGTAAATGGAAATCATTATTTGACTATTACATACCATTGGATAGATAATAATTTTTGTATGCAAAAATGTATTATTGCTTTTAAATATGATGAAGATCAAAGTCAAACTGGTGCATTTATAAGTAATACTATCCATGAAGTTGCTATATTTTATAATCTTGCAGAAAAGTTTTGTGTATGTCATTTGATAATGCTTCTAACAACAATGCTGCTATTACAATATTAAAATTGCATCTACACCCATCACTTCCTGAAATATTTCATGTTAGATGTGCATGTTATATTTATAACTTGATTGTGAAGAGTGACCTTGAATTATTTAGAGATGATATCACTTAAGTTAGAAGAGCTGTTGGTTTAATTCAAAGAAATAATAGAAGTTCTAGATTAAATGCATTTAGGAAAAAATGTGTACACTATAGACTAAAACCAAAACTCATGCCTGAAGAAATAGTTATTAGGTGGAATTATTCTTATTTATTCTTAAAATATTGTTATAAATATAGAATGCCTATAACTGAAGTTGCTAATTCTCATTGTACCGATTCTAGCCGTTTGTTAACATCTAGAACTTGGGATGTCATTGAAGAGTTATAAAATTTTTACAAAAATTTTATGTGGCTACACTTGAGTTTTTTGGAGCTTATTATCCTACTATTGCAAATGGTTTAGTTCATATTGCTGAAATTTCTCTTTTACTACATAATTTGAAGAAGAAAGAAGGACATACTTTTGTTGTTGAATCTATGCTAGATAAGTTTAAAAGATATTTCTACCCATTTCCCCCTATTTACCTAATTGGTGATATTTTAAACCCTTCTATCAAAATGGCCACTTGTCGCTAATTAATCATTGCTTTATATTCTTATATGGATATTGGAGCAACTGAAACTACTGATATTGACACTTGTATTTCTGATCTACACAAATATTTACAAACTTTATATAATTACTATGCTAACATTGTTGATGCTTCTTCTGCTGTAGATGCAAATATTCCTTCAAGTTTAGTTTCAACATCTGGGACCGGTGCTTTGGATGATAATGATGGTGTTGAAGATTATTTAATTTGGTCTACACTAGGAGAGCATCAACAAACCAGTAGCAGGAATATTGATGAACTCCAATTCTACTTGCAAAAGTCAGCAGAGCCCCGCACAAAGAAATTTCTACTGATGGGTTGATAGAGGAGCAACTCAAATCAATTTCCTGTTCTTTCGGCCATGGCCCGAGACGTGCTAAATTTACCGATTTCAACAGTCACATCAGAGAGCATATTTAGCCAAGCAAGAGAGCAACTAGGAGATACCCATCATTCATTGGACAACAACGCTTTGAAAATTCTAGTGTACTTCAGAGATTGGATAAGATCAGAACGGCGAAATCAAGGGCGTGACGAGGTAGATGAATCGGAGGATCAAGAAATTGGAGATATAATGATTTATGGTTCTGATTCAACCAATACCGAAAATCAAGAACTTCATGTTGACATGGATGAACTTACAAAAATGATACAAAGCATGTGATGTACTATTTCTTATTTTTTTATAATTGTTGTAAACTTTTAATTTGCAAGTTCAAAAATAAAAAAATAAAAAAAGAACTTGCAAATTAATTTGAAGTATTATATATTATTCAATAAAAATATCAAATGAAAGCTTTCAGAGCTTGATCCTTACACATTGCCTATTGGTTTTATTAAATAATATTTTAGCCACTTACTTTCAAATTTTAATTTTAAAATTCAAATTTCACATTTAAAACTTTAAACTTCAAAGTTTAATTCTAAGCCTTAAAAGTTTGCAAACACTTAAGTATCAATAACATTGAATAAGAAAAAGAAAATTTACTTTAAAAAAAAAATAACTCGGCCCGGTACGGACCCGTTAAGCCCGAACCCAGACGGACCCAAAAAAATTCGAAAATGTACAACTCGCTAACAGCCCGCTAACCAGCCCGGAACGTTAAACGGACGGGCTGATTTTTTTCGTATACAGCCTGTCCCAGCCCGCCCATTAAACACCCATACCTTATCCTATTATTATAAGCACTCAATTTTTTTTTATGCTTTACAATTCCAATCACAATAAACGAGTCATGTTATAGATAAAATAATATGAATAAATACAATACAAGAGATATAGCCAAAAAATTTGGGGAAGAGAGAAATTTTATTTCTATTAAAATGAATGTACAAAATAAATTGATTTAGCTCCCGATTTATAGAAGAACGAAGCTGCTTGCGCCCTATATTTGCAAAGCTACTTGCAAGTTATTTGTAAACCACTAATTGTAAGCTACTTTAGGAAGCTGCTTGCAGCTACTTGTAAACTTCTTCGGGAAGCTACTTGTAAAATTATTTACAAGCTATTTGTGCAATCTAGCTACTTATAAGCTTCCTCATAAAGTGTAGGAGTAATGATAGGCATCCACAATGTAGGATATTCATAATGTCTATGAGCTACTTGCAAGCTACTTGTTTGATTGTAAATTTCTTCAGGACACTGTAAGAGTAATAATGGATCCACAATTTAGTGTACTCATAACAATGAGTTAGAATTCAAATTTTAATAAGTTATTCTTGGTTTATGTTATGTGTTGGTATATTTGTGTATCTATGTGTGTAAGAGAGAGAGCACTTTTCTTGCTTATGTGTAGATCATGTCAAAGGATTTTATGGGTGTTTACAAACTTGTTTTTACTTTTATGATCTTATCTCTTTTTTTACACGGGGGAAATTTATTTTTACACACATAAGAGATCTAAAAAGGACATTTTCTTAATTTCAACATTGTAAATGGCCATGAAAGTCCATTCCCTATGCATGGATCATCAAGGTTCCTAGCAGGTGGATTTTCTCAGTGTGACCCATCTAAAGTTATACTCTCGTTGTTTTAATTTATGTGTGTTATTTGATTATGTACGAAATTTATGAAAGTAAAAGAGATCTTTGAATCTTGTGATCTTAAATTAAATATGAGTATGACTTTTTAAATCTTGTGATGATACACATGCTATGTAGGATGTTGGAATTAAAAAAGAATACTAAATTTTAAAAGTGACATATTTTTATAAGTAGGTTAAAAACATAACACACATAAACTGAAACTGAATACATATCAAACTTTTAAAGTTTTCCAAGAATGATTTGACCTTGTGCACTCCATGGGGAAGAATAGACACAGCGGACAAGAACCCCGATTCCACTTGGAGTGCTAGGGTTCAATTCACTCTTCCCCAAATTGTCATATGAAAGTTGTTAAACGAAAAACAAAGGAAAGGAAGAAGAAAAAACAGTACATTTCTAAACTTTTATTAGGTCTTGAGATTGAATTTAAATAGAGAAACATGATCCTTAAGAATTTATATAGTTAATTTTAATTTATTTGAAATTGAGATTTACTAAATATTATTTTTATCAAAACATTTATTACTCATCCGGTCCATAATAAGTGATCATTTTATCTTTTTATTTTGGTCCAAAATAAATGTCCATTTCTATAATCAAGAAGGAATTAATTTTATCTTTCTAAAATTTGCCTTTATTTATATATTCCAATGTGTCAAGGTAACAATTAATTAAAGTTAATTTAATGAATACATCTTTTTTTATCTAGGAATTCGTATTTCTTTAATGGATGTGCCAAAAGTAAAATGATATAAATAGACCAGAGGGAGTAACTATTAGAATGATGCAAATTTCGTTTATGTAGAAAAGCAAGAGAGCTCCTAGCCACCTAAGATTGAGAGGGAGTAACAATGAGAGTATGGTAATATGACAAGAGGGCTGTAATAATTTTGATTACAAAACTAATTAATCATGCATGATTATCTAGTATTATTTCCTCTATATCCTCTTTAAAGATATCTTGTACAACTCAAAAAATACTTCAACTCCTTTCCTACAATTTTTTTAATTCCTAACCTAAATCCTTAATTTGCTAGATTTGTACGGATTGTTTTCTTTGTACAACGGAATACCTTGATTCTTGTCTGGTCAAGGTTCTTAATTTTTCTCTTCCTCTTTAATGCTATATTACCAATAATAATAATGATGATTATTATTGTAAATTGTTTAATTTTTTAAATCCGTGTTCTATAAAATACTGATCTTGATGAAGATGCTGCAGACATACATAACGAGTTGGTGGTCATCTACTTGCCAACTTTTATCGTATTGGATATATTTATCTTAGATTCTCAATTTGGTGCTTTAATTTAATTTTTCTGACAGTAACAGCTTAAAACTAACAATGAAATAGAAATTCGTTAAGAAGCATTTTTCTATATGAATTTTTACTAAAGGTCAAGTGACCAAAAGTTAATCAATTACCTGTAATTCCATTTATTAAATAGTTGTACTAGAACTGATGCAAAAGGTTAAAAATATAAACAGCAAGTTAATGTAGTTTAATAGAATTATTTTAAGTTTTGCATATGAAGAGATCCATTACATGTATGCCGGTACAGTTATAAAGGTACTGCAAAGTACATTTACTTTGGTTGTATCCATAATGTTTGTATCGAAAATTATGAAGAAACGAGTAGATTCATTAATCTTCTACTCTCTTTGTCCCAATGTTTGACAATTTTCGATTCTTGATTCAAGTTAAGTCTTAAGTAAATTATTGGATGGGTTGGAATGGATGGATCCATCCACCCTTAATCAAAGGTTGAGTCTTTGGATGGAAAAACCCTTCATTGAAAGGCTCCTTCATTAACGGCCCTACACGAAGCAAAGCTGGATAAATTGAGCCAATGGGTTATGAACACCCTGACCCTATAATTAAACAAAAAAAAATATATTTTAAAATATAATATTATTTATTATTTGATATGAGAAATATTATAACTTTTAATACTTTTCATGTAGTTTTCGAAATTTAAATTTAATTTCCTCTGAGCTTAGTCAAATGATCCTCGTGCCTCACAAATAGAAAGCACTTTTTGCATTATGTTGTAGGCAGTATATAGCAATTTTGCAATTTTGACAAGCTAATTCGTTTTTGTAACAAAAGGGAATATATATAGTTGGTTCTCCGAAGGGATAAGGGAGGCCTAATACGCATGTTTTGGCATTTCCTCTTTTTCGCCTAGCCATACATTGGATATATCATGATGGAAAATTATTTGGCTTTATCGTAATTAATACTGTTATAATCGTTATTTACTTTTTCTTCTTTTGAAATCGGTTACAAGTCTAGATAGTGACTAACCACCAGTCATTTTTATCCATAAGTTTTCGAGTTATTTTCATTAATAAAGTGTTTAGAATTTTTTACTGAAGTATAACGTCAGAGTAGCTGATCTTAACCCTCAACTGTAAGAATTAATCATATTATGGACTTAAAATTGAATGATAAACCATTGAATTGAGAAGCTGATCAATAAAACGTACAAATGCCGGGACTGTCTTTCGTCACACGCGCACACACACGCGTGCGTGTATATATATATATATATATATATATATATATATATATATATATATATATATATATATATAGGTGAAACCGAGCTCATGATGCATCCTAACCTCCGACAAAATAAGCCAAGTTCGAGACATGACGATAAGAGACTGAAATCGAGCCAAAGTCCCACCGGACTAGAACCCGGTGGCATGACGCCTGCCTTCGAGAACATCAAGGCCATGATCCCGGAACCGATCCTAGCCTCGAGCGACTTCGAAGAACATTGTCAGACAATCCAGCATAGCCAACAGAAGGCCGAAATATCCGGACCGACCGAATATTACGGCGGGGATCTCGGTACATATCGATAAGGAGCCGGCAATCAGTGAATCAGAAGATTTTTTTACCTTTTATAGAGTTGTACCTAAAATAAGACTCCCCTACTATATAAAGGGGGTCTAATAATTCATTTTGACACATTGTAATACGCACTCAAAAGCAATACATTATTATTTTCTCTGTCTTTAAGCTCTTGTTCTTCTGTTTATCGACACCGGACGTGGTGAGCCCGACTGAGGGCAATTGTTCTATCAAGGTTGAAATTATCCAACTCGTGTGGTTTGAACTTATCTTATCTTTATTTATTCAATAGCAACTTAATTTATCGCTTTGTGTCAAGTTAATCCGCGTATCTTTAAAACCACTTATAAATTTAATTGTTATCCGATTTTGAGGGTAAACAGTTTGGCACCCACCGTGGGGCTAAGGATAATAGCGTCAATTTGATATGTAACACACCCTATTTTACACTTGTTCTTTGATGTGTCTTTGATTCCAGGTTAAAATCAAAATGTCAAACCCATAGTCTGCCCCTCTAAACACGGATACGGAGTCCAGCCACCATGGGGAAAACAACAATGCTGTACCCATTAACGAGGTGCCCCCCGTCTATCTCGGCGGAGTCCCGGTGGCGGATCTCATCGACACCAGTTCGTATGTGGCTATCAACACAAATTTGCCTACCAATCCCGAGAACATCATACACAGGGAAGTACGATCAATTGCCCATAATACGCACGACAATGAAAAAGATGGGATCAACTTGCGAGTGATCTTCGAAATGTTACAGGCTCATCAGGCGGTGATAGCCTAGTTGCAGAACCAAAGACGAGCGCCGAGCAAGGTTGAGCCCGAGTCATCCCGGGAAGTCACCCACAGAAATGAACCAATCACGTAGAGGCCGAATGAAAATGAATTAGGGACTAACCCCGAGATCATAAGAATGCTCGAGGAATTGATAAAACGGATAGAATCGGGGGAGAAGAAAATCGAAGCCAATGACAAAAAGGTTTAAACCTACAATTCCAGGGTCGACCAAATCCCAGGAGCACCTCCAATATTGAAGAGTCTGGATTCTAAGAAGTTTGTTCAAAAACCTTTTCATCCGAGTGCAGCGACGAAACCGATCCCGAAAAATTTTCGCATGCCCGAAATTCCTAAGTACAACGGAACGACCGACCCAAATGAGCATGTGACCTCCATACATGCGCCATTAAAGGGAACGACTTGGAAGATGACGAGATCGAATCTGTCATGCTGAAAAAGTTCGGGGAAACTCTATCTAATGGAGCTATGATATGGTATCACAACCTACCTCCTAATTCTATTGACTCGTTTGCTATGCTTGCAGATTCATTCGTAAAAGCACACGCTGGGGCTATCAAGGTCGAGACTAGGAAGTCAGACCTTTTCAAACTGAAGCAGAGGGATAACGAGATGCTCAGGGAATTCGTGTCCCGGTTCCAAATAGAACATATGGACTTGCCTTCGGTCGCGGATGATTGGGCCGTTCAGGCCTTCACCCAGGGACTCAATGCTCGAAGCTTGCTGGCTTCGCAATAGTTGAAGCAAAATCTGGTGGAATACCCGGCTGTCACTTAGGCCGACATGCATAATCGGTATCAATCAAAAATTAGGGTCGAAGATGATCAACTCGAGGCCCCTTTCGGGTCCGTTTATCCCGTCAGATCAGTTGACAGAGTCAGGAGAGACATTGACCGTGAACCGCGGTAGAACATGGATTGGTATCAGCCATACAATAGAGACCAAATAGGTGGTGGATCTGGGCGAAACTACGTGAAAAGTGAAAGAAGAAGTGACCGAGGTCAATACAACCAAGGACTCATGAGCAAAAACGGTTTCTACAGGCCCATCAGGCCGAAAGAAGCGCCAAGACTATCAGAGTACAACTTTAACGTCAACGCCGCTTCCATCGTATCCGCCATTGGACGTATCAGAGATACCAAATGGCCTCGACCTTTACAGTCCGATCCAGCCCAAAGGAATCCTAAACTAATGTGCAAATATCATGGCACTTACGGTCACATGATAGAAGATTGTCGACAACTGAGAGAGGAAATAGCCCGACTATTCAATAACGGGCATCTCTGAGAGTTCCTGAGCGACCGAGCCAAGAACCACTTTAGGAACAGAGATTCTGGTAAACAAACCGAATAGAGGAACCTCATCACGTCATCAAAATGATCATCGGTAGGGTCGATGTTCCACAGGGGCCGATGCTGAAGTGCACCAAAGTATCTATCACAAGAAAAAAGTGAACTCGGGATTATGTGCCGGAGGGAACCTTGTCTTTCAACGACGAAGATGCTAAAGGGATCGTACAGCCCCACAATGATGCACTGGTAATATCAATACTTATAAAATCTTGAGTTAAGCGTGTATTGATTGATCCAGATAGCTTGACCAACATCATCAGATCGAGGGTCGTGGAACAACTCGGCCTGCAAGATCAGATTGTGCCCACGGTCCGAGTCCTAAACGGGTTCAACATGGCATGTGAGACCACTAAAGAAGAGATAACATTACCGGTGAATACCACCGAGACCGTTCAGGAAACAAAGTTCTATGTGATCGAAGGGGACATGAGGTATAATGCTTTGTTCAGGAGATCATGGATTCACAACATGAGGGTCGTACCCTCGACTCTGCACCAGGTGTTGAAGTTCCTGACCCCGGGAGGAATAAAAATAGTTTACGGAGAACAACCAGCCGCAAAAGAGATGTTCGCAGTCGACGAAGTGGTCCCGATATCCACACTTTCGACACCGAAGGAGCTGGGTCCAGTCACCAAGGGAGAAACCAAATAGCAACTACTGACACCGACTCCGTCCCAACCGGAGAAGCAGGAGATGGGCGAGGACAACGACTATGGGGTTCCCAGGTCTTTCGTAGCTCCCGATGATTCCGACGCTACCAAATCGACGGTCGAGGAACTAGAGTAAGTCGTATTGATCGAACACTTGCCCGATCGAAAGGTATATCTGGGCACGGGGTTGAATCCCGAGCTCAGGAAAAAAACTCATTCAATTTCTTCTAGCTAACGAAGATTGTTTTGCTTGGTCCCACCTTGATATGACTGGGATCCCGTCGGAAATAACCACTCACAGACTAATCTTGGACCCAAAGTTCCACCCGGTCAAGCAGAAGAGGAGACCCCAGTCTGAGGTCAAACATGCTTTCATCAAGGACGAGGTATCTAAACTCCTTAAAATAGGATCCATCTGGGAGGTAAAATACCCGGACTGGCTAGCAAACGTAGTAGTAGTCCCCAAAAAGGGGAACAAATTAAGAATGTATGTGGATTATAAAGATCTGAATAAAGCGTGTCCCAAGGACTCTTTCCCTTTGCCTATCATCGATCGCATGATCGATGCGACTGCCAGCCACGAGATCCTATGTTTTCTCGACGCCTATTCTGGGCACAATCAAATTCGGATGGACTCGGGTGATCATGAAAAAACTTCCTTCATCACCAAGTACGACACCTACTGCTATAACGTGATGCTGTTCGGACTAAAAAATGCCGGCACCACTTACCAACGCCTAGTAAATCGGATGTTCGAAGAACAAATAGGAAAATCAATGAAGGTTTACATTAACGATATATTGGTTAAGTCCCTACGAGAAGAGGACCATTTGAAACATTTGCAGGAAACCTTCAGCATATTGAAGAAATATAATATGAAGCTGAACCCAGAGAAATGTGCATTTGGAGTCCGATCCGGTAAATTCCTTGGATTCATGGGATCGAGATCAACCCCGATAAGATCAAGGTCATCAAAGATATCACTGTTGTGGACAATGTGAAGGCCGTGCAAAGGTTAACCGGATGTATAGCTGCCTTGGGATGATTTATCTCGAGGTCATCCTACAAGAGCCGCCATTTCTTCTTACTGTTGAAGAAAAAAAATAACTTCTCATGGACCTCGGAGTGACAACGGGCCTTGGAGGAGCTTAAGCGATATCTATCAAGCCCGCCGCTGCTTCACACGCCGAAGACAGACGAACAACTATACCTATACTTGGCAGTATCGGAGATAACGGTAAGTGGAGTCCTAGTCCGGGAGGAGAAAGGTACACAATTTCCAATTTACTATGTTAGTAGGACTCTCGGTGAAGATGAAACTAGGTACCCTCACCAAGAAAAGTTGGCGCTCGCTTTGCTAAGCGCCTCTAGGAAGCTAAAACCGTACTTTCAATGTCATCCCATATGTGTCGTAACCACTTACCTAATGAGGAATGCAATGCATAAACCCGAGCTCTCGGGACGGTTGGCCAAATGGGTCGTAGAGATCAGTGGGTATGACCTCGAATATCGGCCTCAGACCGCCATTAAGTCTCAAATTTTGGCAAACTTTGTGGCCAACTTTACGCCGACCCTAATACCTGAGGTCGAGAGAGAGTTGTTGTTGAAATCGGGGACCTCTTCGGGAATCTGGACCCTCTTTACGGACGACGCCTCCAACGAGAAGGGGTCCGGACTTGGAATTGTATTGAAACTGCCCGCAGGTAATATAGTTAGACAATCTATCAGGACTGTAAAATTAACTAACAACGAAGCCGAGTATGAGGCCATGATTGTAGGTCTTGAACTGGCCAAAATCTTGGGGGCAGAGGTGGTCGAAGCTAAGTGCGATTCCCTCCTCGTGGTGAACCAAGTCAATGGGACCTTCGAAGTCAGAGAGGAACGAATGCAAAGGTACCTGGATAAACTGCAGGTAACGTTACATCGGTTTAAAGAATGGACTCTACAACACGTGCCTCGGGATCAAAACAATGAGGCGGATACCCTAGATAACTTGGGGTCGTCGATCAATGACGACGGGTTCAACTCGGGGGCGGTCGTGAAACTCATGAGATCGGTAGTGGAAGAAGGTCACACCGAGATAAACTCAACAAGACTGACTTGGGACTGGAGAAACAAATATATGGAATATCTTAAGACCAGAAAACTACCTTCAGACCTAAAGTAATCGAGGACTCTGCGTACGAAGGCGGCCCGATTTAGCTTGTTCGAAGACGGTACATTATTCCGGAGAACGTTCGATGGCCCACTCGCAATATGTCTAGCACCCGGAGACACCGACTATGTTCTGAGGGAAATCCACGAAGGCACATGTGGATATCATTTGGGCGCCGAATCATTAGTTCAGAAAATAATCATAGCCGGCTACTATTGGATCGACATGGAAAAGGATGCGAAGGAGTTCGTATGAAAATACGACGGGTGTCAAAGGCATGATCCGATGATTCATCATCCCAGGGAGCTACTACGTTTGGTTTTGTCCCCCTGGCTGTTCATGAAATGAGGAATAGACATCGTCGGCCCCCTTCTATGGGCACCCGGTAAGGCTCAATTTATATTGTTTATGACTGACTATTTTTCTAAGTGGGTGGAAGCCCAGGCATTTGAGAAAGTCAGGGAGAAAGAAGTCATTGATTTCATCTAGGACCACATAATATGTCGGTTCGGAATGCCGGTCGAGATCGAATGTGACAATGGGAAGTAGTTCATCGGCAACAAAGTAAGCAAGTTTCTCGAAGATCATAAGATCAAAAAATCCCGTCAACATCATATTACCCTAGTGGAAACGGTCAAGCAGAGTCCACGAACAAAACCATACTCCAAAACCTCAAAAAGAGATTGACCGAAGCCAAAGGAAAATGGAAAGAAATCTTGCCTGAAGTCCTATGGGCTTACTGTACGACATCGAAGTCCAGTATCAAAGCTACCCCGTTCTCGTTGGTTTACGGCACCGAAGCTCTAATACCGATCGAAGTTGGAGAACCGAGTCTCAGGTTCCGATATGCAACGAAGGAATCAAACAACGAGACCATGAATACGAGTGTGGAACTGTTAGATGAAAGGGGTGAAGCCTCCCTCGTCCGGATGGCAGCCCAAAAATGACGGATCGAGAGGTATTGCAATCGAAGGGCCAACCTTAGACACTTAAATGTTGGGGACTTATTGTTGAGGAAGGTCACATTGAACACCCAAAACCCGAACGAAGGAAAGCTGGGACCAAACTTGGAAGGTCCGTATCAAATTATCGAGATCAACAGAAAAGGGTCGTACAAACTTGGAGCAATGAATGATGAATGACTACCGAACAACTGGAATGCAACTCACTTGAAACCATACTACTGCTAAGGTATGACCCCGATCACTTCTTTTATTTATCTACATTTTGGACTAACACTTGCAGGCAGTCGTCGAAGAATAACACAATTTTAGGCCTGAAAGCACACGTTGCACTCTTTTTTCCTTGAACCGGTTTTGTCCCAAATGGGTTTTCCGGTAAGGTTTTTAACGAGGCAACAGTGGATCATGCTAACTTAGAATCGAAGAGCGGCTGTCAACAGTATTCGAGGCTTTTCAATAATTGTCCTCGAACACTGGGGGGCATCACTCTTGGAAAACGATTTTGGCAAGGAAAGAAACTTTGTGTTCGAATAGTCTAGGCTCGATCGATATGGTTTACTGTAAGGGCCAAACGGTCGAATGAAACATTCCCACATAGACCACCCAAGCCCAGACATAAATCTTGAACACATGTGTAACTTTGTATATTACACACAAAATTGAAAGGAAGTTTCTACCTTGAGGATAAATATTTTGCCCCTTAGAAATCCGTCTTTGTTACAATTAATCCCCCGAAGACATCGAGCATAAGGGCCACCTCACTCGGGGACTGCCACTCAGGGCAGGTTCGGACATCCCAGGATAATAAAGTCCGGGGACACAAAGCTTATTTGGCAGTGCTCGAACTTTAAAGGTTACAGCCACCCCCATTCGATTATGGTTATCTCGGTTAAGCCCGAATGACTCAGGGTAACAATCCCACTGGGAAACACCCAAACTAAAAAGACTACGTCCATACTAAAATGGCTCAGAGACGTCCGAGACCCGTAACAAAAAACAAGGCCTTTAAGATTTGCAAAATCGGTTCAAAATGCTACCCTCGGCAAATTATAATCTAAAACGTTCTAAGTATTTTGGGGAAAGTTTCCGGTCATACCGAGCCCCCCATGAATCGTAAACAAAATAATATCAAAATAAAGGCCTGTTCGAACCTCCGGGCAAGACCTAAATATTACATGCTAAGGCATTTCGATATCTTTGCAATCATAAAGAACAAAGCAAAAGGAAACAAGCTTAAAAACCGTCGAAGGAAAAAAAGATCCATATATATATATATATATATATATATATATATATATATATATATATATATAAAGATCTTTACAAAGGCCAAACGGCCTCAGACATAAAACAAAGAGAGTACAAAAGCACAAAAATACAAAAACAAAGAAAAATATACAAGGCACTTAGAAGGCCTGGCCTCCAGCGGAGCCCACCTTGTCACCTACACCATTAGAGTCTTCTCCGCCCCCGGATCCGTCCGAACCCTCAGAGTCTTTTTCATCCTCGGGATACGCCAAATTCTTAGCCTCGGCTTTGAACCCCTTAGCACTTTTGACCTCGGCCGATGAATTAAAACCCCGAGCATGAATTTCTTCGAGGGCCTCCCTTCAGGACTACTTCTTCACGTATTCGATGTTACCTTTCAGCCGGTCCTGGGCTGCCTCGGCATCGGCCTTATACTGGGCCACCATCTCGTCGGCATTAGCTTTGGTCACTTCAACCACCGACTTGGCCGCTTTGAGCTCCTTGGCAAGAGTCTCTCGATCGGAAGCGGCCAGGCTTAGCTAAGACTGAAGATCCTCAACTTTTTGGGATCGAGCCTCAGCCTTCTCCTTCGCCGCCCAAAGCTAAGCCTCTGCCGAGGCCAACTATGCCCGGAAGTCTCCTTTTCTAAGGCCAGGCGGTCCATCCTGCCTCTCCACTCTTCGGCCTCGACCTTGACTGCATCCATCTCGACTTGGAGTTGGTCGATTTGATTAATCTTCTGCTGGACCTGCGGGTTCCGACCATTGGTCATAGTGTCTAGCTCATTGTCACTAACTTCAAATATCTTTACCTGTTCAACCAGTAAGCCACTTCCAATTCACCTGCGTGTTATTTCCGAGCCACTTCCAATTCAGCTCGAAGGCTCTTAGCCTCTCCTTCACGCTGCTCGCTGAGAAGTTTGTAGGTATCTCTCTTCTCAGTAAGCCCTCTAACTTCGGCTTCGAGATAGTTCAACTCATCTCGATACCGGAGAAACGTTTCATGGTGAAGCACCGAGGCTTACAAATACAAAGAAGAATATTAGGATTATCAATGAATTAGTTCAAGTATAAGAGGAGAAATTGAAATCATCAAGAGTTGTCTAAAGTTACCCGGTTCAGTGCCTGTTATGCTACATTGAACAGGCATGGCGCGTCTACCTTGTTCATTTTGGCTTGGTCTTCCTCAGTCACCAGGCACCGAAGGTAACTGACCACCCCTAGGGGGGAAGAAAGAACCCGGGCATCCTCCGGAACGGAGATGATGATTGATTGCTTCCGGTCAGGATCCACGCTCGGAGCAGGGAACCGGTTGATCAATTTTGGGCTCGAGGTAGGGCCACTTGCTCCCTAAGATGGACACTTCTTCGGTATCTCCAAGTCACCCAATCCGGTGACTCCTCCGTGGCAGTTGAATCCACGCCATCAAAAAAGCTGCGGAAAGGTTTGTCCGCCCCATGGTAGTTGAATCCACACCGTTTAGGCCTCGTTGTACATAGACTCGGTAAACGAGGGTGACTCGGTGATGTCTATCACAATGAGTGCCTCCTTCGGGGCATTGCCCACATCCTGGGAAGCCTCGGTCCCGGTCTCCTCATTGACTTCTTTAGTTTGAAGCAGATCGACCTCACGGTTCTCTGGTTCGGAGGCCCCCTGCCCTTCAAGATGCGATGGCACGCGGGCCACCAGAATATAGGGTTATTCTTCTTCTTCTTCGAATTCATCTCTCAGACGATAGAGTGAATTTGAAGACGGTGCTCGGGCACTAGTGACTTGCGCACCAGCATTTTTCTTGTTTTTTTTCCTTCGAGCTCGGGGAAGTCGGAGCCCTTTTTCTTTTCTTCTCTTCGGCTTATCTCGGAGCAGGGGAATAGGTAGGTAAGTCCTCACCACCGGCTGGAGGCCTCAGATCGACGTCTTTAGATAAGCCTGCAAAAAGAAGTAAACGGAGTGCAGGCTTAATATTAAAAGAGGAATCCTAATACTACCTACTCGGGAAAGAAGTGTCACCATGTGAACGGCCCTCCCAACGACCCTTCAAGAGCTTGTGCCACGAGCGCTCGGAATATGGCATATGTGATACGATACCCTCGACCCACTCCTTGAGTCGAGGGACAGCATTCGGGACCCGAGCAACGGCTGCACCACCACAAAGTATCGGTAAGAAAGAGAGAAGTAAGTGTAAAATAGACATTCGAAAGTAAATCATACTTACGTGAGGTATTTCACTTTTCGGGGAATGGCCTACACTCGGCTGTGATTAAGTCCAAAATCCTCACTCAGACAAAATGGCCTTACCAGCCCTCATCCCGATCCTCATCAATACTTTAGAACATGGCTTTACTGGCCCGACGCACAAGCTTTTTCAGCCCCCCGGAAGATTTGGAGACTGTATAAGCAAAGAAGATGGTCGATGGTGAACGAGCGCCCATCGATTTTGTTCACAAAGAACCGGAGGAGGATCACGATTCTCCAGAGTGAAGGATGAATCTGACCGAGGTATACCTCGTACCTCTTACAGAAATCTATGATGTACGGGTCCATCGAGCCCATTGTAAAGGGATAAGTGTAAACACTTAGGTATACCTCGACATGGGTGATAATGGCTTCATCGGGGTCGGGGATCACTATGTCCTTATCGGCTTGTTACAGTCTTTTCGGACCGTAGAGAGAACTTCTTCAATGATCGAGCAGATGTATCTCGAGACCTCCTCATACCGGCCTTGTACGGAGGAAGGTTTTTCAACCTTAAAATCGGCATTGACCGAACATCTCCCGGGGATGAACATTTTTAAAGGAGGTTCAGGTACTGGTTCGTCGACGACAGTGCGCGAAACAGTCTCCTCGGCCTCGGTAGCCGTCCATAAAGTAGAAGGGGTTTCTTTCCGGGGAACAGTTTTTGAAGTCTTTGCCATTTCTTTAAAAAATGTAGAAAAATCTTAGAAAGGTGGAGAAAGAAAGGAATTTGAAAGATTGGACTTGATGTCTTAAGATGAAGACGGGTAAAATTTCTTGCGAAGGATCTCAAGAAATCTGAGTAAAAGTGCTAGAAAGTATTGTAATCTTAAAGGTACGAGGGTAGAATGTTTGTATGTAAAGTTAGAATGAACAAAGAATGGGGTATTTATAGTATTTCAGTGGCGTTTCGCATCCAGGGAAGGCCGACCGACGGCTGACATACATTTAATGACATTAAGACTTGACTGGCGAGGCGTTTCAGTTGTTTTTGTTGTTTCTGTCACGGTGCATCGAAACAAGAATCGGAAGCTCATGTCGTTTCTCGTCATTTACTCTCCGAAAAATGAGGGGACTATCTGTATACGGGTGAAACCGAGCTCATGATGTATCCTAACCTCCGACAAGATAAGCCATGTTCGATACATGACGATAAGGGACCAAAATCGAGCCATAGTCCCACCGGACTAGAACCCGGAGCATGACGCCTGCCTTCGAGAATATCGAGACCATGATTCTGGAATCGATCCTAGCCTCGAGCGACTTCGAAGACAATGTCAGACAATTCAGCATAGCCAACAGAAGGCCGAAATATTCGGGACCGGCCGAATATTAAGGCGGGGATCTCGGTACGTATCGATAAAGAGCCGACAATCAGTAAATCAGAAGATTATTTACCTTTTATAGAGTTGTACCTAAAATTGGACTCCCCTACTATATAAAGGGGGTCTAATAATTCATTTTGGGACATTGTAATACGCACTCAAAAGCAATATATTATTATTTTCTATGTCTTTAAGCTCTTGTTCTTCTGTTTATCGACACCAAACATGGTGAGCCCAACTCGAGGGCAATTATTCTATCAAGGTTGAAATT
Organism: Nicotiana tabacum; assembly: GCF_000715075.1. Taxonomy (NCBI): domain Eukaryota; kingdom Viridiplantae; phylum Streptophyta; class Magnoliopsida; order Solanales; family Solanaceae; genus Nicotiana; species Nicotiana tabacum. The sequence goes on from NC_134103.1 coordinate 38,835,548, forward strand.
ATCCAACTCTTGTGGTGTGGACTTATCTTATCTTTATTTATTCAATAGCAGCTTAATTTATCGCTTTGTGTCAAGTTAATCCGCGTATCCTTAAAATTACTTACAAATTTAATTGTTATCCGATTTTAAGGGTAAACATAGTTATTATAATATTCCATCTTTTCTAGTTAAAGGATACACTTATTATTTGTAATTGTTCATAATACTTGACAGATAACTTTTATCACTTTCAAAAATTCAAAGTCATTTAACTACTTCGAATTTTGGTTTTTGTTGTAATGTTCTCTGTCCTTTGGTGATGGCATTAAAGGCTGGTTCACGGATCATTCTAGAACTTTGTATTTCCAGAAACAAAAGTTAAATTTATTTTAAAAAAAAAGAGAACCAGAAAAATAAGTAGAGCTTAAGAAGAAATAAAGGGGTGTCCCATCTTTAAGAAGAAACAAAGGGGTATCCTTGTTGGACATGTGAAACTTCAGTTGGACACGTTGTTTCTATTCTACTTATTGCATATGAATAATGAACATTGATCTCCCCCCTCCTTCTCTGCTATAACAGTCTCATTAATTAATAAGTCTAAGGACAACACCACACTAAATAAACTTTTTGACACCACATGTTTGTTTTTACGTTTTTTTCTTTTCTTTTAAGGTCAATGATACAGTGACAAAGTCAGAATTTAAATGTTTTCAGTTTTAATAATAATATATACTTAACGACGCTAGCCATACTTATTTTTCGTATATAATGGAGTTCGACCTCGAAACGTTAGGTTTTGTTGAACCTACAAATCGAATCTACCAATGTGGCGAAAGGCTAAATTAAAATTCATGCATGGCTCAGAAAATCCAATCGCAGTCTATTAATATGCAGTAAGCACAACACGAGCATTCACGGATTTGTTTGAGTACCCCATTTGGTACTCAAAAAACAGTCCAACAAAATGATATGAATACATTCTATCGATATCTTTTATATAATCCTTATTTACTTCACAGTTTACATATAGTATATTTTCTCACCTATCACTTTATAATGAGACAAGGTAAAATATTATTGAGTAAGATCGTGAATTAACTAGCATACAATCACACACAAAGCAAATAGAGAAGGAAGAAAATAGTGCAATGATTTAACGAGATTCGGCTAAACCTTGTCCTCGAAGCAGAAGCAGCATTTTTCACTATAAATAAAAAGAATAGCATAATATATAAATCTCAAGTAATCCCAAACTTATAAGAGAAATGCTTTCTAAATCCTAAAAGGACAATTATTTTCCTTTTCTAAATCTATTATAACAATGAATTTCCTAAACCTATACAGATTATGAGTTTCCTAAAAATAAAAGAAAATAAATTCAAAACATAAATAACAAATACATTCTACAAAATCTTAGTGTTTACCCGTAAAACGGTGCAATCGAATTTATTACGTGATTTATAGACAAGCGAATTGATTTGATCAAAAAAATGATAAATAAACTAGATTAAAAATCAGACTTAGTGATAAAAATCGAAGGAAATGACAAGCCTAGTTCCGGGAGCAATACCTCCGAGAGCAAAAATAAGAACAATATAAGGTAGCAAGTAAAGTTATTTTATTTAGCTTGAAAATGGAATGTAGCATAAGTTTTGCCAAGAATTTCGTGTCCTTACAACGGCTGTTGAAACTACTATTTATATCTATACCTAGAAAAATAAGATCCTAAGATCAAGCCCCTCTTAAATGACAATAAAGGGGCAGCCGTCTTTGGCTCCACGTGTCATGCTATCATTCCGATCATTTAATATGAACCAATTTTACTCTATACAGATAGTCCCCCTGCTTTTTGATGGCATATCTTTGTGTCACCGGGAAGTTGGTGAAGATCCTTTTCTTGGTGGAAAATCTTTTGAACAGTCTCTGACGCTTGATAAGACGCACGTTTCTTCGCATTTAATACCCCGAACACGTATTGCCCCAACGATTCAACAATATATTTGCCGGTTCTCGAGGTAATCATGACCATAATTTTTGCCGTCTATATCTTTACTTATACTCATCATTTTACCTCTTTCACCTTCACAATTTTCATAAGTCCATTATCTTCTCTGTACTTAACCTTCTTCTACTTTCATCTCTTTCCGATTTTCTTCAAAACTCCACCATCTTTTTACTATTATGGCTTCTTTTATGGAGTCTTTTGAGAACTCTGGTCTTCTCTTCGGTGGAGGCCCGAAGAGAAGCAAAGATAAAAAGGTAGATGTTGATACTGATCCTCCCACAGTAAGCACCATCATACCCAAACACTTGAGCACCGTCAATGATTTTCAAGAGAAGTTTGCCTCCGCGTCTTCATGGACTTTGGCCGTGAGTAGATATCTTTCTTCTATTCGTCCTTTCAGTATTACTTGTGAAGGAGGATTGCAACTGCCCAGACCTTAACATCATCGCTCCTGACTTGATAGAGCGAGTTACCTTTTCCAAGGAAGGTTTTACATATGTATATATGTATCCCTTCACCTTGGGTCTATTTTCTTTGAGCGGGGGACTTGACCCCATGATATTAGAGTTCTGCCATCGTTACTTGGTCTTGTTGGAAAAAGTGGGTCCCTTTGTATGGAGAGCGGTGGCTTGCCTACACCAGTTGTGCATGGAGATGGGAAAAATCCTAACACTAACATATATGATGTATCTCTATTTCCCCAAAATCTTCCGTGTGAGAGTAAAACATTTCAGTAAACATGGCTACCATGCCCTTCTCACCAGCGTGGATGATGATAGTGACCGTGGATGGATGGAGCGATTTGTCATCATTACTACCAGAGATATCATCCCGACCACAACTCCACCTTTCCCTGAATCATGGAACCGTTCACGTAAGTTTGTATTTTATTCATATCTTTCCTTAGTAAAAAAGAACCATTCCCTGTTATTATTGATATCTTTGTTCCCGTTATTTTAGCTACTTGGTGGACACCACCAAGGGTTCAAGTCCTGGACCAATAGGTTCAGAAGATTCTGAATATTACAATGCCAGAAACCCGTCGGTGGAAGGAGATGGCCCCCAAATATGGGTGGAAAGCCAAGAACCACGGTAAACTGATTCCTTCTTTCTTCTACCTCCGCATGAACATAAATTAACTCACTAACTACTTTTTTTGCTTGATTCAGGACTCCCGTAGGGCTCCGATACCTGCCTTGAAGTGGATGTTTTGGCCGATTCTGCAGAGGCTGTGAGATTGCTGCAAGATGTTCTCACTCGGAGCGGTGCCCTCGGATCTGCCTCCGGTGGAGGTGCTTCCTCTCGGAGTCTCCAACTAGAGAATAAGTAACCACAAAGGCGGTGTTCTTCCTTGGCTGGTGATAAAAATAAAAAAATAAAGAAGGTCGCGCCTGAGTCAGCCACGACCACTGTGGTCATAGATGATGATGGGTAAGCTAGTGATGAAGAGGCTTCCTTCAATGGAGACAATGATCTTCATTAGCTTAACTGAATTCTCAATCGTAAGAGCTTAGAACCCAAACCGAAGGTGAGGTCTGAGCGCTTTGGGGTGAAATGGAGATAGTAGAGAATGTTGATGAGCAACCAATAATCAGCACTGCCCCTATTACAAGTACTTTTCAATCTACAACACCATCAACTTCATCCCCCTCCACTCCATCTGTGCCTTTGCCACCAACATTTGCTACATCTCCTCCACCGGCCACAGATGCCCGAGAGGAGGGTGCTTCTCCTCCTTATTCTCCCGACCACGGGAATTTTGGAAAGAATTATTCACCCCATTCTCAAGATCCCCGAGGGAGGAAGAGTGTCACTCTCTTAGTCTCGAAGGGATGCCATCTGCTGTCCATGCCGGCGGATCTTGCCAATTACCTGAAGTCGCTGGCTTCAGAGAAGGATAAGAAAAAAATACACTCCCTTTCAGGGGAATGCATATTGAACAACAACATGCATAACGCGTCAGCGGTATTGTATTCGCTCTCTTACTGCTTGTTTTTTACTTATCTGCTATGACAAAATTTCTAACTTCAATACTTTTTTTGTAGACCAACTTCCTTGCTTCCAAAGGCCTTCAGAGATTGATCCTTGATAAAGAAGGACTTATGTTCGAACAGGATCAGCTGTTGGCCGAGAGGCACCAGTTTGCTGCTCGCCTGCCGGTGCTGGAGGCAAAGGCTGCTGAAGCGGGCGAGCTTGAGGCTCGGTTGCAGCTAAGTGAATAAGAAGTGATGGCCCTTAGCCAAGAAGCCACTCAATTAAATGTATAGTTTCAAGAGGCTAAGGCTAAATGGGCCGAGGTTCAAGATGATGTGCTCGCTGCTGCTGAGCGTGAGTCTACCTCCTTTGAAAAAGTAAATAATTTGGAGGCAGCCTTGAGCTCAAAAACCAAAGAGGCTGCTACTGCCGAGGAGAAAAGGGCTAGGATGGAAGAGAGGTTTAGGAAGATCATGGAGCAAAACTGGATTCACACCTCTACACTCCATGATCTTGATTCTAGCTTCAGCGCCATAAGTTCCAAGAGGGACGATCTTCAGGCCGAGGTTGACAGGCTTAAATCAGAGCTCCAGTTCCAAGGGGATTCTCTTGTATTCGAAAAGACATATGCTATGTATCATATGAGGAGAAAAACTTTGGAAGAAGCTAAAGCGGACATCGTTGATATTGATGATTGCACCGCCAAGGCCCGAGCACTGGAGTTAACTACTCGAGAATGCCTCCCTGCTCAACCTACCACATTTGACTCTTCGAGCACCAGTTTTGAATTTCTGGGAATCGAGGATGAAGCTGAAGAGAATGAAGATGAAGGTCCGGGGCCTGAACAGGCGGCTGATCTGCCCACTTCCCCCGGGGGGCGTAGATTCCTCTCTCCTCCCGAGTTCCGGCGGCGATAATGTTTAAATTTTTCTTCTTTTCTTTTGTTGTTTTCTTTTGTATCTTTGTACTTATGCTGTTTGGAAATAAAGAAGACTTTTGCTTAAGTATTGCATAAAGTTTATTCTTTTTTTGCGTTGAACTAGATAAGGCTTCGGCTATATTTTCGTCTGATAACTTTTTGTTCTGGGTATAAACTCTTTCGAAATTAACCTTTAGTCTAAGGGTTTCATAAGAGAGGGCCCTCTTATATTTACGGTACTCTTGAAGAGGACGTCTCCTGTTCATTTCGGCGGAAGCATTTGAAGTTTCTTGTTAACTTTTAAATTATAAAATCAACTCATCATTTGGACAAGAAACACGATAAAAATAAAAGGACTTTATTTTATTCCTTCTATCTTCATAAGGAAAAAAACATTCGTTTGCCAAAAAAAGAAAATTGCCAATACATATGGCTAACTTGTACAACTTGTTTCTACGGGGGGACTGGTCGTACAGTCTTTAGTCCTGATGAGACATTATTATTCTCGGGTCTTGTAGTCCCAGGTTTCATGACAATCATGTTGCCGTATCTTATACTATTCCCCCCAGTATTCGAATGCGATGTATGCGAATTAGAACACTAAAAGTCTTGCTCGTCTGGGTAAAGCACTTGTGAACGGTTGAATAGCCTTTGGTTCGATGACAAGCTTTACTTCCCATTAGGAATTTTCCATCGAGCCAAAGACTATTTAACCATCCCATAGTTGTTTGTTATTTCAATGCCTTGTCATTTGAAAGTCTTAAATTTGCCGATGACGTTCCTCTCGTAGTATGCTTTCCATTGCTGCCTCGTTAAAAATCTTGTCAGAAAAATCCGATTGGGACAAAAAAAGGTCGAGTGCAGCACATACTTTTAGTGTTGACGGGATCCATCAGCAGTAATACCTTTTGAGTTGAGTTACGTTCTAATTGCTGGGAAATCTGACTCCATCTTGATTTTCCAGCTCGTATGATCCTTTTCCGGTGATAGCTGAAACCCGGTAGGGACCTTCCTATGTCGGGCCCAGATTCCCAGTGTTGATTTCTCAAGTTTTCTGAGTCACCTTCCTTAAAACCAACTCTCTTACTTTGAAGTAACGGAGATTGGCTCTTCGATTGTAGTATCTTTCCATCCTCTGCTTCTGAGCCACCATCCTTACGTATGCCAAGTCCTTACATTCATCAAGCAGATCCTGCTTCACCAACAATGCCTCATTATTCATTTCTTCGTCTGCTTCAGAAAACCGTAATGTTGGTTCCCCTACTTCCACCAGGATCAGAGCTTCTGTGCCATATATGAGAGACAAAGGTGTCTCTCCCATGCTTGATTTTGTCGTCGTCCGGTACGCCCATAGCACGACCGGTAACTCTTCGGGCCACTTGCCTTTAGCAACTTCTAACCTCTTTTTGAGGTTTACCTTATTGGTTGACTCCGCTTGTCCATTAGCGCTCGGATGGCATAGTGAGGAGGTAATTCTTTTTATTTTCAGGTCTTCGAGAAATTTTGTGATTTTGGAGCCTATGAACTGTGGTCCGTTATCACAGGCAATCCCCTTCGATATTTTGAATCGACAAATAATGTGTTCCCATAGGAAGTCGATCACTTCGCACTCAACAATCTTTTGGTAAGGACCTGCTTCAACCCATTTAGTGAAATAATCGGTTAAATTTAAAAGAAATCTTACCTTTTCGGGATCCGGTGGCTGTGGGACAACTATATCCATCCCCCATTTAATGAATGACCACGGGGATAGTACCGAATGCATGAATTCTGCCGGCTGGTGTACTAACTGTGCATAGCATTGACATTTGTCGCATTTTTGCACAAACGTCTTTGCATCTTGTTCCATCCAAGGCCAGCAGTATCCTGCTTTAACTAGCTTTAGTACCAACGAATCTGCACCTGGATGATTTCCGCAAATTCCTTCATGGACTTCTCTCATCACGTAGTCTGCCTCCGAGGCTCCTAAACATTGGGCCAACGTGCCTTGGTATGATCTCCTATATAGTTTCCCTCCCATAAGGCAGTAACGAGCCGCTTTGGTGCGTAGTGCTTGGGATCCCTTCGGATCTTCGGGCAGCTTGTTGTGCCGAAGATGTTCGATGAACTCATTCCTCCAGTCCAAAACTAGGTTGGTTGTATTTACTTTACAATAACCGTCCACATCCAGTACCGAATGCATAAGTTGGAACGATAGTATCTGAGTCAGATCCTTTCATCTCCATGGACGACCACAAATTGTGATCACATTATGCCTATTCCTTCAAGACCGTTTGCTAGGAGTCAAGCCAAGGACCTTCAAATTATTGGGATGCATTTGATGAAGTTGGAAGATATGAATGATCTTTTGGAAAAGCCTAATAGAATCTACAATTTCATCCAAATGATATTCAAGGATGGTGGTCCAAGTTCATGTGAAGATGCCCAATTACAAGTAGAGAGCCCAAGCACCTAAGGATCTTTTTAGTCTTTATGTAGATCTTAGTATAAATAGAAAATATTAGGTCATATTTCATTTCTTAGTCTATATTGAATATTCCTATGTATTTTGTGAGCTTGAAGGTAGACTTGTGGTTGCCTTTGAATTAGCCCTAGAATTTGCAAGAGGGTTGTCTTCCTCTTGAGGATTCTATTAGTGTAGGTGCTTTTCTTGATTGTATTAGGGGTGATTATAATTTTAATTCTAGTTATTGCTAATATCTCATCAATGTTTGTGTCTTGCTTCCCTCTCTTTATTTGCTTTTCAAGTCCCACTTCTTTTTCATGCATTTTGACTGTTATCATTTGGTATTAGAGCCAGGTTAATTGGGTATTCTAATACTCAATTATTTCACTGATTTTGAACCACCATAAAAAAAGAAGAGATATTTCATTTGTTTGCACTGTTCTCGTTCTTAAATGCTATATTGCGAATATCCATTTGCTAAAAGGATTTTTAAAGTTTGTGAACTTGATTGTCTAGTTGCTGGGAAATATTTATGGCTATTGATTTGGTGATTTTGTTGACTTAAAGTGAAACAAACTTGAAAGTTCACTCTGAAAACTTGGAAACATATTTTTATTTTTAAAGCAAATATACCACTAGGTTATTCACCTAATAGTTGTTATATATAATAAGTCCCAAACTGGAACAAAGTTACACACTGTTGAAGAAAAAGAAAATAATTAAATAAAGAAAGCTAATGGCTATTGCTACCAAATAATGTAGCAGTAGCATAATTATAACATGGAATGTAAGAAGCTACTAATTTGAAATATCCAATTGTTGCCGACGACATAGAATTCACACACCAGTTGCAAACAATTCTATATAGCACCTATAAATCTTTCACCCGGCATCATTTGTTGCAATCCAAAGGAGTAGGTATGTTTAAATCCACTTGTTGTACAGCAAATCAGTTTGGACATCTTTATTTTGGGGCTGAGGAATTCCAGCATCATTGTTGGTACAGAGAACATGCATTTGTGATTTCTTTGCGTGAGATCCAGTTTGCTGTGATAAATTTTGACCAACAAATTAGCCAAGGACAATTGAATAACTGGTAATTGACGCATCTCCAGACAGTCGATGAACTTCCCTACGTTGTCCATTGCAACCTTGGGTAAGTTTTTATACATGTGAGAAGGAATCTGAACTTCACAGCTGCAAGGATTAGTGTTGAGCCAAATGAAAGCCAAAATGTTGATGTTGTGGCAACAACCCAGTAGCATTGAAAACCAAAGTTGGGGAAATTGAATTGTATATTCCCATCTGGTGATGCAGCAACCACAGATTGAGCAATATGTATTGCTAATACCACTGAGTATTGAAACATCTCCATACTGAAAGGATACAATCCTAACGAATGCAGCATAGTAAAACTCCTCAGTGAAAGCTCCTTCCAAATCACACCAGCAATAGTAAGGTGGTGTGTATCTGTTGGTTGATAATCTTTCGATGTTTCATAGGGGCATACTTGCATTTGCATATTCAATGAATACCTTTGCAATTGTGATGATGCAGCCATAACTTGTAGTAGCAAATTCTACCTTTGAGGCAACATGTGAGGGTTGGCAGACTTTGTAGGATCCCTGATAAAGTCACAAGCATAGTGATGCATCTGCTGGATTATTATTACTGGTAATACCAGTCCATGAAGATGCCCTAATAATCTGAGTGTATCCCTGGTTCCTGCAAAGTGTAGCAAACAAGTTAGGAGGAAACATTCCACTCCCAGGTTCTTGTGTGTTCTGGAAATAGTGAAGAAAATTAGGTTGTGAGTGAGGTAGAAGTTATGCAGAAGTTGTTTTCTGAGTATATTGTTATTGTATGTAGTCAAACCACCCCCCACAATGAGCCAGATGCAGTGCTAATACCACTAGGGAGTAGTAAGCTTGTACACAACAATGTAGAGCATCCCTACCCAAAGTAGTAGGAGTACAACTGTTGTTTTACTGTCATGTTGAAGGAAAAGAGGCTGAAGCTGAAGCAACTGTTGAAGCTGAAGCAGTCATAGTAACAATGAATAAGAAAAATCCAAAAGACATTGTGTGACGACCCGGCCGGTCGTCTTGAGAGTTATAGCCTTGATCCCCTATTAACTATTTTCCCCGTTTCCTTTTCTTCTATTGTGACTTGCCGGGAGGTTTCGTTTTGGTTTTTGGAGTATTTTGAGACACTTAGTCCCTAAATGGAGGCTTAAGTCTTAGGATTTGGACCGTAGTCAGAACTATATGAAGACGACTCCGAAATGGAGTTCCATCGATTCTGTTAGCTCTGTTAGGTGATTTTGGACTTAGGGGCATGTCCAGATACTGTTTTGGAGGTCGGTAGCTAATTTAGGCTTCAAATGACGAAAGTCAAAGTTTTGGAGATTTGGACCGGTAGTGGAATTTTTATACCAGGGTCGGATTCTGATTCCAAAAGTTATAATAGGTCGGTAGGGTGAATATGACCTGTGTGCAAAATTTGGGGTCAATCGGATGCGATTTGATTGGTTTCGGCATCGGTTGTCAGATTTGGAAGTTTCAAGTTTTTAAGTTTGAATTGGAGGCCGATTCGTGATTTTAGCATTATTTGATGTGGATTGAGGGCCCAACTAAGTTCATATGGTATTTTAGGATTGGTTGGTATGTTTGGTTGAGGTCCCAGGGGCCTCAGGTTGATTTCAGATGATTAACTGATCATTTTGGACTTGTGGAAGATTGCAGATTTTCTGGTGTTTTGTTGCAGACTTTTCTTCATCGCGTTCGCGAAAGAGGTCTCGTGATCACGTAAGGCATCTGAGAGGCCAGCTGAAGTTTTTCTTTGCGTTCGCGAATATGGGGACGCGATCGCATAGGTTGGTCAGGCTGTGCATCGCGAACGCATGGGCTAGGCCGCGTTCGCTAAGAGGAAGTAAAGTAGCAGTGGAATTCAAGTGTTGCTCTTCGCGAACGCGTAGGGTTGTTCGCGATCGCTTAAGTATGAGAGCCAGTGAATTCCATTCGCGTTGAGTTTTCTGCGTTCGCGTAGGGTTAAATTCTGGGGCAGCGAAGTTGTGCTTCGCGATCGCGAGGCTATTTTCGCGATTGCGATTAAGGAATCACTGGGCAGTATTAAACATATCAAAATCGAGGGTTTGACCATTTTTATCAAAACTTGAGTTTGGGAGCTCGGATTTGGACGCGATTTTGGGGGATTTTTAGTGACGTCGATTGGGTAATGATTCTACACTATATTTTGGTTATATCCCACTAATCTATCATTAATTTCATCTTTAATTTCGTATTTTGGGGTTGAAATTTGGGAAAACAATTGGGAGAAGTTTTTCAACTAAGATTTCGAGTTTTGAAAGGGGATTCGTGGTCGGATTTGAGTAATTTGTATATGGTTGGACTCGCGAGTGAATGGATGTTCATATTTTGTGAGTTTTACCCGATTCCGAGATGTGGGCCTGGGGAGGCCTTTTGGGGCGATTTCCTAATTTCTCTCTTTAGCTTAGATTTCATTGACTAGATTAGTTTCTTATAGCTATATTTATGGTATGTAATTGATTTTGGCTATATTTGGGCCATTTGGAGCCTGATATTCGTGGGAAGAGCATTGCTACCGACTGATTTAGCTTGGTTCGAGATAAGTGGCTTGCCTAACCTTGTGTGGGGGAAATCCCCTTAGGATTTGGTACTGATTTTATTATGTGAGCGCTGTGTAAGCGAGGTGACGAGTGCGTACATGGGCTATTTGTTGAAAAAACTGATGTTTGCTGAGAAATTCCCTGTTTCCACCTTAATTGAATATACTAGCATGCATAGTTACCCTGTTAGCTTAGGATAACATGTCTACGTACCTTATTTGCTTAACCGAACTCTTTGAAGCATGTCTATTGAATTCCGCTTCTTTCCCGACTTGTACTTAGTCTAGACTGTAGATTCTCTTGTTGTACTTGTCGTTTGTAATTGATTGCACTGTTTATTTATTTTGGGACTACGAGACGGTATCCCGGGAGATCCCCCCTGCATATTTACTTTTGGGACTATGAGACGTTATCCTGGGAGATCCCCATGCATATTTACTATGAGACTACGAGACGGTACCTCGGGAGTTCTCCCTGCATATTTACTTTTGTGACTACGAGACGGTATCTCGGGAGATCCCCTATTGCTTAATTCTGTACACTGTTATGTTATTTCATTGTGCTTTCCTTTGTTGAACTTTAGTCTCTTATTATACTGCTTATTCTCATATTTTTGTTATTATATACCAGTGGGGCTGACCTGACCTTGTCACTACTCGACCGAGGCTAGGCTCGGCACTTACTACCCCTGTGGTGTACTCACGCCTTTTCCTACATATGTTTTTTTGCGTACAAATTCAGGTTTCTTTTACCAGCCTCGTCCTTAGTTACAATCGTTGCTGTTTCGGAGAAAACAAGAGATGTTTCTGTCCGTTTAGAAGGTTGTCTAGAAAAAGTAGGGGTACTAATATGAGGGTCAGACGAGGGATCATCTGGATTATTATTAGTTGGGTTAACTTCAGGAGCAGGACTAGTGGGTGTATCGTCATCCGGTTGCGTTTCATCAAAATCTATTTCTTCATCATCATTTTCATCAATAGTTGGATTACCATAAAGAGCATTCATATATTCATGGTTTAATTGTTCATCGGGTGTAATATTATGGCAAAATTGACTCTCGGTAAATTATAATAAACTATTATCGCTATCAAGAATAGGAGGTATAGGACGGGTAACAGGTTTTGGTCGGGGAGCCGGGGCAAGTGGAGGAGGAACAGATTGGCCACTAGATTCACCACTCTTCGATTTTCCCTTATTTTTACTAAACATATTTTTTAAGGAATAAGCCATCTTAATTAATCAAGCAAAGTAAATAAAACAAACAAAATTATAATATTGAAACTTAAGAGTTGGAACGAGTTTACCGAATTGACGAACAACTTGTTGGAAATTGATTATCGTTGAAGATTTCAATTCACCAACTTCACAATTGTTTCACAAATTGTAACAATAAAGTAAGCAATAGTAGCAATTATAGAAGTAAATTAGAGAGAGATTGTGAAAGATTGATGATTTCGTAAGAAAAAATAAAATAATGATGGGGTATTTATAGTTGAAAATAGGGAAAAAGTGTAATTATAAAAAGTTTGGGATTAAAATAAAGTCGGGGGGTTAAATAGCTATTTTATAAATAGCCAACGACTATTTTTGACAGCCCAACGACTATATTTTTAAAAAAAAAATAGCCGTTGGGACTGTTTGGCCCGCTAAGGGACCGGGCCAAATGGTCCCGGGCCCTGGCAGGCCCAAATCATAGGACCGGCCCATGAGACCGGACCAGGCCCGCTAAAATTGGGCCAAACGGTCCTGGCCCGTTTAGCCATTTGGCCCGTTTGGCCCGCGGTCCCGGGCCTGGACCGGCCCACTTGCCAGCCTTACCTGGAAGTGGTATGCATTTGCGACCATTTTGTTGCTTTTGCGGTGACTAGAATTCTTGGGCTGCTTCGCAAATGCAAAGCTTGCACCGTATTTGCGATGGCTGGGACTTTGAAAATGCGAGGGATATGTCGTATTTGCTACTTCTGAGGGCCTGTTGCACTGGTCGCATTTGCGATCAGTGTTTGGCAATTGCGGACATTGCAATTGCGAACAATATTTCGTTATTGCGACATTTGCAGCTTTGTAAAATGTGGGAAAATCGGGACTTACTTTATTTTACATTATTTTTCAACTCTAAGCTTTATGGAGGTAATTGTTTAAGAATAGTTTCTCCCCAAATTCATTGGTAAATAACTTTAATTCATTTTCCATCAATTCCCCTTACTTATCCATGAATTTCTAGATAGAAATTAGGAGTTTTGGGTAGAATTTAGGGATTTTATAAAATTGAGATTTAGACATCAAATTGAGGTCGAATTTTGAAACAATTTGCATAACCGGGCTTGGGGGGTGAATGGGTAATTGAAATTTGGTCAGAGTCTCAGAATTCGACTATGCGGGCATGGGGTTGACTTTGTTGACATTTTCAATTTAATTAAAGATTGAATCTTTTTTGTTCGTGGGTAGTTTCTGAAGCTTTTTTGAATTGTTTGAATGATAATTGACTAGATTCGTTGGTCTTGAGGCTTTTTTGAAAGAAAAAGTTGTGGTTGATTATTGATTTGGTTACGGAAAGAGGTAAGTGCGCTGGTTAACTTTGATTTGAGGGTATTAATATTGAATCAAGTCTATTTGCTACGTGAACTACGTGTTGGATACGACGTATATGCTAGGTGACGAGTGCATATCCATTGGCCATGGGATAAGCATGCGGGTGAAATTTGCCTTAATTGTACCATGTTACTTCATTTACTGTGTCTTCCATGCCTTAGATAGATCGCTTATTCTTTGATTAATCATTTTCAAGTTATTTCTTATATTGAATTTTTGGAATATTGGGTGTTGAGAACATGGAACTTGTAATCGGTTGTTGTCTTTAATTGTGGAAATTCAAAACTATTGTTGAAGTGTATTTGCTTCCCACCTTGATTGATATTTATTATTGTTGTTGTTGCTTGGCGAGGAAGAGTAAAGAGCACGAAGGGTGTTGTCGTGACTCGTTTACATAGTGATATCATTGATTGAGTGATTGCAAGGTTAAAAGTACAAAGGGTGATGTTGTGCACATGCTTATTTACACTATATGGTGAGAATGAGAGAAAAAGCACGAAGGGTGATACTGTGTACTTGCATTTATGATATACGGTGAGGATGAGGGTAAAAGCACGAATGGTGATGCTTTGTAATTGGTTGATTTTATTGCTTGACTTGAAAATTTAATATGACCTTGACTTGGAGGTTTCAGTGCTTATTTTGAAAGAGGCTTACTTGGTGACTTTTGCTTATTGTTTCCGCATAATTGTCCTTTTTACATGTCCTTACCATGTTGTTACTTTTGATGCTTTATTTGCTATTTTGTTGCTTTACGTATATAACTGCACATGTTTTTAGTAGGTGTCTTGTCTTAGCCTCGTCGCTACCTCGTCGAGGTTAGGCTCGACATTTACTGGGTAGATTGGGTTAGTTATACTTATACTATACTTTTGCACTTCTTGTACAAATCCCGGTATTGGCCATAACGGTGCACAGAGGAGATTGTTTGGACCATATCTAACTAGGACACTTGAGGTAGAGCTGCACGACAATTGTAGTCCCTGAATTCCCCTTCCTTATCTTGTTTTACTGTTTACCTTGTTTCGAACAGTTATATTTCGTTTCAGACTGCATTTGTAGTATTCTAGTCGCTCATGTACTTATGACATCGAATTTCTGGGATTAGTATAGACCGTGTTCTTATGGATTTATTAGGTGTATTTTAGAGTATTTCAGTCGTTAATTATTATTATTCTGCTTTTAAATTATTAAAATTGATTAATTCTTTAGTTAACATTGGCTTGCTTTGCAAGTAGATGTTAGGTTCTATCACAACCCCGTGGTTGGGATTTTGGGTCGTGACACTTGGTCGGGCGAAGGAACGAGAGAGGCAGCTTGAGAAACTCCTTGGATCTTGGAAGTCTTCCATTGACTCTCATAGAGCTAAAGAGGAAAGACTGTGAGGTGAAAGAAATAGGGCTATACAGAAGTTCGACAGGTTGAAGGTGAAATCTGAGATGGCCTAGAATGTAGTGTTTTTGGAATCTAAGTTATCAACTCTAAAGGTTGTCCAAAAAGGGATTCCAAACTTTGAAAAAGAGATTGAGAATGTGACTCGAGTAATGGAGTTAGCCCGACAGACTCTAGGCCCCCTTCTCCTAAAGAAGAGTTTTTGTTTGGGGGGGGGGGAGGGGGGAGGGGGCATTTTCGGGCCTACCAGATGACGATATCAAAGAGGGGAATGCTAAGTTGAATTATAACCCTTTGGTTCCTCAAGTTGATTCTTCCCATTGTAATTCTCCTTCTTCCACTCCGGCTACTCCCAACTCCCAAGCATCTTCCTCTCCTTCCAAGGGCCAATGAGATGGCAATACAAGTGCAATGTCCAGTGTCTAGTGGTCTAGGTTTTCTTATTTTCCTTTTTATGGAATTTTGTTTTTGTATTTGGTTGGATTCGGGCATTTTCGGATACACCTTTTTTTGTAATCGGTTAGGATAGATAATGAATGAAAAGTATCTTTTTTCAATTTATGCATCTTCCAAGTACTCAACTTAGATACTTACAGATCATTTTGCGTCTTTAAAACGTATCGACAACACCCTTAACACATTCGGATGCCTTATCTTGAAAGATTTTCCAACTAGTCCTGGGCATTTGATCTCAGAGAGCGATTGTGGAGTTTGAATACCCTGAGTCCTCTTTGTTATGGGTCTAGGGAGTGATTGAACATGTTTATGCCACGTGTGGATAGATAGCTCCTCTCTAAAAGCATATTAGGAGTGGAGAAGTCTTTTTGGAGGGAAGGCACATCATTTCTATAAAACATATTTTCGAGTCTATGACATCAAATATCGTATCTATTTAATGTAGAGAGACGTGGTTGGGTCCAATTATTATTGGTGCCTTCCAAATATTTCATTTCTTCTTTTCAGATATTCTACATGATCTGCTTTAAGAAGCTTTCTATTCTTTCCTTCTATATTTCTCAACATCTTAACATGGATTCCTAGAGTTGTAACCCCTCAAAGGATCGACCCTTATCTATCTCTACTGCTGTCTCCATGGAGGATTCCCAGCTGCTGCCATTGTTGAATCGACAATGGTTGAGGTTGCATCTCCTCCATCAAAGAAGAGAAGACCAAGCAGGCCGACTTAGCGACCTTGACAAAATGAATGGTCTTGGACATTTTGCTAAACCGATTGAATAATAACAGTGAATGCAATGTTATGGAAAATCCTAAGAAGCAGATGGTCGATCGAAATGCCCTTGTGTTCATTTGAAGCAGATGAGGGACCTAAATGCCTCTACGTTCATCTATCTGACTCTTATTACTCGAGACATCCTTCATCAAGTTTAGAAAGATTTCGTATGGGAATATATAGATGACCTCATCATCGGGCTCCCTTGGGAGGGTGAGAGACTCACCAATCATCGTCTCAGTCACTCTTTTATCAGCACACACCCCTTTATTATGGGCTTCAAGATTTTGGTGGACAAGATTATTGCCGAGCTTTGTGTTTGGTACAATTTAAGCCTAACCAAGATAGGCCCTCAGATTTGGATGTTGGTCATGAGCCTTCATCACTTAGAATCAAAGGCCGGAGTCTCCTTCATCTACCTTAATCTTCTTCACCTTTATTCCCCTAAAGTTTACCATAGGGAATAATTAATATAACCTAATAAAGTTCGTGTACCTTGATATCTGATTGTGGCGTGGCAGGGCAGCACAACCCCCAACCAATGGAGTGGTTACGTCTAGTGTCTCCCCCTTATTTCCGACATTCTATGGTACCCCGGAGTGGGTAGGAAGTAGAAGAAAAGACATTCAGGGCTGAAAGAATAGAACTCTCTCTAAGGGTGACAACCTTGATTGAAGATGGTTCAAACACAGTTCTTCTGGCCGAGTGAGAAGGTTCTATTCCCAGAGAAATGGAACTTATTTTAAGTGTTTCTCATATCTTTTTTTGCTCTTTTTATACCTTTTGGGGTCGCATTTAATATTTGGTGCCCTGCAGATCTCGCAATGGATCTCTAAGCGGGTCTTGGACATTGAAAACTTGATGTCCAAGATTTTGAGAGTTTTTTACAACATTTCTTAAACCTAGAAGGTCATTGCTGCCGAGTTAGGAAGTATCGTAGCAAATGACCATGGTAATACCTTTTCCAATTCCGATATTCTTCTTTTTATGATTCTTTTTTGTTTTTGTTTACCATGAACGTGTTTTTCAAGTGTTGGCCTCGATATAAGGTCTCGTTCTCGGTCTCAACTTTCTGTTGTTCTTCTGGCTTGGGGCGCGGTTGCAGCATAGAAGATCCGAGAACTTCTTGCCGAAGCATCGCTGAGGGTGTTGCCGAGATCCCTATAGTGCCATCTCCTTCGAGGGCCACTAAGAGAAAGAGGACCATTGGAAAGAAAGCTTCCCGTACCGAGGCCGATGGAAATATTTCCCATACCAATACCTCGATCGTTCGGTATGGCTCCATCGAGGAACCGGTGTGCCCTGACCCTATCATGCTTGACTAGAAGGAGGAAGATCTCCATCCTATCACTATGTCCTTGGAGTAAGAGGCAAATTCTATCCCGAATAAGGGGTTAGCACTTGGGCAGCGTGCCCAACCTAATGGGAAGGCTGTGGCGCTTTATCAAAACTCAGAGGTTTAGCCCTCTCAAGTTGGTCCTTTCATGGAGGAGAGCGTCCAACCAGGGGATGCTTCCAATTTGACCGTCTAAATTCTGGAAGAAACCAACGCCCCCGTTGTTGATACCAGTGAACAACAGGTTATCACTTTCTCAGTGCCTAGCAGGGTTAAACATTTCAAGGATCCCACGCACGTGTCCATCCATCTTTCCAAATTGGTGGGCCCTAAGGAGTGGGAGAAGATGGATTTTATAAATGCAAAGGCATTGGTAACCTAAATGACGTAATAGACTACTAGGCTAAGTGTTCCTTTCTCATTTTTCTCGATAATATCGTTTAGTTGTGCCTTTCTCGTAAATTTATCTTTTTTCTCTTTGCAACTTACTTTGCCTACGGGGGCCATGAAAAGAGTCTGGGAGGACATTGCTATAGCTAAAGAGGTGGCAAAGAACAATCAATTATTCAAGGACAAAAATGAAAGACTTAAGAAAGAGATCAAAAGTATCAAAATTGAGAAGCAAGCTCAGTAGACCGAGGTGGCATAGAGGAGCACTGAACGAAGAATAAAAGATATCTCGAAAGTAAGATGAATTTTATGGAGCAGACTAGGGCCATCGATAGACTCTTCTCCCTCCAAATTGAATTGGCGTCGAAGGAGAGTGTAGAGGTTCGAATGGAAGATTGCTCCCGATTAGAGGCCACAGAGTAGGGGATGAGGTCCTAGTTGATGGCAGCTGAGGATAGGACTCGAGCTACCAATTCTGATTGGGAAACTCTCCGAAGGCTTATCTCGCAAAGGAAGTAGAATTAGGTCGACCTTGGGCAATTTTAGAGACTCGCATGTGTGCTCTCCGTTAAGTTAATATCAGCACAATATATTTATTGAAGGAGATTCCATTCCTTGAAAATGAGGCATGGTACATTCAGAGGCAGCTTGGAATTCCTTCTCCAGAGAGGCAAGTCTTAGTTCCGAGTTGGATAAGGATGACTTGGAAGACATAGATGAAGGTGTGAGAAAAAAGAAAACATTCCCCCATAGCCTGGGTCTCTGCCGCTTCTTATCACATCGGCTGTTCCGATCCCGGATATGCCTTCAACCTCAGGCACTAAAGATCCGGTGATGGATCCTAGTTTTGGGACTCACGGTCCATCTTAGAATTTCTTTTGTAGTCTTCGATTTAGGGCCGTGTCAATGTATAAATAAATATTTTTTAAGGTTATTTTTCGGCCCACTTACTTTTATGTTATATGTTTTCGCACTTAAGCATTTTTTTTTATTTGGCTTTAGATATCATAGACTTAAACTTTTCAAAGGGATTGGCAGTGCTAGGTGCTGGTAAGGCCGGGACCGTGGTCGTCCGTCTCCGGTTTGCCGGCCGATAAGATCTCTGAGATTGACCAGC
Source organism: Nicotiana tabacum (assembly GCF_000715075.1). NCBI lineage: Eukaryota > Viridiplantae > Streptophyta > Magnoliopsida > Solanales > Solanaceae > Nicotiana > Nicotiana tabacum. The sequence continues at coordinate 38,854,575 of NC_134103.1, forward strand.
CAGCTGGGTTGGTTTGGCTATTCTTTTCTATTGAAAAGGAGTCAGCTGTCTGGGAAAGCTGCAGTAATTCTTTGGAAAAGCCCGGTTCTCTTTGTCTTCGAGCTTTCATTCCTCAATCCACTGATTCCTTCCTTCATATACCTCCCCACCAATAGATAGAGACAAATAGGAATAACCGAACCACGTCTACAAAATGCCAGTACCATGCAGCTGCTTCAAAGCCAACGTGATGCTCCTTGGTCAGATGACCAAGATATTGGCGAATACCACATATGAACATCGCTTTCGGGGCGATCCTTGTGAGTCGTGACTCGATATTTTTTGCATAATGATGGGCCTCTTGATGTCTATTCACCGCATGTGTCTGAACTTCACTTGGGAGAAATATAAAAATAAAAGGGGATGGTCCGAACAAACTTTGGTTCTGAAGTAAAATATTGAAAGTATATTTATGAAGCAAAACAAAATTTAAGCTCGAATATAATTCTCATTTATTTTGAGTAGGGTGATTAACTCAGGTACATATTGAATCATTCTTCGACGGGGCATTAAGTTGTGTTACAAGTATGCCATTTTTCAAAGTGGCTTTTTCTTGATTTTTCGAAAGACCTTGTGAGACTTTACAATCATCTAATCTTCTGGATTGCTCTTTCGATATTCATAACTCTATCATTGTAATTTCGTATGGTATAGCCAACCTAGTGTTCAAGTTTGAAAAATAAAGACTCGAGCACTGGTATTATTATTTGACAGTCCCTATTTCATAGTCCCTATTTGACAGTCTCTAGTCGGACAATAGTCCTAATGTTATTGGTCCTCTCGATGGTCTAGTTCCTGAAAATATGATTACAAAGTGATGGGAGAGCATTATTACATGAATATGGTGCCTGGGGTACTTTTTTGTCAAACGCTTCCACCCTGGCTGGGAACTACAGTGGTTCGTGAATTATGCGAAAGGTCTGTATGGTCATAATTCATAGTGAGCCAACTTAATGCCTATCATCTAAAAAGATTATTAAAATAAAATGAGATGCATTCATAATGCGTGCATGGAAAAGGGAAAGAAATCAATGCGGTCCTTAGAAGTAGAACCGTTTGAGGTGTTCCATATTCCGGTTCACCTTTACGGGCTTGGCGTCCATCTCCTCCAGCTTGTATAATTCTTTCCTAGTTATTTTGAAGATCCAGTATGGTCCTTCCTTGTTAGAAGTGAGCTTCCCGATATTTGACTCTTGGGATATCGTGAATACATTTCGAAGCATGAAGTCCCATACTTTAAAATGTAAGAGGTTGGACTTCTTATTGTAGTACTTCTCGATTCGTTACTTCTGTGTTTCTATCCAAATCAAAGCCATTTCTCACCATCCCTCCACCAAGTCAAGATAGGCAGCTACTACTTCATTGTTTGAATCCTTGATGGTATGTGCAAATCTCAAGCTTGGTTCTCTTATTTCGATCGGGATGAGTGCTTCTGTTCCGTATATACAAGAAAAGGGGGGGGGGGGGGTCTCTTCGGTTCTTGATTTTGTTATTATGCGAAAGGCCCATAACACTCCAGGAAATTCTTCTGGCCATCTTTACTTTGTTACTTCTACTCTTTTTAAGCAGTTGAGTAAGTATTTGTTAGAGGATTCAACTTGTCCATTTCCACCAGTTTGTATAGAATGGAAGTAATCCTTTTGATTTGCCATTCTTCGAAGAATTTTACTATTTTAGCTAGAACAAATTGTGGCATGTTATCACATGCGAGTTCCTTTAGTACCCCTAGGGCTTCTTATCGGACGGATCGAGCGGTTATTTACTCTTAACGGTTTGGCTTATCGGTTATCGGTTTTTAAATGTATTAATCCGCTAGCCACCCGATAAGATATCGGACGGATTGGTATCAATTTAGCTATTATCGGACGGTTATCGGATGATTGTCGGTTTAGTTTCAGTTGATTTAAACTTAACATACTTTAATAGTGTTGGGGAGTACATCCCCGAGACAGCAATATAGTCAACATTTCTCATACATATATATCAACTAAATTATACCATGAGGCCATATTACTAGAATCAAATACTGGATATCAAAAGAGAAGTAATCTATAGAGATTCATCACTGTACCCACTTTGTATTGTGCTCTTATCATTATCGGAGTAGCAGTCGTCTTACTTGGCCTCTACAATCTCCTTATCATTCGATGGTGCAACGAAAACTACACAAATGATCAGTCTATTGAACAAAACTCTAGACATGTTTCTCATAATAATCTTAACATGAACTTAGTGTCCAGTTTCAGGTACAAGAAATGAGGAGTTGAAGTTGGAGGAAATCATCACGAGCAATGCACAACAGAATACACCAACAGTATCATTTGAACAGATTTCTTACTGTTTAAGAAGATACTTCCAAGCAATCACTACAATTCACTTTGCACTTCGTACAATTGTCTAGAGCAGTAATATATATATATATATATATATATATATATATATATATATATATATATATATATATATATATATATATATATTCTTAACGGGTTAACGGATTATCCGTTAAAAAAATTAAATAATTCGCCCCCAAACCAATAAGCCGTTAATAAAAAAATTTTAATCCGTTCCCCGTCCGTTAAACCGTTAACCCGATACCAATAAGCCATTAAACTTCGGTTTCGGTTCGGTTTTCAGTTTTGGTTCGGTTTTGAACACCCCTAAGTACCCCAAATCGTCATATGATGTTCCTCCAAATAATGTCAATGACATCTTTTTCTCAGATTTGCGCGTATACACTTGCTTCCACCCACTTGGAGAAGTAGTCACACGAGTAGAAATTTTACATGTAATGAGGCTTGTGGTAATGGTCCTATTATATCTATTTCCTACTTTATGAAAGTCCATAGGTTAAGTACAGAATGTATTGGTTCTGCTGGTTGATGCAGTTGGTAAGCGAATCATTGGCATTTATCATACCTTTTGACAAAGTCTATTGCGTCCTGTTCCATCAAAGGCCAATAGTACCTGACCCTAATTAACTTTCAGAGTGCGGAGTGAATTTCGCAGTGTCCTTCATGGACCTCCCTCATTATGTAGTCCATGTCCCCGAGCCCTAGGAATTTAGCTAATAGGCTGCCGAATATCTTCCAATACAACTGCCCTTCGTCTAGACAATACCTTGCAGCCCGAATCTTGAGTAGCACACCCTCCATTTACCATTGTTCTTTGGAACAACTACGGTGTTTGCTAGCCATTCTATATACTTGGCTTCTCTTACTGAACCAATATTCAATTATTTGAAAACCTCGAGATTATGAATTCATTCTGGTATGATCCTTATTTTTACGTTTTTTGCTTGCCCGGTTGGTAATTTAGGTCTACATTAAGCTTAGGAGTCATTACCTCTGGGGTATCTCTGTCATATCTAAAGGTGACCAAGCAAAGCAATCTGCATCAGCATGCAAGAAATCAATCAACTTATGCTTTAGCTCGGGGTTGAGTCCCAGGACTATCTACATCTTCCTTTTTAGGAAATCAATAAAAAGGATCAATTCTTTGGTTTGGAAGCATCAACTTCTTCTGGTTTGACGATTTTATTTGGGAGGATTGTGGCCTCTAGTTCGGAATCATCTGGATCAGTTGCTGCTTCAATGTTCCGGGCCTCCACTTGCTTTGGTTTCTATTGGGTTGATTCATCCTTGGAAAGGTTATTCACAACCGTTATAGAGTTGATCCCTAAAGACTCTCTTTGCTCTCCTCTAATTTCCTGAATTCCTATTTGGTTGGAAATTTCATCACCTGGTGCAAAATTGATGGGACTGCATCCATCTTTTGAATCCAAGGTCTTCTTAGGATGGCATTGTAAGCCATGTCACCTGCTACAACATAGAACGAAATGTTCTTGACTTCTCATTCATCATTGGTTGTTAAGGTCACTTTACCTTTATTAATTCACTGGAGTTGTTGAACTCAGAGAGCAATCGTGCTTTCAAAACAATTTGGCACATGAACATTTCCTCGATTACTCATAGTTAGATGATATTTTTCAAACTACCTGGAGCAATAAAAACTCATCTAATATTAGTGGTTAAAATTATTAAAGTTATTACTAGGGCGTCATTATATGTCATGATCGGGCCATCCGCGTCTTCATCTTTAAAGGTTATGTTTTCTGCGGTCAGTTTCTGTCGAGTACATTTTTTGTGAGATAAACATCTTCTCAAATTGTTTTGTTGTTGTGAAGGTTATCCCATTCACATTTTCACCCCCGAAGATAACGTTGACTATTCGGTTTGGCATTGGGACCGCAAGCGAATCTTCCTTATTTTTGTTATTTATGTACAATTGCTTTACTTTCTCGCTGAAGTGTTCAGTAAGGGATCCCTAATAGAGAAGTCGGTCTATTTCATTTTGAAGGACTCTACAGTCAGTGATCTAGTAACTGTGATCGTTGTGGAACTCGCACTAGAACTCCTAACTTCGCTTGCTTGGATCCCTTTTTATTTATTCTGGCCAACCCACTTTACCTCCTCTATCCTTAAGCACTACCACCAATTCTGACATGTTAACATTGAAGTTGTAATCGATGAGCTTTGGCCTAAGATGATAATCACTAATTTTTAATGTTTTTTGCTTTTTCCCTTCTCAATATGGTACCGTATCATTCCTGCGCCCAGACCTTCTATTATCTAGACCTGATCTCGGCCTCCAGTCGCATTCTAAATACATGGGTCTAGAATAAGGTTCATACCGGACCCTAGAATCTCAATGTTTGGGTTTGTCTCACCTGCTGACTACTTCAGGTCGACGGCTATATCCAATCATCTCCCTTTTTTCAAACCTCGGGAGTGTGGAGATGTTTTCTTCTATTCAAAGATTTGTAATCTATCTGTGGTACACATCATTCCATGTCTTGGCCAGAAATACCAGAGACTCCTTTAATCAACATGAAGCTTCTAAACTCAAAGGGTTCAAATTTCTTGTGAAGGTCATGGCTGCCTTATTATCTGGAACATCGAGAAGCAGCATTCTTTCCCTCTGAAATCGACCTACAAAGTCCTAGAGTGACTCTCTATTTCCTTGAAAAACTTGGATTTCCTTCATCAATTTCTCTACCTTCTGGGCTCTGGAGTGTGCTTTCATAAAAGCACCTGCAAGTTCGGCAAAAAAGGTGATGGAATTTTCAAGCAAATGAGAGTACCAAGTAAAAGCCACCTTGGTCGGGGTTTCTCTAAATTTGTTTTTATGAGAACTGATATGATTTCTTCCATTTTGAGATTATCTTATTTGACTCCATTTGTGTAAGCCATAACATGGTCATATGGATCCCACAAATCGTCGTACTTTAGGATGTGCATTATTTCTGTGGGGCTATACTAGGCATTCAAGGCAATTGAGAATATTTGTTTATGCTGATCCCCTTGATAATGGATTAAACTCTTGGGATCTGTTCGATCCTCTCGTTCTGCTCCTTGACATATTGTTGTAAGGTTAAAATTAAATTTTGTAACTCAATATTTTCGGTCATACCTGATCCATCGGCCTCAACATCATTTGGTAGCCTCCGCTCGTCGCGATATTCCTTGGTTTAGAATTTGGAGTTCTGATGTCGACGTATGCCATCAGGGTTGGTGTTGGTGTTGCAGTCGTTTCTCCACATGTGAGGGCCCTTAATGCATCTCCAATTTGGGCGTTCAGTTTATAGTGTTGCATCATGAAATTTTTCATGGATTTCTCTAATCCACGTCTTTTGTCATCCCCACTGGTAGACCTTGACAGGGAGTTTTTCCCTGGTTAGGATGGCGAGGATTCGGTTGATTGATCATTCGGAGTTTGTGTTCCACCAGTTTGCTCTACTAAGTAGGCGACGAGGTCAACATGCAGGGTTTTAATTCGAGATATGGTATTTTCTTAAATTGATAACTAACAAGTGAGATTGACAGAATATAGAAAAAAGTGCGGTAAGACTTTAGATTGAATGCTCAATTGCTAGGACCCCACGGTGGGCACTAAACTGTTTAACCCAAAAATAGATTTTAGAATAAATAATTAAATTTATATTTTTAAGGCCTCTATCACTAAGATTAATCCAAGTCGCATATAGTATAAAGATCAAGAAGTTCTTATTGAGAATTAGTCTCCAATGGGGTTAAGTGAGCCGTGAAGTTGAATTATTGTGCTTGTAAGATAATCAATAAAGCTGTATAGAAAAGTAAGTAACATAAAGGGCGCTGAGTGTGTTTTCGATACGTTACAGATAGGGTTAGTGGGTGGACAAGATCTCCGGTAATAGAAATTGCATCATCGTAATGGACGAGGTCTACTAACTTAGGAAGGTCTAAGGTACAATAAAGATCAACATCAGCTTCAGGTGCTCACTCCTCGGCTACTCTTGTTCCGGATTTAATATCGATCATACTGCCTTCACGATCACAAGCTCTTTGTTTGTTGGTCCCCAATAATTCTTGCTACATATCAATATCATCATACCATGTGGTGAATTCGAATTTTATCAATATACAAGAACTAAAAGCCTACAACATCCCAGCAAGAAAATCTAGTGGGTTTAGAGATTTCTTTTTTAAACTCAAGCATATTATGTTAGAGTTTCATATATAAAAGAATCGACTTTATTTGATTTCATCACCATATGCTGGAGTTTGAAACTCTAGTAAATTTTTATACATAAATTATAAGAAGTTTGAACCCCATGAATAGTTCATGGTATTTGAACTTTTAAAGGTTTAATTCCCATGAACCATTGCTAGGGTTTGAATTTATAAAGGTTGATCCCTATGACCAGTTGGTGGAATTTGAATTTATAAAGGTTGAACCCTATGAATAGTTGCTAGGGTTTGAAATCTAGTATATTGTCTTGAGTTTTTACTTGTAAAAGTTTTTGAAATCTAGAACCGAATGTTGGAGTTGTTGTCACGACCCAAAATCCGCTAAAGGTCATGATGGCGCCTAAAACCGCCGTCACGCAAGACAACGGTAATCTATCAACTCACTTACTTATTTTAGTAATTGAAATCAAAATTTTTCTTTAATTAAATCGTATGAATTAGATTTTTACAGAGTAAGTGATAATATTTACACAATTACAACAATGAACAACCTGTAGGAACTCCAAAAACCCGATGTCACAAGTGCATGAGCATCAACTAGAAAATATAATAAAATACAATATCTGTCTGGAATACAAATTAGACACAATATAAATAACTCGGATGGAGACTCTGCAGGCTGCAGATCGTGACATGAAATATAACTCACGATAAAGTCCCTGCATTAGTCGCGCCTCAGCGCCCAAAAGACCACCACACAAATGTGTACCAGCACAAAAAGTGCAGCAAGTGTAGCATGAATATGTAAGTCAACGCGTACCCAGTAAGTATCTAGCCTAACTCCAGAGAAGTAGTGACGAAGGGTCGACATCAACACTTACTAGTGGTCCAATAAAACAGATACAATAGAAGTAGGCAAATGTGAGTCAGAGAAAATAAACAAAATAACAAGTATAAATACGTGGGAAAATTCTCATCTCAGCAATAACTCAAACTCTCAGCTAGTAATTACCTCATCAATCGGAGTATATACAATGGACCTTACGAGATAGGTCGCCACAGTTCAAATCAGGAAAACTCGCAGATATACTGCCTTCTTATCAATTTTTACGCATGATTTCATAAGAGTACTTTAGAGAAATGTCGAGGCATACAGCCCGATCCATCATGATATTTTTGAACCATAGATACATCTATTATAATGCCGAGGCGAACGGCCCGCTCCCATGAGAGTGTGGTACATAATCCTACCGAGGCGTACGACCCGATCCATTATAATGTGCGCACTGCCGAGGGTAGAACGGCACGAACCATAGATGTATCTATCCTGCCGAGGCGAACGACCCGATTTTATTAGAATAAGAAGCTTTGATGGGTCCCGACCCCACTCATGAATAGTCGTGTGAGTTATAAATTTTTAAGGGAACTTTTCGATGAGAACGCATAACGCGGGAGAATTTCGTAAGGAGAGTACAATTAATCCGCAACTTATCATGAAGCCGTGAAATCTCTACAATAGCAAGTCTATCACTCTACGCAAGCCTAGTCTCAAGTCCTAATGTAAAATAAAGGAATTTAATATGCCAGATACAACACAAATAATACAGTTATAGCATGGCGGGAACCTAAATCTATCCGAACATAAAATAAATCTAGCTACGTATGGACTCTCGTCACCTCGTGCGTACGTAGCCTCCGCAACAAGTAGCACATAACTAATACACCACCTAGGAGTAGTTTCCCTCTCACAGAGTTAGACATGAGACTTACCTCGCTCCGAAGTTCCATAACCAGCTTGAAAGCCTCTCTAACACCTCAAACTAATGGCCGTCGATCTAAAACCGTTCAAAAAAATGTGAAAACCAATCAAAATATATTCTAATACCCATAGTTAATCATTTTAAACAATACCCAATTCCGCTCGAAAAGTCGATAAAATTAACCCTCGGTCCCACGTGCCCGGATTCCGAAAATATTCAAAGATAAACTTTACCCATAACACCACAAACTAGAATATATAACTTATTCCAAATTTCATGTCTAATTTCGTGGTCAAAATCTAAAAATACCAAATTCTAAGTTTTCTATTAAAATCCCAAATTTCTACTAATTCTCATGTTTAAATCCATATACAAACTATGTATTTAACTTGTAATAGGTGAGAATCACTTACCTTGTGTTGCTTGATGAAAATCTCCCCTTGAAACTCTCCACAATCGCCCCAATCAAGTGAAAAATGAAAGAAAATGGGCCAAATCCCGTTCTTAAAAAAACATACTACCCAACGACCTCCCGTATCTGCGGCCACTTGCCCGCTTCTGCCTTCGTATCTGCGGACAAGACTCCACTTCTGCGGAGTCGCACCTGCGAACAAGGATCCGCTTCTGCGGTCCCTCAAGTGCGGCACAAACCTCGCATATGTGCCTCCTCCCTGGCTCACTCCCTACCGCTTCTGCGACTACTAGGCCACTCTCTGCGGTCATGCAGATGCGGGAAAATCTTCGCACCTATGGCCACTGCTAGTCCCTTCCCATTTCTCTTCTGCGAGCTCAACCTAGCTTTTGCGAAATCACTTCTACGACCAAGGCATCACAGAAGCGATCACACCAGTTGTTGCCCAGCTTCAGCATTTCTTAAGTCAAAAAATAAATCTGTTAACCATCTGGAATCCACCCGAGGCCCTCGGGACCTTAACCAAATTTACCAACACGTCCCAAAATGTAATACGAGCTTAGTCAAAGCCTTAAACCACATCAAGCTGCATCAAAATCATGAATCGTGCCTCGAATCAAACTTATAAATTTTTAAATTTCCAAATTCTATATCGTGTACCGAAAAGTATCAAATCAATCCGGAGTGACTTCAAATTTCGCACACGAGTCACGAATGACATAAAAATTCTATTTCCAAGGCTCGGAACCCTGAATGGACATCGATAACATCAAAATCCACTTTAAACCAAACTTATGGAATTCTTAAACCTTTAAAATGCCAACCATCTATAATAAGCGCCGAAATGCTCCCGGGAGATCCGATACTCAACCCGAACATACGCCCAAGTTAAAAATCATCATACGAACCTATTGGAATCTTCAAATCCTGATTCCGAGGTTGTTTACTCAAAAGTCAAATCTTAGCCAATTCCTCCAACTTAATACTTCCGAAATTAGAATTTTCTTTCCAAATCCATCCCGAACTTCCCGAAATTCAATTACGGCCACACGTACATGTCAATATACCCGAAGTGAAGCTACTCTAAACCTCAAACCGCCAAAGGACACGCTAGAGCTCAAAACGACCGGTCGGGTCGTTACATTCTCCCCCACTTAAACATACATTCGTCCTCGAACGTGTTAAGGACTCCTCCGGAGTTAGCCAAAATCACTGTTTAACACCTCGTGCACCTACTCGTGCCACCACGAGCCGGGATGAAGTTCCTCACTTTTATTTAGTCAATAAACCCTAGAACCAAATTCCAATCTCTGAATTTCTCTACAAGACCTGATTCTAACATACGAACACCGTACCAACCACCACACACAGTATCAAAGCACGATCGTACACCTTTTGCCGAATTCACACCACGCCCCGCATAATTCACATGCCCATAATAACATCCTGCGACCACAAAAGCTGAAACTTTACAAATCCGATGCCCGTAATATATCTCATGACATATATAAATCGTGTTCCAACTCTCGCAATACTGTCACGACAAAAGAGAAGTGTAGAAACTCATAACCACCTACCGAATCAATAGTTCATGGAGTCTCTCCTCCTGACAAGAACTATTACCTGATTCTGAATTGAATAACGGTATTTTTCCTTTAATGTACCTTGTATAAATCTGATTGCACAAATTTCAGATCCAATAATCTCGTCTCACCCAGTACAAGCACCTCAGGCAATAATCCACTTCAAACACTGGCTCAGATATCATATGACTCCATCAATGCGCCGATAAGCTACAACTCGAATATAACTCGTAAGGAGGAACAGACTCTGGAAAAGAATTACCCAGCTCGCGTAACGAATAAAACAGTTGAACAGATGTTATGAACCTTTCTCAGAACACTCTGATAACAAGCTGTCACGACCCAAAATCCGCTAAAGGTCGTGATGGTGCCTAACACCGCCGTTAGACAAACCAACAGTGATTGATCAATTTAGTTACTCATTCTAGTACTTTAAAGTCCTAACTTTTACTAATTAAATCATATGAAATAGATGTTTATAGAGTAAGTGATAATATTTACACAATTACAACAACGAACAACCCATAGGAACTCCCAAAATCCGGTGTCACAAGTGCATGAGCATCAACTGGGAAATATAATAAAATACAACATCTGTCTGGAATACAAATCCGACAGAATATAAATAACTCTGATGGAGACTCTGCAGGCTGCGGATCGTGACATGAAATGCAACTCACGGTAAAGTCCCCGCAATAGCCGCACCTATGCACCCAAAAGACCACCAGACATATGTGTACCTGCACAAAAGGTGCAGCAAGTGTAGCATGAGTACGTAAGTTAACACGTACCCAGTAAGTATCTAGCCTAACCCTAGAGAATTAGTGACGAGGGGTCGACATCAACTCTTACTAGTAGTCCAATAAGACAGATACAGTAGAAGTAGGCATATGTGAGTCAGAAAAAATAAACGAAATAACAAGTATAAATACGTGATAAAATTCTCCTCTCAGCAATAACTCAAACTCTCAGCTAGTAATTACCTCCTCAATCGGAGTATATATAATGGACCTCACCAAATAGGTTGCCACAGTTCAAATCAGGAATACTCGCAGATATACTGCCTTATCAATTTTTACGCATGATTTCATAAGAGTACTTTATAGAAATGCCAAGGCATACGACCCGATCCTTCATGATATATCCGAACCATAGATACATTTATTATATTGCCGAGGCGAACGGCCCGCTCCCATGAGAGTGTGATACATAATCCTGCCGAGGAGTACGACCCGATCCATCATAATGTGCGCACTGTCGACGGTCGAACAGCATAAACCATAAATGTATCTATCCTGCCAAGGCAAATATCCCGATCCCATTAGAATAAGATGATTTGACGGGTCCTCGACCCCACTCACGAATAGTCATGTGAGTTATAGATTTTTAAGGAAACTTTTTGATGAGAACGCATAACACGGGAGAATTTCGTAAGAAGAGTACAATAAATCCTCGGCTTATCATGAAGCCATCAAATCTCTATAATAGCAAGTCTATCACTCTACGCAAGCCTAGTCTCAAGTCGTAATGTAAAATAAAGGAATTTAATAGGCCAGAGACAACTCAAATAAGACAGTTATAGCATGGCGGGAACCTAAGTCTACCCGGACATAACATGAATCTAGCTACTTACGGACTCTCGTCACCTCGTGCGTACGTAGTCCCCGCAACAAGTAGCACATAACAAACACATCACCTAGGGGTAGTTTCCGCCTCACAGAGTTAGACGGGAGACTTACTTCGCACTGAAGTTCCATAACCGACTCCAAAGTCTCTCTAACACCTCAAACCAATGCTCGTCGATCAAAAACTATTCAAACAAATGTGCAAACCAATCAAAATATATTCTAATACTCATAATTAATCATTTTAAAATATTCTCAACTCCGCTTGAGAAGTCGGTAAAATTAACCTCCGAACTCACGTGCCCGGATTCCAAAAATTTTCGAAGATAAACTTTACCCATAACACCACGAACTAAAATATATAACTTATTCCAAATTCCATGTCCAATTTTGTGGTCAAAATTCAAAAATTCCAAATTCTAGGTTTTCTACCAAATTTTTACTAATTTCCGTATTTAAATCCATATACAAACCATGTATTTAACTTGTAATAGTTCAGAATCAGTTACCTTATGTTGCTTGATGAAAAACTCCCCTTGAAGCTCTCCAAAATCGCCCAACAAAGTGAAAAGTGAAAGAAAGTGTGCCAAATTCCGTTCTTAAAAGAACACACTGCCCAGCGACCTTCGCACTTGCGGCCACTTGACCGCTTCTATGGTTCCGCAAGTGCGGCAAAAATACCGCTTCTACGATCACACTTCAGCCCCACTGCCTTTGCATCTGCGGACAAGACTCCGCTTCTGCGGAGTCGCACCTGCAACCAAGGATCCGCTTTTGCGGTCCCGCAGGTGCGGCACAAACCTCGCACCTACGCCTCCAGCCCGCCTCACTCCCTACCGCTTCTGTGATCATGCAGATGCAGGAAAATATTCGCACCTGCGGCCACTGCCAGTCCCTTCCCATTTCGCTTCTACAAGCTCTACCTCGCTTTTGCGACGTCGCTTCTGCGACCAAGGCATCGCAAAAGCGATCACACCAGCTGTTGCCCAGCTTCAGCATTTCGTAAGTCCAAAAATAAATTCGTTAACCATCCGGAATCCACCCGAGTCCCTCGGGACCTTAACCAAATATACCAACACGTCCCAAAATGCAACACGAACTTAGTCGAAGCCATAAACTACGTCAAACAACATCAAAATCATGAATCGCGCCTCGAATCAAACTTATAAATTTTCAAAATTTCAAATTCTATATCCTCTGCCGAAACGTATCAAATCAATCCGAAATGGCTTCAAATTTTGCACACGAGTCACAATGACATAACAAAGTTATACGAAGGCTCGGAACCCCTAACGGACATCGATAACTTCACTTCAAACCAAACTTATGAAATTCTTTAACCTTTAAAATGCCAACCCTCTATAATAGGCGCTGAAATGCTCCCGGGTGATCCGATACTCAACCCGAACCCATGTCTGAAATTATCATACAAACCTATTGGAATCTTCAAATCTCGATTCCGGTGTCGTTTATTCAAAAGTCAAATCGTAGCCAATTCTTCCAACTTAAAGCTTCTGAAATTAGAATTTTCTTTCCAAATCCATCCCGAACTTCCCGAAATTCAATTTCGGCCACACGTACAATTCAATATACATGAAGTGAAGCTACTCAAAACCTCAAACTGCCGAACGACGCGCTAGAGCTCAAAATGACCGGTCGGGTCGTTACAATTGTTCTATATTTTAGTTAGGAAAAGAAATATAAATTTAGTGGGATCAATGGCTATTTGCTAATATATTTGAAAAGCTTTCTAAACTCTAATAACTGGCCCAAAAAGTAACTAGCCCAGCTAATTTTTCCAGTAAAACGTTGTAATTCCACGTACACGCCAGTTCTTAAAAAACTTTCCTTTTATATGTTTATGTGTATATAATGCTATATTCCAAAGATTAATATGCATGTATATATGTAATACGACTGATACCGGTAAAAAAATAATACAAACAGTTATCAATTTATATAAAGCCTCGAAACCAAGACAGTCCTAAATCAAAACATACTTACAAGTAAAATTGTGACTATAAATCAGCATTATTTGGTGTAAAATCTTGCATACCCTACTAATGCACTGGAGACGAAATATATGGGATACTAGTGGGGTTTCAGATTTCCAGAAGGCAATAAAATTTATAAGTCGAGGCTCTGAACTTGTAGCCACATATTGATGAAGGGCGTCAGCTTAGAGACTAGAGATAGTGTCTCAATTTCTCTATTTAAGTCAAAGATGCACTTTCTGAATGAAGGGAAGTATATCTTGAAATGATTATTGAAGCAATTATTTTTAACTATAAGGCAAATAATTTAATGCTTATTCAATGGATGGTCATCCTTGAGTAGCCTACCTAACAAAGATGTAAGCACGAATTTATACTCTTTTGGGAGGATACATGATGTTTAATACTATATTTTAAGTACATTGCTCGTCTTACATACTGTTAGTTTAGTAGTTAATTGTGCGACATTTGAGATAGAAGCACGAAGTACCCAAGCCTGGCGCCAAGCCAGGCATCGCCAACTCTATAGCACGCTGCTCCTCACTATAGACCTTGCCTGGCTGAAGTCGATATCAACCTAGCGGCCTTACACCAGGCCTCGTCTGGCTTATGGCACGCTACAGACCCGACCTCGCCTGACTTATGGAGCGCTACAGATTAGACCTCGCCTGGCTTATAGCATGGTGATCAAAAGTGCGTGGATTAAAAGACTCCGACCCAGATTTGTACTCAAGGACTTCAACCCTAGCCTATAAATACTCCTTAAACATGTCTAAGAAGGGGGGGAGGGGGCGTTTTTGAGAGGGGATTCGACCTAAGGATGCAAGAACACGCTAGGAGCAAGACGGAGAATTCTTCTACGAGTTTTTCACTTCCCTCTTCCTATTTTCATTATTGGTTATGAATTCTAGTATTGTAGTTTTACATACTATTATTAATAGCTAATTTGTTATCTAGGATTTTTATGGAACCTTTTGTAGAATCAATTCTTGTTATGTTATTATATAATTGAGCCGTTAGATTTCTCTTCTTATTCAACTACGTATTTATTGTTGTTGATTGAATAGCCATCAATTGATTGTGCCTATTTAGTATGTACTGATTGAAAAAAAGTACACATTTAGATAGTTGTTAAATAAATTCACTCCTAACGTATGTGAGGAATCAATACGGAGGGTTTAAAGGTGTGATTAGGAATAATGAAACCTTGATGCGATCGTAGTGAGCAGTGAACTAGTGCCAACTAGCGTAGTTCGGAAGAATACATCTAGTAAATTATGGTAGTTGCTCGAAAGTGTATTACAACACCCGAAGTACTCACGATTGGTAGAGAATAGTTAGACGATATTATAGGAGACGTAGCGGTAAGAATTCCGACAATTGGAGAAATCATAACTCTAGGCCTCCTTAATGTTGTTTTCAATTTCATCTTTTTTAATTAATAGTTTTACTACTTGTAGATTTGTTAGTTAATTAGTTTATAATAAAAAGTCACATTCTTTATAACTTAGAAGTTGTTCGAGCTTGTCTTCTTAGTGATATTGAGCAGCTGTAGCTAAGCCTTAGTTCTCAGTGGGATTCGACTCCAGACTCTTAGACTAGATTATATTTGCAGCAACCGCTTATCCTTTTTAGGACTAGAGTTGGGCGAGATCAAATTATGGCGCCGTTGCCGGAGATTTAATGGTGTAGCTATAGGTGTACATATTGCTAGATTTTAAGTTTGAATTTATAATTTTTTCTGGTATTTGATTTATTTTTATTTTTTTTTGGATTTGAGAAACATGGCATCTTTGAATTATGGGAGTTTCGATGTTGGTAATTCTACTGTTGATATTCCTTGTGCTTATTATAGAGGAAGCCATCTGTGGTAAAATTATCAAAATATTCCTGAAAGTGAGTTATGTGCACCAACTCAATCTTATGTGTGGAATGTATGTGATGTGTGTGGTGGTCAAGATGGTCACTTTTATGGCTGTGCTTGTATTTCTTATCCTCCCCCAAACCCGTATTATGATGGTTCTACTTTTTCTTGTGAAGTTAACAAGAACAAAGAACCAAGGGAATCTGACATAAAGGAGATCAAGGATATGTTAAAATAACTCACCAATAAACCACAGAGAAATTAGTCCACGCGCTCAATATAAGTTCAAGTATATTTTAAGGACTCTCAAATAGGAAGAGTTTGCTCACTCTCACAAAGAAAACACATATGCCACCAAAGCTCGAACCATAGGCCTGCCGGTAGTGTAAGTCTCTTCTAATTTAAGCTCGCAAAGTCTAGGATCAAGTAGTTCTTTATAGGATATAATGTAGGTTAAAAGACGGGTAGGATATATTTGAGATAGTGACTAACCCTACTAAGCATATTAATACACTATAGTTCACTTATAAGTACCTTCTTGTCATGACCACTTCAATGTCTTGCCATGAAACCCTATACATTTAAGACCTTCTTCATTAAGCACATCAACATATAGATACTTACTATCCCAGACAAAGATATGGGAGGTATTATTCATTTTTTTTTCATACTCTCCTTAATTTGGTATTTCTGGCTAGTTTTTGTTTATTGTTTATACAGAAGTGCACCTTGCCGGCCTTTCTATGGTTCCACTCAAAATCTATCTAATTTCTTTCTTTACTCTTCTAGATACTTAAGTGCTTTCAGAGGTAAATGTTCTACAAGATTTGATTAAGAACAAAGGGATTCGGCTTGTAATGTGGCTGTCAGGGGTGGCTACAGATAATATTAGCACTGATAGATAAATAGGCTAAATGATCAATCAAAGAGAGCCTATAGCACTTACAAGACTTAATTATTTCACTTTGACTCACACATGGGGTAAGTTATAGACTAGAAAGGATGGCACAAAGTACAATAAAATCTCACCTCACGCAATGCACATAACTCACTTAGGATAGCTCGCACCTGACTCTCGAGTTAAAACAACTAGCACAGTCATAATAAAAGTTCAGCACACGAAAATTAATTACAAGAGTCTAAAGATGAGCCTCGGTGTCAAAAATAAAGTCAAATATATTCTTAAGCATATAATCACAAGAATCACGAAGAAAATACTCAGCGAAAATACTCCATCTCTAAGCCCCGATATAAAATATGTCAAAAAGCATATATAATCAAGTTCTCCCCATTCCACTTGTCAGTTAAAAAAGAAAAAAAAGTCTTTTTGTTAATGTGCCTTATGGAACAAAATACTGTGAAACAATCATAGATTTAAAGGCAAGAGGCAATTATTCACAACTTGAAGGCTCAATTGAGTCAAGTAGTGGAAGCTTTGAATGTTCAACAAGTCAATATTGAAGGTAGTAGCCAAATATAATGTGAATCAGAGTTAGCAGTTGACACTCTGATGGAGGAGGTCAGAGTAGAACACAAACAACTTAAGCCAACTAGAATTTGAGGATGCCGATGTTGAAGACGTGCTACTAGAGTCAGCCAAGGATATTGAGGATACAATTTTAGCTTACTCTAGTGTCATTGGTGTTGAGGATGTTGAAAGGCCAGAAGTTTATGTATCTGAGCACATTAGTCCTCACTCCAATTATTTTTTCATATTGTGTTTGGATGATGATATGGAAAGAAAATCATCTGAGCTAATTGATAAGTCAAGAAATGAGGAATAATATGTCGACATTATGGAATTGTTCTTGCTAGAAAGTCAGGATTACACACCTCATGTAAAGGATAAGAAGTGCAGAATAGTACATTATTTCTTTGGGCCAGTTAGATTTATTCCACCACCCCAAGAGCACAATCATAAGCTTGAATCAAAATATGGGGTTCAATTCATAAGCTCGAGGTGGAGGCAGAAAGTGATTCACATCGCCACGACGTTAAATCATACGCTTATTGGGAGGCAACCCAACTTTACTGCTTTCTTTTATTTTTAGTTTTTAAAAAAAAATTATTTTCTTTATTTTGTTATTTTTTTAGTGTCGTTTTATATTTTCTAGGAGCATGGGAAGCAAAGCCATTGGAAGAAAACGAAATCAAGTGAGATGGTTAGAACTAAGTGTGGAGTGCCCACACAAAGAACCAAGTTTGGGAGAAGTCTGAGTACCCCATGAGCTATTAATGCTTCGGACTTTGGCCTACTAGGGAGTTTCTTTTACCCTCTTGTATTTGTGGGTGTGCATTGGGGGAAATGCACAATTTTAAGTATGGGGTGAAGAGATTGTTTAGGTAATTTTCTATGCTATTTTAGTTATGTTATTTTATGTGTGTTGAAAAAAGAATTAGGTAGAAATAATCCCTATTGATTTTTCTTATGGCCAAGGTTCTTTTCCAAGAGATGATCTTTTTTCTTTGAACCAGGTGAGTTTAGGTAGATTTTTTTAACCTTTTAAAATAATTTGGACTTTTCCCGATGATGGATCTTCTAGGCAGTTTTCTTGAGGGATTAAAGTCTAACAAAAAACACACACAAAAAAAAAAACTCAAAATTATGTATTTTTAGGTAGTAATAATCCCCCATGATTTTTCTTTGTGCCACGATTCTTTTTCATGAGATGTAGTTGAACCGGGTAATATTTTATTTTTAATTTTTATAGTAGATTATGATGGAGGAATACAAAGATGGGTAAATGAGATTTCCAGGGTCCTTTTAACTTGTTTGAAAGTAGCATATTTAGGCTCTAGCATGTGGATTACCTTCCCTATGGTTTGAAGTTGCTTATGATGTCTTATTGAGTTAGATAGCATATTTATTGACGCATATGTCTCATTTTTTTGGCTCGTGTTTATTTTGTGCTTAATGCTTAATAATTTGTGGCTCCATGAATACTTGCAATTGTTTCAGAGTCAGAATGGAACCGTCCTTAGTGAGTCATCTTCCATGTGTGGTGGGAATTTGTGTAGTTTTTGTCATTGCATTAGAGTCTAGAACTTCCTCGACATGTGAGTTTAAGTGAAATCCTAAGCTTTGCTCGGTTTGAAAAATAATTTTAGCCTTTCTTTCATTTTTTCGAGATTAATGCTTACCACAAATAAAAATTATCCCTTGACTACCCCTTTGAGCCTATAGACTTTTATTTGGCACCCACACTACAAGCCTATACCCGTTTGTTCTTAATTGTCATTATTTTGATCCTTGTAGCTCTTAAAACACTTTAATTTTAAAATGAGCACTAGAAGAAGTACAGAGGGAAATTGAGTGGCTTTTGAGTCGAACCAATGAAAGAGAAAAGGTGCACGTATTTTGTAAAAGAATACACTACTAGCGAGAATTATAAAGAAGAGAAAAAATTTGCAAAAAAAAAAAAATACATAGTTGAGAAAAAAATACGTAGATGAATAAATTAATATATTGTCCTTGCTAGTAGGTGTGAAGTAAAGTAGTGCTTAAAGAAAAAGAGAACGCTCTTGGGATGATATTATTTTTGAAATTGAAGTTGGGATTGAAGAATTTGCGCTTAAAGTTAAATATGTGATGTGTTAAAGTGCTTACGAGAGTTAGCCACTATATCCTAAATTATATCCTACCCGTCCCATAGCCCATGTTATAACTATGAAAAAGTCTTACTTGATTTTACATCAAGCAAGCCTACAATAGCGAAGGTTTACATAATGGGAAATCCTATGGTACTTTGTGTATGCATGTAACTTCATTGTGAGAGTGGGAGATATTTTTGATATATGTGAGTTCGTAAAATATATTTGAGCATTTGATTCGACTGTGTGGATTCAACTTACTCTTTTATTCTTGTTGTGAGGGCACATGATTTCGTGAGGGGTAGGTGACTTTATTAGATCTCTCTATGATGTTAAGTGTTTAAACCATGAATGCATTCTGATATTGAGTCGGTTCTTGAAGTTAGGATTGTTATGAGCATGTTGTCTTGGTGTTGAATAAATTTTTGAAGTATGGAATAAATTAAAGGGAAGTGTGTGTTGAAGGAATATGCTAAAATTTAATTATTACTATCATCCATAGTCATAGGTATGGTGTTCTTCGGACGTGTTAAAAAAATAAAGTGCTCACGGTTAGTGTGAATTGGTGGTTGACTCGAGGACGAGCAACGTTTAAGTGTGGGGTAGTGATGTTTGGCCATAATGCTATATTTTTAGTACATTGCCCGCCTTACATGTTGTTAGTTTAGTGGTGAATTATGCAATATTTGAGCTAAATTATGTTATTTTATGTGTAGGAGTATCGGAAGACAAAGACAACTGAAGGTTACACGAAAAGAGGACGAAAATACAACAAAAGAGCAGAAAAGCACGAAGTACCCAAACCTGGCACCAGGCCAGGCATCTCCAGCTCTATAGCACGTTGCTCCTCGCTATAGACCTCGCCCCGCCTGGCTTAAGGAGAGCTCAACCTGGCCTTACACCAGGCCTCACCTAGATTATGGCGCACTACAGATCAGGCCTCGCCTGGCTTAAGGCCTAGTCCCCCAGTCCGCGAATAAATTATTTTCTACTCACTTTTAGACTTAGAGACTTCTACCCAAACCTATAATTACTCCCTAAACATGTCTAAGAAAGGGGTTGGAAGTTTTTGAAAAGGGATTCAATCTAAGGAGGAAAGAACACGCTAGGAGCAAGGCGGAGAATTCTTCTACGAGTTTTTCACTTTCTTCTTCTAATTTTCCATTATTGGTTATAAATTTTAGTATTGCAGTTTTACATACCATTATGAATAGCTAATTTGTTATCTAGGATTTTGATAAAATCTTTTGTAGGATAAATTCTTATTATGTTTTTATATAATTGAGCCGTTGGATTTTTCTACTTGTTCAACTACGTGTTTATTGTTGTTTATTGAATAGCCATCAATTGATTGTGCCTATTTACTATATATTGCTTGGAAAATGGTACACATTTAGGTATTTGTTGAACAACTTCACTCTTAACGTATGTGAGGAATCAATACGAATGGTTTAAAGGTGGGATTAGGAATAACGAAACCTTGGTGCGATTGTAGTGAGAGTGAAATAGTGCCAGCTAGCGTAGTTCGAAAGAATACGTCTAGTAAATTGTGGTAGTTGCTCGAAATAGAATTATGACACCCGAAGTACTCACGAACGGTAGAGAATACTTAGGCGATATTATAAGAGACGTAGCGGGAAGGATTCCGACAAATGAGGAAATCATAACTCTAGGTCTCCTTAATCTTGTCTCCAATTTCATCTTTGTTAATTAATAGTTTTACTGCTTTGTAGATTTGTTAGTTAATTAGTTTATAATAAAAAATAACATTCTTTATAACTTCGAAATTTTTTGAGCTTGCCTTCTTAGTGATTTTGAGCAGTTGTAGCTAAGCCTTAGTTCTCTGTGGGATTTGACGTCGGACTCTTAGACCGGATTATATTTGTAGTGACCGCTTATCCTTTTTAGGACTAGAGTTGGGCATGATCAATACATTTGAACCATGTCTATAAGTTATGATAATAAATTACCTTTCATGTTGTATACGATAAAATCTGTTCATATTAAATGAACGAATAATAATGTGACACGTGGAACCAGAGACATATAGAAGATAAATCAAGTAAGAACTAAGGTCGGGGACAACAACTGCAGATGGTATTGGATAGACCCCGAAGGGAGCATAACTCCCAGGAGCAGGGCGAATGTTTCCATCAGATGTCATTTAATGAAGAATAATCCCTAGTATTAAATGGGCAGCCGTTGTAGAGAATTTTGGCATTCATGGCCTGCCGTTAAATATTCATCAATGATCCTCTTTATTGTCATTTAAGAGGGGCTTGATCCTAGGATCGTGTTTCCTAGGTATAGCTATAAATAGTGACTTAATCAACCATTGTAAGACATAAAATCTATGGCAAAACTTATGCTATACTTTTTTCTCCAGCAAAATAATACAACTTTACATTTTGTTCGATAGTATTCTTATTTCTGCCCTCAAAAGCACCGCTCCTGGAGCTAGGCCTGCCATTTCCTTTGATTTTAACGCTAAATCTTATTTTTTTAATTTATTTCGTTTATCATTTTGGATTATATCAGTTCACTTGTCTATTAACCACGTAATAAATTCAACTGTACTATTTTACGGGTAAACTGTTTGACGCCCACCGTGGGGCTTAGACAACTGTGTAATTGAGTCGATCCTTGCATCTATTACTAACTTGTTTGATGCTTTGTTTCACAGCAAAAATCGCAAAAATGGCACCTAATGATGTCAACATCGCGCACAACGTTGAGGCACACAAAAATTTGCCTCAACATGAGGATTCAATCCATGATACCCATAACGAGGGGGACGTAGCAACTCCGTTCCATGGCAGGTAATATCCCCGACATGTGCGGGAGATAACTCGTGATGACGCTGAGGACGAGCATGTTGTGGAAATAGTAAGGATCTTGAGAGAGAAGCAAAAGGCCATCATGGGCCATCTCTCAAGGCAAGACCAGGTCATGACAGAACTAAAACATGCATTATCAGGCGTGTCACGACTTAAAATCCACTATAGGACGTGATGGCGCCCATCGTCATTGTTAGGCAAGCCAACGGTGAACCATCTATATAATTATTCATTTTATTACTTTTAAAATAACAAGTTTTATTAAATAAAGAATTTAATGCATTTGAAATCATGGATACATACAATATTAGTAAGATATAAATTAAAACATTGACAATATTAAAACAAAACCATTAACATCAACTATAATATCCCAAAATACGGTGTCACAAGAGCATGGGCATTTATTAAGGAGTAGAATAATAATATAACATCTGTCTGGAATGTAAATTATACAGGATAAAGTAAATAAATATGATGGAGATTCTGTGGGCTGCGACACGTAGCATAGAATGCAGCTCACCATAAATTCCCCTCAGCAGCTGCTCATACGCGCCAAGATGACCATCAAATGAACCTGTCACATCCTGCACAATTAGTGCAGAAGTGTAGCATGAGTACGTAAATCAATGCGTACCCAGTAAGTATCTAGCATAACCCTGGAGAAGTAGTGGTGAGGGGTTGACATCGACACTTACTAGTGATCCAATAAAGAAATATAATAAATTTTAATTAGTTATGAAACACAACAGTAATAATTAGGTAAGATCTGTAACTAACATAATCCTCCACCTAATGACGGCATAAATTTCTCAAATCTCAAATACTATCTCAACAAATAGAAGAATCAAAGGCTACCTCAAACGGGTAAGGGACATCAAGCGCAATCTAAAGCAAACAAGGCATATCATATAACTGCCAGATCTCAATCAAGGGGAATCTCATGAATATTCAGACTCCTAGCGGTATCATGCACGATTATGCCGAGGTCGTACGACCTGATCCAAAATAGTGTGTACAATGCCAATGGTAGACCGGCACAAAACAGAGATGCATCTCAATATACTGCCGAGGCGTTCGGCCCGATCCACAAAAAAAGAAGAAACTTATCGAATTACGGACCACGTGTTTGCAATACAAGAACAGGGACATGAAGTAAGCATAACTGTTACTAGTAATCAGATATCCCATCAAACAACTCAAGGTATCAAGATTCGACCTAACATGATCTCTAATCAAATTACATTTATAAGTTTAGGTAATTAAACTAAAAAGTTGAGTTCAGGTAATACAAATATCACATAATATAGTACTAAGTTTATCCGGACAAAATTATGATTTTAGCTACGTACGGACTCTCATCACCTCATGCGTACGTAGTACCTACAACAAGTAACACATAACAAATACATCACCTATGGGGTAATTTCCCCCTCACAAAGTTACACACGAGACTTACCTCGCTCCAAAATCTGATAACTGGCTCCAACACCTCTCTAACACCTCAAACCAATGCCTATCGATCCGAAACTATGCAAACCAATCAAAATATACTCCAATACTCATAACTTAACAATTTCTAACAATTCCCAACTCCACTTGAAAAGTCAACCCTCTAGCCCACGTACCCGGATTTTGAAACTTTTCGAAGATAAACATTACCCATGATACAACGAACTCAAATATATAATTTATTCCTAATTCCATGTCCAATTTCGTGGTCAAAATCCAAAAATATCAAATTCTAGGTTTTCTTCCAAAATTCCTCAATTTCTATAAAATTCCATATTTAGATCCGTATATAATCCATGTATTTATGTTACAACAAGTGGGAATAACTTACCTCATGATATATGGCAAAAATGATCTTCAAGAATCACCCCAAATTGCCTCACATGTGCTCCAATAACTTAAAAGTGAATGAATGAGCTCAAATTCCGAAATTAGATGTTTAATACACCTTCTAGGCCCCCCCTTCATAATCGTGGTCATTAGCCATGTGATCGCAGTTAACAAAACTTCCAGCATTGCTTCATGCATCGCGAATCGCAGCCAAAATCCCGTGATCGCGATGTACAAATTGTGTTTTCTTCTTCACAGACACCCTTCGGTATAATGGCCAAAAACTTTTGTATAAAATTTCAAATGATTAACGGTTTGATTTTTTGAATACTAGATTCCAAGATATACAACTTTCATTTTTGGATCACCCTCAAACTTCATATAGATTGTAAGATATAAGCTCCCGAAGTCAGACCACTGACGGTAGAAATTCCTTCTACGCGATTGCGACCCTTCCTTCCGCGATCACGATTCACAAGGCCTGAAATGCACTTTGCTCTTCGTGATAGAGGCCTAGACCTCCGAGATCATGCTTCACACTCTGGCATTAGATATCAGCAGTTCAAAAGGGCCTAAAAGAGGTCCGAAACCACCCCAAAATTCACCGAGGTCACGAGGAACCCCATCCAATCATTCTAACAAGTTTATATACCCTATGTAAACTTGTCTGAAGGCTTGGAACACAAATTACAAAATCAAAACCAAGAATTAAATATCAAACTCAATTTCTTAAACTCTATTAACTTTTAAAACTTCATCCTTCGCCGAACGTATCCGAATCACACGTAAACATTTCAGAATGACGCTTAATTTTGCGTACAAGTCACAGATCACAAAACGAACCTATTCTAAGGCACGAAAACCCAAGCAGACATCAACACCACCAAAGTCCACTTCAACTCGAACTTGGAAAATTCTAAAACCTTCAAAATGCCAGTTTTCCACAATAAGTGTCGAAATGCTCCCGGGCTATCCGATGTATAACCCCAACATATGCCCAATTCCAAAATCATCATACGAACCTATTGGAACATTCAAATACCGATTCCGAGGTCGTTTACTCAAAAGTCAAACCTTGGTAAACTCTTTCAATTTAAAGCTTCTGAATTGAGCATTTTCCTTCCAAATCAACTCTGAACTTCCCGAAATTTAAATCCCACTACACGTACAAGTCATAATACATGAAGTGAAGCTACTCATGGCCTCAAACCGCCAAACAAAATGCTAGAGCTCAAAACAACCAGTGAGGTCGTTACATTCTCCCCCATTTAAACATACGTTCATCCTCGAACATGCCAAGAACTGTTCCAGAGTTGCCCAAAAGCACTGTTTAACATCTGGTGAACCTACCAGTGCCACCACAACCCATATGAGCACATTAGCTCAAGCCAGACTGAATATCCTTCCTGCCACCTTAGCCCACAAGCCTTAGAACCAAATTCCTACATCCGAAATTCTCTACAAGACCTGATTCTAACATACGAACATCGTATCAATCTCAACACCCTGTACCAAAATATGATCATGTACCCATGCTAAAACCACACAATGCACCGCATAATTTGTATCCCATAATAACATCGTCCAACCATAGAAGTTGCAAATTTACTAACCCGATGCCCGTAGTATACCTCATAATGCATATAAGCCATATTCCAACCCTCACAATACTGCGACGATAAAAGAGATATATAGAATCTCATAGCCTCCTGCCAAATCAATAATTCATAGAATTCCCCCGCTCAACAAGAATCCTTGCCTCATTCTAAACTGAATAGTGACATTTTTCCTCTGATATACCATATATAAATCCGATTGCACTGATTTCAGGCCAACAACGTCATCTCACCCAGTACCAGCTGCTCGTGAAATAAGCCACCTCAAACTCCGTATAAAATCTCATAGGACTCCATCAATGCGCCAACAAGTTACAACTCGAATATGACCCATAAGGAAGAACAAACGCTGGCAAAGAACTACCCAGCGCACATAACATATAGGACATCCAAACAAATACTACACACCTATTTCAAAGATGAGAAATAGAACACACAAGGTATGTAGAAGGAACCATACCCAACATGATACCGTTGCGACACGCTCGAAGAATCATCCATAAGCAATGTTATGCTGACTAAGCATACCTGATCTGACATAAAATGTACATTCACATTAGGCCTACCAACGGACCTCAAAGCCGATTCTGATCATCTCCAAATAGTTATATAACCTCCCAAATATCCACAATGACCCTATCCATGAAACATATGATCGACCGTCAAATCCGAAACAAACTTGCATAGTCCACAATGTTGCACCCTATTTTGAACTAGTCAAAATAATATTCAACTTGTGGTTTCTCTGTTGTTGATGAAATAGAGTCACCATCTAATATTTAAAGGTATACTAGGGTACCTATTTAATTATTAAAGTCATATTCTTTATTAGTTTGCTAATCGGTGAGATTATGGGTAAGAGTTCTTATTCTTCTAAGGGGAAGGTGTTAGACACCCCTTAAAATCTACCTTAGGTAGCTCCATAGGACTTAGACTAGATTCAAAGGACTAGTTGTTTGTATGGTGCTTAACTAGTATTTAAAGAGGTACGACTTACTATATCAGGACATAATACTTACAAAGAGGCTGTGTGAGTTACCGGGAGTACTATGGGCATCCCAAACAATGGCCAAATCAAGCACAGGAGAGACGCCTTTCTCTCTTGTATACGTGCAAGGATTGCCAAAGTGGACAACAAGGGTTATTGAGCTGGGTATTTTCCAGATTGGGCTTGGTATTAGGTCAAACTTAATTTAAATGATGGCCATTTTGTATTTTGATTATGAATTGCAATTATAACCTTTTAGCCTTTTGATCCCTTTTGAAATTAAATTAAATAAACTTAATTATTTTTTATAAAATTTAGTAGGAATTATAATCATCAAATATGCTACTAATTATTATAATTAGTTATTTATAAAGTACTTTATTTTCTAAATTATAACACTAATTTTGAATTATCAATATAGTAATCCAATTAATCAAAATTGAGAAGTAATTCATTAAATTATCTATAAAACCTTTGTGGTATATTTTAAAAATTATTTTAATAGTATTAAAATAGTAAGTATATTTGTAATTACATAATATTAATACTGGTTGATTAATTTCAAAACTAATGCTTAACTAATGTTGTAAAAATAGGTATTGATTGATAGAAAATACTTTCATAACATTCATTGTAAATTATTAAGTATAAATAAACTAATTTTAAAAGAGAGGGTCAAAATTGGCCGTCAACACGCAACAAAAGGAATAGATCGTCTCTCTAACATAAATTTTCCAATTAGTGACAGCACTAGAATCTCCATACCTGATTTCAATCGCTACCCCTTAAATGGCTGACACACCATACTTATACGATCATCCCGTGGGAGATACTCCCACGACCTTCCGCACAAAGTAGAAAAGTTTGCATATCCATACCACCAACCGTACTAATTCTGTATTGCAAATCAAGAATCTGTAAATCAATACACAATGCCCCTTACACAGAACATCATTCTCAAGCGACACTAAGCTAACGCCATCATACTCTGAACATCTGAAATCTTCCCTTGCTCCCCCGAGCTCGTGATATTTTTATCATAACTGAACTGCAACCTTGATCCTCAAATTCCTATTTCCATACCGCTCACTACACATATCATGCTACTACGCGATAGTACAAGAATTACATCATAACTGCTGAACCATAAGTAGAGTTTGCACTTCATCGGCTCAAAACCTTTCACTTAACGCATTTCAAAAGAAAAATCGCCACCCACAACCAACTTCCCAAAACCGTAAAAAATGCAAACCTTAAATCATGGTCTAAACCGCCATAACTCTTACGGGATCCATTTACACATAACAAAGCCATTAGAATCAATACCTCCAAATCAATCAAATCAAGGTGCATATAAAGCCCGCACGTACAGCCATGGATCACCTGTATAGCCTTGCCACATTGAAGGAACTGATCATTTCCATAACCATGCTGATTCAAGTCATTACTAACTGACTCAACTTCTTCCAATTTACTCTTGACTTGCCTTCAAAATAATATCTCTATTCAAACATATAACGGACCTCAAACAACACTCATCCCGAGTGACCCAACTAATACACCCGTTCTGAAAGATCTTCTGCTAATCCGAAGCTCTTTCCTTTCATATTTCTAATACCACACCGCAGACCCCGATGCTAAGATAGGGATTCTCAAAGAACCCCTCACACTCTGTTGCAAAACCTAATCCTCAGCCACATAACGAACCCGAAAATTCTTAGGCACCACACTTTAATTCCTGAACCCACTAGAATCATTGTTGAGAGTCACCCACTCTGACCTGGTCCCGCATATATAACCAAACACTAGTGCTCTATTAGCACATGAACCCTTCCAAAGAAGCAACCAGACGAATTCTTTTCCTTGGACATCACATCCACAAGAAGCATAAACTCTGAGTCATCCCAAAATCTGCGCATGAATCGATAAGGCGAAATGTAGCACACATTCATCAAATTCCCTACCCGAATTACCCTTGATGCTTCCTTCCCTTAGTCATAACTAATCTTTCAATGTACCTGTAACTAGAAACAACATAGGCACATAACCACATGACCCAATCATAGACGGTAGGCTCCTCCACTTGGCGTTAAGCCACAATCACATAAATTCAGAACCCACAATGACTTCTCCTTCTAAGTCATCATGATCTCGCACCGCTAACCCGCCAAAATTCTCACAATCTCTTGTTAAACTTTTCATAAAACATTTTGAATTATCATCCACCATCACACATTTGACCTCCTGATAGTTGTACTATCTTCTTCAAGCAATCGAAGCTCACATCGCAGTACATGCCCCCTGCTGGGTAGAAAGTAGAACTCTTCGTAGGAACTTCATCAAAATCATGCAACCGCTAACCTGCTTACATGAGATAGCCCACCTATGTAATTCCATATCGACATCACCCTGGTTACAACTACCACAAAATTAGTAAACCCTCCTGGGCCCATAATCGTCCACCAGCTGTAAGAGTCTGTTCATTCCCCATTAGCATCAACTGAAGGTCCAACAATATGTTCCAAAACTCGAAGTCATGTTGCATCCCAAAATGATAATTCAACTTTCATATCCCTTTTTATTCCAAGCATACTCCTCTCTGTCATATTCAAACATCCTCAGTATCATAGCCACCATCCCAAATGAAATTCATAGACTTAGTCATTTGTTTACCATGACCATAATCGCTCCAAGCTTTCTCAAAGCGTGTGGATATCTTACCACAAAATCCATACGATACGCTACCATCTTCCGAAGTGAACTACTCGTGCTCTCTTGCTCCTACTCGACCTGCTAGAAATTCAACCACCACGAGACACCTTCCACCACGTCCTTCCTCTTCCTTCACTGCCAAAATACTGCCTCAAATCGTAATCCGTCTTTATAGCACCCGAACTGATAATGAACTGATTAATCCTCCTCCCGAATCAAACTATGCGATAACAATGCATGAACATCACAATACACTATGCATAGCCTCGAAATAAAGGAAACACCAACACTGGGCTGAAATGACAGAACACTCTTCCACAAGGCGACGATAAAAGTTTGACTGCATACTTAGGAAAAACCTATTGCACCACATCAGCATCGTCTTCACAACTCGTCGGTGCCCAACTGATAGAAAATGCCTGACGTCGCGTACGAAAGAGTAGGAAGGAACTGAAGGAATAAGTTTCAATGAAATCGTATCGCACAATGAGGAATCAAGGAAGGGAAGTTCTTCTAATAGCCATGTAGCCTCTCAAAGATAAGTACAGACGTCTCTGTACCGATCCGCAAGACTCTACTAGACTCGCTCATGACTCGTGAGAGCTAAGTGAACCTAGTGCTCTGATACCAAGCTGTCACGAACCAAAACCCACTATAGGACGTGATAGTGCCCAACGTCACTGTTAGGCAAGCCAATGGTGAACCATCTAAATAATTATTCATTTTATTACTTTTGATAACACAAGTTTTATTAAATAAAGAATTTAATTCATTTGAAATCATGGATACATACAATATTAGTAAGATATAAAATAAATAGGTGACAATATTAAAGTAAAACCATTAACATCAACTAGAGTATCCCAAAACCCGATGTCACAAGTGCATGCGCATTTACTAAGGAGTACAATAATAATATCACATTTGTCTGGAACGTAAATTATACAGGATAAAGTAAATAAATATGATAGAGGCTATATGGTCTGAGACACGTAACATAGAATGCAGCTCACCATAAATTCCCCGCAATAGCCGCGCCTTTGCGCCCAAAAGATGACCAGAAATATATACCTTCACAATAAGTGCAGAAGTATAGCATGAGTACGTAAATCAATGCGTACCCAGTAAGTATCTAGCCTAATCCCGGAGAAGTAGTGACGAGGGGTCGACATCGACACTTACTAGTGGTCCAATAAAATAATATAATAAATTATAAACAGATATGAAACACAACAGAAACCATGAGGAAAAAATTGTAACTAACATAATCCTCCAACCCGATGACCACATAAATTTCTCAAATCTCATGTACTATCTCAACAAATAGAAGAATCAAAGGCTACCTCAAACGGGTAAGGGATATCAAGCGCTTTCTCAACAAACAAGGCATCTCATGTAACTGCCAAATCCCAATCAAAGAGGAATCTCATGAATATTCGGACTATACTGCCGAGGCGTTCAGCCCGATCCAAAGGAAAGGAAGAAACTTATCGAATTACGGACCACGTGATTGCAATACAAGAACAGGGACGTAAAGTAAGCATAACTATTACTAGTAATTGGATATCCCTCAAACAACTCAAGGTATCGAGATTCGACCTAACATGATCTCTAATCAAATTACATTTACAAGTTTAGGTAATTAAACTAAAAAGTTGAGTTCAGGAAATACAAATATCGCATGATATAATCCTAAGTCTACCCAGACATAAGCATGATTTTAGCTACATACGGATTCTCATCACCTCGTACGTACATAGCCCCCATAACAAGTCACACATAACAAATACATCACCTATGGGATAATTTTCACCTTACAAAGTTAGACAGGAGACTTACCTCGCTTCGAAATTTGATAACCGGCTCCAATGCCTCTCTAACACCTCAAACTAATGCCCATCGATCCGAAACTATCCAAACAACGAGCAAACCAATCACAATTTACTCCAATACTCATAACTTAACAATTCCCAACTATGCTCGAAAAGTCAACAAAGTCAACCCCCGAGCCCACATTCCCGGATTCTGAAATTTTTTGAAGATAAACATTACCCATGACACAACGAACTCAAATATATAATTTATTCCTAATTCCATATCCAATTTGGTGGTCAAAATAAAAAATATCAAATTCTAGGTTTTCTTCCAAAATTCCCCAACTTCTACAAAATTCCATGTTTAGATCCATATATAATCCAAGTATTTTGTTACAAAAAGTGGGAATAACTTACCTCATGATATATGGCAAAAATGATCTTCAAGAATCAGCCCAAATAGCCCTAGATGTGCTCCAATAACTTAAAAGTGAATAAATGAGCTCAAATCCCGAAATTAGATGTTTATTACATCTGCCAGGCCTCCTCCTTTGCGATCGCGGTCGTTAGCTATGTGATCGCGGTTAATAAAACTTCTAGCATCGCTTCCTGCATCACGATCGCGGCCAAAATCCCGCAATCGCGATGTACAAATTGTATTTTCTTCTTCACAGACACCCTTCGGTATAATGGCCATAACGTTTTGTATAAAACTTCAAATGACTAACGGTTTGATTTGCTGAATACTAGATTCCAAGATATAAGCTCTCGAAGTCAGACCACTAATAGCAGAAATTCCATCTATGCGATCGCGACCCTTCTTTCCACGATCATGATTCACAAGGCCACAAATACACATTGCTCTTCGCGATCGCAACCCGGACCTCCGCGATAGCTATTCACACCCCAGGCATCAGATATCAGCAGTTCAAAAGGGCTTAAAAGTAGTCCGAAATCACCCCAAAACTCACCCGAGGCTTGAGGAACCCCGTTCAATCATTCTAACAACTTTATATACCCTATGTAAGATTGTCCGAAGGCTTGGAACATAAATTACAACATCAAAACCAAGAATTAAAGATCAAACTCAATTTCTTAAACTCTCTTAACTTTCAAACCTTCATCCTTCGCCGAACGTGTCCGAATCACACGTAAACATTTCGGAATGACGCCAAATTTTGCGTACAAATCACAAATAACAATATGAACCTATTCCAACGCTTGGAATCCCAAACGAACATCATAACACCAAAGGCCACTTCAACTCGAACTTAGAAAATTCTAAAACCTTCAAAATGTCAGTTTTCCACAATAAGCACTAAAATGCTCCCGGACCATCCGATACTTAACCTGAACATACGCCCAAGTCCAAAATCATCATGCGAACCTATTGGAACCTTCAAATCCTGATTCTGAGGTCGTTTACTCAAAGGTCAAACCTTGGTCAACTCTTTCAACTTAAAACTTCTGAATTGAGAATTTTCCTTCCAAATCAACTATGAACTTCCCGAAATTCAAATCCGACTACACGTACAAGTAATAATACATGAAGTGAAGCTACTCAAGGCCTTAAATCGCCAAACGACGTGCTAGATCTCAAAATGACCGGTCCGGGCGTTATCAGGCGCTTCCAACAATGCAAACGGAAGAGGCCCAACTCCTCCCGGCACTCCTGCAAATTAAACGGCTCAAAGAGTTGATAATAACACCCTAAAGGGTGAGGTCGGCTTTGACGGAGCCCGGGGGGGGGGGATCTGATAACGACAATGATAATGATCCCTTCAAAATCGAACTCATAAGATTCATGAGGGAAATGAACGAGCGGATGGATCAGAACACGAAGGAGTTTCACACCCGAATGGATCAAATTCCGAGCGCACCACCAATTTTGAAGGGCCCGGATTCGAAGAAGTACACCTAGTTACCGGTCAAGCTGAGCGCAACACCAGAATTAATTCTGAAATGGTTCAAAATGCCAGACATACCAAAGTACGATGGGACTTTATATCCTCAGGAGCACATCACAACCTATACAACAGCTGTAAAAGGAAACGACTTGGCCCAACATGAGATTGAGTAGGTTCTGCTGAAGAAATTTGGGAAAACCATCATGAAAGGGGCACTAACATGGTATTCACTCTTACCCGAGTACTTGATAGATTCTTTTGAAATTCTCATAGATTCTTTCATTAAGGCCCATGCCGGGTCTAAGAAGGTCCAAACCCGAAAGGCAGACTTATTCAGAATTGCCCAAGGAGAGTCCGAAGTTCTGCGGGAGTTCGTGATCAGATTCCAAAAAGAAATAATAATACTACCAGTTGTACCAGACGAGTGTCCAACGGAGGCATTCACTAAGGGTCTGAACCCGAAGAGCTATGACACATCCCAAAAATCAAAGGAAATCCTACTCGAGTTCCAAGAGACCATATGGGTAGATGTACATAACCGTTATGAATCGAATGAAAGGATAAAAGATGATCATCTCAACTTCCCGACATCAACCAAGGGACGGGACCAAGATAAGAATCGGGATAAGTTCAAGGATGATTTTGATGCAGATTGGCAATCTTTCAAAGGCCAATTTCTGCCTTATGAGAGGGCCGAAGGCCGCGACAGCAAAGGATTCCGGTCCTCGAATAGGTTCGCTCCCGATAGAATAATTGACCGCGGTCGAAACAACAGGTCGTTACAAGAAAAAGAGGCATTAGGTACCTGAGATTCCTCATATCCTAGGTTGCCAGATTATAACTTCAACATCAATATAGTGGAGTAGGTATTGGCAATGAGAAACATCAAGAAAGAAAGATTCCCGAGGCCAATAGGATCTGATCCCAGCCAGACGGATCCCACTTATGGTGCGAATATCATGGAAATCACGGTCACAAAACTGGGACTGTCGACATCTACGTGAGGAAGTGGCAACATTACTGAAGAATGCCATATCAGGGAGTTCTTAAGCGGCCAGGCCAAGAATAATTATGGTCGTAGCTGAGACAACACATAACCCTCAAAGATAGGGGTAGACCCGCCTTGACTAACTATCAACATGATTTTCGGGGGGAATGAGATCAATTGTGTAACTTTCTTGGAATCCAAGAAGACAAAGGTATTAGTGAATCATATCAAGAGACTTTGGGAAGTTTCCAAACATGACATCACCTTCACAGAAGAAGACTTTGTTGGACTTCTTTTGCCGCACAATGATGCCTTGGTAATTTCACTTAATGTTCTAGATTTCAAGATTAAACATGTTTTGGTTGACCTAGAAAGTTCAGCCAACATCATTCACTGCAGAGTGTTGGAACAATCTAAACTAACTGGAAGAATCATTCCGGCAACCAAGCTTGTCATCGGGTTCAACTTAGCGAGTGTGACAACCCGATGGGAGATCTTGCTACCAACGAACGCCGAAGGGGTCATGAAAACCACTTTATTTGAAGCGGTGGATGGCGACATGGGCTACAATATAATTCTTGGCAGACCATGGTTACATAAGATGGAGGCCGTACCATCAATATATCACCAAATTACTGATATTTTTGACTCCAGAGGGAATCAAGAAAATAAGAGGAGATCAACCGGCATCAAGGGAAATAAATGCAATATCGGTTTCTAGAAGTACAGGGAAGGAACTCAACACATAGCAATTACAGGAACCGACGCCTACTAACAAGCCAAGCGAAGATGACAAAGGGGAGGAGTCATCGAAATCCCACTAGGTACCGAGATACTTTCAGGTACCGGAAGATACAGACGCGACCAAGTCCATGGCAGAAGAACTCGAACAAGTAGCTTTGTTCAAAAAATTCCTGGATAGAAAATTTCACTTGGGGACACGACTCAACCTCGAGATAGGTCAGGATTTATTAATTTATTTATAACTAACGTTGATTATTTTGCATGGTTGCACACGGCTATGACAGGTATCCCGATAGAGGTGGTCATGCACAAGCTAAGCCTGGACCCATGCGTTCCACCGGTAAGGCAGAAGAAGCGCCCAATAGCCGAGGTTAGAAACAAGTTTGTTAAAGAAGAGGTAGCTCGGTTACTTGACATCGGTTCAATCCGGGAGGTAAAATATCCTGACTGGCTAGCTAATATAGTTGTAGTTACAAAAAAAATAACAAATTTCGAATGTGCATAGATTATAAAGACTTGACTA
Organism: Nicotiana tabacum; assembly: GCF_000715075.1. Taxonomy (NCBI): domain Eukaryota; kingdom Viridiplantae; phylum Streptophyta; class Magnoliopsida; order Solanales; family Solanaceae; genus Nicotiana; species Nicotiana tabacum. The sequence goes on from NC_134103.1 coordinate 38,889,923, forward strand.
AGGTGTGCCCAAAAGACTCGTTCCCACGAGATTAGACTTAAGCCATGACCGGGCACGAGTTAATGAGTTTCTTCGATGCTTATTTCGGGTACAATAAAATTAAGATGAACCTAGAGGATTAGGAAAAAACTCCGTTGATACGAACTTTGGCACATATTGTTATAATGTGATGCCTTCGGGTTTAAAAACGCCCAGAGCCACTTATCAGAGACTCGTAAATAAGATGTTCGAGAAACAAATAGGTAAGACAATGGAAGTATACATAGATGATATGTTGGTCAAGTCTTTTAATGCAGGTGACCATTTAAAACACCCCAAGGAAACCTTCAATATCCTAAGGAAGCACAAGATGAAACTCAACCCCGAAAAATGCGCATTCGGGGTTAGCTCCGGTAAGTTCTTTGATTTCCTGGTGTCGTAAAAGGGGATTGAGGTAAATCCCAATATGATCAAAGTCACCGAGGACATCCCAAACCAAATGACAAGTGTGAAATAAGTCCAAAGGCTAACTAGAAGATTGGCCGCTCAAAGTAGGTTCATTTCTCGATCTTCAAAAAAATGTCATCACTTCTTCTCACTTCTGAAAAAGAAGAACAATTTCAAATGGACTCCAAAATGCCAACAGGCCTTAAAAGACCTGAAACGTTATCTATCAAGCCCTCCGCTACTATTAAAACTAGGAGAAGGCAAACAGTTGCTGATATACTTAGCGGTCTCGGAAGTAGTGGTAAGTGTCGTTCTATTTCGGGAGGATGATGGTACGCAATCTCATCTCTATCATGTTAGCAAAATTTTGTCAGGAGCGGAAACTCATTATCCGCACCTTGAAAAATAGGCTTAAGCTCTCATAGTCGCCTCTCGAAAGCTTAGGCATTATTTCCAGTGCCACCCGATAGTCGTAGTGACAACCTTTCCCCTACGAAATGTCCTTCACAAACCTGAGTTGTTGGGTTGGTTGGCCAAATGGGAAGTTGAAATTAGTGAATTTGATATTGAATATAAGCCAATGACTGCGATCAAGTGACAGGTTTTGGCCGACTTTGTGGCCGATTTCAGTCCTGGGTTACTGCCTTTGGCTGCGAAAGAAGCGGTGATGGTGTCGGAAACGACATCAGGAGTTTGGACCTTGTTCATGGACGGACTTTCCAATATGAAAGGGTCCGAGCTCGGGGTGGTCCTAATCACGCCCTCGGGAGAAACCCTGAGGCAGGTAATAAAAACTGTTCCTTTAACTAGCAATGAACCCGAGTATGAGGCATTGATTGCAGGACTCGAATTGGCCCGGGGAATTATCTCCGAGGTCATAGAGATCAAATGTGATTCGTAACTGGTGGTAAACCAAGTATATGGTATCTTTGACACAAAGGAGGAACGCATGGAACAGTATGTGATTAAAGTCCAAACTTTTCTCACACAGTTCAGGGAGTGGTCGATCACCCACAGCCCTAGAGAAGAAAATGTAGAAGCATATGGATTGGCCAATTTGGTCATCCAAGGAGATAAAGGGATCAGATTCTGGTACTGTCGTTCAACTTATGCATTCGATACTGGATGTGGACGGTTATTGTGAAGTAAATATAACCAACCTAGTCTGGGACTGGAGGAATGACTTCATTGATAACCTTCAAGATGGCAAGTTGCCCGAAGATCCGATGGCATCCCGGGCACTCCGCACCAAAGCAACTCGCTATAGCCTCTGGGGGGCAGCTATATAGAAGGTCATTCCAAGGCCAGTTGGCCTGATATTTAGGAGCCTCGGAGCCACACTACATCATGAGAGAGGTTGATGAAGGAATTTGCGGGAATCATTTTGGTGAAGATTAGTTGGTGCTAAAGTTAGTTAGGGCACGATACTACTGGCCCAGATGGAACAAGACACGGAGTCATTTGTTCAGAAATACGACAAGTGTCAGCGCCATGCATAGTTGGTGCACCAACCGATAGAACTCTTGCATTTGGTACTGTCCTAATGGCCATTCATAAAATGGTGGATGAATATAGTTGGGCCACAGCCACAGGGTATCGGGAATGTGAGATTTATTTTAATTTTAACCTACTAATTCACTAAATAGGTTGAATCAGGTCCTTAACAAAAGGTCGGTGAGTGCGAAGTGGTCTACTTCCTATGAGAAAACATAATTTGCCGATTCGGAATATCGAAAGAGATTGCCTGTGATAACGAGCCATAGTTCATAGGATCCAAAGTCAAAAAATTTCTTGAAGACCTGAAGATCAAGAGGATTACACCTTCACCATACCATCCGAGCGCTAATGGGCAAGCAAAATCAACCAATAAGGTGATTATTCAAAACCTCAAAAAGAGGTTGGAAGCGACCAAAGACAAGTGGCCCGAAGAGTTACCGGGAATGTTGTGGACGTATCAAACGATGGAAAAATCAAGTATGGGAGAGACCTTTCTCTCTCGTATACGGTGCAGAAGCTCTGATCTCGGTAGAAGTAGGAGAATCGACCTTGCGGTACTTCCGAACAGACGAAGAAGAAAATAATGAGGCATTGCTTGTCAAACTGGAGCTGCTTGATGAACGTATGGACTTGGCACACATAAAAATGGTGGCTCAGATACAAAGGATGAAAAGATACTATAACTGTAGGGCCAATCTACGCTACTTTAAAGTGGGAGACTTGGTTTTGAGGAAAGTAACTCAGAACACTCGAGAGATCAATGCTAGAAAGATGGGTCCGATGTGGGAAGGCCCCTACCGGATTTCAGCTGTCACCGGGAAGGGATCATAGGAACTGGAGAATCAAGATGGAGTCATATTTCCAAGCAACTAGAACGTGACTCACCTTAAAAGGTATTACTGCTGATGGATCCTGCTTATACTATAAGTATATGCTACACTCTTTTTCCCTTCGACTTGTTTTTGTCCCAATTTGGTTTTTCTGGCATGGTTCTTCATGAGGAAACAACGGAAATCATACTACGAAGGGAGCATCATCAGCAAAGTTAAGACCTTTAAATGATAAGGCACTGAAATAACAAACCACTATGGGATGGTTAAATAATCTTCGGCTCGATGGCAAAGTTCCTAATAGGAAATGAAGCTTTAAATGATGGCAAAGCAAGAACTCTAGTGTTTCAATTCCCATACTTCGCATTCGAACACTGGGAGGGAATAGTATGAGCATACCGCAATATGATTTCCATGAAAACCGAAACTACGAGATCCAGGAATAATATTGTCTCATCAGGACGGGGACTGCACGGCCAGCCTCATAAAAACAAGTTGTATTAATTAGCCACATGTATTGGCAATTTTGTTTTTTATAAATCGAATGCTTCTCCTCGACAGCAGCAACAACCTCTTCGCTTTGGAGGTCAAGGCAACCTCCAAGTTATTTGATTATTCGATAGAGGAAGACTCGCACTCGGTAGCAACAAGAGCATCATCCTAAGATTCAACCCTCCTAGCCTTAACATATTGAAGTTGAGCATGTAGCTGAGTAGCTTCTTGACTGTGAGCCATTGCCTCTTGTTCACTCTACTACAACCGGGCCTCAAGCTCGGCCGCTTCAGCAGCCTTTGCCTCTAGCACCAAGAGGCATGCAACGAGTTAGTTCCTCTCGGCCAACAACTGATCCCGTTCATTTATGAGTCCTTCTTTATGAAGGATCAGTCTTTGAAGACCTTCGGAAGCAAGGAAGTTGGCCTGCAAAAAATATATTGAAGTTAGAAACCCGATTATAGCAGATGAATACAAACATTTAGTAAGAGAACAAGTACGATACCGCTGTCGCATTTTTCATGGCATTAAACAACATTCACTCCCCTGAAAGAGAGTGTATTTTATTCTTATCTTTTTCTGAAGCCAGCGGCTTCAGATAGTTAGCAAGCTCCACCGGTCTGGGTAGCAGATGGCACTTTTTGAAACCGAGAGAGAGATGCTCCTCCTTCCTCGGGAATCTAGAGAAGGGGGTAAGTAGTTGTGCCCCAAATTTCTGTGGTCAGGGGACTGGGGAGGGGCGACATCCACGTCTTGGGCGCCTGTGGCCAGTGGAGGAGATGTAGAAGTTGCTGGTGATGAAGGCACAATTGGTGTGGAGGGAGATGAAGCTGATAGTATTATAGGTTGAGAAGCTGTTGCAATAGAGGCAGTGCTAGTTACTTGACAGTTACATTCATCCTTCACAGTAGGGATACTGGAAGGATGAATAGATGAAGGATACCTGCTAACAGGCCAAGTTCAAGGATTTGCAGAAGAGAACTTCTCTTGGAAGTCATACACGATGCTCAAGTGTTTAGGTATGATGGTGCTTACCGTGGGAGGATCAACATCAATATCAACCTCATTATCTTTGCTTCTCTTCGGATCTCCATCGAAGACAAGACCAGAGTTCTTGAAAGATTTAGTAAAAGAGGCCATAAAGGTAAGAAGATAATGGAGTCTTTTGAAGAAGATCAGAGAAAGATGAGAGGAGAGGGAGTTAAGTGCAAAAAGGATAAAAGAGCTTATGAAGTTGTTAGAAGTGAAAAAGGTAAAATGATGAGTATAAGTAAAGATATAGACGGCAGAATTTATGTCCATGATTACCTCGAGAACCAGCAAAAATATTATTAAATCGTGGGGTAACACATGTTTGGGGTATCAAATGCAAGGATACGTGTGTCTTATCAAGCATCAGAAACTGTTCAGAGGGCTTTAGAAGAATTTTTCGCCAAGAAAGTAATCTTCACCAACTTTCTGGTGACACAAAGATATGTCACCGGAAAACAGGGGGACTATCTGTATAGGGTAAAATTGATTTATATTAAATGATCGAATAATATCGTGACATGTGGAACCGAAGACAAATGAAAGAAAAATCAAGTAAGAACTAAGGCCGGGGACAACAACTACAGATGGTATCGGATAGACCCCGAAGGGAGCATAACTCCCAGGAGCAGGACGAATGTTTACCACCAGATGTCATTTAATGAATAATATTTCCTAGTATTAAATGGGTAGCCGTTGTAGAGAAATTTAGCATTCATGGCCTGGCGTTACACATTCATCAATGATCCCCTTTATTGTCATTTAGGAGGGGCTGGATCCTAGGATTTTGTTTCCTAGGTATAACTATAAATAGTGACTTCAACAACCATTGTAAGACATGAAATCACCGGCAAAACTTATGCTATACTTTGTTCTCAAGCAAAATAATACAACTTTACTTTTTGTTCGATATTGTTCTTACTTCTGCCCTCGAAAGCATCACTCCCAGAGCTAGGCCTATCATTTCCTTTGATTTTAATGCTAAGTCTTATTTTTAATTTAATCCGTTTATAATTTTGGCTCAAATCAGTTCGCTTTTCTATTAAGTACCTATAAGTTTTGATAATAAATTACCTTTCATGTATTATTGAGATTACGTTACATTATACAATTATTCAGAAGATGATGATGGACCATATGAATTTCGTTCCCTCAGTATATATATAGTCACTTTCCCATGGCCCAGATAATAAGGAAAGTCCAAATCCGCTCCACTTTTTTGACCTTGGACATGGTGCTAATTGCTAAATATATGTGAAGGAGGCTCTAAAATTTATCCTTCAAATAGCTTATTATATTTCCTTTCTTTTGTTCGATCAGATGCGAAAATTTCCAAAAACACTTGCTAATTTTCATAACATCTTCATGATGCCTACCCGAATAAAATGTATATAGAATATGACCTGTATGACGTCATTGTTAGAAATTACGCCTCTTTATGGGGATTCCTAATGCATGTGGATGTGGCCCACACAATTGGTAATGTATTTAATTAAAATTATCTCCAAAAATAAGCTATTTAATCAGATACTATTGAAATAATTATTTTGAGATAATAATCGTGTTTGAGATTTTTTTTTGTGGTAAACTTACCATGTAGTTTCCTTGATGGAAGAAAATGTACATACATATGTACGTGAGTTTTATTGAGAGTCCCAATAACTTAACATTAAAGTTGTATATGTGTGACGTATAGTTTTCGGGTTCACTGATGCTTACATTAGGATAGGTTGCCTGCATCACACTCCCTTGGGGTACGGTTTTTGACAGTTACTAGAACAACAGTAGCTTAGATTTATTTCTATACATATTATAATAACTTATTTACTCGCTTTAACTAAAGTTTAATATTTATCATAACTAACTGAGTTTTCTTTATAAATTATATATATTCCTCATTAAAAGACTCCCAAATCATGATTAACGCATTCAATTAAGAGATTAAATTACATTTCTTTTCCTTTTTTCTCTCCTCCCCACTCTCCCTCTTCTTCTGCCGTCAATAACTATAAGGCAATTAACACTTCTAAGAAATTAGAGTAAGCTAATTAATACTTCATTCATGGATCAGTTGCTTCATGTCTTCAATTCTTAATTTAATAAAAGGCTGGAATGTTGAAATCATTTATGTTCATCATTGTAGCTTTGTGGATATCCATTGGTCTGTGCGACAGAATATTTACATTCTTAGCTCGTTATCAATTATAAAGCAATTTCATACGCTAAACACAATTGAGATATCGTAATAAACAATTATAGACCTAAACATATTAATTTGCGTACAATTGTTTATCCGTAGAAAGGTATAGTTGAATTTATACGTGATTTTTAGACAAGTCAACTAATTTAATCCTGAAATAATATAATAATCGAAGAAATATGCAGTACTTAGCATTGGAATGTGGATAAAATAGCAAAGATAGTGATTCCGTGAACACGGTTTCCGAACACATCAATGATGAGATCAAAAAGCAAGAGAGTGAAATTGTATAAAGCTTTGTATAGAGTATCATATATGTTCTTGCCAGAAATTTCGTGTCCCTTACAATGGTAACTGAACTCACTATTTATAGCTATGTCTAGGGAAGAAGGTGCTAGGATCATGCCCTCCTTTAATGTCAATTATGAGAGTTATTAATGAAGATGTAACGTTGAGCGTAAATGCCAAATTCTTTGTAACGGACCGTCGCTCTTAATGCTGTAGAATATTCCTTAGTAAATGCTACCGGGCGCAGAGCATTTAATACTCTTTAATAAACGTTATCATTTTCGGTGACAAGCGCAGTGGCTGCGTTCAGTCCTCAGCCATTCCATCTTGGATTTCACGTGTCCTCCTTTTAGTCAGCCACGCATCATATCATATTTTACCTTATACAGATAGTTCCCCTGTTTTCCGATGACATAACTTCATGTTACCGAAAAGTTGGTAGAAACATCTTTTTGGCGGGAATTACTATAATTCCCTCTGAAGGTCTCTGACAGTTGATTAGACGCACGTCTCTACGCATTTAATACCCCGAACAAGCGTAATCCCATGATTCAGCACAACTTTAGCCGGTTATCGAGGTAATCATGGACATGAATTTAGCGGCCAAAATTTTACTTATATGGAACTTTCTTTTCCTTTGCGTTTCACAATTGCTTGAGCTTCTAATTTGCATCCTTGGTTTCTATCTTTTTTCTAATTTTCTTCAAACACAAACTCTTTACCTTCTTCCTTTCCAATGGCTTCTTCCTCCAAACGTGGTGGTTCTACGAAGAATAAGAACAAAATCGAGGATTCCGTTCCTCCAACAGTGGATTCCATCATCCCAAGAAGGCTTAGTACTTCGAAGGATTTTGAAGAGAAATTTCCTACTGCTAACCCTCGTACATGGACTGTTAGTAGGTACCCTTCTTCCATTCGTCCTTCCAGTATTCCTGCTGTGAAGGAGGATTGCCACTGCAATGAGTTAGAAATCATCGCTCCTGATCTATCGGAGCGAGTGACCTTTCCCAAGGAAGATTTTACATACTTTTTCACGTATCCCTTTACTTTGGGTGCGTTTTCTTTGAGCGGAGAGCTTGATTCCATGATTGCGGAATTTTGCCTTCACTACCAGGTATGTTTGGCACAGGTAAGTCCTTCAGTGTGGAGAACGATCGCCTGCCTCCGACGCTTGCGCCAAGAAACTAGGGAGAAGCTAACCTTAGCTCATGTGATAAATCTCTATTCCCCCAAAATCTTCAACGGGGGAATGATAAACCTTTGCAAGCGTGACCACCATGCTTTGTTGTCTAGCATGGATGATGACAACGACTGTGGGTGGATGGAGCAGTTCATTGCAGTTGCCACCAACGACTTCATCCTTTCCGGTCGCTTGGAACTGCACTCGTAAGTTATTTGTATAATATTCCTCTTACTAGATATTCTTCTATAGTTGTATCATCTCTTCACCCTTCGCATATTTCAGTAACTCGATGGCTCCCACCAGTGTTGCGGTATCTCCGGTCCTGTTGCGGGTGAAAATATTTCTTTACGAAGTCCCGACCGGAGGATAAACAAACAAAGAGAAGACGCTCCTCCGCGGCCGGGGAAAAGAATAAAAGTGCAAAGGTTGATGCCACCGAATCATCTTCGATGGCAATGATGATTGGTCCTCCTTCTAGACCGGTCATAGACACCGTGATGATTGATGATGAAGAAGCTGTTGATGAGGGAGCTTCTTTACATAGAAGGCGACAATCCTCATCATCTCAATAGGATGTTCGACCTGTTAAGATAGTTACACCAACTTAATACGATGTCTCGGCAATTTGGGGAGAGTCTGATTTGGTAGAATATGCCAACTCCCATTTTCGGGCCCCAATTACTGCAACCGGTGTTGCGTGGCTGAGTACTAGGTCATTGCCATCTTTGGTTGGAGAGCATCAAACAACCAGTACTGCATTTGATGAAGCTACTTCTTACTCTTCAACTCCGTCAGCTTCATCTCCACCTTCACCAACACCAGTAACTGCTACATCATTTACATCTTCGTCTACTCTTTCACCAGCGGTTGCTACACCATCTCCATCGGCCGCACCTGACCATGAAGAAGGTGTTCCTCCTCCATAGTCCCCAGTTCATGGGAACTTGGGGCAAAATTATGCTGCCCCTTCTGAAGATCCACAAAGGAGGAGGAATATTACTTTTTCGGTCTCTACTGGGTACAACCTGCTATCACGACCGATGGAGCTTGCTAATTACCTGAAGCCTTTGGCTTCAAAAAAATATTGGAAAAAGATTCAGACACTCTTAGGTGAGTGTTTGTTGAACAATGCTATGCATAATGCCGCGGCAGTACATTCCTTCTTTCCACTGGTATTTCTTCTACTTTTGAACGAACGTATTCAAAGTTTTTCCTCTTATTATTTTATAGTCCAACTTTCTTGCCTCTGAGGGCCTTCAAAGGTTGATTCGTGAGAAGGAAGAACTTACTTTTGAACAGAATCAACTTTTGGCGGAACGGGACTAGACTGTTGTCCCCCTCTCGGAACTGGAAACCAGAGCTACTGAGGCCGCTGTTTTGGAGGCTCGTTTGCAGCAAAGTGAGCAAGAAGTGGTAACCTTCAGCCAGGAAATTGGGCCGCTGAGGATTAATTTTGATGAGGCCAAGGCCAAATGGGCAGAACTCCAAAAAGTCATTCTTGCTGCAACCGACTGTGAGGCTGCCTCCGCTGAAAGAGTGATTAACTTGGAGGCAACCTTGAACTCCAAAAGTGAAGAGCTTGATATTGTGGAGGCGAAATATGCCCAGCTAGAAGAGAAGTACAGGAAAACTATCGAGCATAATAGGCCCTTTAGTTTAACTGTCCTCAAGCTTGACGTCAGCCTCAAATCTGCTAGATCCGCCAGGAAAAACCTTTCTGTCGAAGTTATTCAACTAAAAGAAGAACTTAAGCGCCAAACGGCTTCTCCCATTGCTGAAAAAACTTATTCCATGAATAGCATGAGGAGGAAAACCTTGGAAGAGGCCAAAGCTGGTATAATTGATGTTGATGCCAAAATTGCTAAGGCCCGAGAGCTTGAGTTGGCAGCAAAAAATGGACTCCCGGCGCAGAGTGATGCTCCAGGTTCTTCTAATTCCGATTCTGAGTTTTCGGAAACTGAAGAAGGATCGGAAGGCGATGAAGCCGAAGACCAAACTGGGGAAAACATTAAGCCATCGGCGGAACCACCTACTCTTCCCGACAATGCGGATACTTCTCTCCCTCCTGGTTCCGGAGGCGCTGCAGTTTAGCTTTTATTTTGCACTTGTAACGTTTTGGCCCATTCTTGTAAATAAAAACATATTTTCTTCTCTTTGTTCAAGTGCCTTTTGAGTCTTACTTTTCGTTTGAATATCCATGCAAGCCTTTAAGTTTTGTATTTGCTCAAGAATTCTACGCATGTTGTTCAATTCACGCTTTACTATGTGTAGTCTCAGATGCCTTTTCTTCGAAGCATTTTGGTTCCGAGTATTATCCCTTTTACGTGAGGGTTTTTATGAATATTTGCGCGAGTTTCCCTTTTACATGAGGATCTCTGTGAATATTGGCGCAAGTTTCCCATTTACATGAGGATTTCTATGAATATTTGCGCAAGTTTGCTTTTTGCGTCCTTTTCATATGCGGCTTCAGGTGTATTTTTCTCCGATGGAATTTTGGATTTCGGTCATTGATTCTTCCGGAACCAACCCTTTAACGTGAGGGTTTTATAATAAGAGGGCCCTCTTATATTTACGGTGCTCTTGAAGAGGACGTCTCCTGTTCATTACGGCACTAACATTTGAAGTACTTGTTTCACTTTCAAATGACAAAGTTAGCTCATAGTTCAGACAAGAAACAAGATAAAAGCAAAAGGATTTCATTTTATTCCTTCTATTTTCAGAAATTACATAAGCATTTTGCTATGTAGAAAAGAAATTGCCATTACTTGTGGCTATCTTGTACAACTTGTTTCTATGGGGCTGGCTGCGCAACCCCCGATCCCGATGATGCATTTTATTTCCGAATTTTTGTTCCCGGTTGATGTGGCAGTCATTGTTGTCGTATCCTCATATCATTCCCCCTAGTGTTTGAATGCAAAGAATGCGAATTGGAACACTGGAAGTCTTGTATCTTCGAAGGTCCCACCAATGAATTGCTAGGTAATCCTTCTCTCGGTAACATATCTTGTTTCCCCTTAGAAATCCATCCTATCGAGCAAAAGAATATCTAACAGTCCTCTAGTGGGTTGTGCCCATGAACGGTCGGGTAACCTCTGTTCGGTAGCAAACTTAACTTCCCGGTGGGAATTTGCTATCGAACCAAAGATTACTTAATCATCCCCGAGTGGACGTTTGTTCGTTTTCCTTGCTATCAAAGTTCTTATTGTTGTTGTCTTCGTACTATGCTTTCCATCGCTACCTCGTTAAAAACCTTTCCAAAAAAACCCAATTGGGACAAAAACTGAACGAAGGAAAAAATAGTGTAGCACATACTTTCTGTTTGAGTGTTGTTCATCAACAATAATATCTTTTGAGGTGTGCCACATTCAAGTTACTGGGAAACGTTTCTCCATTCTGGTTCTCCAACTCATATGAACCTTTCCCAGTTACAGCTGAAATCCGATAAGGGCCTTCATACGTTGGACCTAGCTTTCCCGTGTTGAGATCCCGGGTATTTTGTGTTACTTTTCATAGAACCAAGTCTCCTACTTTGAAAAATCATAAGTTATCTCTCCAATAGTAATATCGCTCCATCCTCTACTTTTGAGTTGCCATTCTTACATGCGCCAAGTCCTTGCGTCCCTCGAGTAGTTCCAAGTTGATTAGCATTGCTTCGTCATTTGATTCTTCGTTTATCTGATAATATCTCAAAGTGGGTTCACCCACTTCAACCGGGATTAGGCTTCAGCACCGTACACGAGGGAAAAAAGAGTTTCTCATGTACTTGATTTGGTCGTTGTTTGGTAGGCCCATAGGACTCCGGGCAACTCTTCGAGCCATTTGCCTTTTGCTTCTTCCAACCTTTTGTTGAGGTTTTGCATGATCACTTTGTTTGTTGACTCCGCTTGACCGTTTGTGCTCGGATGATAAGGTGATGATGTGATTCTCTTTATTTTTAGGTCTTCGAAGAACATTGTAACTTTTGCACCGATAAGTTGTGGCCTATTGTTGCATGCTATTTCTTTTGGTATTCCGAACCTGTAAATTATATTTTTCCATAGGAAATTGACCACTTCGCGTTCTCCGATTTTCTGATACGAACCTGCTTCCACCCATTTAGAAAATTAATCAGTCAAAATTAAAAGAAACCTTACCTTTTCGAGAGCCGGTGGCAGCGGTCCGACGATGTCCATCCCCCATTTCATGAATGGCCATGGGGACAAAAACGAATGTATGGGTTCTGTCGATTGATGTACTAGTGATGCGTAGCGTTGGCACTTATCACATTTTCGTACCAAGTCTTTGGCGTCTTGTTCCATGCAAGGCCAGCAATATCCTGCCCGTACAAATTTCAGCACCAAAGACTTTACGCTTGAGTGATTGCCGCATATCCCTTGTGGATTTCTCTCATGACATAGTCAGCTTCTGACGCTCCTAAACACCGGGCGAGTGGGCCTTGGAAAGATTTTCTATACAATTGGCCTTTCCTGAAGCTATAACGTGTATCTTTGGTGTGTAACACCCGTGATGCTTTGGGATCGTCGGGCTACTTTTCGTGCTCGAGGTAGTTGATTATTTCGTTCCTCCAGTCCCAGGCCATACTAGCCGAATTCACCTCGTAGTAACCATTCGTATCAAGGATGGAGCTCATCAGTTGTACCACTATTCCGGACACCGATCCTTTTATTTCTGTCGATATACCTAAGTTTGCTAATGCATCCGCTTCTGCATTATCCTCTCTGGGGGTATGAGTTATTGACCACTCTCGGAATCGTGCCAAAAGAGCCTGGACCTTTACCATGTATTGTTGCATACTTTCTTCTTTGGTATCAAAGATCCCGTAAACCTGATTTACCACCAGCTGTGAGTAGCATTTGATTTCTATAACCTCAGAATCAATTCCCCGGGCCAATTCGAGCCCTACAATCAAAGCTTCATACTCTGCTTCATTGTTAGTTAAAGGGATCGTGCTGATGGCTTGCCTTAAGGTTTCCCCTGAAGGCATGATTAAAACTATTCTGAGCCCGAGCCCTTTTACATTCGAGGCTCCGCCTGTAAATAAGGTCCAAACCCCTGATGCCGATTTTGACAGCATTAATGCCTTCTTGGTTGCCAGAGATAGCAGTCATAGACTAAAATCGGCCACAAAGTCAGCCAAGACTTGTGACTTAATTGCAGTCTTCGGTTTATATTCTATGTCGAATTCACTCATTTTGACGGCCCATTTGGCCAATCTGCCCGAGAGTTCGGGTTTATGAAGTATCTTCTGCAACGGGAAAGTAGTCACCACACTTATTCGGTGGCATTGGAAATAGGGCCTCAGCTTTCGAGCGGCGACTACGAGAGCTAAGGCTAGTTTTTCCAAATACGGGTAGCGAGTTTCTGCTCCCGCTAAAATTTTGCTAACGTAATAAATAGGAAATTACGTACCTTCGTCCTCCCCGACTAAAACCGCACTTACCGCAACTTCTGAAATGCGAGGTAGACTAGTAATGTTTCGCCTTCTTTCGGTTTTGAAAGCAATAGAGGACTTGATAAGTACTTCTTCAGGTCCCTCAAAGCCTGCTGGCACTCTGGCGTCCATTCATAATCTTTCTTCTTTTTGAGCAATGGAAAGAAGCGATGACATTTTTCCAATGGTCGGGAAATGAACCTGCTCAAAGTTTCTAACCTTCATGTGAGTCTTTGGACTTCCTTCACATTTTTTAATTGATCAGGGATATCGTCTATGGCCTTGATTTTGTCAGAGTTTACTTTAATTCCCCATTGTGAGACTAGAAATCCCAGGAACTTACCGTAGCTAGCCCCGAATGCGCAATTCTCAGGGTTAAGTTTCATTGTTATGCTTCCTCAAGATATCAAATGTTTATTGCAAATTCTTAAGGTGGTCACCTGCATTCAAACACTTAACGAGCATATCGTCTATATAAACTTCTATGGTTTTTCCTATTTGCTTTTCAAACATCTTATTTGCGAGCCGTTGATAAGTGGCTCCGGCGTTTTTCAACCCGAAAGGCATTACATTGTAATAATATGTACCGAAATTTGTTATAAATGAAGTCTTTTCCTGATCTTTCGGGTTCATCTTAATTTGGTTGTACCCGGAATAAGCATCAAGGAAACTCATCAGTTCGTGCCCGGCCGTGGCATCAATCATTTGATCGATATTTGGCAATGGAAACAAATCTTTCGGGCACGCCTTATTAAGATCTTTATAGTCTAGACACATACAAAATTTATTGTTCTTCTTAGGAACTACTACTACATCGGCTAGCCAGTCTGGATATCTTACCTCTTTGACCGAACCAATTTTAAGCAAGCGGGTTACCTCTTCTTTGACGAATTTATTTCTGGCCTCAGCAATAGGACGCTTCTTCTGCCGTACCGGTGGTATGTTGGGATCTAAACTCAGCTTGTGCACGGCTATTTCCATCGGATACCTGTCATATCCTCGTGCGACCATGAAAAACAATCAACGTTAATTTCAAGGAATTCAATAAAACCAGACCTGAGCTTGGCATGCAGTCTTGTCCCCAAGTGAAATTTTCTTTCTAAGAATTCTTCAAACAATGCCACTTGCTCTAGTTCCTCTGCCATGGATTTCGTTGCGTCCGTTTCTTCTGGAACTTGGAAATATCTCGGCACCTGATATTGTTCTAACGATTCTTCCCCTGGAATAATCTCTTCTAACTCGGGAGTAGGTGCCAATTCCTATAATTGTTATGTCGTGCGCTCATTCCCATTGCTACTATAAACTAAGATTGCATTCATCTCCCTCGCTGCCGGTTGGTCACCTCTTACCTGCTTGATTCCTTCGAGCGTCAAAAACTTCAGCAATTGTTGATACGTTGAAGATACAACTTTCATCTCGTGTAACCATGGCCTTCCTGAGATGATGTTGTATCCCATATCACCATCCACTACTTTGAAGAGAGTTGTTTTCATTACTCCTTCAGCATTCGTGAGCAGCAAGATCTCTCCCCGGATCGTCACGCTTGCAAGGTTGAATCCAGCGAGGAGTTTTGTCGCCAAAATAATACTTCCGGTGAGCTTAGCTTGTTCCAATACTCTTCATTGTTTGATATTAGCCGAACTTCCTGGATCTACTAGAACACGCTTAATTTTAAAATCTAACACATTTAAAGATATTACAAGTGCATTGTTGTATGGTAACAGCAATCCGTCTGCGTCTTCCTCTGTGAAAGTGATATCATCCTCCCGGAGTCTTTTGATGTGAGTTATCGATATTTTAGTCTTCTTTGCCGCCGAAAAGGTGACCCCATTAATTCCGTTCCCCACAAAGATAATGTTGATCGTTTGGCGTGGGGGTTCTTCTCCTGCTTTCAAAGATTCTGCATTGTTGCGACCATAATTGTTCTTAGCTCGATCACTCAAGAATTCTCGGAGATGACCATTCTTTAATATCATTGCCACTTCCTCCCGAAGATGTCGGCAGTCCCCTGTCCGGTGACCGTTCGTCCCGTGGTATTCGCACCATAAATTGGGATCCCTCTGGCTGGAATCGAACCTTATAGGTCTCGGGAATCGTGCTTCTTTAATTTTTCTCATGGCTGACACTAGTTCCACTACACTGACGTTGAAGTTATATTCTGATAACCTGGGGTAAGAAATATCTCGAGACCCCGATGTTTGTTTATCTTGAAGTGATCTATTGTTTCGACCACGGTCAGTCCCTCCGTCAATGGTGAACTTGTTTGCTGCTCGGAAATTTTTGCCACGGCCTTCGGTACGCTCGTAGGGCAAATATCGGCCCCTCGTAGTCCGCCTATCCGCATCGTATTCATCCTTTGATTTTTCTCTACTCTTCTCCCGTCCTTTGGACGATGATGTAAAACCGTCTATCATCTTCATTCCTTATCTTCGACTCGTACCGGTTGTGAACATCTGACCAGGTTGTTGCTTTAAACTCAACCAGGCTCTCCTTCAGCTTCCGTGAAATGTCTGAACTTCTCGGATTCAATCCTTTGGTTAATGCTTTAGCTGCCCATTCATCTGGGATGGCTGGGAGCAACATTCTTTCTTTCTGGAACTGGGTGACAAACTCTCGTAACAATTCCGATTCTCCTTGTGCCATTCTGAATATGTCGACCTTCCGAGCTTGAACCTTTCTGGCCCCGGCGTGAGCTTTAATGAAAGAATCCACGAGCATCTCAAATGAATCTATGGAATGCTCAGGCAGTAATGAATACCACGTTAAGGCTTGCCTCGTGAGGGTTTCGCCGTATTTCTTTAGCAACACAGATTCAATTTCGTGAGGAGCTAGATAATTTCCTTTCACCGCCCTTGTGTAGGTGGTAATATGTTCCTGTAGGTCTGAAGTTCCATCATACTTTGGAACTTCAGTCATTTTGAAAGGCTTCGAGATTAGTACTGGTGTTGCACTTGGCTTAAACGGTAATTGAACATACTTCTTCGAGTTAGGGCCTTTCAATACTAGTGGTGCACCCAGGATTTGATCCATGCGGGTGTTTACTTCCCTCATGAACCGTAAAAGCTCGTCTTTGAATGAATCATTCTCGTTGTTAAGACCTGATCTGCTGCGCCCAGCCCTATCAGAGCCGACTTCACCCCTGAGAGTGTTGTTATCGATTCTCTATGTTGTTTGGTCTACGGGAACAACGGGAGGAATCATATCGCGCCTGTTTGTATTATTTGAAGCACCTGATAGTGCATGCTTCAATTCCGTCATAACCTGATCCTGCCGCTTGAGATAGCCTAAAATGATTGCCTGTTGCTCTTGCAGATCCTCACAGCATCTGCTACTTGCTCCTCGTCAGCATCATCGGGATTTATTTCCCAAACCTGTCGAGGGTACCGTCTGTCATGCACCAGCATGGCATCATTCCCCTCATTGCAGGTGTCACTGATTGCGTCCTCGAAATGAGGTTGATCCCCTCAAATTTCGGGGTTATGTGCATCGTTAACAGTGTTATCTATCATTTTTTGCGATTTTTTATAAGACAAAAATAGTCAAAACACGTTAATAAAAGAGGCAAGGATCAATTTAATTGCACATCTATCTAGGCCCCACGGTGGGCGCCAAACTGTTTACCCATAAAATGGTACAGTTGAATTTATACGTGGTTTCTAGACAAGTTAACTAATTTGATCCTGAAATAATATAATAATCGAAGAAATACCCAGTACTTAGCCTTAAAATGTAGATGAAATAGCAAAGATAGTGATTCCGTAAACACGGTTTCCAAACACAGCAATGATGGAATCAAAAAGCAAGAGAGTGAAATGGTATAAAGCTTTGTATAGAATATCATATATGCTCTTGCCAAATATTTCGTGTCCCTTACAATGGTAACTGAGCTCACTATTTATAGCTATCTCTAGGGAAGAAGGTCCTAGGATCGTGCCCTCCTTTAATGTCAATTATGAGGGTCATTGATGAAGATGTAACGTTGAGTGTAGATGCCAAATTATTTGTAACGGACCGTCGTTCTTAATGCTGTACAATATTCCTTAGTAAATGCTACCAGGTGCAGAGCATTTAATACACTTTTATGAACGTTATCCATTCCGGTGACAAGCGCAGTGGCTGCGTTCAGTCCTCAACCATTCCGTCTTGGATTCCACGTATCCTCCTTTTAGTCAGCCACACGTCATATCATATTTTACCCTATACAACAATGTCTTTGTATGTATTATTAGACGTATTTTATATGTATACAACTTAAATATACTTTTCATATAATTTAAATACAAAATTCATATAACTATTCATACAATATACAACTTATTTATAACTTTTTTACAATTTTCATATAATATTTATACAAAAATGATACAACAACAACATACGACTTAAATAAATTTTCATATAACTTTAATGCTCTGTACTATTTTGAAAATACAATCTATAAATGTATTTCATATGCTATTTGTATGTATTTTATATGTGACATGTTGAGCCGAGGGTCTTTCGGAAACAGCCTCTCTACTCCTCCGGGGTAGGGGTAAGGTCTGCGTACACACTACCCTCCCCAGACCCCATTAGTGGGATTTTACTGGGTTGTTGTTGTTGTTATTGTTTATATGTAACATGTTCTTTTTCCTTTGGAGTTTCAGTCTGAAAATCCAGCCAAATCAACGATAATTGTCACCAAACGCCCTTAAGATTAAGATATAAATTCTAAAGAATATTCCTAATAGTTTGCAACAACGTCCAATTCAAATAAATAGTATTCTATAACGCATGAATTCGAATTCAAAGCTTCAGAACTTTTTAATGGCTGCCTGTAGGGGTATACAAAGGAAACCAACATACCAAACCAAACTAATAATCTGTGACGACCTGATAGGTCACTTTGAGTACTATCATTTATTTTCGTGTCCCGAAACTTCTTATAGCTTCATTTGATATTTCTTGATTGGCGTTCGGGGTACGTGTCATTTTTTGAAAAGTTTTTACGTAAATATTTGAAGAAAAAGTGACTTTTAGCTTAAAATGAGATTTGGGTTGACCACGGTCAACATTCTTGGTAAACAACCTCAGATCTATGTTTTGACGATTCCAGTAGGTTCGTATAATATTTTTGGACTTGTATACACTTTTGGTTGGGGTCCGGTATGACCCGAGTGCATTTCGGCGCGTTATGTGAAAAAGTATGAAAATGAGTTTTGAGTTGAAATTCTTGAGTATTGATGATCGATTCATATTATTTGATGTTATTTTGACGATTTGAGGTAGCGAGCAAGTTTTTAGGATGTTATTACACTTGTGTGCATGTTCTATTTGGAGCTCGAGGGGCTCGGGTGAATTTCGGGTGTGTATCGGATGAGTTTTGGATAGTTTGGGATTGCTGGTGCATTCCAGTTACTGGTGTTCAGTTGCAGATCTCGCATTTGCGAGGTCTGGCTCGCATTTGCGAGCCTCGCTTTTGTGGTCAAGAAATTGCATTTGCGAGCATGGGCTGGGGACAGGGTCTTCGCATTTGATAAGAAAATTGTCGCATTTGCGGACAGAGGGTGATCGCATTTGCGACCATAGTGTCGCTTTTGCGATTAGGAACTGGGGATTGGAAGCTTCGCAAATGCAAAGCTTAGCCCGCATTTGCGATGAGGGGACTCCTCACATTAGCAAGACTTTTGTTGTTGTTGCGACTTCTGGGGACCTGAGGAACTGAACGCATTTGTGATCACTGTTCCGTATTTGCGAACAAGTGTTCGCAAATGCGATACTTGCAGCTGGGTAAAAGAGGAAAAAATCGTGACTTAGCTCATTTTATACCATTTCTCAACCCCAAACACTCTAGAGGCAATTTGTGAAGAACGTTTTCTTCCCGAATTCATTGGTAAGCAACTCTAATTTATTTTCTATCAATTTTCAATTACTTTTCATGAGTTTTTAACATCAAATCTAGAAATTTCATGGTAGAAATAAGCGTTTAGGATAGAATTTAGTGATTCTATAAAATTGAGATTTTGACCTCAAATTAAGGTTGGATTTCGAAATAAATCATATAACCGGTCAGAGGGTTAATGGGTAATCGAATTTTTGTGTGAAACTTGAATTTTGAACAAGCGGGCCTAGGGTTGACTTTTTCAATTTCATCAAATATTAAACCTTTTTTATTCTTGGGTAGTTTCTAAAGCTTATTTTGAATTGTTTGCAAAAAAAAATTGACTAGATTTGATTGGTTTGGATACTTGTTCGAAAGAAAAAGCCGTGGTTGATTATTGAGTTGTTTGCGTAAAGAGGTAAGTGTCGTGTCTAACTTTGACTTGAGGTAATTATGACTTGTTGGTCTATTTGTTACGTGAATTATGTGTGGGAACGGCGTATATGAGAGGTGACAAGTGCATATGTGATGTCATGGGTTAAAGCATGCGGGTTGGGCTGTTTACCTTGAAGTCGTTATTTATTCCATGTTACATTTTGTTTTAGGCCTTAATTGCTACATGTTACTTGTTATCTATGCCTTACTTGTGATATGTTATTTAGTTGCTATGTGTTTCAATTTATTCTCTCCTCACTTAATACATGTTTACCTTCTATATGTTCCTACCTGTATTAATTGTATATCTCCATTATCTCATATTTTTACTTATTCTTATTGTCTTTGCATTACTTGTTGCCCTTTATTATGGTATTTAGATTATATGAGTCATGTAGCTATTCTTGAAATAATGAGTGGTCAAGGTTTATGAGTACGAAGTGTTGGTTATTCTTTGTTTGTACTGGTAGTTCATTGATTATCCGTACGCTTTATTTCCCTTTTTGTGTTGAGATCCCGATGTTGGTTGTGTTGAGTTGTTTATGTTTATAAGTTGACACTAAGAACGGGTAGCGAGCCACAACAGTATTGAAATGAATTGATAATAGGAATGGGTTGCACGCTGCGATACATATAAATATAATATTGGGATCGGTATGCACGGCGCAACAAATATTGTGAAAAATATTAGGATCGGGTTGCTCGCTGCAACAGATATTGTATTAAATGCTGAGATCGGATTATGCACCGCAACAGAGTATGATTTGCTGTAGTTGTTTGTAGTTATTGAGTTTTATCTCGGTACTATGATATGAGGTTTGAGATGATGTTATTCTGGGGCCCTCTGGTAGTTGACCTTCGGGTCCATTTTTATGAGTTTACTACTTAATCTATATTTCTGTATTCTGTTGTTATTATCCGTACAGGTTTATTCTGAGTGTCGTTTCATAGCCTCGTCACTAATTCGTTGAGATTAGGCTCGGTACTTACATAGTACATGATGTCGGTTGTACTCATACTATACTTCTACACTTCTTGTGCAGATCCCGGTATTGGTCCTAGCGGTGCGTAGAGAAATTTACTCGGATCGACTTGCCAGGAGACTTGAGGTAGAGCTGCTTGGAGTCTGTAGTCCCTGAAGTCCCCTTCTATCTTGTTTTACTGTTATTCTAGTTTCAGGTAGTTATATCTCATTTCAGACCATGTTTGTAGTATTCTAGACTCTCATGTTCGTGAGAACGAATTTCTGGGATTAGTGTAGACCGTAGTATTTATGGATTTATTATATATATTTAAGTTTTTACTAATCATTAATTATTATTATTATTATGGTTGCTTTTAAACTACTATAAATGGTTAATAAATTAGCTAACATTGGCTTGCCTATTAAGTGGATGTTAAGCTCCAATACGGCCCCATGGTTGGATTTCGGGTTGTGACATGTTGGTATCATAGAACTAGGTTTCACGAGTGATGATCAAGCTTAGTAGAGTCTGGAGGATTGGAACGGAGACGTCTGTATTTATCTTCTAGAGGCTATAGGGCATTAGAAAAATTTTTACTTCTTTCTTGTTTTATCGTGCAATTTTATTCTATCTTTGAGTTTGAATCATTCTTATTCTTTTTCTCTCACAAATGGTGAGGACACGCACAACATCCACAGCGGACCAGGAGATGGAGCCCCAGGTTGCAGCCACTACTAGGGGTCGGGGTCGGGTCGAGGTTGAGGTAGAGGCAGAGCTCAGCCTAGAGCCCGTGCAATAGCACCTATTGCGGAGCATTTGATCGAGCAGGAGGAGGAGATCCCTACTCCAACCGTGCCAGTTAGACCAGCTCACGTCCTAGAGGGTTTCATTGCCACCCCCGTACTTCAGGATGCCCTAGTCCGCTTAGTGGGCCTTATGGAGAGTATGGTCCAGGCTAGTGAATTTCCTGTAGCACCAGCCATCTCTCAGGCTAGGGGAGGAGCCCAGACCCCGCTACTCACACTCCAGAGCAGATGTCTCCCATATATCAGACTCTGGCAGTTCCAATAGTTGGAGTAGTTTAGCCAGTTATTGCTACACAGCCCGGGGAGAGACTCGCTATGTTGTCAGAGGGTTTGAAGAGGTTGGACAAGTTCACCAAGATCTTTCAAATTCATTTTGGTGGTACAACTTTTGAGTACCCACAAGATTACTTGGACTGTTTCCATGAGGTATTGCACAACATGAGTATTGTGGAGTGCAATAGAGTCGACTTCACAGTGTTTCAGATGACCAATTCTGCCAAGAGATGGTGGCAGGACTATGTTCGAGGCAGACCAGTAAGTTCACCTTCACTCACTCGGGATCCGTTTTCACAGCTATTGTTGGAGAAATTAATCCTTTTTACTTTGAGAGAGGACTACCGCAACTAGTTTGAGTGCCTCCAGTAAGGTGGCATAACTGTTATCTAGTAGGAGACCAGATTTGTGGACCTATCTCGACATGCAGTTGTCTTGATCCCTAATGAGAGGGAGAGGGAGAGGAGATTAATAGATGGCCTTACTTATGGTGTCAGGTTGCAGATGGCAAGAGAGACTGAGGATGATATTTCTTTCAACTGGGTTGTAGAGATTGCTAGACGCAATGAGAGGATTCATAAGCAAGGTAGAGAGGCGGCATATAAGGAGAGGCCTTGTCATTTCGGTTGTTTTAGTGGTGCCTCGTCTGGAGGTAGGGGTCCATTTGGTAGAGGCTATCCTCCCAGGCCGATTCAGTCAGCGCTTCAGGTAGCACAGAGTGCTTCGGGCAGTCGTGGCTCTTATGGGTCTCATCCTCAGCAACCATTATTCAGCACACCTTCAACTTCTATTAGTGCACCACCACTACAGAGTTACTACAGTGGTCATTCGAGTCATCAAGGATCGTCTCAGACTCAGCAGTTATGCCAGTCGCAAGGTTACTTCGAGTGCGGCAACACCGGTCATATCAGGAGGTACTGTCCTAGGTGAAGGAGCACAGACCATAGCAGGGTACTCGTTCCATGATTACGAAACCGGTTGCTCCACCGCCTCCTCAACCAGCTAGAGGTGGAGGGGTCGGGCAGCTAGAGGTGGTGTTCGGGCCGTTAGAGGTGGAGGCCAACCAATTAGAGGTCGTCCGAGAGGTGAAGATCAGAGTGGTAGGGCTCATCCCTATTTCTATGCATTTCCAGCAAGACCTGAGGCAGAGTTGTCAGTTGCGGTCATCACAGGTATTATTCCAGCTTACCATAGAGATGCATTAGTTCTGTTTGATTCGGGTTTGACTTATTCATATGTGTCATCCTATTTTGGTTTGTATTTGGATATGTCTCATGTTTTTTGAGTGCTCATATTTATGTGTCTACGCCTGTTGGGAATTCTATTGTGGTAGATCGGGTATATTGATCCACGTCCAATCCGCACTCAATAGTGAGTAGAAACGGTCGTTGGAAGAATAGTACCCAACAAGAGTCAGGGTTAATTTACACAGGGAGTTACTAGGGGTGTTAGGAGTATACACTTGACGAAAGCGAATGGAATAACTAAATTGTACTTCCATGAAAGGTTTTGATTTCTAATTCTAATTTTACTCTAGCAATTATAAGCTAAGAAAATAAACTAGAAGTGAATGATTATTTTTGGTGTTTTTTCAAATAATTAAAAAGCCTAGGATGTGACCATAACCTAGGTGTTCGCCTAATGGGTTAAATACGTTAATACGTGTTTTATTGTTTGGGGTGTATTATAGCTCTCAACTCTACGTTACTCACTCAATACCTCTCGGTCAAAGAGTGATTTTGCCTAATTTGGCTTTCTCAAGTCAAAATGGGTATCAAACAAAATAGTTGATATGAGCTCAAGTCGGGTTCTCACTATCTCTAGTCTGAACCCTTTAATTAGGCTAATCAAACCCTCAATTAACCCAATTCCTTGTTAGCCAAGTTATCTTAGACTAGTTCCCTCTTTCTCAAGTAGAGACTAAGTCAAAAAGACATGAATCAATATTTGCAACTATTAATTCTAAAATTGAAGCATAATAAGCTAAATAATCAACACTCAATCATTGCATACTAGGGTTGGGTCATAACCTTAGTAAGAGTCTACCTACTCATAGTGACAATTGAAGAAAATAAAGAAGAAATGTTAATTAAACTCATAATCTAAGATTAAAATAATAAAATACAATGTTTAAACACTAAAATAGTTACAAACTTCCTAAAATGGCAAAATGTGACGGCTACAGCAGCTCAAACTTCGAAACTTGACCTAAATATGTGAAACTCGTCTATTTATAGTGGCCCAAAATTCACTCACAAAAATGCCCCTCAGGAGGATCTGCGGCTGCACAATTCCATGTGCGGTCCGTAGATTTCTTCAGTTGGCAAGATCTTGGATTCTGCAGCTGCACAATTCTGGATTGCGGCTGCGAAGCATCTTCTGCGGCCGTACAATTCTTGTGCGGTCCGCACTTTAGCAACATCTTGGTCTTTTTCAAACTCTATGAACTTTGAATCATTTGTCAGTGCAGGCCTTGTTTTACGGTCTGTACTTTCTTCTGCGGACCGCACTTCTTTATTTCTGTGCCATTTCTTGCCTTGTTATTTAGAACACTCCTTTTTGAGTCGGAATTCATCATGGGAGACCAAACTTCTAACATTCCTGTAATTTGCACACTTTCATTAGTTTCGGGAACATAAATCAATACTTTCGGACTAAAACAAAAGCAAAAATGTGCTAATAAGTAATCAAAATCTCCACTTACATATATCGTGCTTGTTTGGTCACTATCGGGAGATATGAGACTAGGGTAGACCTTCTATTACTTGATATGGTGGATTTTTGATGTGATCTTGGGCATGGATTAGTTGTCACCTTATCTTGCTAGTTTGAATTGTCATGCCAAGACTGTGACATTAGCTACGACGGGATTGCCTCGAATTGATTAGAGGGGGACTCCTTCCATTCTACAAGCAGGGACATTTCATATGTGAAAGCTCGGCGTTTGATCAAAAAGGGGTGTTTGGAATATTTAGCCTATATCTGTGATCCTAGTGTGGAGGTTCCTTCCATAGATTCGATACCAATTGTGCGCGAGTTCCCAGAAGTGTTTCCTACAGTTTTGCTGGGGATGCCACCCGACAGAGATATCGACTTCTACATTGACTTCGGGCAGTTAGCCCATTTTTACCCCAGCGTACCATATGGCCCCAGTTGAGTTGAAAGAATTGAAGGAGCAGTTGCAGGATTTGCTTGATAAGGGATTCATTACACCGATTTTCTTGCCTCAGGGTACACCGGTATTGTTTGTGAAGAAGAAGGACAGAACGATGAGGATGTGTATAGATTATCGACACTTGAACAAAGTCACAATCAAGAACAAGTATTTGTTGCCGAGGATTGATGACTTATTTGATCAACTTCAGGGTGCCAAGATGTTTTCCAAGATTGAATTGAGATCTAGCTAACATCAGTTGTAGATTAGGGCATTGGATGTCCCTAAAATAGCTTTTTGGACTCGGTATGGTCAGTATGAGCTCATAGTGATGTCATTTAGCTTGACTAATTCCCCAGCAGTCTTTATGGATTTAATGAACTAGGTGTTCAAGCCCTATCTGGATTCTTTTGCAATCGTCTTCATTAATGATATTTTGGTTTACTCCCGAAGTCGGGAGGAACATGAGCAACATCTTTGGACCGTACTTCAGACTTTGAGGGATGTCAATTATATGCCAAGTTTTTGAAGTGTGAGGTCTAGTTGGACTCGGTTGCCTTTTTGGGCCATGTTACATCTTCTGAGGGAATTAAGGTGGATCCTAAGAAGATTGAGGCAGTT
Organism: Nicotiana tabacum; assembly: GCF_000715075.1. Lineage (NCBI taxonomy): Eukaryota > Viridiplantae > Streptophyta > Magnoliopsida > Solanales > Solanaceae > Nicotiana > Nicotiana tabacum. The sequence goes on from NC_134103.1 coordinate 38,915,413, forward strand.
CAGAACTGGCCTAGACCTACTTAAGCTACAGAGATTCAGAGCTTTTTGGGGTTGGCGGGTTATTATCGCCGATTCGTGGAGGGATTTTCATCTATCTCAGCCCCATTGACCAAGTTGACCCAGAAGGGTGCTCTTTTCAGATGGTCCGACGACTGTGAGATGAACTTTCAGAAGCTCAAGATTGCACTGACCACAACCCCAATGTTGGTGTTGCCTACAGGTTCAGGATTTTATAGCGTGTATTGTGATGCATCGCGTATTGGGGTTGGCGCGGTATTGATGCAGGATGATAAGGTGATTCCCTACGCGTATTGACAGTTGAAGATTCATGAGAAGAACTACCATGTGCATGATTAAGAGTTGGCAACCACTGTTCACGCGGTCAAGATTTAGAGGCTCTATCTCTACGGCGTTCCATGTTAAGTCTATACAGACCATCGGAGTCTCCAACAATTGTTCAAGCAGAAAGATCATAATTTGCGGCAGCGAAAATGGTTGGAGTTGCTAAAAGACTATGTTATCACCATATTATATCAGCTGGGGAAGGACAATATAGTGTCTGATGCATTGAGTAGGAAGGCTAAGAGCATGGGTAGTTTGGCATATTTAGTGGTAGTGGAGAGGCCACTAGCTATGGATGTTCAGGCTTTGGCCAACCGATTTGTGAGATTGGATGTTTCAGAGCCTAGCCAGGTTCTTGCTTGTATTGTGGCAAAGTCATCGTTGTTGGAGCATACCAAGGCTCGCCAGTTTGATGATCCTCACTTGTTGGTGTTGAAGGACATGGTGCAGTGGGGTGGTGCTAAAGAGGTTTTGATTGGAGATGATGGTGTTATGCGGCTACAAGGCCGGATTTGTGCTCCAAATATTGATGGGTTGAGAGAGTGATCCTTGAGGAGGCCCACAGGTCACGCTATTCTATTCACCTAGGTGTCCAAAAGATGTATTGTGACTTGAAACAACACTATTGGTGGCGAAGAATGAAGAAAGATATTGTTGCTTATGTCTCTCGGTGTTTGAATTATCAACAGATAAAGTATGAGCATCAGAAACCGGGTGGATTGCCTCAGAGATTGGAGATATCGGAGTTGAAGTGGGAGCGCATCACTATGGATTTTGTGGTAGGCTTACCTCGAACCTTGAGAAAAATATGACGCTATCTGGGTTATTGTGGATCGATTGACTAAGTCCGCACACTTTATTCTGGTGATGACTTCGTATTCTTCAGAGCGGTTAGCTCAGATTTACATCCGGGGGATTATCCACCTGCACGATGTGCCCTTTTCCATCTTTTTTTACCGAGACAGGCAGTTCACATCGCATTTTTGGAGAGCCGTGCAGTGCGGGTTAGGTATGTGGGTCGAGCTGTGTACCGCATTTCATCTTGAGATGGACGGACAGTCCGAGCGCACTATTCAGATCTTGGAAGACATGTTACGTGCCTGTGTTATTGATTTTGTAGGTTCATGGGACCAGTTCTTACCGCTCGCATGGTTCGCCTACAACAACAGCTATCAGTCGAGCATCTAGATGGCTCTGTTCGAGGACTTATATGAGAGGGATGTCAGTCCCTGATTGGTTGGTTTGAGCCCGGTAAGGCTAGATTGTTGGGCACTGATTCGGTCTGTGATGCTATGGAGAAGGTTAAGGTAATTCAGGAGCAACTTCGTACAACTCAGTCCATGCATAAGAGTTATGCAAACCGGAAGGTTCGAGATGTAGCTTACATGGTGGGTAAGAAGGTTCTTCTCCGAGTGTCGCCTATGAAGGGCGTGATGCGGTTTGGGAAGAAGGGCAAGTTGAGCCCGAGGTTTATTGGCTCGTTTGAGGTCTTGAAGAGAATTGGGGAGGTTGCTTATATGCTTGCATTGCCCTTCTAGCCTAGCAGTGGTACATTGGGTATTTCACATCTCCATACTTCGGAAGTACCATGAGGATAGATCGCATGTTTTGGACTTCAGCATGGTACAACTTGATGAAACTTTGACCTATAAGGAAGAGTCGGTGGTTATTCTAGACCGGTAGGTTTGTAAGTAGAGATCGATGAGTTTTCCTTTCGATAAAGTGCAATCAAGAGGTCAGCCGATTGAGGATGCTACGTGGGAGTCCGAGTTCGATATGCGGAGTAGATACCCCCACCTTTTTACCAGTCCAGTTAATTTTCTATGTCCGTCTGAGGACGAATGTTTCTTTTAGAGGTGGAGGATGTGATGACCCGATAGGTCATTTTGAGTACTAGTATTAATTTTTGTGTTCCAAGACCTCTTATAGCTCCATTTGATATTTTTTGATTTGCGTGCGTGGTCCATATCATTTTTCAAATTTTTTTATGTAAATGTTTGAAGAAAAAATAATTTTGGCTTAAAATAAGATTTGGGTTGACAACGGTCAACATTCTTGGTAAACGACCTCGGATCGGTATTTAGACGATTTTGATAGGTTCGTATGATATTTTTAGACTTGTACGGACTTTTGGTTGGGTTTCGGGGCGACCTGAGCACATTTCGGCGCGCTATGTGAAAAATTTTGAAAATGAGTTTTGTGTTAAAATTCTTGAGTTTTGATGATCAATTCATGTTATTTGATGTTATTTTGATGATTTGAGGTAGCGAGCAAGTTTGTAGGATGTGATCAATGTTCCGTACTTGCGTACGTCGCATTTGCGAACAAGTGTTTGCAAATACGATACCTGCAACTGGGTAAAAGAAGGAAAATTTGGGACTTAGCTCATTTTACACTATTTTTCAACCCCAAACACTCTAGAGGGGATTTTTGAAAAACCTTTTCCTCCCAATTTCATTGGTAAGCAACTCTAATTCATTTTCTATCAATTCCATATTACTTTTCACGAGTTTTTAATATCAAATCTAGGAATTTCATGGTAGAAATTAGGGGTTTTGGGTAGAATTTAGGGATTTTGTAAAATTAAAGTTTAGACCTCAAATTGAGGTCGGATTTCGAAACAAATTACTTAACCGTACTCGGGGGTTAATGGATAATTGGATTTTGGTCCGGATCTCAGATTTTGACTAAGTAGGTCGGGGGTTGACTTTTGTTGACTTTTTCAATTTCATCAAAGATTGAACCTTTTTCATTCGTGGATAGTTTCTAAAGCTTATTTTGAATTGTTGAACGATATTTGACTAGATTTGGTTGGTTTGGAGGCTTATTTGAAAGAAAAAGTCATGGTTGATTGTTGAGTTGGTTGCGCAAAGAGGTAAGTTTCGTGTCTAACTTTGACTTGAGAGAATTAGGACTTGTTGGTCTATTTGTTACGTGAATTATATGTGAAAACGGCGTATATGCGAGGTAACGAGTGCATATGCGCTGTAATGGGTTAAAGCATGCGGGTTGGGCTATTTACCTTTACATCGTTATTTATTCCATGTTATATTTCGTTTCATGCCTTAATTGCTACATGTTCTTACTTGTTATCCATGCCTTACTTGTTATCTGTTATTAATTGCTACTTGTTTCAGTTTATTCTTTTCTCACTCAATACGTGCTTACCTTCTATATGTTCCTACTTGTATTAATTGTATATCTCCATTGTCTCATGTTTTTACTTGTTCTTATTGTCTTTGCATTACTTGTTGTCCTTTATTATGTTATTCTGATTATATGAGTCATGTAGTTATTCTTGAAATGATGATTTTTCAAGGTTTGTGAGATTTTTCAAGGTTTGTGAGTACGAGGTATTGGTTGTTTTGTACGCTTTATTTCCCCTTTTGTGTTGAGATCCCGATGTTGGTTTTGTTGAGTTGTTTATGTTTATGAGTTGACATTGAGAACGGGTTGCGCGCCGTAACAGTATTGAAATAAATTGATAATGGGAACGGATTGCATGCCATAACAGATATTAATATAATATTGGGATCGGGTTGCACGCAGCAACAAATATTGTGATAAATGTTAGGATCGGGTTGCATGCCGCAATAAATATTATATTAAATGTTGGGATCGGGTTGCGCGCTGCAACAGAGTACGATGTATTATAGTGGTTTGTAGTTATAGAGTTTTATCTCGGTACTGTGATATGAGGTTTGAAATGATATTATTCTGGGGCTCTTTGGTAGTTGACCTTTGGGTCCGTTTTTATGAGTTTACTGCTTTATCTATGTTTCTGTATTCTGTTATTATTATTCGTACATGTTTATTGGGAGTGTCTTGTCATAGCTTCGTCACTACTTCGTGGAGGTTAGACTCGGCACTTGCAGAGTACATGGGGTTGGTTCTACTCATATTACACTTTTGCACTTCTTGTGTAGATCCCAATATTGGTCCTGGCGGTGCCTAGAGGAGTTCGCTCGGATTAACTTGCCAAGAGACTTGAGGTAGAGTTGCTTGGCGTTCGAAGTCACTGAAGTCCCTTTCTATCTTGTTTTGCTGTTATTCTAGTTTCAGACAATTATATCTCTTTTCAGACCTTTTTTGTTCTAGACGCTCATGTATTCGTGACACCGGATTTCTGGGATTAGTATAGACCATAGTATTTATGGATTTATCACATGTATTTCAGTTTTCACTAATTGTTAATTATTATTATAATTATTGTTCTGCTTTTAAACTGTTATAAATATTTAATAAATTAGCTAATGTTGGCTTGCCTAGCAAGTGGATGTTAGGCGCCATCACGTCCCCACTGTTGGAATTTTGGGTCTTGACTTAATCCTAATCAAACCAGAAAAAAAAATCTGACTATGGTTTGATTTGATTTGGTTTGGTACTGGAAAAAAACCTGACCATAATTGGTTTGGTTTGGTTTTAACTGAAAGAAGTCAAACCAAAACTAAACCAATCCGATATTATATGTATAGAAGTTTTATAAATATTTTATACATAAAATTATTTATTGTAAAGTAATTTATAAATATTTTTTTAACTTTTCATAGTGTTCTCTTTTAACGTATTATTTCAAGCTTGGATTTCAACTTTTGAATGGTATATCCCATAAATATTAATAATTCAAATATAGTCCAAATCAAAACCAAATCAATACTGATACTAACAAAAAAGCTTCAATTAAATACTAGAAATGCTAATAGTGAAAATGCATAACTTATTTTTTTATTGTTTAGTCATATAATTTAATACTTAGTAAATATTAGTCGCACTTATTTAGCATGATTTAGTACTTTTAGATTATGTTCATTTTTACTACGACTTATTAATTAGCAATTTTATTTTATGCAATTTTATTATCTTTATTGTTGAATATTTTAGTACAATGTCATGCATCTATGTTAATTTCTTGGGTAACACCTTATATAGTTGTGTCCTAGGACCAAAAAAATATTTGGAGCACAAGTTTTATGTTGTGAAGATTTTACCGGAAAAATATTCGAAAAATCCGAAAAAATCGAAAAACTCGAGAAAAACCGAGATTAAAAAATCTGACTTTTGTTGGTTTGATTTGGTTTAGAAATTTTTAAAAAATCGACATAATTGATTTGGTTTGGTAATTAAAAAATTCGAACCAACCCGACCTATATACACCCCTAGCTCTCAATGGTGAAGAGCCAATTGATTAGCAATTTCAATTGAAACAATAACTATGCAAATGGAAGGAAATTGCTAAGTAAAAAATCCACAGCCAAACGATCGAAATCCATTGTTGAATTCCCCAAAAAAGAAATGAGAAAGGGATGAGAGAAGAGAAGATCGAAGGAAGTAAAATTGGATAGAAGAAAGAACATGCGCGCACGCACACAAACACACACACACACACACAGAGTATGAATTATTACCCATTCAATTACTATAATTAAGGGATACTCATTTATTACTTATTTGTATATGAGAATGTAATTAAGTAATAACCTCTCTACTATGGGTAAATAATTTTATAATTCAGTTATAATTTAGAACAGTCATTAGCATAGAAATTTAAATAATTCCTTAACAGATGATTACTGCCATTTAAACACACCATCTTGCTCATATTTGCCTCCATCATTCAAATAGACAATTAACACAACTAAATACAATAACTAGCTCTGATACCACTTTGTTGAGAAATAACAAGTACACGCAATGTGCACGACGAGGTAGTAGCGGAATAATACCCAAGTTAAACTTTTCCAATCTATTTGAACCAAGAGAAAACTAACAAATTCAAGCACAAACGTATACGGGAAACAAGTATATCAACCTCCACAAATATGGCAAGGTAAAATAACCAAACACATAAGACACCAAGATTTACGTGAAAAACCTCTTCAATATGAAGGGTAAAAATCACGGGACCAAAGGCCCTCAAAGCTACACCAAATCAATCAACAAGAGTTACAAAAATTTTCTAAATTGTCCACAAAGCAAGTGCCAAACCAAGAGCAACAATACATAAAAGATAGCAGCTAAAACAATTGAAGAAAGGAGAGAAATCACCCCAAAATGAGCTACTGTTCACGCCTTCAAATTCAAAGTTACAGGCTTCTAAATCCAATCTTTGTCGTTGATCTCTAAGAACCAGATGTTGAGAACTCTCAGTTAAAATTTGAGCACGATCCAACGAATAACGAGTTGGAAAATGCTAATTGAAGCGGACTGCCTTAGAAGAAGTGTTTTGGAGCAAAAGAACACACTTTTCTCTCTCACAAGGCTTCAAAAACGGTTGCCCCCTTATGTTTTCTCTCTTGTTATATTTCTAACTTTAAATAGGTCATATTTATATGTCTTGATGTTAGTGGGCTATAGGGAAAAGTGGGCTAGGTCCAAAAGGTGTTTTATTTATCCACATAGGAAGAAAAAAAGAACAAAAAACCCAACAATTCTCCCCCTCCCGAATATGTGAAGGAGACCGCCATCCCGGCGATCATGCGACACTCTTCAAACTTCCCTCTTTCCAGAGCTTTAGTCAACATATTCGAACCATTATCATCGGTGTGAATCTTCTCAAGTTCAAGCGACTTAGAATCCAACACATCTCTAATCTAATTATATCTCACATTAATATGTTTAGACCTACCATGGAATGTAGAATTATGATGACCTGGCCGGTTATCTTTTGTATTGTAGCCCCGTTGACCTATTTATTGCTTATTATATGTTCACTTGTGGTTACCTGACTTGCTGGGGTGGTTGATTAGGTTCCGAGGATGTTTCGGAATGAGTTGGGACACTTAGTCCCAAGGTTAGAAATTTAAGTTGAAAAAGTTGACCAGATATTGACTTATGTATAAACAGCTCCGGAATGGAGTTTTGATGATTCTGATAGCTCCGTATAGTGATTTTGGACTTAGGAGTATGTCCGCATATTTATTTGGAGGCTCGTAGGTCGTTTTAGCTTGAATTGGCAAAAGTCGGAGTTTTGGAAGGTTGAGAAGTTTGACCGAGAGTTGACTTTGTTGATACCATGCTTGGATTTTTGTTCCAGAAGTTGAAATAGGTCCGTTGGATTATTTATGACTTGTGTGTAAAATTTGAGGTCAGTCGGAGTAAGTTTGATAGGTTTCGGCATCGAGTTTAGAAGTTGGAAATCCATTAGTTTCAATAGGCTTGAATTGGGTTGCAATTCGTATTTTTGATGTTGATTGATATGATTTGAGGTCTCGACTAAGTTCGTATGATATTTTAGGATATGTTGAAATGTTTAGATGGGCTACTGGGGGGCCCCGGGTGTATTTCGGATTGAAATCAGATTGAACTTTGGACTTAAGGAATTTCTATTATGATCAATTCTAGTGCAACCGCACCTGCGAGGAATTGGCCGTAGGTGCGGAGCCGCAAAAGCAGCCAGGAGGGCGCAGATGCGGAACTGGGCTAGGTTGGGTAGTGGTCGCAGGTGCGAGGTTAATTCCGCACCTGCGCGCTCGCAGATGTGGGCCGTTGGGTGCAGAACTGGATTAGGTGAAGGGCGGGAATTTCCGCAGAAGCGGAGGGCTGGACACAGGTGCACCTCCGCAGGTGCGAAAACTTGTTCGCAGATGCGGAAGGAGGGAGGCCTTAAGCGAACTGCAAAAGCGGAATTTTGGCTGCACCTGCGGGACCGCATATGGGGTTAAGTGAAACGCAAGTGCGAGATGCCTGGATAGAAGGATTTAAACGAGGGTTTGGAGATTTCTCTCAATTTTGGACTTTAGAAGCTAGGCTAGTGGCGATTTTGGAGAGGAATTTCACCACAAATCATGAGGTAAGCAACTTTTGATCACATGCCTGCACTTAGCATGTCACTTTTACCAGTCCAGGAGCATGAGATTTGTTAATAATTCATCATGTGTATATATTCTTGTTATTTTCTCCTATGTGATATGATTGGACTGGGTTCCTGTGACCACACCGGGCATATTGTATTTTTATGCATGTGACCATGCCGGTCAGATTGTGTTGCTGTGCCTGTGACCACGCCGGGCGGATTATGATATTGAGCCTGTGACCACGCCGGGATGGTAGCACATTGAATTGTCCATGCTTACTTGTGGATACGGATCCATCCACCTAGGGTCACCCTCTCATGTTTCTTTCTTGATGGTATACACACAAATATTGAGGAAATCTGATATGTGGTTTTGGTATGGTATTGGAAAGGTTGAGAAAATCTGGCCACTGTTTGTTTAGATTTTGCATTTCATCATTACTTGCAATTTCTGTGATTATTTACCTGATTTAACTATATATCATCTCTATATACTGAATATTGACTGAGCAGAATATTTGAGAAACTGTACACACACACAAATGTTCCTTCCTGTGCTTTATGACTTGATTTCATTATTGCTCTGTACTTGTTAAAAAGATGAAACTGTACAGGTGATAGCTAGCATCATTTATAATTTGTGCTTCTTTTACCTTGCCAAGGTTAGCTTCGATACTTATTAAGTACATTGGGTCAGTTGTACTCATACTACACTCTGTACTTCGTGTGCAGATCCAGGTACATCTGGACGCAGTGATTTCTAGAGTGCTGCTAGTACCTGTTCGGAGACTTTGAGGTAGCTACTATGACGCCCACAGATCTTGACTCTCCTTTCTTTCATTTATATTCAGTATTGTTCTACTTTCGCAAATAGTTGTACTAGAGTTTCAGATGATGTTGGAACTTAGTAGCTCAAATACTCGGTAACACCAGGATTTTGAGATGGTTGTAGTAGAGTTACAGTTGTTCTTATCAGACTTTTATGAGATTTTCCATTGTTGGACTTATTAAATGATATTTTAATTCCAAATGCTTAGTTGATATGTGATCGTCGGATTACCTAGTAGATGTGTTAGGCGCAATCACGACAAGTTGGGATTTTGGGTCGTGACAAGTTGGTATCAAAGCACTAGGTTACTTAGGTCTCACCATTCATGAGCAGGTTTAGTAGAGTCTTGCGAATCGGTACAGAGACGTCTGTACTTATTTTCGTGAGGTTATCAAACCCTTAGGTAACTTCATTTCCTGTACTTGTCGTGCGGATTTTTTGATTCTGGAAACTAAACTTCTATTATTCTATTTTCTCACAAATGGTGAGTACACATGCAATTAGATCAGGCGGACAGCCACCAGTACCACCAGCTAGGGTCACAAGAGACTAGGTTTGCGATAGAGGCCGAGATGTGGCTCGTACCACAGCTAGATTAGCACCTGTGGAGCCACCAGTTGCTCCAGCTGAGGAGCAGATACCAGATGTGGTTGAGCCGATGGGACCAAATCAAGCACCAATTGTGCCCATTAGGATTCCAGGCCTTCAATAGGCTTTGACCCAGATATTGACTGTATGCATGAGTCTGGCTCATGCAGTCTCAGTTTCGGCTGCACCAGTCACTTCTCAGGCTGGGGGAGGTCCACAGACTCCCGCCGCCCGTACTCTAGAGTAGGCGGCTCAGGGACTTTAGACATCGGTGGTACTAACAGCCTAGCTGGTTGCAGCTACTCGGGCCTAGGTTGGCCCACCTATGAATGATGAGGAGCATAAGAGAATGGAGCATTTTGGGAGGCTTAAGCCTCCAGAGTTCAGTGGGGTCAAGTCAGAGGATGCTCAGGATTTTATAGACAGGTGCTAGCAGATCCTTCACACGACAGGTATTTTGGGGATCAGTGAAGTTTCATTCACTACTTTTTAGCTGACGGGGGTAGCCTACAGATGGTGGGAGGCCTACAAGTTGAGCAAGCCATCCGGCACTACACCACTTACATGGAATGAGTTCTCAGTTCTCTTCTTAGAGAGGGTTGTTCCATAAACTTGCAGAGATGAGTTGCGTAGGCAATTTGAGCAGCTACGCCAGGAGGGTATGTCAGTGACTCAATATGAGATGAGATTTTCAGAGTTGGATCGTTATGCGATATGGTTGGTTCCCACTGAGAGGGAGAGGATTAGCAGATTCATTGATGGCCTCAAATACGGACTACATTTCATCATGACTCGGGAAATTCCATCGGGTGTGAGGTTTGATGAGGTGGTTGATATTTCAAGACGCCTAGAGCAGGTTCACAGTCAGGAGCGTGAGGAGAGACAGGCCAAGAGGCCTCGTAGTTCAGGTGTTGTCAGCAGTGCCTTATCTGGAGGACACTCCCATCAGGGGCCACCCTTATAGACCCGCTCAGATGGCTCACCCGGTTCATCATGGTGCATTAGCTAGCCATGGTCCATACAGTGCACGTTCGGGTCATTCATCATTCAGTGCGTTTCCAGCATAGATTTCTTACCATGCTTCATCTTCCCAGTTTTCCACAGGCAGTTCATCGGGTTAGTAGGGTCAGCAGCCCGCTAGGAAGGGTTGCTATGAGTGCGGAGACTTGAGTCATCTCAAGAGAGATTGCTCCAGACTATTGAGTAAGGTTCCACAGCAGAGAGTGCATCCTATGATTCCAGCACTAGCAGCTACACCACACGCACTGCCAGCTCGGGGTGGGGCCCAGTCAGCTCGAGGCTGCCCTAGAGGGGGGTCGATCAGGTGGTAGTCAGGCCCGTTGCTACGTATTTCCAGCCAGACCATAGGTAGTTATCTCCGATGCCGTGATCACATGTATTGTTTCATTGTGCCACAGATATGCTTCCATATTATTTGACCATGGTTCCACTTATTCATATGTATTATCGTACTTTGCTCGTTATTTGGATAAGCCCCGTGATTCCTTAGTTACGCATGTTCATGTATCTACGCCGGTGAGTGATTCTATTATTGTGGACTGTGTGTATCGGTCGTGTGTGGTGACTATTGGGGGATTTGAGATGAGAGTTGATCTTTTATTACTTAGTATGGTTGATTTTAACGTGATTTTAGGAATGGATTGGTTGTCACCATATCATGCTATTCTGGATTGTCACGCTAAGTCCATGATATTGGCGATGCCGGGATTACCCAGGGTTGAGTGGAGAGGTTCTCTGGACTATGTTCCCAGTAGAGTGATTTCATATTTGAAGGCCCAACATATGGTTGGGAAGGGGTGTTCTGCATATTTGGCCTTTGTGAGGAATGTTGGTGCCGATACCCCTACTATTGAGTCCGTTCCGGTAGCGAGAGACTTTCCAGATATGTTTCCAATAGATCTATCGAGCATGCCACCCGATAGGGACATTGATTTTGGTATTGACTTGGTGTCGGGAACTCAGCCCATTTCTATTCCTCCATATCGCATGGCACCAGCAGAGTTGAAGGAATTGAAAGAACATCTTCAGGAACTACTTGATAAGGGATTCATTAGGACTAGTGTGTCGCCTTGGGGTGCACCGATTCTATTTGTGAAGAAGAAGGATGGTAATATGCGGATGTGCATTGATTACAAGCAGTTGAACAAAGTTACAATTAAGAACAAGTATCCTTTACCGCGCATTAATGACTTATTTGACCAGATTTAGGGAGATAGAGTGTTTTCAAAGATTTATTTAAGTTCCGAGTATCACCAGTTGAAGATTCGGAATTCTGATATCCTGAAGACAACATTCACGACCCACTATGGTCACTACGAAGTTCGTGTGATATCTTTTGGGCTGACTAATGCCCCATCAACATTTATGCATATGATGAACAATGTATTCCAGCCTTATCTTGATTCTTTTGTCAAATTATTCATTGATGATATGGTGGTGTACTCACACAGCCAGGAGGAGCATGCACAGCATCTGAGGACTGTACTACAAACGTTGAGGGAGAAGAAGCTTTATGCTAAATTCTCCAAGTGTGAGTTTTGGCTTGATTCTGTTGCGTTATTTGGGCACGTGGTGTCCAGTGAAGGGATCAAGGTAGATATGAAGAAGATTGTGGAAGTTCATAGTTGGCCCAGACCGTCTACAGCTACTAAGATTCGGAGTTCCCTTGGTTTGGCCGGATATAATTGTTGATTTATGGAGGGTTTCTCGTCCATTGTTTCACCTTTGACTAGATTGACCCAGAAGGGTGCCCCATTCAGGTGGTTTGATGAGTGTGAGGAGAGCTTTTAGAAGCTCAAAATTGCCTTGACCATAGCTCTAATTCTAGTTCTACTTTCAGCATCGTGTTCTTATACAGTGTATTGTGATACTTCTCGGATTAGTATTGGGTGTGTCTTGATGCAGGAAGGTAGAGTGACAGCTTATGCTTTACGCCAGTTGAAGCCCCATGAGAAGAACTACCACGTTCATGATTTAGAATTGGCAGCCATTATTCATGCATTGAAGATTTGGAGGCATTATCTCTACGGTGTGTCTTGTGAGGTATTTACAGATCACCAATGTTTACAACACTTGTTTAAGAATAAGGATCTAAATTTGAGGCAGCGGAGATGGTTGTTACTGTTAAAAGACTATGATATCACCATTTTGTATCATCCTGGAAAGGCTAACGTTGTGGCCGATGCCTTGAGTAGAAAGGCGGTGAGTATAGGTACCCTTGCATATATTTCTGTTGGTGAGAGACCGTTAGCATCTGATGTTCAGGCCTTGGCCAATCAGTTCATGAGGTTAGATGTTTCGGAGCCTAGTCGGGTTCTAGCTTGCGTGGTTTCTCGGCCTTCTTTGTTTGAGCATATCAGAGAGTGTCAGTATGACGACCCCCAATTTGCTTGTCCTAAAGGACACGGTACAACACGGTGATGCTAGGAAGGTTTCTATTGGAGATGATAGGGTGTTGCAGATGCAGGGTCAGATTTGTGTGCTTAATGTGGATGGGTAACGTGAGTTGATTCTTGAGGAGGCCCATAATTTACGGTATTTCATTCATCCGGATGTTGCAAAGATGTATCAAGACTTGAGGCAGCACTATTGGTGGAGAGAAATGAAGAAAGACATAGTGGAATATATGGCTCGGTGCTTGAATTGTCAGTGGGTGAAGTATGAGCATCAGAGGACGGGTGGTTTGCTTCAGAGACTTGAGAATCCTAAGTGGAAATAGGAGCGTATTACCATGGATTTCGTTGTTGGGCTCCCAAGGACTTTGAAGAAATTTTATGCAGTTTGGGTGATTGAGGACCGTTTGACTAAGTCAGCTCATTTCATTCCGGTGGCGACTACCTATTCTTCAGAGAGGTTGGCTCAGATCTATATCCGCGAGATTGTTCGTCTTCGCGGTATGCTGGTGTCCATTATTTCTGATCGTGGCACGCAATTCACAATGCTATTTTGGAGAGCAGGGTAGCGAGAGTTGGGCACACAGGTTGAGTTGAGTATAACATTCCACCCTCATATGGATGGATAGTCCGAGCGCACCATTCAAATTTGGAGGATATGTTACATGCTTGTGTTATGGATTTAAGGGGTTCTTGGGAAAAGTTTTTACCACCTGCTGAGTTTGCCTACAACAACAACTAATAATCAAGTATTTTGATGGATCCTTATAAGGTCTTATATGGGAGGCGATGCCGTTCTCCAGTTGGTTGGTTTGATCCCAGTGAGGCTAGGTTGTTGGGTACTGATTTGGTTCAGGATGCCTTGGAAAAGGTCAAGTTAATTCAGAATCAGCTTCGCACGGCATAGTCTAGAAAGAAAAGTTATGCAGATCGGAAGGTTTGTGATGTTACGTATATGGTGTTAGAGAAGGTATTGCTCAGAGTATTGCCCATGAAGGGTGTGATGAGGTTTGAAAAGAAGGGCAAGTTGAGCCCTCGGTATATTGGCCATTTTGAGGTGCTTGAGAGGATTGGAGAGAAGGCCTACAAGAATGCATTGCCGCCTAGACTATCGGGTGTTCACCCGGTGTTTCATGTTTCCACTCTCCAGAAGTATTATGGTGATTCATCTCATGTTTTGGACTTCAGCACAGTTCAGTTAGATGCAGATTTGACTTATGATGTGGAGTCGGTGGCCATTTTGGATCAGCCGGTTTGAAAGTTATGATCTAAGAATATAACTTCAGTGAAAGTTCAGTGGAGAGGCCAGCCAGTTGGGGAGGATACTTGGGAGACCAAGCAGGAGATGCAGAGCAGATATCCACACCTATTTGAGACTCCAGGTATGATTCTAGACTCGTTCGAGGACGAACGTTTGTTTAAGAAGGGAGAATGTGACAACCCGGCCGGCCGTCTTATGTATTGTATCCTATTTCCCTTGCTTGTTTCTTATTCTATGTTCACTTGTAGTTATGTGACTTGTCGGGGAGGTTAGTTAGGTTTCGGGGATGTTTCGGAATAAATTGGGACACTTAGTCCCAAGGTTGAAAGCTTAAGTTGAAAGAGTTGACCGGATATTGACGTATGTGTAAACAGCTCCGGAATGGAGTTTTAATGGTTCTGATAGCTCCGTATGCTGATTTTGGACTTAGAAGTATGTTTGGATATTGATTTGGAGGCCCGTAGATTGTTTTTGGCTTGAATTGGTGAAAGTTAGAATGTTGAAGGCTTGAAAGGTTGAGAAGTTTGACCAAGAGTTGGCTTTGTTGATACCGGGCTTGGAATTTAGTTTCGTAAGATGGAATAGGTCCGTTGGGTCATTTATGATTTGTGTGCAAAATTTGAGGTCAATCGGAGTGGATTTGATAGGTTTCGACATCGAGTTTAGAAGTTGGAAATCCGTTAGTTCCAATATGCTTGAATTGTCGTGCAATTTGTATTTTTGATGTCGTTTGATGTGATTTTAGGCCTCAACTAAGTTCGTATGATATTTTAGGATGTGTTGGTATGTTTGGATGGAGTCCTGGGGGGGGGGGGCGGGTGTGTTTCAGATTGAAATCGGATTGAACTTTGGACTCAAAGTATTTATGTTGTGATTAGTTTTGGTGCAACCACGCTTGCGAGAAATTGTCCATAGGTGCGGAGCCGTAGAAGCAGCCAGGGGGTGCAGATGCGCAACTGGGCTAGGCTGGGCAGTGGTCGCAGATGCGAGCCGTTGGTCGCATAAGAGGATTAGTTGAAGGGCATGAATTTCCACAGTAGGGGAGGGCTGAACACAGGTGCACCTCTGTAGGTGCGAAGACTTGTCCGCATATGCGGAAGGAGGGAGGCCTTAAGGGAACCGCAGAATTGGAATTTTGGCCGCACCTGCGGGACCATAGATGCGGTAAAGTGAACCGTAGGTGCGAGATGCCTGAATAGAAGGATTTAAAAGAGGGTTTGGAGATTTCTCTCATTTTTGGACTTTAGAAGATCGGCTAGTGGCAATTTTGGAGAGGGATTTCATCATAATTCACAAGGTAAGCAACTTTTGCATTGATATCCCCACCTAGATTATGTGTTTTTGAGGTGAAATTTTGGGGATTTTAGACTAGGTATTGGAGAGTAAGATTTGGGGATTTGAGAGTCGATTTGTGGTATGAATTCGATGATTTTGGTATGGTTGGACCCGTAATTGAATGGATGTTCGGGATTTTTTTAATTTTGTCGAGTTCCGAGGTGCGGGCCCGATGTAGACTTTTTGGGTTGACTTTTTTATTTGAGTTAAAGACCTTAGCTTTATCTTTTGGAATCACTTCATATGGCTTTTATTGATAATATTATGTTATGTTGTATAGATTCGAGCCTTCTGGAGGTTGATACGTGCGGGAAGGGCTTGTTAGCGGAGTGATTTGGTTTGCTTGAGGTAAGGATCTTCTCTAAACTCGGTTGAGGCACTAGTTGCCTCAATTATTATGATAGCTAAGTTCTATTGGGTGCGCACATGTGCGGGGTTTGAGCCTATGTGCTAACACTGGGGGTATTTATCTATGCCCGAGTTGTGCTTAGGTTATGATATGCCTAGCTTTGACTGTTAACCTTTAAGCAATGATGTTTCTCACATTTGTAACATTGTTGTGAACTATTTGAGCCATTTTAGACGCTATGTAGAGGTTTAATCCGTGAATGAACTTGTTAAATGCCATTTTGTGCTGAGATTTGCCGATTCGAGCTATGATAGCACACTTTGCACATGCCTACACTTATCATGTCACTTTTACCAGTCTAGGAGCATGAGATTTGTTAATTATTCATCACGTATATGTATTCTTGTTATTTGCTCCTGTGTGATATGATTGGACTGGGTGCCTGTGACCACGCCGGGCGGATTGTATTGTTGTACCAGTGACCACGCCGGGCGGATTGTATTGTTATGCATGTGACCAGGCCGGGCGGATTGTGTTGTTGTGCATGTGACCATGCCAGGCAGAATATGATATTGAGCCTATGACCACGCCGGGCTGGTAGCACATTGAATTGGACGTGCTTGCGTGTGGACATGGATCCATCCCCCTAGGGTCACCCTTTCATGTTTTTCTCTTGATGGTGCACACGCAGATATTGAGGAAATCTGATCAGTGGTTTTGGTATGGAATTGGAAATGTTGAGGATATCTGGCCAGTGTTTGTTTGGATTTTGCATTTCATCTTACTTGCAATTTTCGTGATTATTTACCTAATTTAACTGCATATCATCTCTATATGCCAAATATTGACTGAGTAGAGTATTTGAGAAACTGTACACATACACACAAAAATGTTCCTTCTTGTGCTTTATGGCTTAATTTCATTATTGCTATGTACTTGTTAAAAAGATGAAACTGTACAAGTGATAGCTAGCATCATTTATAATTTGTGCTTCTTTTACCTCGTCAAGGTTAGCTTTGATACTTATTGAGTATATTGAATCGGTTGTACTCATACTATACTCTGCACTTCGTATGCAGATACAGGTACATCTTGACGTGCTGATTGCTAGAGTGCTTCTAGTACCTGTTCGGAGACTTTGAGGTAGCTGCTATGACGCTGGCAGACCTTGACTCTCCTTTCTTTCATTTTTATTCAGTCTTATTCTACTTTCTTAGATAGTTGTACTAGAGTTTCAGACTATGTTGAAACTTAGTAGCTCAAGTACTCGGTGACACCAGGATTTTGGGATGGTTTTAGTAGAGTTACAGTTGTTCTTATCAAATATTGATGAGATTTTCCGCTGTTGGGCTTATTAAATGATGTTTTAATTCCAAATGCTTAGTTGATATGTGATTGTCAGCTTGCCTAGTAGATGTGTTAGGTGCCATCACGATAGGTTGGGATTTTGGGTCGTGACAAGAATTCTTGCCAAGATGAATAACATTTTGACTGTCGCAATAAAGCACATACCTCTATTGAGCGAAGCCAAGTTCCCCCAAAAAATGCTTCATCCAAAGAAACTCTTTACAAGCCTCAACGATAGCAATAAGTTCAGCTTCTGTAGTAGATAGAGCAACACATTTTTGCAATTTAGATTGCCAAGACACGGAACCCCTTACAAAGGTAACCAAGTAGCCTGAATTTGACTTGCGAGTATCAACATCACCTACCATATCTGAATTAGTGTAACCACAAATAATAGGTTTCCCAGTCTCAAAACACAAACTCTGACTAAAAGTGCCACAAATATAACTCATTATCCACTTCATCGCATTCCAATGCTCTCTTCCTGGATTAGAAAGAAAACGGCTAACAATACCAACAGGGTGAGCAATATCTGGTCTTGTACAAATCATTGCATACATCAAACTGCCAACAACTTAAGCATAAGGAACTTTCTTCATGTCTTTCTTCTCATCATCACTTGAAAGACACTGCTTCATGCTCAATTTGAAATGCATAGCTAAAGGTGCACTAACAACCTTATCTTTATCCATGTTGAATCTGTGAAGTACTTTTTGAATGTACATCTCTTGTGATAACCACAACTTCTTGGCCTCTGTGTTACGAACAATGTGCATACCAAGAATCTGTCTTGCTGGTTCTATGTCTTTCATAGCAAAAGACTTGCTCAACTCTTGCTTCAACTTCTGAATCCTGCAAGCATTATGACCAATAATAAGCATGTCATCTTGCATTGAAGTTATAATTCCCAACAGCATTAACTTCCTCAATTGAGGCTTGACACTCATGAGTAGGGTGTCCTTTTCCACATATATCACAAGCTGCGTGATTATCACTATGTATTGAAGCTAAGGTTAGATTCCTTATTTCCTTTGCCATGGCATCAAGCTGCACCTGCACAGATGTGTTAGCGTCAACTTGGTGAACACCAGTTGTTCTTCTTCTTTCAGCAACTTCAGAGGGCTACTGATTTGCATCCTCAGACAACTCATCTAGAATTGTGACTATCTCTTTTGGATTCTTTTTCATCAACTGACCTCCAGCTGCATTGCTCAATGTTCTGCGTGAGGTTGGTGTCAATCTATTCCAAAAATCCTAGAGTTACATCCAGAGTTATATTCCACTATGCTGAAATTTATGCACTATCTCTTCAAACCTCTCCCAAGCTTCAAACACAGTTTCAGTCTCGTTCTGACAGAAGTTATGAATTTCCCTTATAAACTTGCCCGTCTTAGCTGATGAGAAATATTTGTCAAGAAATTTTCTGGTCATCTCATCCCATGTTCTAATCGATCCATTAGACAAGCTTTGAAGCCAGTGCTTTGCATCGTCTTTGAGGGTAAAAGGGAATGCCCTTAAGTAAACTGCATCTTGCGACACACCATTATATTGAAAGGTGTTCATAATCTTCTTGAAGTCCATTAGATGATTATTTGGATCTTCGTTCATCTTTCCTCTAAAGACACAACTGTTTTGAAGAGTATGGAGCAACCCTTGCTTCAGCTCAAAATTATTAGCTGCAACTGGAGGTGGTCTCACACTCGATAAGCCTTGGTTGTAGACTGGTCTAGCATAATCTCCAAGTGGTCTCCCGGCACCGGGAGCTATATTTCCGATTTGGTCACCCACAGGTCGATTATGAGCAATTCTTCGATCCCTCTCCTCTTCATAGATAAGTTGTGCATTTCGAAGAGCTGTCTCCTCAGCATCTCTTGCAGCTTTTTCTCTTTGTTGGGTTGCCGCTCTTGCAGCCAAATCAACATTATCCTCGTCTCCCGCCATAAATTCTTTGGTTGAGGATTGCCCAACCTTCTCTATATTCTCGGGGAGATTTATTTTCTTCCTCAGTTGTCGCAGTTGCTTCTTAATTTCAGGTTCGTAATGTAGCACTTCTTTCCTAGAGGATCGAGTCATGCACCAATCTAACTTGTAGCATGCGCACAATCAAGGAACACCAAACGTAAAAAGAGAAAAAAAAATTTTAAAAAAAGAAACAATTCCTAAATTAGCACTACAAACTATTTCCAACACTATTGATTGCCAATCCTCGGCAACTGCGCCAAAATTGACGAGCGCAAAACCGGTGTACAAAACTTAGGATCGCTAGTCGAATATAGTATAGAAAATATCATATCCACAAGGATTGGATTTAAATAGTGTTTTCGTAGCTTCTAGTTCAATTGCTATCTATGATGATCAACAATTTAGAATTGTGTGATTTAAAACTAAAAATTAACTAAGAGTCTAAACTATTGGCTAATGACAATCACAACAAGAGTAAGCAAAGAAGATATCAATGGGAGAAAATAGGGGTTGACTGGATAGGTGCAAGATACTTGTTTAGGAATTAAATCTAGTTGATTCACTTCTAAGGTTCAAGTGAGTCTCTCGAATTCACTCAATTATAGTTCATACGTTCAGTAGAAACCCCCTCTCGATTAAGTCTCAACCTAACAATATAAACTAAGTTAAGTTCGGTAAAAATATGCAAGAATTCGTAGTGGATTGATCCTTAAAAGAACCTCTTTCGATTGTTCTCCTAACTAGGTCCAAACAATAATTCGACTAGCTTCTTTCGATTACTAAGAAGAATCAATGAATTTAACCAACAAAATAATGCAAAAACATCACAAATTATGCCTCTTTCAATTACATGAACATGTGAAAATAGATGTAACCATTAAAACACCCAAAATGATTCAATGCATAAAAACTAGAGTTAATATCCACAAAATATTCCCAAAACACCAATCCATCAATCCCTAAAGAAGACTTACTCCATAGATATGGAGAAAGTCATCACAATTAAGTTAAGTTAAAGGAAAACATAAACAATCCAAACCCTTGTCTTGAGTGAGGAATGTATGGTGAAATCCTTGTGCTATTCCTTCTCTCACTTCTCCTTAGCCTCCTTAGGTCTAAATTATGTCAAAAATCCTCAAAATACCATTTTTCATGTATATGTATCAAGCAGGGTCGGGCCCAAATGAAAACACATTCTCCTAAGCAAAATAGGACACTTTTTCGGAGTTGGACGTGTGCGGCCGCGCACCTGGAAGTGTGCTCACGTACTTGGTCATGCATTTTTCACACTGTTCTGCCCCAAGTGCGCGCCTAGTGCGTGCTCGCGCACCTGGGTGGTATCATTTGGGAATTTGGGAAGATGTAAAACATGAAAGTTGTATCCCTTTTAAATAGCTTTCCAACGATATATTGTGGAGCCCAAACAAATTTCTGAACGAAAAGTTATTTGCATTTTACTAGACAATGTGCAGTATGCCTGCTCGATTCTTCGTTTCGTTCTTAAAGTGCACTATCATCCGTTGATCCCCGAACACGATACCAACTTAATCCGTGGGCTTTTACTCATACTTCAAAGCTCCCTATTAGCTTGAATTCATTCCATAATATCTACATAGATCGAAATCACTCATACAAGGCATAAAATACACTATTAGTGCAAAACACTAGCGATTAAAGCTTCAACTCAATTAAAGTACAGTAAATTAGAGTGCAATAAGTGAGTAAAACACAAGATGATAGCCTACCATCAGTCATCAACATAAAATAATAAGATAATAAAGTTATCATCAGAGAATATTTGCACAAAAACATAATGGTCTGAAGAAGTCCCTTTGAAGCCCCGCTGACTCATAAAAGAACCAAACTTCCTGTACCAATGCCTAAGAGCTTGTTTCAAACCATACAAGCTCTTCTTCAACTTGCAAACATAATTCATTTGCTCAACCTCTAAATCTAGACTTGCAGCCAAGCCCAGAGCAACCCGAATGGATGACATCTTTACAACTGGAGAAAAGATTTCATCAAAATCAACTCCATTTCTATGATTAAAGCCCTTGAAAACTAATCTAGCCTTGTACCATGGAACTAGATTACCATCTTCATGTTTCACCCCGAAAACCCACATGTTTTTCAAAGCATTTCTATCTCTAGGAATCTTAACCAAATCAAATATATGATTATCATGCAAGGATTTCATCTCATCATTCATAGCATCAAATCACTTTTCTTTTTCATCACTATCCATGGCCTCTTTAAAACGTTCAGTCCCAAATCGGTCAAGCGTAGATACTCAGTAGGAGGATGATGAGATTAAGATACTTTCTCTCTAGTAGATCTTCTGAAAGAACTCTATGGGGCATCAATAGCAGTTAGTTGCTGGTCAACCACATCATCTTGCACTGGAGCATCAACAATATCATGCTGATCATTCTGAACATGATCACCATCTTCATTATCAACATGATAATCATCAGCTTGAAGATTTTCTTCAGGTAGAATAGTCACAGGAACTGATCAACATCAACTAAGCTCTCACTACTTTGAGAATAAACCTTCTTAGCTTTGTCAAAATCTTCAATTGTCTGGTCTTCAAAGAACACAACATCACGGCTTCTAACAAGTTTCATTTGAGTTGGATCATAGAAACAATAGCCAAATTCATCATGACCATTACCAATGAAGATACACTACCTAGTTTTGACCTCTCATCCTTAGGAACATGAACAAAGGCCTTACACCCGAAGACTCTCAAGTGATCATAAGAAACCTTCTTACCAAACCAAACTCTGTCAGGGACATCACCATCCAAAGCAACACTAGGAGACAAATTAATAACATAAGCAGCAGTATTAAGTGATTCTACCCGAAAGGAGTCTAGCATCTTAGCATCTGAAAGCAAACATCTAACCCTCTCAACTAAAGTTCTATTCATCTTCTCTGCTAAACCATTCAACTGAGGAGTCTTTGGAGGAGTTTTCTGATGCCGAATACCCTGCGATATGCAATAATTATCAAAAGGACCAATATACTCACCACCATTGTCTGAGCGGATCCATTTTAATTTCTTATATGTCTGTCTCTCAACCAAGGCCTGAAAATTCTTGAACACATCAAGTACTTGATCCTTGGACTTCAGAGGAAATACCCAGAGTTTGCTTTAATGATCATCAATGAAAGTCACAAAGCAAAGTGCACCACCATGAGACCTTACTTTAAAAGGACCACATAAATCAGAATGTACCAATTCAAGCAGATCAAGTTGTCTCGAAGGCGGATGGATCTGAAAAGAAACTCTTTTTTGTTTCCCGGTTAAGCAATTGTCACGACCCAAAATCTAACCATCGTGATGGAACCTATCATGGAACTAGGCAAGCCACAACTCAACATCTCTACCCAAAAAAATCTTTGAACATAAAGACAGAAGCAATTTAATAATTTAGGAAAGCTTTTTTGAAAACAGAAATATCCAAAATACGATACAATCCATTCCAAAACCGAGGTGTCACAGAGTACATGAGTGTCTAAATTAGAATACAGTCCACTGCAGTGTCTAGAGAAATAAACTGAAAATACAAATAGTGATAAAGAAGGAGAGTCAAGGCCTGCGAATGACGTGTAGCTACCTTAGTAGTCTCCAAACTCTGAAGCCGTAATCAGCAACTGTCGCCGTGACCAAAAATGCCTGGATCTGCACACAAGGTGCAGGGAGTAACGTGAGTACATCCAACTCAGTAAATAACAAGTCCAAACTTTGGACTGAAAGATAGTGACAAACTCAACCGGTACAGATAAAATAGAAATAACTGAAAAGAAACATAGGCATGCTCTCATATTAAATAGGCAACTCAAAACAGTAAAGTGAAACCGATCCGGACAGTGTAAAGAATATAACTAAGCTATCTCTACATGCCAATGCACATGATGTATGTGATGCACTATGCTGTCAGCCTCATGTGCTCCCACTCTTGAATGCTCAACCACTCGGTACTGTATATGGCCCATATGGCCTAGGGAAGATCCATCCCGGAACATATACATCACTGACTATAAGTCATCCAGTACCGAGGAAGGCCAATCCAGCCCCGTGGAGAAGATCCATCTCCAGGTATCCAGTACTTCGGACAAGATCCATGTCCAGGGAAGATCCATCCCTAAAATAATATCAACCGCGCTCACTAGGTGTGTGTTACAGACTCCGGAGGGGCTCCTACAGCCCAAGCGCTATCATAAAATCAGTAAAACTGCTGCGGCGTGCAGCCCGATCCCATAACTGTCACTCATAATCAAGCTCTCAGCCTCACTCAGTCATCAATCTCTCCAGTCTCACTCACTGGCTCACAATATCATGAAAACAAGCCTGAAACAATGATATGATGTATCAATAAATAACAACTGAGATAGAGATATGATATGAAATGCATGAACATGAATGATTACATAATATCAATGAAATCAGTGAGATGACAGCAAGAAACGACCACTAGGGGTCCCAATAGTACCGGCATAAAGCCTAAACATGATATCTAGCATGATTGACAGCTCAATTACTTTATCACAAGATGAAAACACGGATATCAACAAAATAGAGTCACTATATAGTGCCATGGAATCAACCCGGCCACAATTCTCACGGTGCACACTCACACGCCTGTCACTTGGCATGTGTGTCACCTCAATACCAATCGTATAGCACATAGTTCGGGGTTTTGAACCCTCAGAACCAAGTTTAAAAGCGTTACTTACCTCAAACCGAGTAAATCATACTTCGAAATGCCTTTGCCCCTCGAATCAGTCTCCAAACACCCCGAATCTAGCCACAACAGTGCGGTATAATTAATATAGGCTAAAGGAATTAATTCCACAAGAAAACCACAAAATTATAAGCCAAAATCCGAAATAGGCTCGACTCGGCCCCCGTGCCTATGCCTCGAAATTCGACAAAAGTCACAAAATATGAACACCCATCCACTCACGAGTCCAACCATACAAGAATTACTCGAATCCAACCTCAAATCACCTTCCAAAACTCAAAATTTTAGCCTATGAAATTTCTACCATTTTCCCCCAAATTTACAACTCAAATCCCTAATTAGATGATGAAAATAGCAATAGATTCATGAAGTATAGTCTAATTCGAGTAAGAAACACTTACCCCAACAATCTTCTTGAAGAAACCTCGAAAAATCGACTCACACCGAGCTCTCAAAGTCCCAAAATCGAAATGGAAATCAAACCCTCGAAATCCCATTTTCTGCCATGTTCTTCCGTATCTGCGGACATACCATCGCACGTGTTACATCTCGCATTTTTCGTACATTAAAGTTTCGTATTCAGTTAATTGACGTAGACTAGGGGATAAGATTTTCTTGAGATTATTAGCATTATACTATTTCAAACATGTGATGAGTAAATTCGTGAAGGAGAGAAGGTAAGCAAATAGAAGAAAATGAGTTTCGTTGAAGTTTGGCAATTTGGAGTAAAATACGGTCCAAGCTATAATACCCCGTATTTATGGACTAATGTCATACAAGGTACCATATGACCATGATAGTATGATGTATAAAGTGTATTAAAAATGAGAAGTATTTTAAGTAATTTGAGATAATTCTTAATTATGTGGGTAATTGATAAATTATCGGGTAACAGAATATTACATAATTAACTAATAAGTTATGGGATAAGATTAACCCCATCCCTATGTGGAAGCAAGCCACTACCAAAACATATACCTCTTAGTCATATTGGGAAATGTGGAAACCAATTCAAACATAAGCCTTGTAAATTAAAGAAAGTTACATATCTTTTAGCAATTAAAAGATACATATCTTTCAACATTTAACAGAATAGCAAAGGCTCTACATATGGGCAATCTGAAGCTATCGTAGAAGGCAATATGAAGCTAACGTAGAAGGGTACGGATCTTCAATAATTCAAACAGAGATTTCATAGTATCTTAAGCAACGTGAGATTTTGCAATTTTAAGGGAGTACGGTGTAATCCTTTTCAAGAATATCACACGGATTTTTCCCAACTCCAGGTATGTTAAGGCTAAGCCCTTCCTTCATTTTGGCATGATCACGTAATTACATGCATTTGATAACGAGACATAAAGAAAAATTCATATTCCCGAATATATGTATATTTTTCTAGTCTCGTAAGTTACAATATTCTTCTTATCTAGACTTCATATTCAATTGAGTATTATTTTGTTCTAGTCAAGAGAGCAGAGAGCCTATATATGCAGTATTACAGTATTGTGGCCGAGCACCTATGAGCGAGCCTACTACGCCTATGAGCGAGCCTACTCTGATCAGATGGTAAGTTATATACCGAGCCTACTGTGGCCGAGTGCCTATGAGCGAGCACAGTTGGTCGAGATACAGAGCCTAGTCTGGCCGAGCGCCTATGAGCGAGCCTACTACGACAGAGCAGTTATATATATACCGAGCCTTTTAAGGCCAGGAATTTAGTTTACTTACTATATTGAGAGAGTTGAGTCAATATCAGCAGGTAAGTATACCTCCAGATCATCTTTGACTCCCAGTTACCTTTAGTTATTATATTATCAGTTCATTGCAGCTTTTAGTTATTTTATTGCCTTGCATACTCGGTAATTAGTTTGTACTGACATCCCTTTTTCTGGGGATGCTGCATTTCATGCGTGCAGGTTCAGACAGACAGACGGGTAGACCTACTCAGTAGGTGTTGCCCGAGTTCAGCTTTATCGGCAAGCTCCACGTCCTTTGGAGTTGTCAGGTCTAGAAGGTTTATGTACATCTTGTGTATTTATGTATATAGGCTATGGGTAAGTCGGGGCCCTGTTCCAATCACAGTACATCCATAAGTAGAGGCTTGTAGACGTATCCTGTCAGCTGTATATTGCCGGACACGCTTTATATTGACATTTAGTCAACGTTAGTTTCCATTCAGTTTTATATTTTGCCTCGAAAATTGTCTTACAATGTGTCCCCTAGCCAAAGTATGACATTATATGTCTAGAGTCCCTTAATCGCAAGTTGGTACCCAAGGATAGATGAGGCACCGGGTGTCGGTCTCGCCCCAGACTCGGGGCATGACAAAAGTGGTATCAGAGCAGTTCTGTCCTAGGGAGTCTACAAGCCATGTCTAGTATGGTCTTATTTATAGATATGTGGTGCACCACATTATATAAGCAGGGGACTGCATGGCATTTAGGAGTTGATTACCCTTATTTCAAATCTAAATCGTGTTGTAGAACTGAGTTCTAGGAAATTTGAGTTAAACATAAGTGTTGGCGTTCGCATGCACAGATGACAGTGACTAGGAAGACTACGGCTAGCCAGAGGAGAGATACAACAGTAGGTGAGGGGACTAGCAGGGTACCCTAGTAGATGGGGCCCAATTTGAGGCCTAGGGAGAGACCCCTACTCAGCCATTACCGGCTCCTCCACCACCTAAGGAGATTCCTAGGGAGACCGCACATCCAGTTCCCCCTCCACTTCCATCAGATCAGGACTTGAGGAGTGCGGTGCACTTGTTGACACAGTTGGTAGCTACCCAGCAACAGGCTAGGGCATCCGCCAGTGCAGGATCTTTTGAGGGGTCTGGGAGTTCAAGGGTCCGAGAGTTTATTGCTTTGAGTCCCCCAGAGTTTACGGGGACAGATCAGGGGGAGAAAGAGGCTGTTGAGTTAGCAGCTTTTCATAGATCAGCTTCACAGGATCTTTCGGGTTATGCATGCCACAGAGAAAGAGGCAGTTGAGTTAGCAGCTTTTCGACTCCGAGATATATCAATCCTTTGGTACGAGGGATGGGAGAGGTCCAGGGGACGTGATGCACCTCCAGCTATTTGGGAGAATATTTCGGATGCCTTCCTTGACCAGTACTTACCGCGAGAGATCCGACAGGCTCGAGTCGATCAGTTTCTAGCTCTCAAGCAGGGCAATGTGAGTGTTCGAGAGTATAGTATCTATTTTGACTCATTGGCCAGATATGCACCACTCATAGTTGCTACTATGCGGGACAGGATTCATAGGTTTATAGCAGGGTTGGCCCCAGATTTGACCGAGGCATGTGCCACCGCTGCATTGCAGGATAGTATGGATATCTCCCGAATTCAGGCATTCGCCCAGAATATAGAAAGGAGTAGGCGTCGACAGTAAGGTACAGAGAGGACTGAGCCAGGACAGCATAAGAGGATGAGGTTTGCCAGGTCTCAGGAGCAGTCTCAAGGCAGTTATAGGCCCCAAAACTTTGAACGGCCACCTAGGCCTCTGCCATCTCAGCTATAGGGTTACAGGTATGACCACTATACTCAGTCAGGACCAGGTGAAAGCTCTCGGGTCGGGTTTGCAGCGACAACGAGGTTCAGGGCAGACATGGACATTTCCGCTGCAGTGTGACATCTATGGTAGAGGACACTTGGGCCAATGCCGAGCTGATTCCGATGCTTGTTATATATGTGGACGTCCGGGGCATATGATGTGAGATTGCCCAAATAGAGATTCTGGGGATATGGCACAACCAGCGAATTCAACAACAGGATCATCTATGTCCGTGCATCATTCAGGGCGCGAGTCTCAGAGGTCGACAGGACCAGGAGTAGAGGTCAAGGTAGAGGTAGAGGTTCCAGTTTAGGGGGTAACCAGAATCGTAGCTATACTTTAGCGGGTCGACAGGACCAGGAGTCCTCACCAAATGTTGTGACAGGTATGTTGACCATTTTCTCTCACGCTGCTTATGCCTTGATAGACCCAGGATATAATTTATCGTGTATTACCCCATTTGTCGCGGGGAAGTTTAGTATAGTGCCTGAAATATTAAGTGATCCTTTTGTGGTATCTACACCGGTCAGAGAATCGATTATTGCTAGACGGGTTTACTGAGGTTGTACGGTGTCATTTTGTGGTTGTCAGACCTCAGCCGACCTAGTTGAGCTAGAGATGTTAGATTTTGATGCTATCCTGGGCATGGACTGGTTGGCAGCTTGCTATGTCACAGTTGATTGTCGAGCAAAGATAGCAAGATTTCATTTTCCGGGTGAGCCAGTCCTTGAATGGGTAGGTAATACAACGACACCCAGAGGTAGGTTTATTTCTTATCTGAAGGCGAGGAAGATGATCGTCAAAGGGTGAATTTATCATATTGTGCAAGTTAGAGAAGCAGATGCTGAGATACTTATACTTCAATCTATTCCAGTAGTCAAAGAGTACGCAGATGTATTCCCAGATGAACTTCTAGGTATTCTTCTAGAGCGAGAGATTGATTTGGGAACTCAACCAATATCCATCCCTCCGTATAGAATGGCACCTGCCGAATTGAAGGAGTTGAAGGAGCAGTTAAAAGATTTGCTGGATAAAGGTTTCATCAGGCCAAGTACCTCACATTGGGGTGCACCGGTACTGTTTGTACGAAAGAAAGACGGCTCGCTGAGGATGTGTATCGATTATAGGCAACTGAAAAAGGTAACTATTAATAATAAGTATCCACTTCCAAGGATAGATGACTTGTTTGATCAGTTGCAGGGAGTTAGATGCTTTTCAAAGATAGATTTGAGGTCGGGGTACCACCAGGTCAGAGTTCGGGAGAAAGATATTCCCAAGATAGCCTTCGGAACCCGATATGGCCACTTCGAGTTCCTTGTCATGTCCTTCGGGTTGACAAATGCACCAGCCATATTTATGGACTTGATGAATAACCTATTCCGGCCATTTTTAGATATGTTCGTGATAGTCTTTATTAATGATATTCTGGTTTATTCACGTTCAGAGGATGATCATGCGGACCACTTGTGAGCGGTACTCCAAACCCTCTGTGATAGTAAATTGTATGCTAAGTTTTGTAAATGTGAGTTCTGGTTGAAGTCTGTAGCATTCTTGGGGCACATTGTATCCGATGGAGGTATAAAGGTAAACACTCCGAAGATTAAGGCTGTGAAATCCTAGCCTAGACCTACCACTCCGACAGAGGTTCGTAGCTTTCTAGTCTTAACAGGATACTACCGGAGGTTTGTAGAGGGTTTTTCTTCCCTTTCGGCACCATTAATGAAGTTGACGCAGAAAGCAGCTATGTTTCAGTGGACAAAGGCTTGCGAGCAGAGTTTCCAAGAGCTTAAGAACAGGTTGACCTCAACGCCAATTCTAGCAATTCCAAAGGGTCCAAATGGTTATGCCATGTATTGTGATGCCTCAGGTGTCGAGTTAGGATGTGTCCTGATGCAACATGGGAAAGTAATTGCGTATGCTTCAAGGAAGTTAAGGAAGCACGAGCAGAATTATCTGACCCACGACCTCGAGTTAGCTGTAGTTATCCATGCACTTAAGATATGGCGGCATTATTTATATAGTGTTCATGTTGACGTATCCACAGATCATAAAAGCCTGCAACATATCCTCAAGCAAAAAGAGTTGAATTTGCGACAAAGGCCATGGCTTGAGTTAATGAAAGATTACAATGTTAACATTCTCTACCATCCAGGGCAAGATAATGTTGTAGCAGATGCCTTAAGTCGCCAATCTGTGGGTAGCTTAGCACATGTAGAGGCCGAGAAAAGACAATTAGCTAGAGAGATTCATCAATTGGCTTGTTTGGGGGTTCGGTTAGTAGACTCTGGCAATGGTGGATTTGTACTCCAAAATACTGCAAACTCATCTCTCATAGCTGAGGTAAAGGAGAGGTAATACGAGGACCCAGAGTTGGTCGAGTTGAGAGAGCAAATTCCACAGCAGAAGAAGTTGTTGTTAGAGCTCAAGGGAGATGGGGTTCTTAGATACATGGGTTGTTTGTGTGTTCCAGATGTGGCATGGCTACGAGAAAGGATTATGTCAGAGTCACATTATTCGTGGTACTCCATTCATCCTGGGTCAACGAAGATGTACCATGACATTAAGGATGTGTACTGGTGGAACGATATGAAGAAGAACATTGCTGAGTTTGTCGCTCAGTGTCCTAGTCGCCAGCAGGTGAAGGTAGAGCACCAGAACCCTGGAGGGCTAATGCAGATTATAGAGATCCCGACATGGAAGTGGGAGGCGATAAACATGGACTTTATCACGAGTTTACCTCATTCTCATCGTAAGCTCGATTCCATATGGGTGATAGTCGATAGGCTCATGAAATCAGCTCATTTCCTACCGGTCAGCACATCTATTATATCTGACCGTGGGGCCTAGTTTACGACACATTTTTGGAGGGAATACTAGTATCTATTATATCTGACCATGGGGCCCAGTTTACAACACATTTTTGGAGGTAATTTCAGAGAGGTCTCGGGACTTAGGTGAATCTCAGCACAGCTTTTCATCCACAAACTGATGGACAAGCCGAGCTCACAATTTAGACGCTCGAGGATATGTTACGAGCATGTGTGTTGGATTTTAAAAGAAGTTGGGATGAACATCTACCTCTTATCGAGTTTGCATATAATAACAGTTACCACTCCAGTATCCGGATGGCTCCGTACGAGGCTTTGTATGGGCGTAAGTGCAGATCACCTATAGGGTGGTTTGATGTTGGAGAATCTGGGTTACATGGGCCAGACCTAGTTCAGCAGGCCGTAGAGAAAGTAAAACTTATCTGGGAGCGACTGTTGACAGCCTAGAGTCGCCAGAAGTCATATTCTGACGTGCGGAGAGGAGACTTAGAGTTCGGGGTTAATGATTGGGTATTCTTAAAGGTGTCACCTATGAAGGGCATGATGAGGTTTGGCAAGAAAGGCAAGCTTACCCCACGGTATATTGGGCCTTATAGGATCATTCGGAGAGAGGGCCAAGTAGCATATGAGTTATAATTACCCTCAGAATTGGAGTCTGTCCATCCGATTTTTCACGTATCAATGCTACAGAAGTGCATTGGAGATCCTACCTGAGTGGTACCCACAGATGATGTACAGATTACAGAGGACTTGCCATACGAGGAAATTTTGGTTATCATCCTAGACCAACAAATCCGCAAGCTACGGAATAAGGAAATAGCCTCCGTAAAGTTTTTATAGAGAAGAAAGAATGTGGAAGAGATGATGTGGGAAGCGGAGAAAGAAATGAAGTCTAAATACCCCCACCTATATCAAACTGAAGATATGGCTCGAGGTGGGATACCTCATCACAGCTCTATTCAGGCCGGTAGGTCATCAAGTAAGCTCTTATTTTTTACTTTCAGAATTTATAATAGACAGTTGTGTGAGGCCAAGTGTTGCTATTTATAGACATTGGCCATGTGTGGCATGTATAGTATATTTTCTGGCTGCGTACGAGTTAGTTTTAGTCTAGTGTATGGAGGAGACTCTGGCAACATTTTCACAAAGTATCTAAGAGTAAACATTCGAGGACGAATGTATCTAAGGGGGGAAGGATGTTACATCTTGCATTTTTCTTACATTAAAGTTTCGTCTTCAGTTAATTGACGTAGACTCGGGGATGAGATTTTCTTGAGATTATAAGCATTATGCTATTTCAAACATGTGATGAGTAAATTCGTGAAGGAGAGAAGGTAAGCAAATAGAAGAAAATGAGTTTCGTCGAAGTTTGGCAATTTGGGGTAAAATACGGTCCAAGCTATAATACCCCGTATTTATGGACTAACTCACCATACCCAAGATAACATCTAAATTGACCATACTAAGCAATAAGAGATCTACTATAGTCTCCAGACTCCCAATAGTCACCACACATAACCGATATACACGGTCCACAATGATAGTATTGCCCACCGGTGTAGACACAAGAACAGGTGAAACTAGAGACTCACGGGGCATATCTAGATAATGAGCGAAATACGAGGACACATACGAATAAATCGAACCAGGGTCAAATAATACAGAGGCACCTTTATGGAAAACTAAGACAATACCTGTAATCACAGTATCCGAAGCAATGGCATCTGGTCTGGAAAGGAGTGCATAGAAATGGGCTTGACCACCACCTGATCGGCCTCCCCCTCTAGGGAGACCCCTAGCTGACTGACCTCCACCCTGATCTGGCTGGGCGAGTGGTGAAGTAATTGGTGCCGAAGTCAAAGGCTGACTCCTCTGTTGAGATGAACCTCCCAAAAGGCGGGGACAATGCCTCTTAATATGACCCAAATCTCCTCACTCAAAGCAACCACTCTCTGCAAATGGCGTTGGGGACTGAAGGGAACCCCGAGCACCAGAATAACTACTAGAAGGTCCTAACACAGATGAACCCTGAGTTGATGGTGCATGAGACGAACTCTGAGCTGGTAGTGCACTGAATGAAGACTAGCCCTGCTGATAGCTGTGTGCACCATGGCCAGATGATGTACCATGGTGAACCGGGCAAGTCGTCTGAGCATGTCTGAAAGGACGACCCCTACCATGGTGGAACTGACCCCCAGAAGGAACATCGCTGAATCCACACTGTCCACGAGACCTCTTGGCCTCCCTCTCAACCCGCTCCTGGCTGCGAACCATCTCAATCTGACGAGCAATATCGACAACCTCATCAAATGTAGCACCAGACACTCTCTCTCTCTCTAGTCATAAGCAATTATTGTATACACTTTTCCTCAATTTGTCATGAAGAAGAAATCCCTTTTCTCTTTTAATAGTTATTGTTGCTGATGTTTTAACTTCAATACCACACAAAAGGGGGGGTGATTTGTGTGGTGTCCAATTTTTCGCGTGCACAGATTATAGAATGACCTGGTTCTTCTATGTGTTCTTTATACTACTATTACGGAATAATAAATGCAGAAATTAAAGAACACAAGTATTTTATGTGGAAAACACCTGGCTCAAAAGATGGAAAAACCACGACTTACTTCGCAGTAGAATTTTCCCAAACTCTCCACTAAATCACTGAGCCAAAAACTGCATTTACAAAACACTTTTGTAAACCTAGGATTAACTCTAATCCCGTTGTGGCACACAGCCTCTAACTGTTGCGACAACTTCAAGTTAACTCTAACTTAAATATTCTGATTACCTATTACAATTGCCTCTAGATAAAGCTAAAAAGTACAATATGAAAACACCTACTACAATTAAACTAGAATAAAAGACAGATAGTTGGAACTGGTTCTTCTATCTGGTTCATGTAACTTCAGGTTCACACACTTGAATCACACATGAACTGCTTGCCAAATGCCTTGCTATTTTGCTCTCAATTCACGTTTAACTTCTGTTTTTGTGCGTCACCTATAGAGTGAGAACATCCTGCGATTTATAGAGTTAGTAAAGTAGAAAATAACTAGAGTTCTAATGCTACTCTTCCTTGGTGGAAGGGTTCTAGTTAATCTCAACTCCTAACTCCTTCCTTATCTTGGATAATGTTCTTGTTGAGTAAGGAGACCTTCTCCTTATTAATTATGCAATCTTTTCGATCAGGAGATATCTATTATTATGCCAGATTTTACTTATCTCCTGCATGTGCATCTCATGTCCTTTGAATCTGCCCGTGTCTATGCCTACCAGTGATGGACCTGGTTCATCCCTGAGTTCCTTTGTCAATCTTCAAAACTATTCTTTACTTGGGTCAACAAATTCCCCATTTTTGATGATGACAAACTCTGTGCTTCCATAAGCTTATGTCCTGTTTTAACTTAGCTCAACATTAACATAATGTTAGAAATATTTCCTTTTTATCACTTATCATCAAGGACCAGGTTCATTAGGTTATAAACATTATTGTTCAAAGTGTAAAGCACAACCTTTTTCCCCCTTTTGGCATCATCAAAAAATTACATAAAAAATGTGAGATAACCAGATTTTAAAACTACTCATGGCTACTGGGGCTACTTCAAATGCAATCATGGATTAATCATCATAGATAAAGCTAAGAATTTTAACCATCAAAGAAATATAAACAAACAGTTAGAGCAAAAACAATAAATTTCATTGATGATTGATAAGATTCTTCCACAAAGCATAAAAAGAAATAAAAATACTGAAAACATGAGCAAACAAAAACATTCCAAACTGGGTCACTGAAAGGTCTACATTGTGCAAGAAGTTTAAGGCTTGGAAGAACTGGGGGCTTGGTTTTTGGCTTGGAGAAGTTTTAGCATGTCTTGAAGAATTCCATCATTCTTCTCCTTTTCCCTTGCTAGTTCACTTCTGAGAGCATCTCTCTTAGACTCTACCTCAGCCAACCTTTTCTTCAGCCTCTCAATCTCAGCATCCTTAGCCCCACTTTCTTGCACCAAGTCTTACACCTTGCTATTCACTGGTACCTTCTTAGATGAACCATGTTCTTTAGGAGTGACATAGACTTCATAGTCACAAGCAGGCAGCGTATTTACCCCAAAATGATCCTTGCTTGTACCAACCTCACTTTCTTCTTTGGATTATAACTTTCAGTCACTCTCTTCAGTAGGTCTGCGAGGGTTTCATGTTCAGATGAAACAGGTTCATCTATATTTTTCCCAAGTTGAACCAGCCCTTCAGCGGCTTCGCCAGACCCACTTCCCCCTGTTTTCTTTACACTCTCCTCTACTCTAGCAGATTTTTCTCCCCAAACAACCATTGCACCTGTGTCTTTGGTTAAACTCACAGGAGTGGGTAAAGAATCAACCACTCTTTTACCCTTTCCCCTCACAGCACTTCGAACACCCTTGCTCTCTTTTTATTTTTATTTTTCATTTTCACCACCAATTCATCCAGACTCTAGAGTTTCAACACCTTCTTTAGACCCTACTAGTACAAACCTATTCTCCAAATTTGTTCTCTCCCCGCAACAACCTTGTGAGCAAGCATCGTTACTCTTTTCTTAGAGGTTGGGGTGGTGGAAGGGATGATAGTGGGTGTGGAAGTCTAATCAAACTGAATTTCAGTTTTGAAAAGATTTTGGAGTGTATCCCTAGAATCTAGGTACTTCAATTCGTTTGGGACTCTTCTGAACAGAACTGGTTCACTTGAAACGGATAAGTCCAAAAGGAGTTTGGAATTAAGTAGGACTCTGCTCATGATCAAAATATTATTATTTCAAATTATGTAGAGTGTAGAAAACATACCGTGTTATCTTGATGAACCAGGTTCTTCACTGATAATTCTCTTGTGTAAGTCTAAATTTGCCAAAATAGAGAAAATATTATTAGAGATTAATGAGTTATTTTAACACATGGCACAAGCGTATACTATTAAAAGTATGAGTCTAAGCAAAAACTAATCTAATTATATACACATTTTCAAATTTTCTAACCAAAACCAACAAAAAATATTCGTTGTGAATTCTGAACTGATCCTTTTAGGTGATCTTAATCATCCCTAATTCTAACTTATTCCTTTCAAAGTGATCTCTACTTAGGGCTTTTGTGAAGATGTCAGCTATTTGCTTGTCAGTAGCACAAAATTCCACAGTGATCAACCTTTTTTCATTGTTATCCCTCAAAAAGGATGCCTAACATCTATGTGCTTAGTTCTCGTGTGATGAATCGGGTTCTTGGTCATACTAATTGCACTAGTGTTATCACAAAAAATAGGGATACAACCAACATCAATTCCAAAGTCCATTAATTATTGTTTGATCCATAACAATTGAGCACAACATGAAGCAGCAGTAATATACTCAGCTTCAGCAGTAGATAAGGCTACTGAATTTCGCTTTTTTGGTGGCCCAAGACACAAGACATGAGCCAAGAAAGTATGCCATACCTGAGGTGCTCTTTCTATCAACAAGAAAACTTGCATAATCAGCATCACCATATCCCACAAGATTGAAATTACTACCTTTTGGATACCAAAGACAAAGATCAGTGGTGCCTTTTAGATATCTGAAAATTCTCTTGACAACCGTCAAGTGAGACTCCTTCGGATTTGCTGAAATCTTGCACAAAGGCCTACACTGAAAACAATGTCAGGTCGACTAGCAGTGAGATACAACAATGAGCCAATCATTCCCCTATACAACTTCTGATCAACAGATGAACCAGGTTCATCTATATCCAACTTTGTAGTTGTTGCAATAGGAGTGTCAATTTCTTTGGATTCTTCCATTTTAAACCTTTTAAGCAACTCTTTTACATACTTCTGCTGATGGATCATAGTTCCATTTGAATTTTGTTTAATTTGTAAGCCTAAAAACAAATTAAGCTCACCCATCATGCTCATTTCAAACTCACTCCCCATTAGTTTAGAAAACTCTTTACTTAACTTATCAGTAGTTTCTCCAAAGATTATATCATCAACATATATCTGAACTACCAAGAGATCTTTACCTTTTTCTTTCAAGAAGAAAGTATTGTCAATTTTACCTCTCTTGTAGTCATGCTCAAGTAAAAACTTTGATAATCTTTCATACCATGCTCTTGGCGCCTACTTGAGCCCATAAACTGCTTTGTCAAGTTTGTACACATGATCAGGACTCTCCTTGCTTTCAAACCCCGGAGGTTGTTTGACAAACACTTCTTCCTATAGATAGCCATTGAGGAAGGCACTCTTGACATCCATATGGTGGAGGGTGAATTCCATGTAAGTAGCGAAGGCTATAAGTAGTTTTATTGCTTCCAACCTTGCAACTGGAGCAAAGGCTTCATCGTAGTCTATGCCCTCCTCTTGGCTATATCCTTGAACCACCAATCTTGCCTTGTTCCTTATAATTGTTCCATCTTCATCAAGTTTGTTTCTGAAGACCCATTTTGTGTCAATTACTGATATGTCCAAGGGTCTTGGTACCAGATACCAAACTTGACTCCTTTCAAATTGGTTGAGTTCATCTTGCATTGTATTTACCCAGTCTGCATCCTGCAAAGCCTCAGCAATATTTTTAGGTTCAATAAAAGATAAGAAAGCATCAAAAGCACAAAGATTCTTTAATGAAGATCTGGTTTTGATTCCAGAGGTTGGATCAGTAATTATGTTCTCAATGGGATGAGAACTTTGATACTTGTAGGGTTTCACAACCAACTGGTTTCCCTTTGATGTTCCTTCAGTCTTTTGTTGTTGTGGAACAAGTTTATGGACAGGTTCCTTTGAGGTTTGGGAATCATTTCCTCTTTGTTCTGTTCCCCCTGTCATGTTGCTCTGGGTGGAAGCACATGTTCCATCACCTGTTCCTTCTTCCAGTGTTGCTTCTGTCTGGGCAGTGGTTTAATTTAAGTTTTTTACCAACCCAATTGCTTCATCATCATGTTCTTGTCTCTCAGAAAGAATGTTAGTTTCATCAGAAACTACATGAACACTTTCTTCAACACACATAGTTCTTTTGTTATAGACTTTATAAACTTTTCTATGTGAAGAATATCCCAAGAATACTTCCTCATCACTTCTGGGATCAAACTTGTGTCTTTACCATTGTTGTGCACAAAGCACTTGCATCCAAATACCCTAAGATGGGATATATTTGGTTTTCTCCCTTTAAGTAACTCATAGGGAGTCTTCTCTACAAGAGGTCTAGTCATGCACTTATTTATGATGTAGCATACAGTATTTACAGCTTCTGCCCAGAAGCTATGGGGCAGTTTACTAGAAAGAAGCATAGTCCTAGCCATATATTCAAGTGTCCTATTCTTTCTTTCAACTACTCCATTTTGTTGTGGAGTCCTAGGAGGAGAAAAATTATGATCTATGCCATGCTCATCACAAAATTCAGCAAATTTAGCATGTTCAAATTCAGTGCCATGATTGGACCTAATTGATGCAAGTTGATTACCTATTTGTTTCTGAGTTTTTCTAACAAAAGAAGTGAACATGTCAAATGCTTCATCTTTAGATGTTAAAAACAATGTCCAAGTAAACCTAGAGTAATCATCAACAAGCACCATTACATATCTTTTACCACCTCTGCTTAATGTTCTCATTGGACCACAGAGATCCATATGGACCAGTTCCATCGTCCTGGTGGTGCTTACCACTTTCTTGCATTTAAAAGAGGATCTTACCTGCTTCCCCCTTGCACAAGCTTCACAAACTTTGTCTTCCTTGAACTTGATGTTAGGCAGCCCTATCACCAGGTCCTTGGAGACTAATTCTTTGAGTTGACTCAGACTTTCATGCCCAAGTCTCTTGTGCCAAAGGAGGGGATCATTGTACAACACACTTAAGCAAGTGAGTTCATTTTCTGACAGTGTGGACAGATCTACAATATATATATTATTCACTCTTTTTTCCTGCAAAACAATCTTGTCAGTGGTAAGATTAATCACAAAGCATTTTGTAGAGGGGAATGCTACCAAGTTACCTCTATCACACAATTGTGATACACTAATTAGACTGTATTTTAGGCCGTCTATCAAATAGACATTCTCAATCGAGTGAGAGTCAGTCTTACCTACCTTACCAACCCCAATGATCTCACCTTTCTTCCCATTTCCAAAGGAGACATTACCTCCTTTGAGGTCCTCAAGTGAAAGGAACTGGTTCTTGCTTCCTGTCATGTGCTTTGAGCAACCACTATTCATGTATCATATTTGGCTGCTCCCCTTCACTTGGACCTGCAAAAGGAAATCAGGGATTAATCTTAGGAACCCAAACTAGTTTGGTTCTCTTTCTATAGGCAAAAGGATGAATCAAATTCTTTTTAGCCCAACCTGGCAGCCTATTTTTCCCTTGAACAAACTTTTTATTCTTTTGACTAGCCTTTTCTTTTGCAGTGCATTCACTTTTATAGTTACCAGTCTTACCATAGTGTGTGCAAATTTTGTTCTCAGGAAGTGTGAGATACTTGCTTTTGGGATCCCATTTAGGTGGCAGATTCCCAAAGCCAATTCCTCTTTTATTGCTACTATGATGTTCCTGTAGCCATGACAGTGCATCAGAGGACTTGTTCCATTTACAAGTTCTGTCTAGTTCATACTTATACAAATCATCTTTTAGTTTACCTACATTTTCTTCTAGAGTGAGTTGTGTGAAATCAATTGTCTTCTTACTTGTTCCTAATTTCAGTTTTAGGTTTTCAGATCTAAGTTCTAGGACATTTGATTCAAATGCATGAACCTGGTTCTTTAGTGCAGTATTTTCACTTACAATCTCACTAACTCTAAGTTCCAGGTTCTTACACTTTACTTTTAAAATCACACATTCCTTAGACAGCTGTTTCTTTTAACTGTTTATATCCTCAGATTCATCAATGAAATCTAGAAGTAACTCAGATAGCATTTCTTTAGACAAAAGTTTAATCTTGTCTTTTAGTGGATTATACTTACTTCAGATTCCTCATCGGATTCTCCAATTGACATAAGTGCTTGTTCATCTTCATCATCTGAGTCCTTATCTGAGCTTTCTCCCCAAGCAGCAACCATAGCCTTTGTTGATCCTTTGTTCTTCTTGGGATGAACTTGTTCCTTCTTTCTGTTTCTTCATTCAACTCTTTCCTTCTTCCATTCAATTTTTCATTAAGGGCAGTTTTGATGTGGTGATCAGTCTTCCCACACTTGTAGCAGCCCTCATTGGTCTGTTTTTCAGGAACCCTTGGTTTGTTGTAGCCTCCACTTCTTGAAGAACCCTTTCCTCTCATTAGGTACTTCTTAAAGTCCTTTGTGATCATAGCTATTTCATCATCTTCTAGATCAGAACCTTCAGTGATTCTGAGTGCCAGGCTCCTTTCCTTCTTAGGTACATCGATCTTCATGGTTTGCCTTCTAAGTTCATAAGCAGTGAGATTTCCAATTAGCTCATCCAACCTAAGAGTGGCAATGTTCTTTGATTCCTGAATGGCAATGATTTTTCTCTCCCAAGTAACTGGCAGAACCCTTGTCAGAATCTTCTCAACTCTGTCTTCTTCAAAAATAATCCTTCCAAGAGACTTAAGTTCATTTGTTAGTGAGGTGAACCTTGTATACATCTTCTGGATGGTTTCCCCTTCCCCCTTCCTTCGTGGTGAAATTCTCATATTCAGAATATAGTAGTGTTCCTCTGGACCTCTTCACTTGAGGTGTTCCTTCATGGGCCACTTGCAAAGTGTCCCAGATTTTCTTAGCAGTGGTACAACTTTGTATTATACTGTACTCATCTGGACCGAGTCCACAAACAAGCCATTTTTTGGCTTTAGCATTCTTCTCTCATTTTCTCAAGTCGTCAGCAGTGCAGTTGGCTCTTTTTTTGGCAACTCTTCTCCTTCGGCATTTATCTTCATGGTATCCAGTGGACCATCTGTGACAATGTCCCATAGCTCATAGTCTTCTCCTATGTTGTGATATCTCATCCTATTTTTCTACCAAGAGTAATACTGGCCGTTGAAGAGTGGTGGCCTAGCAGTGGATTGCCCTTCCCAGTTTTCAAGTGGTGCACTCATCTTGATCTTCTCCTAAGGTGTTAGCCTCTTCAAGGATAACCTGCTCTGATACCAATTGATGTTTTAACGTCAATACCACACAAGGGGGGGAGGGGATGATTTGTATGGTATCCAATTTTTCGCGTGCACAGATTATAGAATGACCTGGTTCTTCAATGTGTTCCTTATACTACTGTTACGGAATAATAAATGCAGAAATTAAAGAACACAAGTATTTTATGTGAAAAACACCTGGCTCAAAAGGTGGAAAAACCACGATCTACTTCGCAGTAGAATTTTCCCAAACTCTCCACTAAATCATTAAGCCAAAAACTGCATTTACTAAACACTTTTGTAAATCTAGGATTAACTCTAATCCTGTTGTGGCACACAGCCTCTAACTGTTGCGGCAACTTCAAGTTAACTCTAACTTGAATGCTCTAAGTACCTATTACAATTGCCTCTAGATAAAGCTGAAAAGTACAATATGAAAACACCTAC
Source organism: Nicotiana tabacum (assembly GCF_000715075.1). NCBI lineage: Eukaryota > Viridiplantae > Streptophyta > Magnoliopsida > Solanales > Solanaceae > Nicotiana > Nicotiana tabacum. The sequence goes on from NC_134103.1 coordinate 38,956,272, forward strand.
TACAATTGAACTAGAATAAAAGACAGTTGGAACTGGTTCTTCTATCTGGTTCATGTAGCTTCAGGTTCGCACACTTGAATCACACACGAACTGCTTGCAAAATGCCTTGCTATTTTGCTCTCAATTCACGTTTAACTTCTATTTTTGTGCGTCACCTGTAGAGTGAGAACATCCTGCGATTTATAGAGTTAGTAGAGTAGAAAATAACTAGAGTTCTAATGCTACTCTTCCTTGGTGGAAGAGTTCTAGTTAATCTCAACTCCTAACTCCTTCCTTATCTTGGATAATGTTCTCGTTGAGTAAGGAGTCCTTCTCCTTATCAATTATGCAATCTTTTCGATCAGGAGATATCTATTATTATGCCAGATTTCGTTTATCTCCTGCATGTGCATCTCACGTCCTTTGAATCTGCCCGTGTCTATGTCTACTAGTGATGAACCTGGTTCATCCCTAAGTTCCTTTGTCAATCTTCAAAACTATTCTTTACTTGGGGCAACAGTTGCTCGTAAAGAAAGTAGCGTAATTGACTTTTAGTTTAAGAGGTGCAAAGTGCAAACTTGTATTAAAACCAACGCAACCATATATACACCTAATCCGAGCAAGTCAAAACATAATAAATTAATATAGGATGAAGTTAAGAAAAAATAAACACACGAAAAAGTCAATTGGAACCCGTAAGAGTAGCTCCGCCAATGCCTTTTTAAGTGGAGTTATTGATCACTTCCCACTAATAAATACTACTAACTGGAGTATCTTCAATAAAAGGACCGCAAATATTCCAACACAAAAGAAAATTAAAGTAGAGAAAAAATATATAAGAATACATGTGTGTTCCTAATGTATACACATTGAAGAAATTAAATATCAGCATATATATGTGTACGTAATGTATACACAAAACAAGGTAGGTTACCATTATAATTTATGTGGCTCTAGGGGACCTAGCTAATGTAAGTGGCTATGAAGATGATAGTGTAGGAGGTGCTAGAGGTTCATGTCCTTGTTCACTTCTGCTCTGACCTTGTGGTCTTGTGGGTCAACAAACGAAAGCTGGCCCTATTTTATTAGTTTGCACTATTGGCAAAGTCTACAAGGGTCTCATATAGCAACTCATGTAGAAAGAAAGAAAGGAGAGAACTAATATATGACTTAACTTATAGGAGTATATATTATCGTTTAAATTTTCTATATTATTTATGTATTTCAATCTATTGAAGTAAGGAGGTAATTTACTTTATTTTTAAGGTTATTAATTTTATCTTTTATGAAAATTATTTATAATTATCTTTCAGTTGATCCGTATAATGTATGTATCGAAGTTAAACTTCTCCCACATTAGTTATAACTATACATGTCCATTATCGAAGACATACAAAATTTTAAGTTAAACTAAGTAATTGGATTATAGACCGGCTTAGGAAAATTGAAAAAGAATTCACTTTTAGTAAACGGAGGCAGGTAGGGGCAGCGAGCATATGCCCATAGCTTCTTAAGTTTAAAAATTGGGCTCTACCAACGCTACAAGCTTCCATAATCCAATGGAATCTTCGTAAAGTCACTTCTTAAGTTTGAAAATTATGTCGGACCAATGCTACAAGCATTCCGAATCCAGTAAAATGTTCGTAAAATCGGTCATTGAGTGTCATGATTTATTCGATGGCAGGTCCAATCGATTCATAACCTTTCGAGCACAACCCGTATTTTACACAATGACTAGTGAATTTAACCACACTTCGCATTGTCATAAAAAATATTTTTTGAAAGGTAAAATTAGTAAATTCATTGATAAATGAAAAAGAAATATACAAACTTCTTTTAGTCGTTAATAAGCAAAACAAAAGTAAAAAGAAATTAATTCATACATTTAGATCATAAATGCGTAAGAAAGGAAAATTAAAATGATAATAAAAATAAAAGCTTTACTAAAAAGGAACATAAAAGGAAAAGATCATCGTATTCTTGCTATACCCAACTGATAGTCCCAATACAATCATCTAAATCTTCCCAATTGAAGTTTTGGAAAGTTTTACCTTGGAGCGATGCACAGTATTTGGAAGCGATTCACATATAATATCATTGTCACTTGGCTTTTGTTATATGTTCATTTATGCCATATTCGAGCGAACAAATGCATATTTGGGAGTTTCACCCTGTCTTTTTGTCGGATGTGAATAACACTGGCTCTTAATAATTTACATCCTTTGACCTGTCATTTGATTTTAAATACTCATCAGAGTGCTTAACTGCAACGTCACATGTATAGAAAAATAAATATTACCACTCATAAGCCCAAAGTGAAGAAATTTAAGGAAAAGAATGACAATTTAAGTTGCAATCTTTTGCTTGCACATAAACACATATATGGACAATATAGAAGTAATAACACGAGAAGAATATAAGGATGAAGAATCCTCAGAACAAAAAATAATATTTGATAATAATATATTTGAACAAATAAAAAGAAAAGAATTAGACCTCAGTGTCGAAAAAATATTTGAAGTACCTACAATAAAAAATTGGTTCAAAAGACAAAAAGAAGAATATTACGTGGTTAGCCAAAAAGAACATATAATTGACTGTAAATATACAAAAGGAAAAGCCAAAATACCAATAATAAATAAAAGAATAATAAATAAAGAAATACAAGATATAAAGGCAAAAAACCCAATTAAATATGTACACCTAGGAGGAACTGAAATACTAATAAAAGCATGTTTTAGGGAAGGAATAGATACCCCTATAGAAATATATTTAGCAGATGATAGAATAATTCAACCTATAGAAAAAAGCATAATAAGTGCAATAAAAGGAAATCTCATATATCAAAAATTCAAATTCATAATAAGTGCCAATTATTCAATAGCAATAAACGATAGAAATATAGATAAATCATTAGTATTATACTGGAAAATGTCAGGAATAGAATTAACACCTGGAAGTAAGATATTTACAACTAGATGTAAAAATCTATACGTCTTAACAACAAAACATAAAATAGCAGCAAAAAATAAAATTAAAATAGAAAACCCGTTTGAAAGAATAGTTACAGTTATTGACAATAATGAATATAGTTATAAAGAAATTGACATGGAAGAAGATTTAGAAATAGTAAAAGAAAGATTAAGTACATCAAGTATACCAAACCAATTAACTTATGAAACACCAACATCATCAAGAATAAGTACATCAAGAAGAGAATATATAATCCCAAAAAATTTAATAAAAAACACAAAAGAAAAAATAAATACATACCACTACTATATAACTGGAATCATGGAACAAAGAAAATATCAAATATTAATAAATACAGGACAAGAAGAAAACTATATTACAAGAGAATTAGTAACAGAAACTGAAATAATAACTACTGAACAATTATGCCCTGAATTACCTAAAGAATTAATAATAAACGAAGAAATAACAGAAAAAGAAATAATTATTGGAGGAATACCTCTAATAATACAATTTAAAATATATCAAGAAAACGAAAATGAAAATATTACACTAGGAATAAAATGGTTAGAAAAGGTAAAACCATACAGTCTAGGAGATAAGCAATTAACCATAACATACAAAGATAAGAAAATAATAATAAAAAGAACAAAAGAATGAAAATATATATACTCGCAAGTCATAGTAGAAGGATATTATAATAGATACTATACACCAATGATAGATACAGGGGCAGAAGCTAATATATGTAAATATAATTGTTTACCAACGGATAAATGGGAAAAATTAAAAACACCTATGGTAGTAACAGGATTTAATAATGAAGGTAGTATGATTAACTACAAAGCCAAGAATGTAAAAATACAAATATGGAATAAAATATTAACTATAGAAGAAATATATAACTTTGAATTCACTACAAAAGATATGTTACTAGGAATGCCATTAAATTCTCTATGATTTTGTAACAATTTCTAAAATCGTCTTTATTTTGAATTAACCAAATCGATTAACAAATATAAACAAAGAAAAAAGTTGAGAACAGGAGAATGGAGGAAGAAAAGAGATAAATTTTGAGACTCAAAATTTTCATTTTATTCCATTAAAAAGGAATATGAAAAGTTGGTATTTGTAATACGTTGTTTAAGTTTTTTATTACAAGGAATGAGAAAGGTTTGAGTAGAAAAAGTTCTGAATTTTTATTATTTCATTGTTCTGAATTTTTATTATTTCATTTGTTTTAGTTTTCATTCTTGTTGATGCATGAATTTTAAAACTATTTTGTAGATTCAAATGATAGTATTATCTAAAAAAAATATTCATGTGTTAAAGCAGTACATATAGAAAGCAAAGGATGCAATGGAACTTCAGATATTTGAGAGGCCTAAATATTTTCTGAGAAGTGAACATCAAGGAAGCAGAAGCAAAAAAAAAAAAAAAAAAAGTAGCTCCTCCATGTCATTCCCAAAGTTCTCTTTGAACAATTAGGAAATTATGAATTTCGAAATAAAAGTATTTCAAGGATCTAAAACATGTTGTGTATTTACTTGTCTAAAAAAAGCTAAAGGATAGAATTCTAACATACCTTAGGCCCAAATCATTTGTAGATCTTTTTCGCTCCAATGGCTTTGACATAGAGATGGCCCAAATCATGGTAAGTAGAACAATTTTGTTGCAAGAGAAGCCATTCCAATACCTAGTTAGAGTACATTCCGACTCCAGCTCCTCTTGCATATGTATATTTTTCCAAAATATTTTGTAACTCTCCAAAAAAAAAAAAATCTCCTTAGACATGGAGAAAGAAAATGTTTTTTGCCTTTACTAATATTTAATACACATTAATCACATTTATTATAGCAGAAGGGGAAAACAAATGATTAGTATTTTTGAATTTTTTAAATAAGATAAAGGGAAACATGGGGAAAAGACAAAAAAAAAAAGGAGAAAAAAGATAAATGAGTTTCTTGACAAAAAAGAGGTAAATAGATTTATTCCTTCCTTTATATATATATATATATATATATATATATATATATGACACCATCTGGTCATTACATATACATTTTATTAGGAAGAGCGGAAGAGGTAAAAGTTCGATAGCAGGTGCATCCACACCTAATGTCTTTGACTTAAACTACTATTATATCAATTTAGTTTAAAAGATAAATTATTCACCATTATTGAAATTAAATTTGCCTGCACGAATGAATATATAAGGGATTCGTACAATCGATCCTGACTAGTTTAGAAGTAACACATAGTTGATTGAATGATATACTTTAACTAAGTTCACACCTATTGTCACAATAAGGTATTGGATACGATAGATTTTAATAAACATAAATCTGTGTGTACGGTCGTAGTCGAGCTCGATTTCTGACTTGGTAGATTAGGAACATGGTGACCACGGACTGAAGACCGACCTCGAGTCTCACCGAGCTAGCACCCGAGGTCGGAAAACCTGCTTTCGAGGAAAATTGAGTCTGGTGTCGACCTTAGCCTCGAACGAGATCGAGGATATGACCGAAATATCTGTGACCGGACGGATATTACGGCGAGAGTCTCGGCATGTATCAGCAGGGAACCGGTAATCAGCAAATCAAGAGATTTTTACCTTTTATAGAAATATACCTAGAATAGGACTCCTCTACTATATAAAGAGGGTCTGATAATTCATTCAACACATTATAACACGTATCCCAACAACAAACTGTTATTTTTAGTCATTATTATCTTATTACTTTGTTTCGGCACCAATTTCAGCATCTTTGACTCGAGGGTGACCAACCTCCAAGGCTAAGATTATTCAACCTACGTGGTTTGAATTTACTTTTTTATCATTTATTTTAATTTGAATCTGATTTCTCAATTTTGTATCAAGTTAGATCACGTATTCTTAAAACCGTGTATAAATTTAATTGTTATCTGATTTTGAGGGTAAATATTTTGGCGCCCACCGTGAGGCTAAGGATAATAGTGGTTATTTGATACAAATCTCCATAACGCACACTGCTTTACACTTACCCTTTGAAGTGTCTTTGATTCTAGGCTAAAATACAAAAATGTCAAACTCTCAATCAGCACCTTTGCATGTTGACAATGGGTCCGGTCACCAAGGTAAAAATAATAACATAGTGCCCGAGATACCGTCTGCTGATCCCACTGGAATTTCGATCGCAGATCCGATTGATGCTAATTCACACGTGGCTATCGATGCAAACTTGCCTACCGACCCTGAAAATAGCGTTCGTGGTGAAGCCCGATTGGCAACTCGAAACATGCAAAATGTTGAAGGAGACGGGATTAGTCTACGAGTGATCTTCGAAATATTGCAGGCTCAACAAACGGTGATAGCTCAGTTACAGAACTAAAGCCATGCACCGAGCAGGGTTGAGCCCGATCCTCCCCGTGAAGTCACCCGTAGGGATGAACTGGTCATAGAAAGGTCGAACGAACACGAATCGGGAGCTAACCCCGAGATCATAAAAATGCTCGAGGAGATGACAAAACGGATAGAATCAAGGGAGAAGAAGATCGAGGCTAACGACAAAAAGGTAGAAACCTATAATTCCAGGGTAGACCAAATTCCAGGAGCACCTCCGATAATGAAGAGCCTGGATTCCAGGAAGTTCGTGCAAAAACCTTTTCCACCGAGCGCGGCTTTGAAGCCGATCCCTAAGAAGTTCCGTATGCCCAAAATTCCCAAGTATAACGGAATGATCGACCTAAGCGAGCATGTAACCTCTTATACATGTGCTATCAAAGGGAACGACCTGGAGGACGATGAGATAGAGTCTGTTCTATTGAAAATATTTGGGGAGACACTGTCGAAGGGAGCTATGATATGGTATCATAATTTACCTCCTAATTCTATTGACTCATTTTCTATGCTTGCAGATTCTTTCGTAAAAGCACACGCATGTGCCATCAAGGTCGATACTAGGAAATCAGACCTTTTCAAAGTCAAACAGAAGGATAACGAGATGCTCAGAGAGTTCGTGTCCCGGTTTCAAATGGAACGAATGGATCTTCTGCCGGTCGCTGATGATTGGGCTGTTCAAGCTTATACTTAGGGACTTAGTATTCGAAGCTTGGTGGCTTCATAACAGCTGAAGCAAAACTTAATAGAATACCCAGTTGTTACATGGGACGACGTGCATAACCGGTATCAATCGAAAATCAAAGTCGAAGATGATCAACTCGGGGCCCTTTCGAGGTCAGTCTATCCCGTCAGAACCCTCGACAGAGTCAAGAGAGATATCGATCGCGAACCGAGGCCAAACAAGGATCGCTATCAGCCGTATAACGGAGATCGGAGAAGCAACGGGTCCGAAAAAAACTCCATGAGAAACGAAAGAAGAAATAACCAAGGTCAAAGAAGTCGGGGGCTTATGACAAAATATGGCTTCGACAGGTCCAAAAACGGACAGAGGCTATCGGAATTTAACTTCAATGTCGATGCTGCCGCAATTGTATCAGCTATCGGGCGCATCAAAGATAATAATATGGCCTTGACCTCTACAGTCTGATCTAACCCAAAGGGATCCTAACCAGATGTGCAAATATCATGGCACTCACGATCACAGAACGGAAGATTGTCGACAGTTGAGAGAATAAGTGGCACGTCTATTCAACAATGGGCACCTTCAAGAGTTCTTGAGCGACCGAGCCAAGAATCATTTCAGGAACAGGGATCCTAACAAATAGGCAGAACAACAAAAATCTCAACACGTCATTAACATGATCATCGGAGGGGTTGATATCCCACAGGGGCTAATGTTGAAACGCACCAAAGTATCCATCACTAGGGAGAAACGAACTCGAGACTACATACCGGTGGGAACTTTATCTTTCAACGACGAGGATGCGGAAGGGATCGTGCAGCCCCACAATGATGCGCTAGTAATATATGTACTCGTAAATCAAATTCGGGTTAAACGTGTGTTAATTGATCCAAGTAGCTCAGCCAACATCATTCGATCAAGGGTCGTGGAGCAGCTCGGTCTACAAGACCAAATCGTGCCTGCAGTTTGAGTTCTGAACGGATTCAACATGGCATGTGAGACCAGCATGGGCAATTAAATATGGTATATTCGGGAAATTAAATACCCGGATTGGGTAGCAACCGTAGTAGTAGTCCCTAAAAAAGAGAATAAACTAAGAATGTATGTAGACTACAACGATTTAAATAAGGCATGTCCCAAAGACTCTTTTCCTTTGCCCAACGTCGACCGTATGATCGATTTCATGGTCGGCCACGAGATCCTCAGTTTTCTCGATGCTTATTCTGGATACAACCAAATACGGATGGACCGGGGTGATCAGGAAAAAACTTCCTTCATCACTAAATATGGAACATACTGTTATAACGTAATGCCGTTTGGATTAAAAAATGACGGTGCCAATTACCAACGCCTAGTAAATCGAATGTTTGAGGAACAAATAGGAAAATCAATGGAAGTTTACATTGACGACATGTTAGTTAAGTCCCTGCGAGCAGAGGACCATTTAAAAAATTTGTAGGAAACCTTTAACATACTGAAGCAGTACAATATGAAGTTGAACCCAGAAAAATGTGCATTTTAAGTTGGGTCGGGTACATTTCTTGGATTCATGGTATCCAATCGGGAAATCGAAATCAATCCCGATAAAATCAAAGCCATCGAAGATATCACAGTCGTGGACAATGTAAAGGTCGTGCAAAGGTTAACCGGGCGAATAGCTGCCCTGGGGCGATTTATTATGAGGTCGTCCGACAAGAGCCACCGATTCCTCGCACTGTTGAAAAAGAAGAACAACTTCTCGTGGACCCCGGAATGCCAACAAGATTTGGAGGAACTCGATAGGTATTTATCGAGCCCATCCCTGCTTCACATACCGAAGACAGACGAAGAACTGTACTTGTACTTGGCGATCTCGGAGATAGCGGTAAGGGGAGTCCTAGTTCGGGAAGAACAAGGTACGCAATTTCCAATTTACTATGTTAGTAGGACCTTAGGTGAGGCCGAAACTACATACCCTCACCTGGAAAAACTGGCACTCGCTTTGCTAAGCGCCTCTAGGAAGCTAAATCTGTACTTCCAATGCCACCCCATATGTGTCGTAACTACTTACCCATTGAGGAACGTTATGCATAAGCCCGAATGCTCGGTCTGATTGGCCAAATGGGCCATATAAATAAGTGGGTATGATATTGAGTATCGACCTCAAACCGCCATTAAGTCTCAAATTTTGGCAGACTTCGTGGCTGACTTTACACCGGCCCTGATACCCGAGGTCAAAAGAGAGTTATTGATTAACTCAGGAACTTCCTCGGGAATCTGGACCCTCTTCATAGACGGTGCCTCAAACGCAAAAGGGTACGAACTTGGCATCATTCTAAAGCCGCCAACAGGTAATATAATTAGACAATCTATTAAGACTGTGAAATTGACTAACAACGAGGCCGAATATGAGGCCATGATTGCAGGCCGTGAACTAACCAAGAGCTTGGGGGCAAGAGGTAATCGAAGCCAAGTGTGACTCCCTCCTTGTGTTAAACCAAGTCAACGGAACATTCAAGGTTAGAGAGGAATGAATGCAAAGATACTTGGACAAATTACAAGTGACATTATATCGGTTCAAAGAATGGACTTTGCAACACGTACCTCAAGATCAAAACAGCGAGGCCAATGCCCTCGCTAACTTGGGGTCGTTGGTCGATGACGACGAGTTCAACTCGGGAGAAGTTGTACAACTTATAAGATTGGTGATGGAAGAAAGCCACGCCGAGATCAACTCGATGAGCCTAACTTGGGACTGGAGGAATAAGTATGTGGAATATCTCAGATCTGGTAAACTGCCTCGGATCCAAAAGAGTCAAGGGCCCTGCGTACGAAAGCGGCCCAATTTAGCCTGTCCGAAGATGGAACCTTATTCAGAAGAACATTTGATGGCCCACTTGCAATATGTCTAGGGCCGGGTGATACTGAGTATGTTTTGAGGGAAAACCATGAAGGTACCTGTGGAAATCATTCGGGCGCCGAATCGCTAGTTCGAAAAATAATCAGAGCTGGTTATTACTGGATCGACATTGAAAAAGATGCAAAGGAGTTCGTTCAAAAATGTGATGAATGCCAAAGACACGCTCCGATGATCCATCGACTCGGGGAGCTGCTGCATTCAATTTTGTCACCATGGCCGTTCATGAAGTGGGGAATGGACATTGTTGGCCCCCTTCCGTGGGTACCCGGTAACTGAGCGAACCTGATTGGACCTCCCGGGCACTGGCACTTTCCTTGGATTTGCGCACCAGCCTCCTTTTTGTTTTTTCTTCTCCGAGTTCGAAGAACTCGAAGCCCTTTTTCTCTTCATCTCTTTATCCTGCCTCGAAACAGATGGTTCGGGGAGGATGTCTTCATCGCCAGACGGGGACCTCATTTTGACATCTTTGGGAGGACCTACAAAGAAAGAAAAAGTGAAAACGAATACAGCTAAGAAAACTAAGTGTTGATTCACTCAGTAGATAAATCTTACCGTGAGAACGGGCCTCCCACCGACCCTTCGAAAGTTTGCGCCACGCGCACTCAAAATAGGGTTTTGTGACATAATGCCCTCGACCCTCTCCTTGAGTCGAGGAACTGCATCTGGCATCCGAGCAACCACTGCATCACAAAGAATCGATAAGAAGAAGGGCAAAGGAAAAATGATAAACAACATCTTAAAGGCAAGGTTATACTTAGGCTTCATGTTCTATTTCTCAGGAAATGGCATGTCCTCGGCCGGGATTAAGTCCGAGGTCTTCACTAGAACGAATCGGCCCACCCAGCCTCGGTCCCGATCCTCATCGATACTCGAGAATGGGGCCTTACTGGCCTGACAGAAAAGTTTTATTAGCCCCCCCTCGATAAAGTCGAGGACTATACAGGCGCATCAGGTGGTCGATGATGAAGGGTCACCCCTCGAGTTTGCTCACGAAGAAGCGAAGGAGAATTATAATCCTCCAAAACGAAGGATGAATCTGCCCGATAGTCACCTCATACCTTTTGCAAATGGCTATAATAACTGGATATAAAGGATCCTATGTGAAAGGGTAAGTATAAACAATTAAAACATCATCCACGTGGGTGGTGATCGCTTCCTCGGGCGTAGGAACCACCATGTGCTTATCGACCCAGTTGTAGTCCTCCTTGACCTTGGTGAGGACAATATCGGTGACCGAACATATGTATCTCGAGATCGGCTCGCACCGACCTGGTACCGAGGAGGTTTTCTCAACCTTGAAATCGGCTCTGGTTGGGCACCCTGTAGGGACGAACATCTTTAGAGGGGGTTCCAGTGTCGGTTCTTTAGTAACAACATGCAAAACGTTATCAGATGGTTTCGAGGAAGAAGGATTTTCATTTTGAGGAACGGATTTTGAAGTCTTTTCCATTGCTTCTAAATAGAGGAGAAAAGAAAGTGCTGATAAAAGAGGAGGTGTGTTTAACAGACAACTTATGTAAGCTTTCAGAAAACCAGAAGATGAGAGTGATGAAGTTTCTTAAAGCACAAGAGAAAAAGTTTGAATGTAAAAGTTCTAAATGAATAGATGAAAGGGTATTTTTAGTTTTCTCAAACGGTGGTTTGCATCCTGAAGTGGCCGACCGATAATAGACACGCATTTAATTCCTTGAAAACTGGACCGACGGGATATTTTAACTATTCTTATCACTTACGTCATGATTCTGTCGTCATGATTTATCAAAGTGAGCATCGGAGGCTCATGATTTTGTCACTTAGGTCATGATATATCGAAGTGAGAATTGGCGGCTCATATCATTTCTCGTCATTTACTCTCCGAAAAACGAGGGGACTATTTGTATACGGTCGAAGTCGAGCTCGATTTTGACTTGGTAGATTAGGAACAAGGCGACCACGGACTGAAGACCGACTTCAAGTCTCACCGAGCTAGCACCCGAGAACGGAAAACCTGCCTTCGAGGAAAATTGAGTCCGGTGTCGACCTTAGCCTCGAACGAGCTCGAGGATAACTAATAGAAGACCGAAATATCTGTGACCGGATGGATATTACGGCAAAAATTACAGCACGTATCAGCAGGGAACGGGTAATCAGCAAATCAAGAGATTTTTACCTTTTATAGAAATGTACCTAGAATAGGACTCCTCTACTATATAAAGGGGGTCTGATAATTCATTCAACACATTGTAACACGTATCCCAAAGCAATAAACTGTTATTTATAGTCATTATTATCTTATCACTCTGTTCCGGCACCGATTGCAGCATCTTTGACTCGAGGGTGACCTACCTCTGAGGCCAAGATTGTTCAACCTGCGTGGTTTGCATTTACTTTTTTATCATTTATTTCAATTTGAATTTGATTTCTCATTTTTGTATCAAGTTAGATCATGTATCCTTAAAACCGCGTTATCTACAAGGAATATGCTTCTTGTTTGCAACAAGGCCGTTTTTGTCACATAATTGTCCCAAGGAGCTAATTTTTATTTTCCTCCTTCGACGAATTAGATTGATTACAAATTCTAGAACTGAACGATGTCAAAACTTTCAGTATGGTGGATAACGAAGAGACTATACAGCAGACCGGGTTCGACAATTCAATTGTCTACCTTCTAGGTAATAATGAAGGATGAAGAACATATTGTGCGTCTCTTTTCTTGTGATAGTGTATTATTAATTAAGTTCGGCTCAACAAAATTTTCAGAATATATCGTAACAGGACATATTGGATTGTAATAAAGAAAATAATAACAATATCTGCGTAACGAAATCTATTTAGATTATGTGATACCAAAATAACATCGCCTTAGTGTCCCTTATTTAACTAAAACAAAAAGGAAATGCTTAACCTTTGGAAACAAAGAAATTTTATTAAAAGAAGAATGCAAAGGTCGAGTTTGAAACAGATTAACTTGTTGCTTTACATCTCATGATTTAAACTTTGAGACTCTTACAAACCAAAATTTTCAAAGCCAATGCAATTTAAGTTGCTAAGTGTATAGGGTAAAATTGGTTCATATTAAATTATCAAATGATAGCGTGACATGTGGAGCCGGAGACAAGTAAAAGATCAATCGAGTAAAAATTAAGACCGGGAACAACAACTGGCATCGAAGGGAGCACAATCAACATGAACGAGTCCAATATTTACCACCGGATGGCATTCAATAAAGAATATTTCCCATCATTAAATAGGCAGTCGTTGCAGAGAATATTTGTATTCATGGTATGTCATTACATATTCATCAATGGCCCATTTATTATCATTTAAGAGGGGCTTGATCTTAGGATCTTGTTTTCCTAGGTATAGCTATAAATAGTAATTTCAACAGTCGTTGTAAGGACACGAAATTCTTGAAAAAACTTATGCTACATTCTATTTTCAAGCTAAATAAAATAACTTTACTTGTTGCCTTATATTGTTCTTATTTCTGCTCTCAGAGACATTGCTCCCGGAACCAGGCTTATCATTTTCTTCGATTTTAATCGCTAAGTCTTATTTTTAATTTAGTATATTTATCATTTTTGGATCAAATCAGTTCGCTTGTCTATAAACCACGTAACAAATTTAACTGTATCGTTTTACGGGTAAACAGTTCGGCACCCACCGTGGGGCTTAGACAATTGCGTAATTGAGTTGATCCTTGCGTTTATTACTAACTCGTTGGATTCTGTTTTTCTTAGCAAAAAATCTAAAATCGAAGCTAATGATGTCAACATCGCACACAACGTTGAGATACATGAAAATCTTCCCCAACATGAGGATTTAATCAGTGACACTCGCAACCGGAGGGACGTGAAAACTCTGGTCCATGGCGGACAGTACCCCTGACACATACGGGAACCAACTCCTGATGAAGCGGAGGATGAACACGTTGCGGAAACAGTGAGGATCTTGAGAGAGCAACAAAAAGCCATCATGTTCCACCTCTCCAGGCAGGACCAAGTCATGACGGAATTAAAGCAGGCATTGTCAGGTGCTTCAAATAATGCAAACAGTAGAGGAACAGTTCCTCCCGGCGTTACTGCAAATCAAACGGCTCAAAGAGTTGATAACAACACCCCGAAGGGTGAGGTCAGTTTTGATGGTGCTGGGGGGGACCGATAGTGGATTCGGTAACGACAACGGTAATGATACCTTCAAAACTGAACTCATGAGATTCATGAGGGAGATGAACGAGCGGATGGATCAGAACGCGAAGGAGTTTCACGCCCGAATGGATAAGACTCCTGGCGCACCACCAGTTTGAAGGGCTCAGATTCGAAGAAGAGCACTCAGATGTCATTCAAGCCAAGCGCACCACCGGAGTTAATTCCTAAAGGGTTCAAGATGTCGGACATACCAAAATACGATGGAACTTTGGATCCTCAAGTGCACATCACAACTCATACAACGTCGGTGAAAGGGAACGATTAGCTCAACATAAGATCGAGTCAGTCCTGTTGAAAAGGTTGGAGAAACCCTCATGAAGGGGGCATTTATGTGGTACTCACTCTTACCCTAGCATTCAATAGATTCTTTTGAAATGCTCGCAGATTCGCTTATTAAGGCTCATGCCGGGGCCAGAAAGGTCCAGGCCAGGAAGGCGGACATATTCAGGATCGCACAGGGTGAGTCTGAATTGCTGCGGGAGTTCGTGATTAGATTCCAAAAAGAAAGGATGCTGCTACCGGCCATACCAAACGAGTGGGCAGCAGAGGCATTCACAAAGGACTTGAATCCGAGGAGCTCAGACGCCTCCCGAAAGCTGAAGGAAAGCCTGCTCGAGTTCCAGGCGACCACATGGGTGGATGTTCATAACCGCTATGAGTCAAAGATAAGGATAGAAGATGATCAACTCTGGTTCCCGACATCGACCGAGACAAGAACTAGGATAAATTCAAAGGTTATTTTGATGCAGACCGGCGATCTTCTAAAGGTCATTTCTTGCCTTACGAGAGAGCCGAGGGACGTGGAAGGAAAGGATTATGGTCCTCAGATAGGTTCACTCCAGATAGAAGAACCTATCGTGGCTGGAGCAATAGAACATTACAAGAAAAAGAGGTACCGGGGACCCGAGACTCTACATATCCCAGGTTATCATATTATAATTTCAGCATCATCTAGTGGAGTTGGTATCGGCGATGAGGAATATTAAAGAAGCACGCTTCCTAAAGTTAATCAGATCTGATCCTAGCCAGAGGGATCCTAACCTATGGTGTGAATACCATGGGACTAATGGATAGATAACGGGAGACTGCCGATATCTGCGCGAGGAGGTCGCAACGCTGTTAAAAAATGGCCATCTCAGGGAGTTCTTGAGTGACCAGGCCAAGAACAATTTCAGACGCTGCCGAGACAATGCGGAACCCTAGAAGATAGGAGAAGACCCTCCTCGGTTGACTATCAACATGATTTCCATAGGGAATAAAATCAATGGGGTAACTTTCTTGGTGGATAAGAAGACAAAAGTATCGGTGACCCACGGCAAGAGACTCCGGGAAGTCGCCTCAGGGAGTTCTTGAGTGACCAAGCCAAGAACAATTTCAGACGCTGCCGAGACAATGCGGAACCCTAGAAGATAGGAGAAGACCCTCCTCGGTTGACTATCAACATGATTTCCATAGGGAATAAAATCAATGGGGTAACTTTCTTGGTGGATAAGAAGACAAAAGTATCGGTGACCCACGGCAAGAGACTCCGGGAAGTCGCCGAAGAAAACATCACCTTCACAGAGGAAGACGCCGACGGACTTCTTCTGCCGTATGACGACGCCCTGGTAATCTCTCTTAATGTCCTAGATTTTATGATTAAGCATGTTTTGGTTGACCCAGGAAGCTCAATCACCATTATTTAATGGAGAGTGCTGGAACAAGTCAAATTAACCGAAGTATCATTCCGATAACAAAGCTCCTCACCAGGTTCAACCTCGCAACTGTAACAACCCAAGGAGATATCCTGCTGCTCACAAACGCTGAAGGGGTAACAAAGACCACCTTATTTGAAGTGGTGGCATGTGATATGGGCTACAACATAATTCTCGGTAGGACGTGGTTATATGAGATGAAGGTCGTACCATCGACGTATCACCAACTGCTGAAATTCCCGACTCCAGAGGGAATCAAGCAAATAAGAGGCCATCAACTGGCAGCAAGAGAAATGAATGCAGTGTCGATTTCTAGCAGTAAAGGGAAGGAACCCAGCAAATAGCAATTACAGAAACCGACGCCTACTCCCAATCCGGGTGAAGATGATAAAGGCGAGGAGTCGTCGGAATCCCACCAGGTACCGAGATACTTTCAGGTACTGGAAGAGACAGATGAGACCAAATCCATGCCAGAAGAACTCGGGCAAGTGGCTTTATTCGAAGAATTCTTGGAGAGGAAGTTTCACTTGGAAACAGGACTCAATCCCGAGCTCATGTCAGGATTTATTAATTTTCTTAAATCTAACGTTGATTGTTTTGCATGGTCGCTCTCGGATATGACAGGTATCCCACTAAAGTTGGTCGTCCACAAGCTAAGCCTGGACCCGAACTTCCCTCCAGTAAGGCAAAAGAAACTCCCAATAGCCGAGGTCAAAAACATGTTTGTTAAGAAAGAGGTAAATCGACTACTTGACATTGGTTCAATCCGGGAGGTAAAGTATCCCAAGTGGTTAGCTAATGTAGTTGTGGTTCCGAAAAAGAATAACAAATTTTGAATGTGCGTAGATTATACTGAAAAAGGTGTGCCCTAAAGACTAGTTCCCATTGCTAAATATTGATCAAATGATTGATGAAATGGCCGGGCACGAGTTAATGAGTTTTCTTGATGCCTATTTCGGGTACAACCAAATCAAGATGAACCCGGAGAATCGGGAAAAAACTCCGTTCACGATGAATTTTGGCACATATTGTTATAATATAATGCCCTTCGGGCTTAAAATGTCGGAGCCACTAACAAGATGTTCGAAAAGCAAATAGGTAAAACAATGGAAGTGCACAGAGATGACATGTTGGTCAAGTCTTTGAATGAAGATGATCATTTAAAGCACCTCCAAGAGACCTTTGATATCTTGAGGAAACATAACATGAAGCTTAACCCGGAAAAATGTGGTTCGGGGTTGGCTCCGGTAAGTATTTGGGTTTCTTGGTCTCACTGAGAGAGATCGTGGTAAATCCCTAAAAAATTAAATCCATCGAAGACATCCGGGCCCAGCTTACAAGCATAAAAGAAGTACAGAGATTAACCGAGAGATTGGCTATTTTAAAAAGGTTCATCTCTCGATCCTCGAAAATATATCATCACTTCTTCTCACTCCTGAAAAATAACAACAATTTTGAATGGACTCCGGTATATCAGCAGGCCTTAAAAGACCTGAAACATTATCTATCAAGCCCCCCGTTACTATCAAAATCGGGGGAAGGTGAACGATTGCTAATATACCTTGCGGTCTCAGAAGTAGTGGTAAGTGTCGTTCTAGTCCGGAAGGATAAAGGTACATAATTTCCTGTCTATTATGTTAGTAATTTTTTGTCGGGAGCAGAGACTCGTTATCCGCACCTCGAAAAGTTGGCCTTAACTCTCGTAGTCGCCTCTCGAAAGCTTAAACCCTACATTCAGTGCCACCCGATAGCCATTGAAATAATCTTTCCCTTGCGGAATGTTCTTCACAAGCCTAAATTGTCAGGCCAGTTGGCCAAATGTGCAGTTGAAGTTAGTGAATTTGATATTGAATACAAGCCTAGGACTTCCATCAAATCACAATTTTTGGGTGACTTTGTGGACGATTTCAGTCCTGGATTATTATCTTTGGCTGCTAAAGAAGCGGTAATGGTGTTAGAGATGACATCAGGAGTTTGGACCTTGTTTACAGACTGAGCTTCCAACGTGAAAGGGTTCGGGCTTAGGGTGGTCCTAATCATGCCCTCGTAGAAAACCTTGAGGCAGGCCATTACAACTGTTCTGTTAACTAACAATGAAGCCGAGTATAAGGCTTTGGTTACAGGACTCGAACTGGTCCGAGGACTTGGCTCTGAGGTCATAATCAAATGTGATTTCGAGCTGGTAGTAAACCAAGTATATGGGATTTTCTATGCAAAGGAGGAACGTATGCAACAGTATGTGATTAAAGTTCAAACTTTGCTTGCACAATTCAGGGAATGGTCAATCACACATCCTCAGAGAAGAGAAAGTAGAAGCAGATGACTCTGGCACTGATAACAACCAAAATGCAAGAACAACAAGTGGGACTTGAAAAGCAAATAAAGAGAGGGAAGCAAGACACAAATATTGATGAGATATTAGCAATAACTAGAATTAAAATTTTAATCACCACTAATACAGTCAACAAAAGTACCTACACTAATAGAATCCTCAAGAGGAAGACAAACCTCTTGCAAATTCTAGGGGCTAGTTCAAAGGCAACCACAAGTCTACCTTCAAGCTCACAAAATACATAGGAATATTCAATATAGTCTAAGAAATGAAAGATGATCTAATATTTTTTATTTATTCTAAGGTCTACATAATGACTAAAAAGATCCTTAGGTGCTTGGGCTCTTCACGTGTAATTGGGCCTCTTCACATGAACTTGGGCCACCATCCTTGAATATCATTTGGATGAAATTGTAGACTCTATTAGGCTTTTTCAAAAGATCATTCAAATACTCCAACTTCATCAAATGCATCCCAATAATTTGAAGGTCCTTGGCTTGACTCCTAGTGAATTGTCTTGAAGGCATAGGCATAATATGATCATCTTCTCCTTCTTGAAAAATATTTGTCCTCGAATTTGTAACATCGCCTACATTAAAACGAGATAAGTCACTAACATTGAAAACATCATGCACTTGAAAATCATTAGGAAAATCAACTTTATAAGCATTTTCATTAATTCTTTCGAGAATTTGAAAAGGCCCATTTCCTCTTGGTAGAATCTTGTTCTTTCTCTTGTGAGGGAACCATTTTCTTTCTTCCTTTGTTGGCTTTGGTAGCCGCTTTTTGGTTCATCTTTTCCAGTTATTTTCTAGCATTCTTGTTAGTTTTCTTCATGGCTTCGGCTCTTGTCTTAGCATCTAAACTCACAACAACATCTTGAGACAAAGGAGTTAGATCCAAAAGAGTTAAAGGATTGAAACCATAAACACATTCAAAAGGAGACATGCTAATAGATGAATGAATAGTCCTATTATACACAAATTCTATCAATGGAATTGTTCCTCCCAAGAAGTAAGCTTTCCTTTAACCATGGCCCTAAGCATATTTTCTAATGACCTATTGACAACTTCGGTTTGACCATCGATTTAAGGGTGACAAGAAGTAAAAAATAATAATTTAGTGCCAAGCTTACCCCACAAACCCTTCCAAAAAAGACTAAGAAACTTAAAATCCCTATCACTAACAATAGTTTTTGGCATTCCATGCAACTTAAGCACATGATCAACAAATAAAGTATCAACATGGGTAGCATCATCACTTTTATGACATGGTATAAAATGTGTCATTTTAGAAAATCTATCAACTACCACAAAAATACTCTCTCTACATTTTCTAGTCCTAGGCAAACCAAGAACAAAATCCATAGAAACATCAAATAAAGGAGCATTAGGAATAGGACATGGAGTATACAAACTAAAAGGGTGTACCTTAGACTTAGCTTGCTTGAACTCAACATATTAACCACATACTTTATCTACGTCAACTTTCATCTTAGGCCAATAAAAGTGCTCTTTTAATATATCTAAAGTATTAGGTACTCCAAATTGTCCCATTAAACCACCACTATGTGACTCTATAACAAGTATTTCTCTTCAAGAGGACCTAGGCACACACAACCTACCATCTCTAAATAGGAATCCATCAAACTTATGAAATCTCTTTTATTTTTCTACTTTGGTTAATTCATTATCCTTGCTTATCAAGGTATGCATCATATAACCTATAAGGTTTCTTATATGCCTCAACTTGATTACTTTTAATATAAAGCTCATTAAATTCATGATCACTAGGATAAAGTTCTCTTCGGCTCTCAAATCCCATCAACTTAGAAGTCAAAGTGTTCATTAAAATAAACCTCCTAGAAAGAGCATCCGCGACCACATTATCTTTGCCTTTCTTAAAGTGAATCATATATGGAAATTTCTCAATAAACTCTGCCCATTTAGCATGTCTCTTGTTTAATTTACCTTGGCTCTTAAGGTGCTTCAAAGATTCATGGTCGGTTTTAATCATAAACTCCCTATGCCAAAGGTAATGTTGCCAATTTGATAAAGCTCTAACTAAGGCATACAACTCCTTGTCATATGTAGAATAGTTCAAGCTCGCTCCTCTAAGTTTCTCACTAAAGTAGGTTATGGGTTGTTGATCTTGCATTAAAACTGCTCCCATACCTACTCCACTAGCATAACACTCAATTTCAAAAGTCTTTTCAAAATTAGGAAGTTGAAGAAGTGGTGCCTTGCTAAGTTTATCTTTCAACTCCCTAAAAGATTCCTATTGTTCTTTTTTCCAAACAAAGGCCTTATCTTTCTTAATCACTTGGGTCAAGGGTGCGGCTATGGTGCTAAAGTTCCTAACAAACCTTCTATAGAAACTAGCCAACGCATGAAAGCTCCCTACGTCTCCAATAGACTTAGGTGTGGGCCAACTCCTAATGGCTTCTACTTTAGAATCATCAACTTTTACACCCTTAGCATTCACAACATAACCAAGAAAGACCACTTTATCAACAGAAAATGTACACTTTTTAAAATTAGCAAATAATCTTTCCTTTCTAAGAATATAAAAAATTTGTTTCAAGTGCTCAACATGCTCTTCAAATGACTTTGAATACATCAAAATATCATCAAAGTAAACTACAACAAACTTTCCAATAAAAGATTTCATCACATGGCTCATAAGCCTCATGAAAATTCTAGGTGCATTAGAAAGTCCAAAAGGCATAACCATCCATTCATACAATCCAAATTTAGTTTTAAAAGTGGTTTTCCACTCATCACCGGGTTTCATTCTTATTTGGTGATAACCACTTCTCAAGTCAATTTTATAAAAGATAAGAGAGTCACTCAATTCATTAAGTAAGTCATCAAGCCTAGGTATAGAATGACAATACTTTACCGTGATTTTATTAATAGCCCTACAATCTACGTACATTCTCCAGCTTCCATCTTTCTTTGGCACTAGGATCACGGGAACGGCACAAGGACTCAAGATTTCCATTACGAGTCCCATCTCAAGAAGGTCATCAACTTGCTTTTGCAACTCTTTTGTAGCCTCCGGATTGCTCCTATATGCCGCTTGATTTGGAAGTTGAGATCCCGGAACAAAGTCAATTGATGCTCTATTCCCCTCAAAGGTGGTAGTTCCCTTGGTAGCTCTTCGGGAAAGACATCTTCATAACCTTGCAAAATAGTAGAAACTTCACTAGGTACAAAAGGGGTTAGCTCATTAGTAGTCAAAAAATAATCTTTATTCCTAAGAAGTATAAGAGAACGGTTATCCTCAACCTCTCTCAAAGGATCTTGATGACTATTTAACAAACTCACTTTTTATTTCCCTCTAGGCTCACTCTTATTTTGTAAAAGTGAAACCTTTCCCTCATTTTCCCTATTTTTCACTTTTCTCTCTCTTGAAGTGCCACTATTCTAACTTTTTTCCTCTATTGAAGTATCACTCTTTTCTTTTTTCCTCAATTCTCTCATTTTTTTTGTAATCTTCACTCACTTGAAATGGTGTCAAAGGTAAAAGAGTATATTTATGTCCATCTTTAACAAGAGAGTACTTATTAGTTCTTCCATCATGCTTTGCTTCTCTATCATATTACCAAGGTCGGCCTAGAAGCAAATGACAAGCTTGCATTGGTACTTATCACACCAAACTTCATCACAATACTTTCCGATCTTGAACTTTATCAGTACTAGCTGTCACTTTGAACTCCCCACACTCATTTAACCATTGTAGTCTATATGGTGTAGGACGCTTCCTTGTAGGAAAATTCAATTGCTCTACCAAAGATGCACTTGCCACATTTGCACAACTTCCATAATCAATTATCATTGAGCAAACATCTCCCATAATCTTGCATCTAGCATGAAAAAGATTCTCCATTTGATCTAGTTCTTCCTTAGCAAGTGCACCCATAAGTCTTCTTACTACCAACTAGCGCTTCGGGTCTTCTTCTTCACACTCTCCATGGTTACTTTCACTTTTCTCTTCAACATCTTTACCAGGGTCACTATCTCCCGTTTGATATCCTATATCTTTCATTGCAATGTTAAACTCTCTGGTTTGGACAATCTCTCATGTAATGACCAAGGCCATGGCACTTATGGCTTTTCCCTTGCTCCATGAAGAAGTAGTGCTCCTGGAATTGTATATTTTCTCACCATTAAGCCCCTTTTCAACTCTCAAAGCCGCATGGTAAGCATCCTCTAAGTAATCATACTTGTGCAATCTCATAGAAGAAGAAATTTCCTTGTTCAACCCCACAAGGAATCTTGAAACAATAATATTCTTTTTATCATAAAAGTTGGCTCACAACCTTGTCTTCTCAAAGAATTCATCAACATTCTTACTACCTTGCCTCAAAGTGTAGAATTTTGAAAGAATGTCTTCTTGAAAGTAATCCGGTACAAACCTTTTCTTCATAAAACCTTTCATTTCATCCCAAGTTGTAATAGGATCAAGTAGTCATTGTTCCCTTTGCCTCTTGTATGATTCCCACCAAGTAGAGGCAAATCCCTCAAATTGGGTGATGACATACTTGAACTTCATTGGGTTAGGCACATTGTTAACTTGGAAGATGCTTTCACTCTTGATTACCCAATTCAAGTATTCTTTTGGGTTACTACTTCCTTTGAAAGGTGGAAGAGTGATTTTGATGGTGTTCAACCCTCTTTCATGCTCATCATGGTTGTATCTTGGTTGTCGATAACCTTGCCAAGCTTGTTGCCTCATTGCATTTTGAGCATGATCTTATTCTTCCTCATGATTGATGTTCTCTTCTTGTGGTGGTTGGCGATTTTGTGGATTGACCCTCATTTGTGCATAAGTAGATTGAACATGGATCCCTTGTTGCATTAGACTAGGATCCAAAGGAGTAGAAGGAGTTGATGGAGAAGCACTAGTTCCAATACCTTATTGATGTGGGAGATTTACACTCACCAAATTGTTGGACCTATTTCATTCATCTGAAAGTTGTAGTGCATCAGATTAGAGGCCTTGAAACCTGCTGAAAATTGCAGCTACTTTGCAATTGCATTTTAAGTGTTCTAACTTCATTTTTTTGTTCATTCTTGGCTAGATTAGCTTAATATTAGTCTATATAAAGTAATACCTAGTCTTTTGTGTTCTTAAGTTATTTCGTGCTATTTTTTTGTACTTTTTCTCTTTTATTTTGTTGTGAATTTTCTTAGCTCAAGTCCGAATTTGCTTAAATTGTCTATTCTTATTTAAACATCAATTCCACTCCATCACGAAGACGGAAGGGACTTGTTGTAAAGTCTTGGGTACTAGTTTTTTAGACAACTTTGAGTTTTAACTTTTGAGTTGAAAAAGGCTATAGTGAGTGAGATTAAAAGAGAGAATTAAAAGCCAATTTTCAAGAGTGAAACACGAGCGATTGAGTGACATACAACTTGAGTGCATACACTAAGGGAGCGACATGGTAAAGACTTTTATCACTAAATTGTTTGTTCATTTTGTAGGAAAGTTCAATATGGGGGAGGTATCTTCCAACAACATGAAAAAAATGTTTGAGGCCATGATGAAGAGATTTGATATGATTGATGTAAGGTTCAACAATTGCTGCTCCATTCCACAACTCACAACTTATTCAAGTTCAAGTTTAAGCATGTGAAGGAACGAAACTTTTGGTTTTCCATTCTTGATACTCTTTTTTTTTTCAATCTCCAATTCAATGATATAACCAAGACAAGGTCTTCATCCAAGAGGTAAGATTCGAGAAATTTTCTCTCTAACACAAGGCGATTTTGTTCTACAGTACTATTACAGTACCTTTATGGCCTTCAATCCTCCATTAGGCAGAGGAATTCCCCCAGATTTGTCCCAAAGAATCACCTTCCTCATACGCATAACCCCCAGTTGGTTCCGTCCCAAAATTCTAAACATGAAGCTGCGATTTTACAACAGGGTGATGGGCTTACTATTGCAGCGAATCGCCTGGAATCCTCAATCAATGCCCAGATTAACGCTGGGCCTATCCGACCACAACAATTCATGGGAAATTCTTCTCCAACACAAACACTCCCTCCCAATAGAGATTTAGAGCTCTCACCAGTGGAAATTGGGGATTGGAAATGCTTTGTCACTGGTCGCAACCAAATATCTGATGAAATCGTCAATGAAGGTATCCACACGGATCCAAACCAATGTGAAATGGGTTCTGCGCATCTGGATAATATCTCCGACCAAGAAAATCACCAATACATCAACCAGACTCCCACATCTATCAAAGAATTAAAAGCTTTCACTCACTCCACTAAGCCTATTTGACAAAATGCCTCAACTAATTCAAACAAAAGCAACAGGATTCAATTGTCTGAAAAATTTCCAATTAATGCTGGTGAACATCATCGAGATGTCCTATCTCAATCACAGTTTGAGAACAATGGTGCTCGACCAAATTACACCCATATTGCAGCGCTGCTGAAGGAAAACATTGTTCCTGCACCTACACCTTGTCAACAACCAGTCGATGAGCTACCTGATGGTAAGGACAAGGCAATTGAACCTACTCCTTTTGATCAATGCCAACCAGTTCCAAAGTCATCAAATTTGTCACATTCAGGTATTCTCTCTACAGCTTCTTTGTCCAATGATCAACTAGCCCGCCAAAATGTTATAGTATCTCATGAACAGGCAAGAATAGCTACTACAGCATCTGATGTGTTAACCAATAATGTAAATATTCCCACAATGCCCCAGCTCACTCGCAGACCAACACCGTCGACCTTTCCTAAAATATCAACCAATTTTGATAAAATGCATACTGCTCACCATAAAAAACAA
Organism: Nicotiana tabacum; assembly: GCF_000715075.1. Classification (NCBI taxonomy): domain Eukaryota; kingdom Viridiplantae; phylum Streptophyta; class Magnoliopsida; order Solanales; family Solanaceae; genus Nicotiana; species Nicotiana tabacum. Next base: position 38,981,213 of record NC_134103.1, read on the forward strand.
GGTACCTACCACCATATGAACACCCACATTCTTACCTCCTCTCTCAAAGAAACTCCTTCTCAAGCACAAAATCACAGTCAATCCCCTGCTTCAGCCCCTGCAGACACACAACCAACTGCTACAGCTCCTTCTAACAAACCAAAGCAACCAAACATTTTCAGTAGCCAAAACAACCAGCCTCAGAACATTAAAACAGCTACCCCATCATTACCAAGTGACAATAATAATCAACCAATTAAAATACCTTCCTATCCTACACCACCACCTCCTACTGTCACACAATCTCTAGCTACCGAGTTACGAGCAAGGCAGGCTGCAGAGCTTGCCCACAATAGAGTTCACAGGTCACAGAATAACTACCAAGTAGGGCCAGCCTGCAGTCATCTTCATTCGAAAGGATTACATGATCACCCTTGCAAGCAGGTGCCAGTATACAATTGTAGGCAAGTTTCTAAACACAATGCCAAGAATGGAGAAGATTAGGAGAAGTTTCATTGTCCAAACTGAATTTAGAGAAGGAGTTAAGATAGCTCATTTTAATGCTAGAACGGTTTACATAGAACTTTACAATGAGTATGATCACACCACTATCTGAACAAAAAGGTTCATGTACATTCAGGGGCAAAGAATGGACTTACAGGTTTGGACACATACCTTTAATCCAAATGAAGATAATCCTATTATCCCTGTTTAGATTGTCATCCTAGAGCTTCCATGGCATTTCTACTATAGAGAGGTCTTGTCAGTTTTGTTATCACCAGTTGGGATGATTCTGCACCTTGACCTTGCTTCAATTCAAAAGATCAGGGGCAGTGTTACCAAAGTAAGGATGCAAGTGGATTTAATACAAACAAGGCCTCATCATGTTTGGCTTGGCTTTGATGAGGATTAGGATGTCAATGGGGATGTCCAATGGTTAGAAGTTGTTTATGAAGACCTTCCACCTTACTGCTTTCACTGCAGACACTTGGGACATAAAGCCTACTACTGCTCCACAAGGAAAAAAGATGAGGAAGAAAAGAAGAAAATTGTTGCAGACTCCTCAAACAACAATGACAACCAAACTACAGTCAGGGATACTAATAACAATGGTTCACAGTAACACCAAGTACAACCCATAATACCCTAGAATAGTCAAATTTCAAAACAAAATATGGGGGTACAACACCAAACTGAGGAACAAAAGCAAAGATAAGATCACAAGGCAACAAATCAGCAACAACTAAGGGATAACCATCCCAAGGATCAATGGCATACTCAAAGGAAAAGAAAATTCAGGGGTGTGAACCAAAGAAGCAAGAATCAGAAAGCCAAACTTCCAGCAACACAAGTACCTGATGCAAATATGACCAAGGCAGACAACACCACATGTACACAGACCCAAACAGATCTTCCAGTTGCTATAGTTCCTATGACAGTTCCCATTACAAACACTACAATAAAAGCTTGAGAAGTTACTGGTGGAATAGAGGGTCATCAGAATGCAACAAAGGCTGATCAAGCAGGCTTTTCAAAGGAGGTTGCTCTTCCTCCTACTGGGAATGACAATTCAAGTGATAACACCACTCAATAATGTTATTCAAATGGTCATGCAGCTGACATTGAATCCCCTGAATTTATCAGTCCTCAAGTCAAAGGAACTAACATAGTTCAAGATACAACCCACAATCAACAAGGATTGGAAGAAAAAAACAGACGGCATGAAATCCAAATTATGGACACTGTGGAGTTAGGGAAACTGCAGAATCAACAGATCTCGAATAATGAAAATTCTATCTCAAGTCCTTCACATAATAGGAGTGTTGTAAATAATGCAACTACTCAGGTTGGGACAAAAGGTGGGGCCACAAAGGAGAATATAATTGATTGGGTTCAAAGGAGCTTTAGAAAACAAAAGGAAACTCTTAATGTTACAATGAACCACTCATGCCGAGAAATACCCTCTTAGACTTTTTTGTCATCACCAACCACCACTAGAGATGCTGCAGAAATTTGGGATCATGCAGGTCAGGAGGGTATACATAACTCATAAACAAATAGAGCTAGACCCTCTAAAGATAAAAAATACCAAAACAATAATAGAACACACCAACAAATCACAAGCCACAATTAAAGAAAACAACAATGAAACAGGGCAGAACTTACCAAACACTGATATCGCTCTACTAGGCTCTCTACCTGGACAGCAGGACACTTATGCTACTGCAGAAGTTTCAAAAGATACAATGAGTTCTCAATTACAAACAGTAGGTGATAAGGTTACCAATATGAGGGATGAACAGATGGGCCTTACAGTAGTAGAGAATGCTTCAACAATAATTACACAAATACCAATTGCATGTGCTTCATCTACTGGATCTCCCCTTCAGATCCAACTAAATGTGCCATTGATTTCTCCAAATCAGGTTCTACATGATATCATCACACACAAGGAGCTCCCTATTGATATTCATCACACTCTGCTTGATAAGAAACATATGGAAGATGAAGCTGATAATGAATCAACTGCTGGGAACTTCAAAGTTGTTGCAAGAGAAGGAGATTTGTCACCTAGGCTATCAACCAGAAATGCAAAGAAAGACAAAAAGGAAACACAAGCTAAGGAAATACTACCACCAACAAGACTCCTTCCCAAGAAGGTAGCCTCAACAACTAGATGATGATTAAGACACTTATCTGGAACATAAGGTCTGTCAAGACTCAGCAGGCCTTTCAAAGAGTTATCAACATGCAAAAGCAACATGATTTTTTCATTATAGCACTGTTAGAGCCTTTTCAAAAATAAGGGTTCATTCACAACTATAGGAGAAGGCTGGGTATGGAAAGTGCTTTATCAAATATCAATGGGAAGATTTGGTTATTCATTGATGCTATTGTGAAGTGGGAGCTACTGATAGATACTGATCAATAACTAACAATCAAAGTCTTTCATCAGGGAATTGGTAAGCATATCATGATGAGCTTTGTATATGCAAAATGCTCATCACTTGAAAGATTAGAGCTATGGGATAATCTGTATTACCTTGCTTCTGATATGGAACTACCTTGGGTTGTTAGAGGGGATTTTAATGTGATTCTTAATAAAGAAGAGAAGATAGGAGGACTACCGGTATACCCACCAGAGTATGAAGATTTTGCTTTCTGTGTCAATTCCTATGGATTGTTTGACACTGGATATACAGGCAGTCCCTTTACATGGTGGAATGGCAGATCCAATGAAGCATGCATATTCAAGAGATTAGACAGAATTTTTGTCAATCAACATTTCAATTCACATTTCCCGAGTATTGAAGTTGAACACCTCAGAAGGACTGGTCTAACCATGCACATTTGTTAATGAATTATGGGGAAGATACTGCTCACTTTGTTAAACCTTTTAGGTTTCTCAATTTTTGGACTACACATGACTCTTTCAATGAAGTGGTAAAGCAGAACTGGATTGCAGACTTTGTGGGTAACCCTTTTCTCATGTTCAAACAAACATTGAAGAGACTGAAAACTGCCCTATCACATTGGAGTAAAATTACCTTTGGAGATATATTCAAACAACTGGCAATTAGAGAAGATATTATCAGGATTAAGGAGATGCTTTTTGAAGAAGAACCAACAAAGGAAAATAGAATTGTCTTACAGCAGGCACAAGCTGAACTAAAGAGGTATCTTAGCATTGAAGAGCAGTATTAGAAACAAAAGGCAAGCATGAAGTGGTTTGCTGAAGGAGATAGAAACACCACATTCTTGCACAATCATGTTAATGGGAAGAGACAAAAACTGCAACTAAAAAGGATTCAGAATGCTGATGGTGATTGGCTTGAAAATCAAGAATGTATTACTAATGCTGCAGTTGCATTCTTTCAGGAGCAATTCACAGAAGAAGGACAGATCACCAGGTCTGCATTACTAAACAATATACCTACTATGATCTCTACTGCTCAAAACATGGAGCTCTGTAGATTTCCAACAATAGATGAAGTCAAGAATGCAGTATCTGCAATGAGTGGGGATAGTGCAAGTGGCCCGGATAGCTTTACTGGTCTATTTTACTAACATTGCTGGGACACAGTGGGAGGAGACATCACATGCTATAGGAGTTCTACACCAGAGCACCATTGCCAAAGTCCATAACACATACAAATCTGGTGCTACTCCCTAAGGTTCAACAAGTACAAGCATTCTCATACCTAAGACCTATAAGTCTTAGCAATTTTATCAACAAAGTAATTTCAAGGGTGTTGCATGACAGAATGGAGAAGATACTACCATCACTAATTTCTCCCAACCAGTCTGGCTTTGTGAAAGGAAGGAGCATATTTGAAAACGTTTTACTCACTCAAGAGATAGTCACTGATATAAGACTAAAAGGCAAGCTAGCTAATGTGGTTATCAAGCTTGATATGGGAAAGGCATATGATAGGGTATCTTGGAGTTACTTACTTCATGTGCTAGGGAAAATGGGATTTGCTGAATACTTCATCAACATGGTCTGGAACTTATTGTCTAACAATTGGTATTCGATCCTAATCAATGGTCAGGCTTCAGGATTTTTTAAGTCCAACAGAGGGGTCAAGCAAAGTGATCCTTTGTCCCCATCACTATTTATTCTGTCAGCAGAGGTACTACTAAGATCACTGAATAAGTTATTTGAAGACAAGAAGTTTATAGGATTTGGAATGCCTAAGTGGACAAATCCTCTGAACCACTTGGCTTATGCTGATGATACAATAATATTTGCATCAACTGATCCATATTCCTTAGGGAAAGTTGTTGAGCATCTGGCCAGCTGATTAACAAGTCCAGGGGTTCTTACTACATACATGATAAAGTGGCAAGGAATCTAGTGGAATCAGTTGGTTGTGTCGCAGGTTTTAAAAAAGGTACCTTCCCTTTTAATTACCTTGGGTGTCAGATTTTCTACACAAATAGAAGGAAGTCTTACTACACTGATCTTATAAAGAAAGTAAAGGCAAAACTACACTCTTGGAAAGGCAAATTATTATTTTTTTGGAGGAAAAACAACTCTCATAACTAATGTGCTTCAGAGTTTAACTACTCACATTCTATCAGTTATGGACCCTCCTAAGAATGTCCTTAAGCATCTGCATAAGACTTTTGCCATATTCTTTTGGAGCACTAAGGAAGAAGGCAGAAGCAGACACTGGAGCAAGTGGATGAATATGTGTCTACCTAAGGAGGAAGGAGGAATAAGGTTAAAATCACTATTTGATATTTCCAAATCATTATTTACAAAACTGTGGTGGAGATTCAGGAGCAACAAATCATTGTGGCCCAATTTCATATGGAACAAATATTGTGAGAAAGAGATGCATGTTGCGGTACAGTTCAGAGGAGGATCCCATGTGTGGAGGAAAATGTTAGAAGAAAGAGAAGAGGTCAAACATGAAATTCTGTGGGAGTTAAATAGTGGCTCCACACAATGTTTGGCATGAGAATTGGACTGGCATTGGAGCATTATATCATGTTCTTCCTCAAGAATTCAACATAAATGAAGAAATACATGAAGTGGCAGAATTGAGGAACGGTAATACCTGGGATGATCAACTTCTGGATCAAATTTTTCCAGAAGACATCTCTGAACACATCAGGCAGGATGTGCCCTTTGATTAGATTAATGACAATTGGGATACACCTAAAAGGATTCCAACTACCTCAAGCAAGTATTCAGTTAACAGTGCATGGAGGATTGTGAGACATAGAGCATCAACTAATCCAGAATTCTTTAATTTGTGGACAAAAGGCTTACCTTTCAAAATTTCCTTCTTCCTATGGAGATTGTGGAAAAGGAAGATCCCTACTGATGATCTGTGGAAAAGAAATGGATATATCATTATTTCTAAATGCTGGTGTTGCTTACCACCACAGGAAGAATGCTTTCAATATCTCTTCCTGAAGAATGAGATAACAGACAGAGTGTGGAACAACTTCATTCAACCAGCTGGAATAATAATAAGCATGGTGCAAGTTCATCAGGTTATCAGAGCATGGTGGAATGAACCCTGCTGCCCAAAACTAAAGCCATTGTACCAAGTATCACCTGCCATTATAATATGGGAACTTTGGAAGAGGAAAAACAAAATGAAGGATGAGGGAGCTGTCTCTGCCAACAGGGTGATACATAAAGTAAACAAGACTTTGTATCTTCTAGCAACGGTCAGGTATCTTTGACTGACAAACATTCCAGCATTGTGGCCGAATATGATCAAATATTTTGAGAACTACAAACCTTATGTAGTTAGCAGAAGAGCCATATAGCAGCTACCCTATGCAGGGTGGTTCAAATGCAACTCTGATGGGGCATCTAAAGGAAACCAAGGACCTAGTTCATATGGCTACTGTGTATGAGACAGTTCTAGGGATTTGTTACATGCAAAGGCAGCAGACATAGGAGAGACAACCAATATAGTTGCAGAAGCAAAAGGAATTCTATATGGCCTGTTATACTGTGTTGATAAGCAGTTGCATCCACTAATCATGGAAACTGACTATTTGGTGATGAAAACGATCATTGAAGGGGAATAGGAGTGCCCATGGGCTATAAGTGCAGATGTCAAAAAGATAAAAGAGAACAAGAACAACTACAATGTCCTGTTTCAGCATGTGTTCAGAGAAGGAAATATTGTTGCTGAATTTTTAGCTAACTTGCTTTATTCTTTTGTAGGTGATATCATATTTCACTTGTTTAAAAGCCTACCAACAGCAGCAAAGACACTCCTTAATATGGACAAATCACAAATCCCTAACATTAGGGTAAGGATTGCAAAAAGGAAAGCACCAGACTAATTTATCCATTCAGTGAACATTACCCTGATCCTAAATGTATATTGCACTCTACTACTGGAGGATCAAGACACTCTCTGAGCTTTTACATATTGCTACCAGGCACTTCATTATTGGTTATAGTTGATTGCTTAGTGGCAACTGTCTTTTCACAAACACAAAATAATGTGGTTGAGCTACTGCTGCTTCCTTGCTACTGGGATCACATCCCCCTGCTTCCTTGCTACTGGGATCACATCCCCCTCATGACCTTCAACATAACAAACAAGATACTCTTATACACCTTGACTTTTGTTGTTGTGGCTAGGGAGGTATGGCATGGTTGTGTGCTTTCTTATTACTTCCCAGAGTTATTAGCATGGCATCATGCTCATTCTGGGGTGGTCTGAAGTCATACAACAACAATATACCAACCAGACAACATCCACAGCCCTCATACCTCATTCACAAATAAAGATTCATCAATGCTCCCAGAATATGCAATATGCAGTTAGCATCTCTGTGTATTTATATATTACTTCACATTGAAGGCTTATCAAACGTGTACTGCAAGGTCCTCAGTAACTGGACTCTTTCTATGGTTAGTTCGTCAGTAAATGGACAGATACTGTCCAGATATTCCTTGAGGAATACGCCAAGTATCTTATCGTTTGGTAAAGATGATTGTGCACAAACACATAGCAATGTGTCACGACCCAAATTCTCTCTCCATGAATCGTCGTGATGGCACCTAGTCTCTACAATTAGGTGAGACTAAAACTTGCGGAAATGAAATGAAAAACATAAAAATTTAACAACTAACGGTAACAGATATTTTAATAAGCAATTGAGATGCCGTTTGGCATATACAATAATCAACTCTCGAAATATACATGACACTCCCAAGACCCGGAACATCGTAAGTCACAAGCTTCTATGAAGTTCTAACTGTTCTATACATCGGTGTCTATAGAAATACTCCTGAGGTACCGCCTCGTAGTCTCAAAGTAAATGTGCAGGGGGATCTCCCGGGATACCGTCCCCTAGTCCCAAAAGTAAATATGCAGGGAGGGATCTCCTGGGATATCGTCTCGTAGTCCCAAAGTAAATACACATCGCAATCAATTACAAACAATAAGTACAACAAGAGAATCTACAGTCTAGACTAAGTACAAGTCGGGAAAGAAGCAGGAATTCAATAGGCATGCTGCAAAGAGTTCAATTAAGCAAATAAGGCACGTAGACATGTTATCCTAAACTAACAGGGTAACTACGCGTGCTAGTATATCCAATTAAGGTGGAAACAGGGAATTTCTTAGTAAAAATCAGGTTTTTCAACAAATAGCCCGTGTATGCACTCGTCACCTCGCGTACACGGCGCTCACATAGTAAAATCAGTACCAAATCCTAAGGGGATTTCCCCCACACAAGGTTAGGTAAGCCACTTATCTCGAACCAAGCTAAATCAGTCGGTAGCAATGCTCTTCCCAAAAATATCAGGCTCCGAATGGCCCAAATCTAGCCAAATTCAATTACATACCATAAATATAGCTATAAGAAACTAATCTAGTCAATGAAATCTAAGCTAAAGCGAGAAATTAGGAAATCGCCCCAAAAAGCCTCCATGGGCTCACGTCTTGGAATCGGGTAAAAGTCACAAAATATGAACACCCATTCACTCACGAGTCCAACCATATACAAATTACTCAAATACGACCACGAATCCCCTTTCAAAACTCGAAATCTTAGTTGAAGAACTTCTCCCAATTTTGTTTCCCAAATTTCAACCCCAAAATCCGAAATTAAAGATGCAATTAATGATAGATTAGTGGGATATAACCAAAATAGAGTGTAGAATCATTACCCAATTGATGTCACTGAAAATCCCCCAAACGCTCGTCCAAATCCGAGCTCCCAAACTCAAGTTTTGATAAAATAGGCCAAACCCTCATTTTTGAAATGTTTAATATTGCCCAGTGATTCCTTAATCGCGATCGCGGAAATAGCCTCGCGATCGCAAAGTACAACTTCGCTGCACCAGAATTTAACCCTACGCGAACATGAAAAACTCAACACGAACGTGATTCATTGGCTCTCATACTTACACGATCGCGAACAACCCCACGCATTCGCGAAGAACAACACTTGAATTCCACTCCAGCTTTACTTCCTCTTCGCGAACGCGGCCTAGCCCACGCATACGCGATGCACAGCCTGACCAACCTACGCGATCGCATCCCCATATTTACAAATGCGAAGAACAACTTCAGGTGGCATCTCAGATGCCTTGAGCGATCGCGAGACATCTCTCGCGAACGCGATGAAGAAAAGTCTGCAACAAAACACCAAAAAATCTGCTATCTTCCACAAGTCCAAAATGATCCGTTAATCATCCTAAATCAACCAGAGGCCCTCGGGACCTCAAACAAACATACTAACCAATACTAAAATACCATACGAACTTAGTCGAGCCCTCAAACCATATCAAACAACGCTAAAATCACGAATTGCCCTCCAATTCAAACTTAAAGTACTTGAAACTTCCAAATCCGACAACCGATGCCGAAACAAACTAAACCGCGTCTGATTAACCCCAAATTTTTCACATAGGTCATATTCAACCCTACGGACCTATTCCAACTTCCGGAATTGGAATCCAACCCCGGTATCAAATTTTCACTACCGGTCGAAATGTCCAAAACTTTGACTTTTTCCATTTCAAGCCTAACTGAGCTACAGACCTCCAAAATACTATCTGGGCATGCCCCTAAGTCCAAAATCACTTAATGGAGCTAACGGAACCGGCGAAACTCCATTCCAGAGTTGTCTTCACATATTTCCAATTACGGTCCAAATCCTAAGACTTAAGCCTCCATTTAGGAACTAAGTATCCCAAAACACTCCAAAAACCAAAACTTTACCTCCCGGCAAGTCATAATTAGCAAAAAAGGATACGGGGAAAACAATTAATAGGGGATCGGTACTCAACTAAGAGAAAAAAATAGGGCTAAGTGTAAAACTTGTGGCAAAGAGTTAGTTTTTCAATATGTTGGAAGTCAGGGGGGACGGGAAGTTTGACTAGACACATATTGCTACACCCTCAAGACAAAGCTAGATATTTTCGTATGAAAGCTTTGGCTGAGGGGACAAGTGCACCTAGTCAGGCTGACCTTAGTACCGGGTCAAATCAATTTCAACCAAAAATTAACACTATTACCGGTGATATTTTATATTATGATTCAAAAAAAGATCGGGAAGAATTGGCAAAAATGGTTACTGTTATGTGCTTACCCTATAGTTTTCCTTCTAACCCCCACTTTGTGCATTATATTAGAAAAGTTTATAATCCTACTTATAATGCTACTAGTAACACAAATGTTGTAGCCTTGCTTACCACTACACTAAGTCCTGTATTTAGTAACATTTTTCATGTTAGATGTATTTGTCATATTTACCATTTAATTGTGGGTGATGGTATGCGAATTTTAAATGTTGAAATTGAAAAGGTTAAAATGGCTCTTAATTGGCTTTTTTATTCAAACCGTAGAAGTAGACTTAGAGAATATTTTAAAAGATGCAATGAATTTGGCGTAAGAGAAAAAAAGGTTCCTAAACCTTGTCCAACTAGATGGAATTACATGTATGAAAGTTTAGTTGTTGCATATGAATATAGAAACCCCATAAACTCAACGTTTAATTCTCATGTAAGTGATGATGATGAGCACCTTACAAATGCGGATTGGGCTAATGTTAAAATGCTTGTAGATTTTTTAGAAAAATTTTATATTGCTACAAATGAATTTTCTGGGCAATATTATCCTACTATTTCTAACTGTTTAGTTTATATTGCAGAACTTGCAAATTTGTTTGATCATTTTTCAGAGGGTGGGGAAATTTATCAACTTGCTATTGATTCCATGAGAAAAAAGTTTAAAAAATATTTTTTCCCTATTCCCCCTATTTATGGTATTGATGCATTGTTAAATCCTACTATGAAATTAGGAGGTCCTCAATTTTGGTATGAAACTGTTTATAATGGTTTAGCACTTGAAGATGAGGAGTTGTCTAAACTTCCGAACGCAATAGCCTCAATTAAAATAAATGTTCAAACTATTTATAATGCTTATCAAGTTGCATTAAATCATGCTAGACCAAATGTTCCAACTCCTTCTTCTTCTAGTTCTCAATCATCTAAAAGAACTGCGGGAGTAAGAGCACTTAGTGCTTGGGCAGGGTTCAGGGGTTCTCAAGGTTCTAGTACTAGTGATTTTTCACAACTAAATAAGCTTGAAGTTTATTTGTCACAAGGAATTGAGAAAGTGAATCCCGACGGCTCCTTTAATATTTTGGAATGGTGGAAGGACAAAGAAAAATACTTTCCGATTCTTTCAAGGATGGCCCGAGATATTTTTTTTATTCAAGCTTCAACAGTGGCATCAGAGAGCGCTTTCAGTCAAGCAAGACTTCAAGTCGGTGATTATAGAGCGTCTATGAGGGAGAGCTTGGAAAAATCAGTACTTTTCAGAGTTTGGATCCGTTCGGAAAGAAGAAATTTTGGACTTGCTGAATCACAACCAGAGGTAGACGAAGCTTACAAAGAAATGCTAGCTGAACTTGCGGAGGATGATGCTTCGCCTGGAAGCGGTGATGACCAAGCTTCATTTCCGCCACCACCAATGGAAATTTCTCCGGACTTTGAAGGATTTATGAAATTTGTAAGAGATACCATGTAAATTAATATGTAACTTGTATTTTGGCACATCTTGATTAGTTTTTTTTTCTTCTCAATGGTGGTATTAACACCTTGTTGTGCTCATTCCATAGGAGGGAGGAAGACTAAGAAAGATATTGCCATGATTTTTAATACTATAATAAAAATATAACGCATTGATTTGAATATCTCTTTACAATATTTTTGTCTTTTTATATATCTTAAGCTATACATATAGTATAATATAGTATAGTATAGTATAGTATATAATATACTATATATACAACTTAAGATATATAAGCTATAATCGATATACATATACATATATATATAAGCTTATATTTATACTATACTATAGTCTATACTATATATACATCTCATAAGATATATAAGCTATATTCGATATACATATATATATATAAGCTTATATATATACTATACTATACTATATATACATCTTAAGATATATACATCTTAAGATATACTAAGTATACTAGATATACTAGATATATATATATAGTATAGTATAGTAGATATACATGTATATATAGTATATCTTAAGATGTATACTATCGAATATGGCTTATATACTATGTTTATATAGTATAGTATAGTATAGTATATATATACTATATATACAACTTAAGATATATAAGCTATATTCGATATAGATACTTCTGTTAAGTAAAGTGATACTTTTGCTTCCATTTATAAAGATGACAATGATGATATCAAGTCATACGAGAAAGTGTCAAAAAGAGAAATGATATTTCTCTTAGAAAACTCTGACATTCAGAGAAAAGAAGAACCATGGAAGATATTCCAAAGATATTTGATAAATGGGTTATACTATCCGGGTGAGTCATACAAAACCCGTTCCTACTATGAAACAATATTGACCAGTACTGGCAGTGCAGATTTTCAGTCATACGAGAAAGTGTCAAAAAGAGAAATGATATTTCTCTTAGAAAACTCTGACATTCAGAGAAAAGAAGAACCATAGAAGATATTCCAAAGATATTTGATAAATGGGTTATACTATCTGGGTGAGTCATACAAAACCCGTTCCTACTATGAAACAATATTGACCAGTACTGGCAGTGCAGATTTTTAGCACTTTTTCTGGGTATAGCACACACGAAAACGTTTATAACTTCTCGAAGATTATAATTAAACAGATTATATCTGTTGAAGACTGGGGTATATCCACAATGAAAGAAAGACAGATAAGCCTTAGCAAAAATAAAATGAATTTTACCTATTGGGATTATATCCAAGCTTTTGATAAAGTGTTATACTACAATAATGATAGACACAAACATACTTGGTTTATAAAAGTATGTGCAAAGATATTTACAGCAACTGTTCCTAATTGGTTTCTAAACTGGTGGTCATACCACGGTCCAACAATAAAAATTTTACCAGATCCATTTCTCATGTTATACAAAGAATGGATAAAAATTTCTCCTTTTATAAACAATTTATATCACGCAGATCATATCTGCTATCCAGAAAAAATTAACCAAATTTATTTCTTTCTGGAATTTTCTATTCCTTGGATACACAAGTGGAATCCAGAAGTCGGATTCACTGAAGAACAAGTCCCATGCTTATACAGGACTTTTTACAATAATTTTTGGGATAAGCTAATGAAGAAGGATCCCAAAACAAAAACCTTATATGGTCAAGAACTCTTGGATTCAATCGAGATGACAATCCAAGAATATTCTAGCAAACCTCAGAAAGAGGTAATTGATGACAGTTCAGTAAGGCATATTGCCAGAAGGATCTCCTTTCAAGAAGGAGATAAAGCAGAGATGATTAATAAATACTTGGAAGAGGTCAAAAGAAATTTACTTCATTCCATCAATCAATATGAAAAATCAGATACGTCAATGCAGAGTGAAACAAGCAACGATGATATAGCTGAAGATTCTCAGCCCATTGAAGCAGAAAGAATATTATCTGAAGAAGACTTAAATGAAATAGAAGAATTCATCCGCAAAATGAAAGAAGCGGAAAAGAGACCAGCACGGTGAAACAGCTGGACCCCACAAAACAGTGAAGCCGCCGGACCCACAGCAACAGTAAAGCCGCCGGACCCCACTCAAACAGTAAATACACTGTTTCAACAGTAAATACACTGTTTTAACAGTAGATACACTGTTTCAACAGTAGAAACACTGTAACTGGGACCCACGGGACCCACTTTTTACTGTTCATAGATTCCTTTTCTTTTTCTATTTATAGAATTCATTCGTTCATTCTTCAGAGGCAGAACTGGAGACTCCCTCTCTCTAGAACTCTCTCTCTCTAGAACTCTCTCTCTCTCTCTCTCTCTCTCTCTAAGTGTAAGTAAAGAGTTAGTTTGAAGTTTGTAGATTGTAATAGAAGATCAAGTAAATAAAAGTTTTTCAGTTCTTCATCTTCAGGGCCTTGCTTCTTGGCCACAAGGTACATATTTCTGTCTTTTCTTAGTTAGCTTTTCTTCTAGTCTCTCCTCTCTGGCCGTGACGATGTCCGGCTAAGAGACATCATATCTATGTTGAATATCTAACTTCTCTCCTATATACACCATGAAAGCGACGGCATCTATTAAAATATAAATGAGTTTTATATATAGAGTTTTGACTTGGTGTCAAGATGGTTGGTACAGTCTGATATAACACTGCTCTTATTGGCTTTGCCTTAGTGGCTTCGTCTAGCCAGCCGTGAACCTCAGCCCGATAAAGGAGTTAAAAGGGCATCTTCTTTCACGGTTAGAACTGCTAGACACATGGGCTCAATAAAAGTATGTATTATATTATGACAGACCCCTTGCTTGAGTAAAGGTTTTTAACCTTCCATACAGTCATTAAACTATATATAAAATTCAAGTATATTTCAATTCTTATATCCTTAGTGATTGTGCGGATTACCGCCAGTCTTTAAATATAAGGGTACTGAATTAGCTAGATTAAGAATTCTCAACTATGTTAAAATAGAAATCTTTAACTGGTGGAAACCTTCCAGGCATATAAAAGCCAGATGTGAGGTGTGAAACAAGTCCAATTCCCGGTCATAATTATAACCATGCGTTTTCACATTTAATGTTAATGCATCAAGTATATTAACATCAGATAAAGATAATTGCAAATTGGGTTGAGTATTAAAATATACTGGGCCATAGGCGACAGTAGATTCAATAGAACCCATTAGAGACTGTCTAAAATTTAAATTTCTGGCATCTCTGAGAGCAGCCAAAAATATCTCTGGTAACCCTTTAAGGATTAAAGGCTTAAAAACAATTTGAACCATACCAATATGCAAATAATTATACTGGTGTTTATAAACATCTACATCATGCTTGTTTAACAAACGTATAGTCTGTTCAGACGAATTTAAAGCTAAAGATTGCTCAGTTGTTTTAACAAGTTTTTTAGAAGAGAGTTTATCAAACCATCCATAATCATAGATTGTTCTAATAGGGACTTTAGGAATAGTCCATTTGTTTAACAAATCAAGGTTTTGAGGTATATCTACCTCTTCCAATCTAGTATTTTTCATACTAGTTTCTCCTAAATCCATATTTCAGAAATATATCTATGTCGAATATTTCATATCTATCTTATATATACCATGAAAGTACCTAGGCGTGATGGAACTACCAGAAAATAAGCTTGAACATTGGAAAGCTAAGTTTATAGATGGCCTTCCTTCTTTATTTGCTGAAAGAGTTAGGAAAATTTTAAGAGGTAGTTATGGTGAAATTCCATACAGAGACTATACCTATGGTAAGTTGATAGGAATTTGCACACAGGAAGGGTTAAACCTGTGCAATGAATTAAGATTGTCCAGACAGCTTAAAATGGATAAGCTTAAGGAAAGAAACCAATTAGGAGACTTTTGCACCCAGTTTGGTTTACCCGAGACTTCAACTCATAGGAAGAAGAAACATAAGTATCATAGATACCCCAACCAAGACAGTCCTTATAGGAGGAAGAGATCTAGATATAGATCCAAAGAAGAACGAGAAGCTAAGAAAGCCCATCGTAAGGCTACTAGATTTACCAAAAATAGGTCTAAGAGAGACCTAGCTGACATTAAGTGTTATAAGTGTGGTAAATTTGGCCATATAGCTCCGAATTGTAAGCTTCAAAAGCTGAAAACCTTAGGACTAGACGATGAGTTACGTGATAAGGTTTATGGTTTGTTATACACTTCTGGATCAGAATCGAATTATTATTCTGAGTCAGAATCCGAAGCTGAAATAGATTTACTTGATTTATCTGATAGTGATAAAAATATTGATAATACTTGTACAACTTGCAAAGGTGATACATGTGCTTGTGATGATGAATTTTATAAATTACAATCACAATTTGAAAATTTAAATATGAAAACTATTACATCTGATAATGTAATAGAACTTTTAAAAGAAGTTACTGATGAAAAACTTCGTGAAAAAATTATTAATTTGGCTGCTAGTTCAAGTTCTAATTCAAGTTCTAAATTTGCAAAACCTTTTGAAAAAGAATTTGAATATTCTCCGCCTTATTCTTTACTGGAGGTTAATAACTGTCTTTTAAATAAAAATGCAACTCCTGCAAGAAATTCTTCTTTTGATGATTTAAAAATTGAAGTTGAAAACTTGAAACGAGAGATTAAATCTCTTAAACAAAATTAAATGATTTGTGATCATAGGATTACTCAGATTGAGAAAATCAATTCTCCAGCTAAGAAATCTAATGATAAAAATAAAGGTATTTTTGAAAATAATATTGAAGAAAAACCTATTAGTTTTAATCATAAACATGATATGTTTATAGGAATGATGCAAATTATTACTGCTCACAAATGGTATATTAAATGTACTATTCTCATTGATAATAATTTTTCTATCACAAACATTGCCATGATTGATAGTGGAGCAGATGTCAGCTGCATTCAAGAAGGTTTAATACCTACGAAATATTTTCAAAAAACTACTCATATGGTTAGATCTGCATCCGGACATACTTTAGATATAAAGTATAAATTGCCTAATACGGGTATTTGTCAGAATAAAGTTTGTATTCCTCACTTCTTTTTCTTGATTAAAAATCAGTTATACCCTCCAATTATACTTGAAACACCATTTATTAACGCTATTTATCCTTTTACCAGCATTGACTCGAAAGGTTTTACTGCTACTTATAAGGATAAAGAGATTAGTTATACTTTTGTTACGGATCCAGTAACTAGAGATATTAATGCTTTAATTGATATGAAGCAAAAACATGTTGATTCTTTACAATTAGAATTGTTTAGTATGAATATATTTGATACTTTAAATTCTACTAAAGTACAGGAAAAAATCAAATTGATTTCCGAGCAGATTGCTATTGATATTTGTGCTGAGCATCCTAGTGCTCTTTGGAATCGAAAAAAGCATATTGTCACTCTTCCATATGAAGATAATTTCTCTGAGAATGATATTCCTACTAAATCTAGACCTTGTCAGATGAACGCAGAATTAGTAGAATTTTGCAAAAAAGAGATTGATAGTTTGCTATCAAAGGGTCTGATAAAACCCTCAAAATCTCCTTGGTCATGTACAGCCTTTTATGTTAATAACGCAGCTGAAAAGGAACGCGGTGTTCCTAGATTAGTCATAAATTATAAGCCCTTGAATAAATATTTAAAGTGGGTTAGGTATCCTATTCCTAATAAAAGAGATTTATTGTCTAGATTATATGATGCCAATATATTTTTAAAATTTGATTTAAAATTTGGATATTGGCAGATTCAAATATTTAAAGAGCATACTTATAGGACTGCTTTTAATGTTCCATTTGGGCAATATGAATGGAATGTTATGCCTTTTGGTTTGAAAAATGCCCCTTCAGAATTCCAAAAAATTATGAATGATATTTTCAACCCCTATCTAGACTTCGTCATTGTCTATATCGATGACATTTTGATATTTTCCAAAACACTTGAAATGCATATTAAGCATTTAGATATTTTCAAAAGAATTGTTATACAAAATGGTTTGGTAATCTCAAAACAAAAAATGAGTTTATTCCAAACTAACATTCGATTCTTAGGACATTATATTTGTCAGGGAAATATTACTCCTATTCAAAGATCGATTGATTTTGCTTCAAAATTTCCCGATGTTATTACTGATAGAACTCAGTTACAAAGATTTTTGGGAAGTTTAAATTATATTTCGCCATTTTATAAAGATCTATCACGTGATTTAGCCCCCTTATATGATAGGCTAAAAAAGAATTATAAAAATTCTTGGACTGATAGTCACACTATTTTGGTCAAAAATATTAAGCAACGTGTTAAATCTTTACCTTGCTTAACCCTTGCTAATCCTGCATGGCAAAAGATTATAGAAACTGATGCGTCTAATATTGGTTACGGAGCGATTTTGAAACAGATAAATCCCAATGATAAACATGAATATCTGATTAGATTCTACTCTGGTAAATGGTCTGAAGCCCAGAGAAAATACGCTACCGTGGCACATGAAATGTTAACCATAGTAAAATGTGTTTTAAAATTTCAAGACGACTTATACAATCAAAAGTTTTTGATAAAAACTGACGCACAATCTATTAAATATATGTTTAACAAAGATTTTAAATATGATGCCTCGAAAATGATATTTGCAAGGTGGCAGGCTCAATTAGCCCCTTTTGATTTTGAAATACAATATAAAAAGGGAATTGATAATTCTCTGCCAGATTTCTTATCCCGTGAATATTTACAGGATGGAACCCCCTGGGGTAGGGGAAGAGGTAGAGGTTGGGGAAGATCATCCCCACAGTCCAGAGGAAGGTCATCACTTTCGGGATCGTC
Organism: Nicotiana tabacum; assembly: GCF_000715075.1. Classification (NCBI taxonomy): domain Eukaryota; kingdom Viridiplantae; phylum Streptophyta; class Magnoliopsida; order Solanales; family Solanaceae; genus Nicotiana; species Nicotiana tabacum. Next base: position 38,999,532 of record NC_134103.1, read on the forward strand.
ATACGGATCCTCATCAAACTCCCCAGTTATACAAATGGGAAGAAGGAGTTTAGTCAATGAGAGGATATCTCTCAGAGAAGAAGCATCAATCGGACCATCCGTCCATCTGGAAGATATTCCAGAAGATAGTCCATTATACGCACATTTGCAAGCATATTTGACTGCTCAAAAACAGAAAGATACTTCTGTTAAGCAAAGTGATACTTTTGCTTCCATTTCTAAAGATGACAATGATGATATCAAGTCATACGAGAAAGTGTCAAAAAGAGAAATGATATTTCTCTTAGAAAACTCTGACATTCAGAGAAAAGAAGAACCATGGAAGATATTCCAAAGATATTTGATAAATGGGTTATACTATCCGGGTGAGTCATACAAAACCCGTTCCTACTATGAAACAATATTGACCAGTACTGGCAGTGCAGATTTTTAGCATTTTTCTGGGTATAGCACACACGAAAACGTTTATAACTTCTCGAAGATTATAATTAAACAGATTATATCTGTTGAAGACTGGGGTATATCCACAATGAAAGAAAGACAGATAAGCCTTAGCAAAAATAAAATGAATTTTACCTATTGGGATTATATCCAAGCTTTTGATAAAGTGTTATACTACAATAATGATAGACACAAACATACTTGGTTTATAAAAGTATGTGCAAAGATATTTACAGCAACTGTTCCTAATTGGTTTCTAAACTGGTGGTCATACCACGGTCCAACAATAAAAATTTTACCAGATCCATTTCTCATGTTATACAAAGAATGGATAAAAATTTCTCCTTTTATAAAAAATTTATATCATGCAGATCATATCTGCTATCCAGAAAAAATTAACCAAATTTATTTCTTTCTGGAATTTTCTATACCTTGGATACACAAGTGGAATCCAGAAGTCTGATTCACTGAAGAACAAGTCCCATGCTTATACAGGACTTTTTACAATAATTTTTGGGATAAGCTAATGAAGAAGGATCCCAAAATAAAAACCTTATATGGTCAAGAACTCTTGGATTCAATCGAGATGACAATCCAAGAATATTCCAGCAAACCTCAGAAAGAGGTAATTGATGACAGTTCAGTAAGGCATATTGCCAGAAGGATCTCCTTTCAAGAAGGAGATAAAGCAGAGATGATTAATAAATACTTGGAAGAGGTTAAAAGAAATTTACTTCATTCCATCAATCAATATGAAAAATCAGATACGTCAATGCAGAGTGAAACAAGCAACGATGATATAGCTGAAGATTCTCAGCCCATTGAAGCAAAAAGAATATTATCTGAAGAAGACTTAAATGAAACAGAAGAATTCATCCGCAAAATGAAAGAAGCGGAAAAGAGACCAGCACGGTGAAACAGCTGGACCCCACAAAACAGTGAAGCCGCCGGACCCACAGCAACAGTAAAGCCGCCGGACCCCACTCAAACAGTAAATACACTATTTCAACAGTAAATACACTGTTTCAGCAGTAGATACACTGTTTCAACAGTAGAAACACTGTAACAGGGACCCACGGGACCCACTTTTTACTGTTCATAGATTCTTTTTTTTTTTTTTCTATTTATAGAATTCATTCGTTCATTCTTCAGAGGCAGAACTCGAGACTCCCTCTCTCTAGAACTCTCTCTCTCTCTCTCTCTAAGTGTAAGTAAAGAGTTAGTTTGAAGTTTGTAGATTGTAATAGAAGATCAAGTAAATAAAAGTTTTTCAGTTCTTCATCTTCAGGGCCTTGCTTCTTGGCCACAAGTTACATATTTCTGTCTTTTCTTAGTTAGCTTTTCTTCTAGTCTCTCCTCTCTGGCCGTGACGATGTCCGGCTAAGAGACATCATATCTATGTTGAATATCTAACTTCTCTCCTATATACACCATGAAAGCGACGGCATCTATTAAAATATAAATGAGTTTTATAAAAACAGAAAGATACTTCTGTTAAGCAAAGTGATACTTTTGCTTCCATTTCTAAAGATGACAATGATGATATCAAGTCATACGAGAAAGTGTCAAAAAGAGAAATGATATTTCTCTTAGAAAACTCTGACATTCAGAGAAAAGAAGAACCATGGAAGATATTCCAAAGATATTTGATAAATGGGTTATACTATCCGGGTGAGTCATACAAAACCTCATTTTGAACAGGAGCAAGTGGCGGGTGGTAATTCGCCATGCCTTCTCAATTAAATTAAAATAAAAATCACTGTTTGACCGGGAACTGGACTTGTTTCACACCTCACATCTGGCTTTTATATACCTGGAAGGTTTCCACCAGTTAAAGATTTCTATTTTAACATATTTGAGAATTCTTAATCTAGCTAATTCAGTACCCTTATATTTAAAGACTGGCGGTAATCCGCACAATCAGTAAGGATATAAGAATTGAAATATACTTGAATTTTATATATAGTTTAATGACTGTATGGAAGGTTAAAAACCTTTACTCAAGCAAGGGGTCTGTCATAATATAATACATACTTTTATTGAGCCCATGTGTCTAGCAGTTCTAACCGTGAAAGAAGATGCCCTTTTAACTCCTTTATCGGGCTGAGGTTCACGGCTGGCTAGACGAAGCCACTAAGGCAAAGCCAATAAGAGCAGTGTTATATCAGACTGTACCAACCATCTTGACACCAAGTCAAAACTCTATATATAAAACTCATTTATATTTTAATAGATGCCGTCGCTTTCATGGTGTATATAGGAGAGAAGTTAGATATTCAACATAGATATGATGTCTCTTAGCCGGACATCGTCACGGCCAGAGAGGAGAGACTAGAAGAAAAGCTAACTAAGAAAAGACAGAAATATGTACCTTGTGGCCAAGAAGCAAGGCCCTGAAGATGAAGAACTGAAAAACTTTTATTTACTTGATCTTCTATTACAATCTACAAACTTCAAACTAACTCTTTACTTACACTTAGAGAGAGAGAGAGAGAGAGAGAGTTCTAGAGAGAGGGAGTCTCCAGTTCTGCCTCTGAAGAATGAACGAATGAATTCTATAAATAGAAAAAGAAAAGGAATCTATGAACAGTAAAAAGTGGGTCCCGTGGGTCCCTGTTACAGTGTTTCTACTGTTGAAACAGTGTATCTACTGTTGAAACAGTGTATTTACTGTTGAAACAGTGTATTTACTGTTTGAGTGGGGTCCGGCGGCTTTACTGTTGCTGTGGGTCCGGCGGCTTCACTGTTTTATGGGGTCCAGCTGTTTCACCGTGCTGGTCTCTTTTCCGCTTCTTTCATTTTACGGATGATTTCTTCTGTTTCATTTAAGTCTTCTTCAGATAATATTCTTTCTGCTTCAATGGGCTGAGAATCTTCAGCTATATCATCGTTGCTTGTTTCACTCTGCATTGACGTATCTGATTTTTCATATTGATTGATGGAATGAAGTAAATTTCTTTTGACCTCTTCCAAGTATTTATTAATCATCTCTGCTTTATCTCCTTCTTGAAAGGAGATCCTTCTGGCAATATGCCTTACTGAACTGTCATCAATTACCTCTTTCTGAGGTTTGCTGGAATATTCTTGGATTGTCATCTCGATTGAATCCAAGAGTTCTTGACCATATAAGGTTTTTGTTTTGGGATCCTTTTTCATTAGCTTATCCCAAAAATTGTTGTAAAAAGTCCTGTATAAGCATGGGACTTGTTCTTCAGTGAATCAGACTTCTGGATTCCACTTGTGTATCCAAGGAATAGAAAATTCCAGAAAGAAATAAATTTGGTTAATTTTTTCTGGATAGCAGATATGATCTGCGTGATATAAATTGTTTATAAAAGGAGAAATTTTTATCCATTCTTTGTATAACATGAGAAATGGATCTGGTAAAATTTTTATTGTTGGACCGTGGTATGACCACCAGTTTAGAAACCAATTAGGAACAGTTGCTGTAAATATCTTTGCACATACTTTTATAAACCAAGTATGTTTGTGTCTATCATTATTGTAGTATAACACTTTATCAAAAGCTTGGATATAATCCCAATAGGTAAAATTCATTTTATTTTTGTTAAGGCTTATCTGTCTTTCTTTCATTGTGGATATACCCCAGTCTTCAACAGATATAATCTGTTTAATTATAATCTTCGAGAAGTTATAAACGTTTTCGTCTGTGCTATACCCAGAAAAGTGCTGAAAATCTGCACTGCCAGTACTGGTCAATATTGTTTCATAGTAGGAACGGGTTTTGTATGACTCACCCGGATAGTATAACCCATTTATCAAATATCTTTGGAATATCTTCCATGGTTCTTCTTTTCTCTGAATGTCAGAGTTTTCTAAGAGAAATATCATTTCTCTTTTTGACACTTTCTCGTATGACTTGATATCATCATTGTCATCTTTAGAAATGGAAGCAAAAGTATCACTTTGCTTAACAGAAGTATCTTTCTGTTTTTGAGCAGTCAAATATGCTTGCAAATGTGCGTATAACGGACTATCTTCTGAAATATCTTCCAGATGGACGGATGGTCCGATTGATGCTTCTTCTCTGAGAGATATCCTCTCATTGACTAAACTCCTTCTTCCCATTTGTATAACTGGGGAGTTTGATGAGGATCCGTATGACGATCCCGAAGGTGATGACCTTTCTCTTGACTGTGGGGACGATCTTCCCCAACCTCTACCTCTTCCCCTACCCCAGGGGGTTCCATCCTGTAAATATTCACGGGATAAGAAATCTGGCAGAGAATTATCAATTCCCTTTTTATATTGTATTTCAAAATCAAAAGGGGCTAATTGAGCCTGCCACCTTGCAAATATCATTTTTGAGGCATCATGTTTAAAATCTTTGTTAAACATATATTTAACAGATTGTGCGTCAGTTTTTATCAAAAACCTTTGATTGTATAAGTCGTCTTGAAATTTTAAAACACATTTTACTATGGTTAACATTTTATGTGCCACGGTAGCGTATTTTCTCTGGGCTTCAGACCATTTACCAGAGTAGAATCTAATCAGATATTCATGTTTATCATTGGGATTTATCTATTTCAAAATCCCTCCGTAACCAATATTAGACGCATCAGTTTCTATAATCTTTTGCCATGCAGGATTAGCAAGGGTTAAGCAAGGTAAAGATTTAACACGTTGCTTAATATTTTTGACCAAAATAGTGTGACTATCAGTCCAAGGATTTTTATAATTCTTTTTTAGCCTATCATATAAGGGGGCTAAATCACGTGATAGATCTTTATAAAACGGCGAAATATAATTTAAACTTCCCAAAAATCTTTGTAACTGAGTTCTATCAGTAATAACATCGGGAAATTTTGAAGCAAAATCAATCGATCTTTGAATAGGAGTAATATTTCCCTGACAAATATAATGTCCTAAGAATCGAATGTTAGTTTGGAATAAACTCATTTTTTGTTTTGAGATTACCAAACCATTTTGTATAACAATTCTTTTGAAAATATCTAAATGCTTAATATGCATTTCAAGTATTTTGGAAAATATCAAAATGTCATCGATATAGACAATGACGAAGTCTAGATAGGGGTTGAAAATATCATTCATAATTTTTTGGAATTCTGAAGGGGCATTTTTCAAACCAAAAGGCATAACATTCCATTCATATTGCCCAAATGGAACATTAAAAGCAGTCCTATAAATATGCTCTTTAAATATTTGAATCTGCCAATATCCAGATTTTAAATCAAATTTTGAAAATATATTGGCGTCATATAATCTAGACAATAAATCTCTTTTATTAGGAATAGGATACCTAACCCACTTTAAATATTTATTCAAGGGCTTATAATTTATGACTAATCTAGGAACACCGCGTTCCTTTTCAGCTGCGTTATTAACATAAAAGGCTGTACATGACCAAGGAGATTTTGAGAGTTTTATCTGACCCTTTGATAGCAAACTATCAATCTCTTTTTTGCAAAATTCTACTAATTCTGCGTTCATCTGACAAGGTCTAGATTTAGTAGGAATATCATTTTCAGAGAAATTATCTTCATATGGAAGAGTGACAATATGCTTTTTTCGATTCCAAAAAGCACTAGGATGCTCAGCACAAATATCAATAGCAATCTGCTCGGAAATCAATTTGATTTTTTTCTGTACTTTAGTAGAATTTAAAGTATCAAATATATTGATACTAAACAATTCTAATTGTAAAGAATCAACATGTTTTTGCTTCATATCAATTAAAGCATTAATATCTCTAGTTACTGGATCCGTAACAAAAGTATAACTAATCTCTTTATCCTTATAAGTAGCAGTAAAACCTTTCGAGTCAATGCCGGTAAAAGGATAAATAGCGTTAATAAACGGTGTTCCAAGTATAATTGGAGGGTATAACTGATTTTTAACCAAGAAAAAGACGTGAGGAATACAAACTTTATTCTGACAAATACCCGTATTAGGCAATTTATACTTTATATCTAAAGCATGTCCGGATGCAGATCTAACCATATGCGTAGTTTTTTGAAAATATTTCGTAGGTATTAAACCTTCTTGAATGCAGCTGACATCTGCTCCACTATCAATCATGGCAATGTTTGTGATAGAAAAATTATTATCAATGAGAATAGTACATTTAATATACCATTTGTGAGCAGTAATAATTTGCATCATTCCTAAAAACATATCATGTTTAGGATTAAAACTAATAGGTTTTTCTTCAATATTATTTTCAAAAATACCTTTATTTTTATCATTAGATTTCTCAGCTGGAGAATTGATTTTCTCAATCTGAGTAATCCTATGATCACAAATCATTTGATTTTGTTTAAGAGATTTAATCTCTCGTTTCAAGTTTTCAACTTCAATTTTTAAATCATCGAAAGAAGAATTTCTTGCAGGAGTTGTATTTTTATTTAAAAGACGGTTATTAACCTCCAGTAAATAATAAGGCGGAGAATATTCAAATTCTTTTTCAAAAGGTTTTGCAAATTTAGAACTTGAATTAGAACTTGAACTAGCAGCCAAATTAATAATTTTTTCACGAAGTTTTTCATCAGTAACTTCTTTTAAAAGTTCTATTACATTATCAGATGTAATAGTTTTCATATTTAAATTTTTAAATTGTGATTGTAATTTATAAAATTCATCATCACAAGCACATGTATCACCTTTGCAAGTTGTACAAGTATTATCAACATTTTTATCACTATCAGATAAATCAAGTAAATCTATTTCAGCTTCGGATTCTGACTCAGAATAATAATCCGATTCTGATCCAGAAGTGTATAACAAACCATAAACCTTATCACGTAACTCATCGTCTAGTCCTAAGGTTTTCAGCTTTTGAAGCTTACAATTCGGAGCTATATGGCCAAATTTACCACACTTATAACACTTAATGTCAGCTAGGTCTCTCTTAGACCTATTTTTGGTAAATCTAGTAGCCTTACGATGGGCTTTCTTAGCTTCTCGTTCTTCTTTGGATCTATATCTAGATCTCTTCCTCCTATAAGGACTGTCTTGGTTGGGGTATCTATGATACTTATGTTTCTTCTTCCTATGAGTTGAAGTCTCGGGTAAACCGAACTGGGTGCAAAAGTCTCCTAATTGGTTTCTTTCCTTAAGCTTATCCATTTTAAGCTGTATGGACAATCTTAATTCATTGCACAGGTTTAACCCTTCCTGTATGCAAATTCCTATCAACTTACCATAGGTATAGTCTCTGTATGGAATTTCACCATAACTACCTCTTAAAATTTTCCTAACTCTTTCAGCAAATAAAGAAGGAAGGCCATCTATAAACTTAGCTTTCCAATGTTCAAGCTTATTTTCTGGTAGTTCCATCACTCTACTCATAAAAGTGTCTTTATACCATCTAAACTCACTTAAAGTCTTACATCAAAGGCTATTAAGGAGAGTACGAACAGTCTCGTTCTGGTTGGTAAATCTACCATTAAAGTGTTCTAATATAGTAAGAATAAGGGTATAAACGGCATCTTCCCTATTTGCCACTAGGGCCATGCCTAAGTTATCAACTCCTTCGTCGGTGGCTTGAGCATTAATAACCATTGCTCTTTCTTCTATAGTCAAATAATTGTCCCACCAGCTACGCAGTTGGCCAGTAAAACCTGCAACAATCATTCTGCAAATATTCCTATCTGTATTTTTCACGCTTTTACAGATAGTTGCATACATAAGCATTCTATGTACAAGAATAGTTAATTGCCTATCAGTCAAACCATCAAGATTCCATTCATAGATTTCGGAACCACTATAAGACGTATTAGTCTGATTCCAATCACGTTCCTCTATTAAAACATCTTGAGGAGTAGGACGATTGTAATAATAAGTCTGCATTCTAGGTTTATCAGCATATCTGCTATCTGCAAACTTACTATTCTTTTTGGGGTAACTTCTGAGTTTATTAAACTCTGACAAAATATCCTTTTTATAGTGAAAAGTAGAATCTAATTTATCAGCAAAATCATTTGATAAATCAATGGGTTTGATATTCAAACCGGATAACTTTTTATCAAGAAGTTCTTCTAAGTCATCAAAAGATTTAAATTTAAAATCCTGAATATCAGGGGGTCTTTGAATAAGAGTAAGAACAATTTGAGGTTCTGATTTGCTTCCTGAAGAAGAGGCAATATCAGTCAAAGTCTTTTTAGTATTCATATCCTTAATCAAGACTGTTAAATCATCAAGTTTTTTATTAAGAAAACTAACATTTTCACCCAAAACTTTAACATATAAACTCAAATAATTATTTTGAGAAATTAGTTTATTAATTTCTGTGATGCTGACTGCGGCAACATCTTCATCAATAAATTTTTGAAATGCAGTAAAAGTAATACCTGTATTATTAGGTAAAACAAAAGATGATTGAGGAGGGTAAATGGCTTTAGTAATATTGCCATTCCCGTCTTTATAAGATCTTTCTAAAACTTTTATAAAAAGTGGTAAATATGTGATTATAAACCAAGGAACAAAATACATAATTTGATTATGTAAAGCACAAGTTTCATAAAACTCTTGGGAAATATTATTTAAATCCTCTTTACTATAAGTATCAAAAAACCAGGTTTTAAACTGGTTCCATTTATCAGAGAAAAATTCTTTTTGAATATAACCTCTAGCTTGTGACCCTGGACTAAAATCAATTTGGTGTGGAATCATTAAGTATCATTGGGGTCAAAATCCATTTCGGATGCAGAAGGAATATCCTTATCAGAAATATTATCATTATCCTGAACAATATTTGTCTTGGGGTTAATTTTAACCCTTTCGACTGGCTTATCACCTACTTTAGTAGAAATTGTGTATAAAGATGCAGCACGATTTCTAGCTAGTCCATAGACTGGCTCAACAGGAGAAATGTGTTGAATATCAGGCAACAGTCTACGACTAGTAAAGGAATGTCTATTATAACTAGAACTAATAGTAGGCAACAGTCTATTATTAGAAAATGACTGTCTACTATAAGTGGAACTATTATCGTCAAACTGAATGCAAATCCTACCATCCGGATTTTGAGTAATATGAGAATACTCAGTATTACTGACAGCATCAGTTATCTGACTGGGGGATATAACCGAATCCAAAGTCCATGTGGTTGGAAAATTAATTTCTTCCCACTTAATAGGTCTCCTCGTGGTGACCTTAGACTTTGCAAAATTCGTTTCCACTAGAATAGTCTGATCAGATGTATCATATAATTTACATCTGGGGTTTAACGTAGATAGTAATTTAAAATAAATTCTATACGATAAACATATCAGTTCAGAACCAGGCGCATAATTATAACCATGCGTTTTCACATTTAATGTTAATGCATCAAGTATATTAACATCAGTTAAAGATAATTGCAAATTGGGTTGAGTATTAAAATATACTGGGCCATCGGCGACAGTAGATTCAATAGAACCCATCAGAGACTGTCTAAAATTTAAATTTCTGGCATCTCTGAGAGCAGCCAAAAATGTCTCTAGTAACCTTTTAAGGGTTAAAGGCTTAAAAGCAATTTGAACCATACCAATATGCAAATAATTATACTGGTGTTTATAAACATCTACATCATGCTTGTTTAACAAACGTATAGTCTGTTCAGACGAATTTAAAGCTAAAGATTGCTCAGTTGTTTTAACAAGTTGTTTAGAAGAGAGTTTATCAAACCATCCATAATCATAGATTGTTCTAATAGGGACTTTAGGAATAGTCCATTTGTTTAACAAATCAAGGTTTTGAGGTATATCTACCTCTTCCAATCTAGTATTTTTCATACTAGTTTCTCCTAAATCCATATTTCAGAAACATATCTATGTCGAATATTTCATATCTATCTTATAAATACCATATAGTATAGTATAGTATAGTATATATATACTATATATATAACTTAAGATATATAAGCTATATTCGATATATATATATATATATATATATATATATATATATATATATATATATATATATATATATATACAACTTAAGATATATAAGTTATATTCGATATACATATACATATATATATAAGCTTATATTTATACTATACTATAGTCTATACTATATATACATCTCATAAGATATATAAGCTATATTCGATATACATATATATATAAGCCTATATATATACTATCCTAGATATATATATATAGTATAGTATAGTAGATATACATGTATATATAGTATATCTTAAGATGTATACTATCGAATATGGCTTATATACTATGTATATATAGTATAGTATAGTATAGTATAGTATATATATACTATATATACAACTTAAGATATATAAGCTATATTCGATATACATATACATATATATATATATATATATATATATATATATATATATATATATATATATATATACATATATATAGTATAGTATACACATAAGCTTATATTTATACTATACTATAGTCTATACTATATATACATCTCATAAGATATATAAGCTATATTCGATATACATATATATATAAGCTTATATATATACTATACTATACTATATATACATCTTAAGATATACTATATATACATAGTATACTAGATATACTAGATATATATATAGTATAGTATATGTATATATAGTATATCTTAAGATGTATATATAGTATATAAATCGAATATAGCTTATATATAGTAAGATGTATATATATTATAGTATAGTATAGTATATATATAAGCTTATATATATATATGTATATCGAATATATATATATATATATATATATATATATATATATATATGTATATCGAATATATCGAATATAGCTTATATATCTTAAGTTGTATATATAGTATATACTATACTATACTATAATATATATACATCTTACTATATATATTATATATATCTTAAGATGTATACTATCGAATATGACTTATATACTATGTATATATAGTATAGTGTGTGTGTATATATATATATATATATATATATATATATATATATATATATATATATATCTTAAGATGTATATATATCTTAAGATCTACTATACTATACTATATATATATATCTAGTATATCTAGTATACTATGTATATATAGTATATCTTAAGATGTATATATAGTATATTTTAAGATGTATACTATGTATATATAATATAGTATATATATATTTTAAGATGTATATATAGTATATAAATCGAATATAGCTTATATATCTTTATTACTATTCTTTTTTCTCTAACTTCTATAAAAACAAAATTAAAAATAGAAAGTTTTTGTTGGGCCCGCTTAGGCCCGTTTGGGCCCGTTTAGGTCCACTTAGGCCCGGGACCGGCCCACTTAACCCGGGACCATTAGTTCGTGGTCTCGGTCCTGAGCCGGTTCCAGCAATAAGCCTGCGAAGCCCGGGACCGTTTAGGACCGGACCGCATAGGACCGGCCCACTTAGGACCGGGCCTACGAAGCCCACTTAGGATCGGGCCCGGCCCACTTGCCACCTTTACTTCCAGGTCGCAAATGCGATGATTTCTTTGCAAAATCGAAAACCAGCCCCTAGCCTATGTTCGCATTTGTGAGCCTGACATCGCAAATGCGATGTTTGCAATTGCGATTAGGTTCTTGCAACTACGAGACCTGAAACTTCACACTAGCAACTACTAAGCACCAGCAGTTCCCAACCCAACCGTAACGAATCCAACACTCACCCGAGCCCTTCGGGATCCAAACTAAACATGTACACATGTGTAATAAAATCCTACAAATTTTCTCGCTACCTCAAATCATCAAAATAACATTAAATAACAAGAATCGATCATCAAAACTCTAGATTTTCACTTAAAAACTCATTTTTCACAATCTTTCACATAATGCGTCGAAATATGTCGGGTCACCCGGGACCCCAACCAAACATGTGTACAAGTCCAAAAATATCATACGAACCTACCGGAATCGTAAAAACACCAATCCGGGGTCGTCTACATAGAACATTGACCGTGGTCATCCCAAACCTTATTTTTAAGTCAAAATTATTTTTCTTTAAAATTTCACATAAAAGCATTCTGAAAAAGCGACACAGACCACGCACGCAAGTTATATAATATCAAATGGAGCTATAAGAGGTCTCAGAACACATAAATAAAGGCTAGTACTCAAAATGACCTATCGGGTCATCACATTCTCCATCTCTAAGAGAAACGTTCATCCTCAAACGAACATAGAACTGTACATGGACTGGTAAAAATATGTGGTATCTACTCCGCATATCGAACTCGGACTCCCACATAGCCTTCACATTAGGATGACTCCTCCATTACACTTTCACTAAAGGAAAACTCTTGGATCTCAACTAACGAACCTGCCGGTCTAGAATAGCCACTGGCTCTTCCTCATATGTCAGATTTTGCATCAAGTTGCACTGTGCTGGCCCCCGAAATCCATAGAGCATGCTTGCAACGTGTCCTCTAAAATCTTAATAGTGCACTCAGACTGTCTGTCTGTTTGAGCATGAAATTAGGTACTCAGCTCGACCCGATGCCCAACTCATGTTGCACGGCTCTCCAAAAATGTGATGTGAACTATGTGCGTCAGCCAGAAATGATGGAAATAGGCACGCCGTGCAGGCGGATAATTTGTTCGGATGTAAATCTGAGCCAACCGCTCTGAAGAATAGGAAGTCATCACAGGAATAAAGTGTGTGGACTTAGTCAACCGGTCCACAATATCCCATACTACGTCATATTTACTCAAGGTCTATGGTAAGCCTACCATAAAATACATAGTGATACGCTCCCACTTCTACTCCGGTATTTCCAATCTCTAAGTCAATCCGCCCAATTTCTGATGCTCGTACTTCACCTGTTGACAATTCAAACACCGAGAGACATAAGCAATAATATCTTTCTTTATCCTCCGCCACCAATAGTGCTATCTCAAGTCACGGTACATCTTTGTGACACCTGGGTGAATTGAATAGCGCGAACTGTGAGGCTTCTCAAGGATAAGCTCTCTCGATCCATCAATATTTGGAACACAAATCCGACCCTAAAGTCACAAAACAACATCATCTCCAATCACAACCTCCTTCGCACCACCCCTTTACACCGTGTCTTTCAAAACCAATAAGTGGGGATCATCAAACTGGCGAGCCTTGATATGCTCCAACAATGATGATTGTGCCACAACACAACCAAGAACATGTCTAGGTTCCGAAATATCGAACCTTATCAACTGATTGGCCAAATCATGAACATCCATGGCTAGTGGCCTCTCTACCACCGGTAAATATGCCTAACTTCCCATGCTCTCCGCCTTCCTACTCAATGCATCGGCCACTATATTTTCCTTCCACTGATGATATAGTATGGTAATATCATATACTTTCAACAACTTTAACCATCTCCGCTGTCACAAATTAAAGTCCTTCTACTTGAATAGGTGTTGGACACTCTGATGGTCGGTATAGACCTCACATGGAACACCGTATAGATAGTGCCTCCAAATCTTCAGCTCTTGAACAATGGCTTCCAACTCTAAATCATGCATATGGTAACTCTTCTCACGAACCTTCAATTGATGAGACGTGTAGGCAATCACCCTATCATCATGCATCAACACTGTGCCAAGCCCAATATGTAATGCATCACAATACATGGTGTAAGATCCCAAAACTGTAGGCAACACCAACACTGGGGATGTAGTCAATACAGTCTTGAACTTATTAAAGCTAACCTCACACTCATCGGACCATATGAAAAGAGCACCATTTTGGGTCAATGGGGCTAGGATAGATGAAAACCCATCCACGAACCGGCGATGATAACCCGCCAAACCCAAGAAGCTCCGAATCATTGTAGCTAAAGTAGGTCTAGGGCAATTCTAAACTACCTCAATTTTCTTAGGATCCACCTTGATGCCCCTAGAAGATACAACATGGCCTAAAAAGGCAACCGAGTCTAACCAGAACTCACACTTAGAAAACCTGGCATATAACTGATGAGACTTTAAAGTCTAAAGTACGATCCAGAGATGTTGCTCATGCTCCTATTGACTGTGGCAGTAAACCAAAATATCATCTATGTAGACAATCATGAAGGAATTCAGATTAGGCTTGAACACCCAGTTTATCAAATCCACAAAGGTTGTTGGGTCATTATTCAAGCCAAATGACATCACGAAGAACTCGTAGTGACCATCCCGAGTCCGAAAAGCTGTCTTAGGGACATCTGATGCCCTAATCTTTACCTGATGGTAGCCCGGCCTCAAATCAATTTTGGAAAATACCTTGTCACCCTGAAGTTGGTCAAATAAGTCATCAATCCTCGGTAATGAATACGTGTTCTTGATAATGACCTTATTCAACTGCCGATAGTCTATGCACATAATATGTCCTTCATTTTCACCAATAGTACCAGTTCACCCCAAGGAGAGACACTAGGTCTAATAAATTCCTTGTCAAGCAAATCTTGCAATTGTTCCTTCAATTCTTTCAAGTCAACTGAGGCCATATGGTACGGTGGAATAGAAATAGGCTGAGTGCCTAAAACTAAGTCAATGCAAAAGTTGATATCTCTGTCGACATATGACACACTGCCTCGGTAGTGTCGGCAGCAATGTCTAACTCCTCAGACTGGCCAGCTGGTACCACCGGTGCTGATGGTGTTGTAGGATCTAGGCCTTAATGGTGTGGGTCAATCAGCATGTCAAAGGGGAGATCTCCGGCTGCATCAAGCCTGGTCACCTGTCTCCAGAGCTTGTCCACTGACTTCTTGCTAGCCTGGGACTTTCTCATCTTCTTTACTTCTTTTCCCAGCTCTTTGATAATTGACTTGTGTTGTACCAAGGTAGCCATAATAGTATTCTGGTTCTCTAGGATCTTCTTCAATGTCTCCTCAATAGTCGGGGGAAACTGAGGTGCCCGAGCAATAGACTGTGCTACAACAGTACTGGATAAGTCAGACAGCTTTGCAGTTGTTGTCTGTATCCTGTTGTTAAGGCTCATCAATGTCTAGGAGACTCGCAACGCAGAAAGTGGGACACTAGGCATGGGCACCGGCTTCAAAGCCGAAGTGGAAGTTGTGGCAGGAGCTGCAGTAGGGGATGTGGATGATGGCGGAGGCATAGCTGTGGCACTAGAGGAAGGCTCAACCGAAGTGGATGGAACATCAACTGCCTCAGCAGCTACCATAGCTGGCTCATCAGGTTGGCCCGGAGTGATAGGAGGCTGAACTTTCTTCTTCGGATTGTTCGCATCCATTAATGAATACCAAGTAAAAGGCTTCTTCGGCTTCACCTTTGTGTCATAATCTCTCGGCTCTACCCTTGCATTTGTGAGGTATTCTATGATAGTGTTGGGATACGAATAGGACTAGTCGTCTTGCCGAGCAATCACTAATATGTTGGCTGACATCACGGCCCCCACATTGATGGGGTACCCAGCCATAATAGAAGCAACTAAGACTACCCGAGGAATCAGAAAGTAAGTCTCATTCTAGCACGGGTCTAGTCTGCTACAAACAAAGGTTTGTCACCCCTTCGCCTCAAAACTCAGAGTGCTCGTATGGATAGGAACCCCAGTGGTAATCCATGGTGGTGGTGGCCCTGGTGCGGCTAGAATCTCCGTTAACCAAGGTCGGGTTGCGTCTCTTATTTCAAACTTCTCCAAATATTCCTTTGCCTCAACATCTTCGAAGCTCGAGTATGTGTTGAGTATATGCTGATCAAATCTCACTTTGAGGTTACGCACTTTGGTTACCTTTGTCCCTTTTTTGATATGCGCCACATTGGCATAGAATTCACGGACAATGTACTCTTTGGTATCCACAACACTCTGGGTGAATCACATCTACCCCATGTGTTCCTTGAATTGTCTCTCCAAATATTTCAACTTAAATTGTCACTCAAGAGTTAGCGACCTCACTGGCCACCATGTATGAAAGCTGGTGAAGGCGTCCAGGCTGACAAAATAGTCATCCCATACTTCTTTCTTCTTTGACCTTTCAAAGTCGACAGTTGTAGCATCTCCCCCTATGCCATCATCGGGGATATCCTATACCGGTGTATCTTGTTCCTCAGGGGTAGGTGTAGTCGATGGCTCATAATCCTGACTAGCACTTTTCGATCCCTCGAAAGTGCTATGAGATGAGGATGACTCATCCCTGAGTTGGTATCTCCCTTGAGGCCTTGACGGTATGGATGGCTGCTCTTGAACAGAGGCTGAGTTGCCCTCTGATGCTTCCCTCGGCGAGACATAAGAGCTCGTCTAGGAGAGATCTGCACCTCCCCCTCTGTCGGCTGTAGCTTTCTTTGTAATTGTCCTTTGTTGGCCGAGGGGTAAGGAACTCTTGCCTTGACCCCGAGAAGGTCTACCCCTTCCTTTAGAAGTGTCGCCTCTATCGCTAGATCGAACCATTGTCTGTATCAAGCAAAGGCGATTATTAGTTTCAACTCAATGTTCAGACATACAAGGAGATATGCAAGTATACATCAGAAAACACAGTGAGGTTCACAGTTAAAGCATGCTTGCAGGATACGAATCTGCGGCCCGCACAATTCTTTTGCGGCCGCAGATGAGGCCTTGCGGACTGCACAACTTTGCTTTGTGGCCACAAAAGTGAAGTGCGGTCCGCACAATTTCACTTGCGGTCGTATCTCAGAAATCCAAAATATACCAACTCTCTAATGACAGAGAATTGGCTGGTGTGCGACCGCAACATGATTTCTGCGGTCCGCACATTTAGACCTGCGGCCGCACATTTGAGTCACAAAGTGTAGACTCTCTGATGACAGTAAAAGGGCCGTTCTGCGGCCGCAATGGGAATTATGCGGTCCACACATTTTACCTTACGGCCGCATATCCCGTCTTCACTAATGATGTCCTAGAATCAATTTTTGCGGACCGCACAATTACAGGTTCGTCCGCAAAATTCAAAAACTTCAAACAGTTCAGTTAGGCCATTCTAGGTTTTGCAATTGTTTGCACAATTTGACATGATAACATCATAGAGGCATGAAAATATGTTGACCCAGTCCCCAAGATCATGTATTAGTTAACCCACTACAGATTTACCCCCACATGGATACATAATTGAATTCTACTGACAAATGGCCTAAAATGACTAAAAATATACAAATTAAAAGAAAACGATTAACAAGAAATTGAAGCATACTAGATGAATGAGTGTGATGAGTGACTGAACAATGATGTTGTATGTGTGGACAGATAGATTCACCAAGAAATTTCAAGAGAGTGTTATTTTTGTTCTTAGAGAGTGAAAAAGTGTAACCCTTTCCCCTGCTCTTCTATTTATACTTATGGTTTATGAAAGGGAGAAGAAGGTCGAGTGCGGCCGCACATTTTCATGTGCGGTCCGCACTCTGCTACCTGGGGCTTCATTTTTTGTTCTCCATGTACCCGCAAAATTCTGCGTCCGGCCGCAGATTTCCTCTTGCGGTCCCACATTGACCTTTTCTCTAACAGACTAAACTTCAGAGAGTTTGCATTTCTAATTTTTCATTTGTACGGTTCGCAAGATAATTTTGCGACTGCATTGCTCTTTTGCTACAGCACTCCAAATTGTGCGATCCGCACTTCTTTCAACACTTAGCCATATTTTTGTCCACAGTTCCTGTAAGTCACACTCAGACCTGTAGCACACTTCAAATCAACTTAGCACAAAAATAACACCTAACTACAAAAGAAAAAAGAAATAATATATGGGTTGCCTCCCAAGAAGCGCCTGATTTAACATCGCGACACGACATAGAATACCATCAATTGAAATGAATGACTGCCATGACGTGGCTATCTCTAACTTTTCCCAAATAATGCGTCACCCGGTGACCATTGACTGGGAATACTTCATTGTTTTTATTCTTCAAGTACAATGCACCAAAAGGTGTCAACCCACAATTTCAAATGGACCGCTCCATTTAGACTTTAGCTTCCCGGGAACATCCTCAACCTTGAGTTAAACAACAACACAAGATGGACCACCTTGAACTCTTTGTTCCAAATGTATTTGTCATGAAGATATTTCATCTTTTCTTTGTACAAGGACAAACTTGCATAAGCATGGTATCAGAACTCATCCAATTCATTCAAATGTGCAACCCTCAAGTTAGCGGCTATATCCTAATCAAGGTTCAACTTCTTTAGAGCCCGCATGGCCTTGTGCTCAAGTTCCACCTAAAGATGATAAGATTTTCCGAACACCAACCAGTATGGTGACATTCTGATAGGTCTTTTGTAAGTTGTCTGATAAGATCATAATGCATCATCAAGCTTCTTGGACAAATCTGTTTGGTTAGCATTCACTGTTTTGGATAAAATACTCTTTATCTCCCGGTTGGAGACTTCCACTTGACCGCTAGCTTGTGGATGATAGGGAGTTGTGACTTTATGAATAACACCATACTTTATAAGTAAAGTATCAACAGTCTTGTTGTAAAAATGTGACCCCCCATCATTTATAATAGCCCGCGGTGTGCAAAACCTTGTGAAAGTATTCTTCTTTAAGAACGCCACCATACTTCTCGCCTAATTGTTGGGTAGAGCAACGGCATCAACCCATTTGGACACATAATCCGCCACGACCAAGATGTAGGTGTTTCCATAAGAACTTACAAAAGGACCCATGAAGTCAATACCCCACACATCAAAAATATCAATCTCAAAAATAGTAGTGACTGGCATTTCATTTTTCTTTAAGACTCCACCTGCCCGTTGACATTCATCACATCTTTTCACTAGCTCACTAGTATCCTTGTAAAGAGTGGGCCAATAGAAACCGTAACTTAGCACTTTGGCCACCGTTCTTGCTCCATCATGATGACCACAATATGGCGAAGAATGAGATGCCCCAAGAATTTCACCTTGCTCTTCCTCCGGTACACATCTTCTAATAACCCCATTTGTACAAATCCAGAAAAGGTATGGTTTATCCCAATAATAATTTTGACAATCCCGTTTGAGCTTCTTCCTTTGGTTTGAAGAGAACTCATCCGGAATGATTCCACACATAAGGAAATTTTCTAGATTTGTGAACCATGGCACCTCTTTCATTGAAATAGCCAAGAGATGCTTATCGGGGAAGGATCCATTGATTTCAAGGCTATCATGCAGCCTCCCCTCCCCCTCCAAACGAGACAAGTGGTCTGCCACTTAGTTTTCACTCCCTTTTCTATCTTGGATGTCAATATCAAACTCTTGCAACAAAAGCACCCATTTCGTCAACCGAGCTATGGAGTCCTTCTTGCTCATAAGATAACGAAGTGCCGCATGATCCGAGTGGAAAATGACCTTTGCACCAATCAAGTATGGGCAGAACTTCTCAATTGCAAACTCAATGGCAATGAGCTCTTTCTGTGTAACGATGTAGTTGACTTGGGCACTATTCATTGTCTTACTACCATAGTAGACCGGATGAAAAATCTTGTTGATTTGTTGCCCCAAAATAGCCCCAACCGTTGTGTCACTTGCATCATACAAGAGTTCAAAAGGGACACTCCAATTTGGAGCGGTGATGATGGAAGTAGTTGTCAACTTGAACTTCAACAATTAAAAATCTCTCATGCAATGATCAATGAAGTTAAACTTAGCATCTTTCTCAAGAAGCTTGCACAACAGATTCACCACCTTAGAGAAATCTTTGATGAAGCGCCGGTAGAAATCTGCGTGGCCTAAGAAACTTTGCACACCCTTTACCGAAGTTGGAGGTGGAAGTTTAGAAATTACCTCAATATTTGCCTTGTCAACTTCAATTCCATTCTTTGAGATTTTGTGGCCAAGGATAATGCCTTCCTCAACCATGGAATGACACTTCTCCTAATTGAGCACCAAATTTATTTCTTCACATCTTGCCAACACTTTATCCAAATTTGCAAGACAATCATCAAAAGAATCTCCAACCACCGAGAAGTCATCCATGAAAACTCCAAGGTAGTCCTCCACCATGTCCGTGAAAATAGCCATCATACATCTTTGAAAAGTTGTCGGTGCATTGCACAAACCAAATGGCATCCGCTTGAAGGCGAAAGTACCATAGGGAGATGTAAAGGTTGTTTTCTCTTGATCCTTCGAGGCAATAAGAATTTGGTTGTAGCCCGAATACCCATCAAGAAAACAATAGAAAGCACGGCCGGCCAATCTATCAAGCATTTGATCTAATAAAGGAAGTGGAAAATTATCCTTCCTTGTGATTTTGTTGAGATTGCGATAGTCCATACACACACTCCATCCGGTCACCGTTCCTGTAGGAATCAACTCATTATTGTCATTGGTGACCACCGTCATGCCCCCCTTCTTTGGGATACATTGAAACGGAGAAGTCCACGAACTATCGGATATGGGATAGACAACCTCGGCATCCAACCATTTGATAATCTCCTTTTTGACAAATTCTTGCATAGCCTCATTGAGTCTCCTTTGATGTTCAATAGATGGTTTGGAGACCTTCTCCAAGTTGATCTTATGCATGCAAAATGCGGGGCATATCCCCCGAATATCCGCCAAAGTCCACCCAATAGCCTTCTTCCTCTTTTGTAGCACCGCCAAAGTAGAGTCTACCTGCACGTTAGTCAAACAAGAGGAAAGAATAACCGGTAAAGTAGAACAAGGACCAAGAAATTCATACCGAAGATGTGGAGGCAATGGCTTCAACTCCAAGGTAGGGGGCTCTGAAATAGAAGGCTTTGTAGGAGGATTTGTCCTATTTTCAAGATCCAAGGATAATTTTCGGAGTGCATAGTTGTACGAACCCATTCCTTACAAAGAGTTCACACATTCCATGAAGCCATCCATCTTGTCATCATCAAAATTGAGCAAGACGGCCTCCAACATATCACCCGTATTGATCATAGCACTTGTATCATCAACAATAACAGCAGTCACCAAATTCACAAAAGAGCACACCTCATTGCTATTTGGTTTCCGCATTTCCTTACACACATGGAAAACCACTTTTTCATCACCAACCCGAAATGTAAGTTCTCCGGCTTCAACATCACAAAGAGCCTTCCCCATAGCAAGGAAAGGTCTCCCAAGAATAATTGGAGCCTCGTAGTTAACTTCACAATCTAGAATGACAAAATCCGTCGGAAGAATGAATTTATCAACACGAACTAAGACATCTTCAATCACTCCCAAAGGTCTTTTCATAGTACGATCAGCCATTTGCAATATCATAGAGGTGGGTCTTTGTTGCCCAATTCCCAAGGTCTTGAATTTTGAACAGGGCATCAAATTGATACTTGCCCCATAATCACTAAGAGCTTTTGCAAATTCGGCACTTCCAATTGTACAAGGAATCGTGAAAGCACCGGGATCTTCTAACTTAGGATCCATAGAGTGCACAATTTCACTCACTTGATGAGTGACTTTGATGGTTTCAAAATTCATTAACCGCTTCTTTGTCACGAGATCCTTCGCAAACTTTACATAGCCGGGCATTGTTCCAAAACTTCAACTAATGGCACATTGATGGAGAAACTTTTCATCATTTAAATAAACTTCTTGAATTGATTCTCACCATTTTTCTTGGCAAGTCTTTGAGGGTATGGATGTGGAGGCTTAGGCAATGGTGCCTTAGCCTTTTACACTACCGGATCCAGTATGTCAATAATGTGATCCCTAGACGGGTTCACCTCCACTTGAGTCTCTTCCATACTATCATCAATATCAATCTAAACTTCATCAATTGATTGTACCACATTGTTCGGGACCTCTTATTCTTGTACCACTTGCTCATCATCCACAAGTTGCCTTTGACTTGAGGTGGGTGCATTTCCACCTCTTCCACTTCTTGTAGTAATGGCCATGGCATGCCCCGTATTGTTTCCACCCTTTGGGTTTACTACCGTGTCACTTGGTAGTTCCCCCTTAGAACGAGAATTTAGAGCTTGAGAGATTTTCCCCATTTGCACTTCTAAGTTGCGGATTGATGTGTTGTGTGAGGCAAGTTGGGCATCCGAATCGGCATTCTTTTTCATCATTTGCTTGAACATATTGTTAATATGCCCCATCTCATTTTTTGAATAACTTGGACCATGGGAACGATAAGGTAGTGGGTTGCTCGGTTGTTGATACATCGGGGGCCTTTGAAAACCCGACCCCCGATTGCATTAGAATTCCAATTTCCTTGATTGTTTTGATATCGCCATTGTTGTTGGTTTGGGCCTTGGAAGTTGTTTCTTTGACCTTGAAAGTTGTTCACGTATTGCACCTCCTCTTCTTGTTCATTATAAGAATCACCTTGATCAAAACCACTATCTTCTTGCACATAATTCTCCACTCGATTTTGCACTTGTGGACCCTTGGTCCTTCTTTTGTTTACCATCATGTTCACCCCCTCCCTGGCATTGACTTGCTTAGGATTTTGCACTTGTTAAAGTTGAGCCTTTGCTAGTTGATTCATGGTGGTAGTCAATTCGGAAATGCCTTGCCCATGGTCATGCAACTCTTTATAAATGTGGATCACGTTCGAATCACCTTACGGAACATTAGCCCGAGATTGCCACACCGATAATGTTTCCGCCATTTCATCCAAAATTTCACACGCCTCCGCATACGGCGTAGTCATAAAGTTACCATACACAATGGTTGGTTGTGTTAATCCCAAGATAGAAGGTTTGTTGAATCATGTTTTCCGTTATATCATTGTTGGGACATTCCTTGACCATTGTTCTATACCTCTCCCAAATCTCATGTAGTAGTTCATTCGGCTCTTGCTTGAATGCCAAAATATCATCCCGATGTGTAGCCATGTGCCCCAAAGAAAAAAACTTAGAAATAAACTTTTCCGCCAACTCATCCCAAGTGTGAATGGAATGGTTCCCTATGCAATCTAAAGCTTTCTCGCGTAGAGAGAAGGGAAAAAGCCTTAGCCTCAATGCATTCTCAGAGACATTTGTTTGTTTTCTCCCCCAACAAGTGTCCACAAACCCCTTCAAATGTTTGTACGCATTTTGACTTAGAGCATCAGTGAAGAAACCTCGTTACTCTAGCAAAGTGAGCATCACGTTGGTGTTTTGAAAGTTGCCTGCCCTAATACACGGAGGGACTGTTGCACTAGCATATCCTTCATTGGGTAACACCCGGTGTGGAGCTGCTCGTGGTGGAAGTGGGGGTGGAGCGGGGACATTGTCATGAGGCACTCGGCCTCTTCTAGTGGCTTGAGGTACAAAACCCCTAAATTTCTCTTTCAAATACCATAATCTATGCGTAATAATCCATGAGGAAATAAGATATATTATCAAAACTAAGTGTAGAAATCCTTACCTCAAAGTCGTGGGTGAAAAAGTCTCTTAAAATATCTCCAAATCCGAGGTCTAAGGCTCAAAATATGAAAAAATGGGAAAACGTTCCAAAAATAACTTCTTAAGTAGTCTGCCTAGTGGTATGAATCGCAATCACGACACACCCTTCACGATCGCAAAGGCCAAACAATCTACCTAGCTGAAACTCTACTTCGCGAATGTGAAGTACATCATGCGAACGCGATGCCCAGTCCTGCCTAGCCTACGCGAACGTGACCCATGCCCCGCGAATGCGATAGCAGCCCATTTGCCTTACCCCCAAACCTTCGCGAACGTGTTTCCCTACAAGTGAATGCGAAGTACTAGCCCTCATCCTTATGCAAATGTGGCACCATTTACGCCTACGTGAAGAGTAAATCTTTGACTGCCAACTCTCCTCCTCCTCGATTGTAAGACTCGGCTCAGCGACCACAAAGCACTGCTTCACACCACCAAACCAGCAGCTGCAAATCAAAGGAAAATAGTCAGAAACCATCTTGAAACACACCCAAGTCCTCTGGGATCCTCTCCAAACATACCAGCAAGTCCATATACCTAATCCAAACTTATCCAACTGCTCGAAACATCACGAATAACATCAAAGCCAATAATCTATGATGCAATCCTTCTCTTAAGTTTCAAACCTTCCAACTTCTAACCAAGTATCCGATTCAAGGCTAACTAATCCGGATTACATCCAAACTTTGTACACAAGTTCAAAATAGCAAAACAAACATATTCCAAGTTCCAGAACAAAAATCTGAATTCGATATCATGAAAGACAACTCCCCGTCAAACATAGGAACTCTCTAAACCTTCAAATTGCCAACTTTTGGCAAATGGAGCCAAAACATCCTATGAACCTCCAAATCCAAATACGAACATATGCCTAAGTCCAAAATAATCATACAAACCTATTGGAACCACCAAACACCAATCTGAGGTCATTTATATAGAAGTCAAACCTTAGTCAACCCATACAACTTAAGCTTCCAAAATAAGACTACGTGCCTCAATTCACTTTCAAACCTTTCTGAAGCCAAACCAACCACCCCTCCCCCAGTCAAAAAATAATAAACAACATACTAGGAGCATCAAATAGGGTAAACAGGGCTCAGATTCACAAAATGACCGGTCGAGTCACTACATTCTCCCCCTCTTAAACAAACGTTCATCGTCGAATGGGTTTCAAATCATACCTGGAATGCCAAAAAGATAAGGATATCTACTCTGTATATCAAGAGGAACCTCATCAACTTGCTCATCCTCAACGTCCACATCCCGCAAAGGCAAATTTTCGAGCTCATTATTTTCCATGGTTGTACCTACGATTTCTCAAACAAGTTAGTAACACGAAAGGAAAAGAAGATATTCCAAAAACACACACAAATATATAGCTAACACCGTTTTTAACTCCCGACAACAGTGCCAAAAATTGATCACGTCCACAACACACCTCAATAAGAGATATGACATGGTCGTATACAATTATAATTACCCAACTAGGAGTCGGGGTCAAATCCACTGAGAGTTATGATGGGAGTTAGGAGTATATATTAGAATAACGCAAATGGATTATCTAGATTGCACTTCTACAACAAGGTTTTGGTTTCCTATTTCTACTGTTAATCTAATGATTGCAAGATAAATAAAATAGACTAGAGATAAATATTTTTAAGGTTTTTTCCAAATGGGTAAAATGCCTAGGGTTATGACCATAACCTAGGTGTTTACCTAATAGGATAAAGACGTTAATGCTTGATCTGTTGATTGAGGTGTATTATAGCTCTCAACTCTACCTTACCCACTCAATACCTCTCGGTCAGAGAGTGATTTTGCCCAATTTGGATTTCTCAAGACCAAATGGGTATCACCCAAAATAGTTGATAAGAGCTCAAGTCGGGTTATTACTATCTCTAAGTTGAACCCTTTAATTGGGCTAATCAATCTCTAAATTGACCCAGTTCCTTGTTAGCTAAGTTATGCTATATTAGGTCCCTCCTTTTCAAGTAGAGCCTAAGTCAAATAGGCATGAACTAATGTTTTCCACCATTAATTCTACAATTAAAGCATGAACTAAGCTAAATAATCAATACCCAATCATAAACAAGCACTAAATTAGATACTCATAAGGTTTACTCACTAGGGTTGGGTCACAACCCTAGTAATAGTCTAGCTTCTCATAATGAGATTAGAAGAAAATAAGGAAGAAAAGCTAATTAAACTCATAATGGAAGATTAAAATGATTAAATCTAATATAAATACACCAAAGTAATGTAAAACTTCCTAAAGTAGTAAAGAAAAATGGCTACAACAACTTCGGATGTTCAAAACTTGACCTAATTTTGTGAAACTCATCTATTTATACATGGCTGAAAATCTCGGACAATAATGCCACTCTGGAGGTTCTGCGGCCGCACAATTCCATGTGCGGTCCATAGATTTCTACAACTGGCAGGAAGTGGAGTTCTGTGGCCGTACATTTCTGAATTGCGACTGCGAGGCAATCTTCTGCGGCCGTACATTTCTACACTACAGCCGCGAGGAAATCTTTTGCGGGCACATATTTCTGCACTGCAGTTGTGAGGTAGTCTTCTGCGGCCGCACAATTTTTATGCGATCTGCAATTCACAAAGGCTCCTGGACTTGGTCTTTTTGCATAATCTCTGATCTTTGACTCTTCGCCCAGTTCTACGGCTGCACAATTTATTTGCGGTCCGCACATTACTCAAAGCTCTACTAGATTTTCCTTCTTGGTTTGTGGTCGCAAATGTAATTCTGCTGTCTGCAATTTCTTTTACATACCGAATTTTTGTGCTTCTGTGCCCTTTATTGCTTTGTGCTTCAGAACACCCCTTTTTTAGTCGGATTTCATCTCGGGAGACCAAAATTGCAGTATTCCTGCAGTTTGCACAATTGCATTAGTTTCGGGAACATAATTCAATACTTTCGAACTAAAACAAAAGCTAAAAGGTACTAATACCTAGGCCTAATGAACCCCAAGGCGACACACTAGGCTTAATGAACCCCTTATCAAGAAGCTCCTGAAGCTGCTCTTTCAATTCCTTCAACTCTGCTAATGCCATACGATACGGAGGAATAGAAATATGTTGAGTTCCCGGCACCAAGTCAATACCAAAATCAATGTCCATGTTGGGTGACATACCCGGCAGATCAGCAGGAAATACATCCGAAAAGTCTCGCACTACCGGAACAGAATCAATGGTAGGAGTATCAGCTCCAACATCCCTCACAAAGGCCAAGTATGCCAAACACCGCTTCCCAACCCTCTGTTGGTCCTTCAAATATGAGATCAACCTACTGGGAACATAGTCCAGAGAACCTCTCCACTCAATCCTAGGAAATCTCGGCATCACCGACGTCACGGTCTTAGCGTGACAATCCAGCATAGCATGACATGGAGACAACCAATCTATGCCTAGAATCACGTCAAAATCAATCATACTAAGCAGTAAAAGATCAACTCTTGTCTCCACACCCCTAATAGTCACCACACATGAACGATACACATAGTCCACGAAAATATAATAGCCCACCGGCATAGACACATGAATAGGTGAAACTAAGGACTCACGGGGCATATCTAAATAACGAGCAAAATACGATGATACAAATGAATAAGTGGAACCGGGGTCAAATAATATGGAAGCATCCCTGTGTCACACCGAGACAATACATGTGATCACTGCGTTTGAAGCAATAGCCTCTAGCCTGGTGGGAAAAGCATAGCATTGGGCCTGACCGCCATATGATCGGCCTCCCCCTCTAGCGCGACCTCTAGCTGCCTGAGCCCCACCCTAAGTTGGCTGAGCGGGTGATGAAGTAACTAATGTGGAAGTCATTGCCTAACCCCTCTGCCGAACTTGACCTCCCAAAAGACGGGGACAGTACCTCCTCACATGCCCAAACTCTCCACACTCGAAGCAACTCTGATCCGATAATGGCAGTAGAGACTGAATCGGACCCCAAGAACCAGAATAACTGCTAGAAGAAGCTGATACCGATGAACCCTGAACTGATGGAGCACAGGATGAACTCTGAGCTAGGAGGGCACTGAGAGATGAGTGACCCGAATGAGCACTGTATGAACCATGGCTAGCTGATGCACCATGATGAACCAGACGATCCATCTAAGCGGGTCTATAAGGATGGCCCCTGTTATGGTGAG
The DNA here is from genome assembly GCF_000715075.1 of Nicotiana tabacum. Classification (NCBI taxonomy): domain Eukaryota; kingdom Viridiplantae; phylum Streptophyta; class Magnoliopsida; order Solanales; family Solanaceae; genus Nicotiana; species Nicotiana tabacum. The sequence goes on from NC_134103.1 coordinate 39,027,386, forward strand.
ACAGTCCTCCAGGTGAGGCACTACTGAAACTACCCGAACTACGAGGCCTCTTGGCCGCCCTCTCCTCACGCTCCTGACTACGAACCTGCTCTAGGAACCTAGAAATATCCACCACCTTGTCGAACCTAGCACCGGATGTAATCTCCCGAGTCATGACGAAGTGCAGTCCATAATTGAGGCCATCAATGAACCTCCTCATCCGCTCTCTCTCGATGGGGACTAATCATACCGCATGATAAGACAACTCTGAAAATCTAATCTCATACTGGGTCATTGACATACCCTACTAATGTAGCTGCTCAAACTGCCTACGCAACTCCTCCCTGTGGGTTTGTGGAACAAACTTCTCTAAGAAGAGAACTGAGAACTCATGCCACATAAGTGGTGCAGTGCCAGCGAGCCTGCTCAACTCATAGGCCTCCCACCATCTGAAGGCTACCCCCGACAGCTAGAAAAGAGTAAATGAGACTCCACTAATCTCTAGAATACCCGCCGTACGAAAGATCCGCCGGTACCTGTCTAAGAAATCTTGAGCATCCTCTGACTCAACCCCGCTAAACTCTGGAGGTCTGAGCCTACCAAACTACTCTAGTCTCTTCTCCTCCTCTTCACTCATAGGTGGACCAACCTGGGCCAGAGCAGTTGTAACCGGCTGGGCTGGTAGTACCCCTGGTGTCAGAAGTCCCTGAACTACCTGCTCTGAATTACTGGAGTCTGAGTACCTCATCCGGCTTGAGAAGTGATTGGTGCGGACGGAACTGAAACTGCCAGAGCAAGACTAGTACATACAGTCAATATCTGGGCCAAAGCCTCCTGAAGGCCTAGAATCACAATGGGCACAGCTGGTGCCCGAGCTGGTTCCACCAGCTCAACCATATTTGGTATATGCTCCTGAGCTGGAGTAACTGGTGGCTCCACAGGTGCTACTCTAGCTGTTGTATGAGCTGCACCTCGGCCTCTACCGTGGCCCCAGCCTCTCGCAATCCTTGCTAGTGGTACTGGTGGTCGTCCGCATGATCTAGTCACACATGTCCTCACCATCTGTGAGAGAATAGAATAATAGAAGTTTAGTTTCCGGAATAAACAAATCTGCACCACAAGAATACAAGAAAGTGAAGTTTCATTATGGTTCGGTAGACTCTCGAATATAAGTACAGATGTCTTTCTACCAATCTGCAAGACTCTACTAAACCTGATCATAACTCGTGAGACCTAACTAACCTAGTGCTTTGATACCAACTTGTCATTACCCGAATCTCAACATGTCGTGATGGCGCCTATCACATTACTAGGCAAGCCGACAATCACAAAATAACTATGGATTTTAAATTAAGAACATGATTTAATAAGTTCAACAGTGAATTACTCATAAATAACTGGTAAGAACAACTGCGACTCAACAACAACAATCCCCAAAATCTAGGTGTTACCGAATACATGAACTACTAAGTGTCAACACAGTCCAAATCTCTAATACAACTGTATGAAAAATAGAACAATACAAAATAAAACGAAAAGGATGGAGAGTCGAGGTCGGCGGGCGTCATAGCAGCTACCTCAAAAGTCTCCGAGCAGATATTGTGCCAAATCTAGCAACCACCGTGACCAGATATACCTGGATCTGCACAGGAAGTGCAAGGTGTAGTATGAGTACAACCGACCCAATGTACTCAATAAGTAACAGGACTAACCTTGGGCTGAAAGTAGTGATGAACTCAAAAAGGTATAGTCCAAATCCAGATAATGATAGTACACAGGGAGAAGATAGTAATAACTCAGAGAAATTTCATAATCAATTCATACACAGAGTACTCAATCTAACTGTCTCAACTCCCACCCATCACCCCCAATTATTCAGCACTGTACGGTACCTGCACTCACTGCTGGTATGTCAGACTCCTGAGGGGTGGATCCTATCCAAGCGCTAATATAAAGCCAATATGGCCTGGTGCGGCATGCAACCCGATCCCATAATAATAGATAAAGCCTATAAGGCTTGCTGCGGCGTGTAGCCTGTTCCATAATAATAATAATAATAATAATATATGTAAAGTCAATATGGCATGCTGCGACATGCAGCCCAATCCAGAACATCACTCACAACACGGCTCTCAAACCCCAACTCAGTCATCAATCTCTCCAGTCTCACGAGCT